>NC_060126.1:442563833-443179666 GCF_021461395.2 Schistocerca americana
AGCCCATACGCAGCAAAGGTCGGTGAGGAGACCCTGTTGGTAACTCCTCGGTTCATCTGGGCGGTCAGCTGCTCAATAGCTACACGTCTATTCGCCTCTACACGTCTCCAAAGCTGTCGTTCATCCTTTCCATCTGTCGTGGACCACAGCTGCCTCGACGCCGGTTTTGGGTAGCGAAGTTTTGCCATGCACGGTGATTAACTACGGCGGCACGTGAACAGTTTACAGACTTGGGCGTTATGCCTAAAGTCAATGATCGTGCCCTTTTGGGCGCCAGTTAAGTCGCCCCGTTTCCAAATTACATCTCCACTGTTTACCGCCTCCCACCAACACGCATTACAAGCATATATACCCCCAGCTCTTAGTGTTGCCACATGCCGTCTGTGAGTGCTTATTGACCGTTGACGTGAAACATACCTGTTGGTTACATTAATGAGACCAGACCGTGTATTTTAGTACTGTAACTATACAGACATATTAAACTCGGCTTACCGTGAAAGGACAACAACTCTTGAAGAAAGAATAGTAATTCGTGGCAGAATCGTACTACAATAGTTGACAAGCAAATGAGATAGCTCTGTAGCATACCTCCAGTGTTATCCAATCTCTACGTTGACTAACCAGACAAATTTCGAAATGAGATAATAGTTTAGGGAGAAGAAATGAAAAAACTTTGGGATTTCCCGATGATGGAATACTGTTAGAGACCGCAAAGGAATTTTAATGCACTACTGGCCATTAAAATTGCTACTCCACGAAGATGTCATGCTACAGACGCGAAATTTAACCGACAGGAAGAAGATGCTGTGATATGCAAATGATTAGCTTTTCAGAGCATTCACACTTGGTTGGCGCAGTTGGTGACACCTACAACGTGCTGACATGAGGAAAGTTTCCAACCGATTTCTCATACACAGACACCAGTTGACCGGCGTTGCCTGGTGAAACATTGTTGTGATGCCTCGTGAAAGGAGGAGAAATGCGTACCAACACTTTCCGACTTTGGTAACGGTCGGATTGTAGTCTCTCGCGATTGCAGTTTACCGTATCGCGACATTGCTGCTCGCGTTGGTCGAGATCCAATGACTGTTACTGTTAGCAGAATATGGAATTGATGGGTTCAGGAGGGTAATACGGAACGCCGTGCTGCATCCCAACGGCTTCGTATCACTAGCACTCGAGATGACAGGCATCTTATCCTCATGGCTGTAACGGATCGTGCAGCCACGTCTCGATCCCTGAGTCAACAGATGGGGACGTTTGCAAGACAACAACCATCTGCACGAACAGTTCGACAACGTTTGCAGCAGCATCGACTATGAGCTCGGAGACCATGGCTGCGGTTACCCTTGACGCTGCATCACAGACAGGAGCGCCTGCGATGGTGTACTCAACGACGAACCTGGGTGCACGAATGACAAAACGTCATTTTTTCGGATGAATCCAGGTTCTGTTTACAGCATCATGATGGTCGCATCCGTGTTTGACGACATCGCGGTGAACGCACATTGGAAGCGTGTATTCGTCATCGCCATACTGGCGTATCACCGGGCGTGATGGTATGGGGTGCCATTGGTTACACGTCTCGGTCACCTCTTGTTCGTATTGACGGCACTTTGAACAGTAGACGTTACATTTCAGATGTATTACGACCCGTGGCTCTACCCTTCATTCGATCCCTGCGAAACCCTACATATCAGCAGGACAATGCAGGAACGCATATTGCACGTCCTGTACGGACCTTTCTGGATACAAAAAATGTTAGACTGCTGCCCTGGCCAGCATAATCTCCAGATCTCTCACCAACTGAAAACGTTTGGTCAATGGTGATCGAGGAACTGGCTCGTCACAATACGCCAGTCACTACTCTTGATGAACTGAGGTGTCGTTTTGAAGGTGCATGGGCAGCTATACCTGTACACGCCATCCAAGCTGTGTTTGACTCAATGCCCAGGTGTATCAAGGCCGTTATTACGGCCAGAGGTGACTGATCTGGGTACTAATTTCCCAGGATCTATCCACTCAAATTGCGTGAAAATGTAATCACATGTCAGTTCTAGTATAATATATTTGTCCAATTAATACCCGTTTACCATCTGCATTTCTCCTTGGTGTAGCAATTTTAGTGGTCAATAGTGTAGCATGTGAGAGGACAGAACAGTGCCTTGAAGACAACAAAAGCTAAACAATAATGGAATGTAGTCGAATTAAGTCAGGCGACTCTGAGGGAATCGAATAGGGCAAAGAGACACTAAAAGTATGAGTTTTCCTATCTGGGCAGCAAAGTAATTGATGAATGCTGAAGTGGAGAGGTGTCGTTTCCCAACACAGTTTCCCAACCATTTCTATTTCTGTTGGCTTTGGTATTATCTGCGTGGCACAATCAGGACGTTAACGGCAATATGGGTTTTGTCAGCTTACTTCTCAAGCTGTATAGCGGAGATGAGAGGGAGGAGTTCCCTTTGCTGGGATGGGTGTTCGGTTACAACAGGTTGGTTGATTTGGCAGGACTAGTTTGTTGAAGTAAAATATTATTTATTTTAGTCAATCCGTTTATTGTTATAACCAACATATTTGTTTATTGAGGTGTCAGACCAAAACCGCTTAACAGAATGTCAGATGCTTTCAGTAATCACTAGAAACGACTTTTATCAGAGAGGGGTGGTTTCACTACCAATCGGTCACCTAACTAAATCATTGATCGTCAACACTTTGAAATAATTCCCTATCAGGCAAGTTCCACTTGTCCTGTAGTACAAGAGATAAGTTCCAATCAGTAGCTTGTTCCTGCTGTTCTCTGAAATTCCTCTACCTTAATTCTTTGAGACAGAGAGAGCAGTCTCTCTTCAGTACTTTTGCAGTGATTACCATAAAATTGCTACTTAGTTTTCAGTTGCCATGTGCCCAGGGTCTATCATCTCCTTCTCGTAGTTGAAGTGTCTTCTGCTCCATGACGTGCTGCTGAGGGGCTTCACCACACTCTGGCTGCTCGAGTTACCCGCTGAATCTCTACTTTCCTTTAATCTGACCCTCTCTGAGCTTTTGTTCCGTTCTACATTGGCTTTGGCTGCACAAGGCTCTTTGCAACACCTGTCGGGAATACTCCCTTGGAAGGGATATGATCGTCTTAATGTTTGACTATCATTCTAGCTTCGACTAAAAATTCCTCCAACATGTGCATCCGAAGGTTATGCATCCGAAGGTTACCACTGACGTCTGTAACCCCCACCCTCGTCGCCTTGGGGAACCGTTAAGAATAATTCCCCTGTAGTCAGTTTCGTCAGCAGCTGAGAAAAAACAATTTTCGTTTGCCTTGGGACTCACTACCTCATCGTAATTTTCACCCATCCGTTCCATGCGCTCGAAAACGTAGTTACGATCCAACATGTAACTGAAATGATTAACTTCTTCTGATCTGACATGGAAATAAAATTATTAACATTTTCTACAGTCGTCACAGAGTATATAAAATACGGAAGAAAAAAGTGTTTCAGAAAGAGAGTAGTTTCTTAAGGTCCAGTGTTGATCTATGTGTTTGTAAGTCTCTGCTGAAGATGTCAGAAGTGTAGCCTTGTAAACATGGACAATAAGCAGTTCAGACAAGCACAGAACTTTATGAAATGTGGTGTTACATAAGATTCCAGAAGTTTAGATAGGTACATGTAATAAATAACGAAGAGGTACTGAAGAGTACACCTGGAGAAAATTTTTAGGCGCAATGTGAGTAAAAGAAAGGTTGGATCGGTACGACACGTTATGAGGCATTAAGGATACGTCACTTCGGCAAAGGAAGGAATTGTGATGGTTAAAAATTGTATAAAAAGAGCTAGCATAAATAAATAAGCAGACTCAAATAGACTTTGCAGTAGTTAATCAGAGATGCCAAAATTTGTACAGAACAGACATGCTTAGTAAGCTCCAGAGAACCAGTTTTAGGAATGAAGATCACGAGACAAAGTGGATGTGTGGGTGCGGTGGTGGGCCCTTTAATCGCACGCACTGGTGGAAGAGACGACATTTCGTTGAGCCGGGCCGTCAGCAGGCGCTAACACAGATTTAATCAGCGCAGTGTGCGGAGCAGAGGAGCGACCACAGAGCCATGTGGGACAGGCGGTTGCCGGAGATTAATGTGTCCCGGAAGTGGGCGGCTCCCGCGGGACTAAATGAGGCGCGCGCCGTGATGGAGCGACGCATCCCTCAGGAGGCCTGCCGCCGCTCCCAGCCGGGACGCCTGGCGTCGCTCCCACGGCCTGTTCCGGCAGTGTTCCCGACTACAGTCCTTAGGGACGCACCATCAGTCACCTGTCGGGTGCACTTCATACACCCCTCATATGGTTCATGCCTCTGATACCGCTGTTGCTGTAAGTGGGCCGTTTTATGTGATGAAATGAAAACAATGTCTAAAAAATGAGAAGCGCAAAACGGCTAAGCAGGAATGGTTAGAGGGCAAATCTAAGGATTGGGAGCATATATCAATAGGGGAAAGAGAGATACCGGCAACACGAACACTAAGGAGGGCTTTGGAGAAAATAGAAGCAGCCATATGAATATCAAAAGCTCAGATGGAAAACTATTTCTGAACATACACGAGAAACCTGAAAAGTGGAAGATATTTACGATAGAGTACAATTTGAAGGCAATAGTATAATAACTGAAAAGGATTTTAATGGAAATGAGGTGAGTGATTTGATAACGCAAGAAGAATTTCACAGAGCACTGAAAGGTTCAAGTCGAAACAAGATCCCAGAAGTAGACGACATTCCACCACAATTACGGATTAGTGTTTGGGGCGGCCAGCCATGACAAAACTGTTGCATTTGGTGTACAAGAGGTACGAGACAATCCAAGTACCCTCAGACTACCATACAAAATAATAATTCCAAACCCAAAGAATGCAGGGCTGAATGGTGTGAATATTAACGAACTATCATGGTTGCAAAACACTCAAATGAACTGAAACTTCCTGGCAGATTAAAACTGTGTGCCGGACTGAGACTCGAACTCGGGACCTTTGCCTTTCGCAGGCAAGTGCTCTACCAATTTTGCTACCCAAGCACGACTCACGACCCTTCCTCACAGCTTTACTTCTGCCAGTACCTCGTCTCCTACCTTCCAAACTTTACGGAAGCTCTCCTACGAACCTTGCAGAACTAGCACTCCTGAAAGACAGGATATTGTGGAGACATGGCTTAGCCACAGCCTGGGGGGTGTTTCCAGAATGAGATTTTCACTCTGAAGCGGAGTGTGCGCTGATATGAAACTTCCTGGCAGATTAAAACTGTGTGCGAGACCGAGACTCGATCTCGGGACCTTTGCCTTTCGCGGGCAAGTGCTCTACCAAATGAGCTACCCAAGCACGACTCACGACCCATCCTCACAGCTCTACTTCTGCCAGTTCGAATCTCGGTCCGGCACACAGTTTTAATCTGCCAAGAAGTTTCGTATCAACGCACACTCCGCTGCAGAGTGAAAATCTCATTCCGGACTAAAATGAACTATTTAGAGACTAGGGATATTCCGTCCGGTGCATAGGCTGCCGTTAACACCGCGACGCAGACGCCTGCGTCGGGAATAGTACCATGGCTGGGAAGCATGGATCGCTTATGAATGACGTGGCGTTGTTTTCAGCAATCAATAGCGGCTTTGCAATTGCCAGATGACCATCTGCGGCGTGGACGGCGGCGGCCTGAGGATACGACCCATGTTGTGCAGAGACACGATGGTATAACTCCTGCTGTCGTTGTACGCCAACCCATCGGGTACGAGCATAGGTCACGGCTGACAACCATTGGCGGAACTCTAACGGCATAACCGTACGTCACTCACATCGTGGCTCATCATGTATTATCTCTCTTGCGACAGTATCGTGGTACCACTTTTTGTTTCCTCCTCCCTTCTGAGTGCTCCAATTTTTGTGAGGCAGTGTAGCTTCGCCGCTGTAATCGGACACTGAAAATATTATTTCCACCTCCACGTTCCTTCATATACCGCTCCGTGTCTGTCTACACTTTTCAGAACAGCTGTTCCTTTCAAACTAATTTGTCCCCCAAGAACGTCAGCAATAATTAAAAGACGGAATATTTACGAGTAATATCCAAGACAAAGAAGTCGCTATACTGGTTACAACTTCAGAAACAGCAGCAAAACTAGCGATCTTCATACTTCATGACGTAAATTTAATATGCGCATACAATTCACGTACCAAAATAGAGATGTGCAGAAGAAGAAAGGCTATGGAAAAAAGTAAATATCCATATTTGGCGACTGTGGAGGTGCCTGCTGTTATTAGTATAAAAGATACTGTCTCGATATACACCAGGACAGTAATTTTCGGAGAAGTATTAGCGATAGCATTGTAATTTATATAGAAAAGGCAAGCTGACGTCAACAGACGAAACCACTGAAGAGGTGGACAGTGGCAGTGTGCTCCAGCATAAGAGGGAAACAAGTGAACCCGCTGAGAGTGATATACAGTACTGGCCATTAAAATTGCTACACTACGAAGATGACGTGCTACAGACGCGAAATTTAACCGACAGGAAGAAGATGTTGTGATACGCAAACGATTAGCTTTGCAGAGCATTCACACAAGGTAGGTGCCGGTGGCGACACCTACAACGTGCTGACATGAGGAAAGTTTCCAACCGATTTCTCATACACAAACAGCAGTTGACCGGCGTTGCCTGGTGAAACGTTGTTGTGATGCCTCGTGTAAGGAGGAGAAATGCGTACCATCACGTTTCCGACTTTCCGGATGTAGCCTATCGCGATTGCGGTTTATCGTGTAGCGAGATTGCTGCTCGCGTTGGTCGAGATCCAATGACTGTTAGCAGAATATGGAATTGGTGGATTCAGGAGGGTAATACGGAACGCCGTGCTGCATCCCAACGGTCTCGTATTACTAGCAGTCGAGATGACAGGCATCTTACCCGCATAGCTGTAACGGATCATGCAGCCACGTCTCGATCCCTGAGTCAACAGATGGGGACGTTTGCAAGACAACAACCATCTGCACGAACAGTTCGACGACGTTTGCAGCAGCATTGACTATCAAATCGGAGACCATGGATGCGGTTACCCTTGATTCTGCATCACAGAGAGGAGCGCCTGCGATGGTGTACTCAACGACGAACCTGGGTGCACGAATGGCAAAACGTGATTTTGTCGGTTGAATCCAGTTTCTGTTAACAGCATCATGATGGTCGCATCCGTGCTTGGCGACATCGCCTGAACGCACATTGGAAGCGTGTATTCGTCATCACCATACTGGCGTATCAACCGGTGTGATGGTATGGGGTGCCATTGATTACACGTCTCGGTCACCTCTTGTTCGCATTGACGGCACTTTGAACAGTGGATATTACATTTGAGATGTGTTAGGACCCGCAGCTCTACCCTTCATTCGATCCCTGCGAAATCCTATATTTCAGCAGGATAATGCACGACCGGATGTTGCAGGTCCTGTAAGGGCCTTTCTGGATACAGAAAATGTTCTACTGCTGCCCTGGCCACCGCATTCTCCAGCTCTCTCATCAACTGTAAACGTCTGATCAATGGTGGCCGAGCAACTGGCTCGTCATAATACACCAGTCACTACTCTTGATGAACTGTAGTATCGTGTTGAAGTTGCATGGGCAGCTGTATCTGTAAACGCCATCCAAGCTCTGTTTGACTCAATGCTCAGGCGTATCAAGGCCGTTATTACGGCCAGAGGTGGTTGTTCTGGGTACTGATTTCTCAGGATCTATACACCCAAATTGCGTGAAAATGTAATGACATGTCAGTTCTAGTGTAATATATTTGTCCAATGAATACCCGTTTATCATCTGCATCTCTTCTTAGTGTAACAATTTCAATGGCCAGTAGTGTGAAAGTGATAGCAGGTTATGTGGAAGCAAGTCGGAAAAAGGAAGCAAAAAAAGCAACATTACAGAACCATAGGCTGAGCTGATGAATCGGTTTGCTTCAGGGCAGTGATCTGTTTTATTGGAATTATTTTATAACGTTGTCGCCTTGAATAACCTGAAGCCAACGGTCCTTAACAAATTTTAACCAGTACGAGTGTGATAATGCAGGCAGTTGCTCGGAGTCCTTTTGCAAGCACTTTCTTTACCATGGTTGGTGGAAGCATCACATCCATTTTGTGATAATGTATTTGCAAAGCCCTGGAGCACATTTTTCGAGGTACTTCGCGACCGCGTGGAATTACTACGAGCAGACAAGTTTTATTACGGACGTGTCAGTAAATGCAATTCTTCGAATACGTTCCTTCCTTCCTCAATCTTGCCACATATTCCCCCAGATAGAAAACGCGCACACTGCTCAGAGGGGTGTCACATCGCACGGCGAAGCTGTTGGAAATAATGAGGGGAGCTTCAGAAGCAATTACAGGCGTGCGCGCATTACAGCTGGTTGGATGCCGCAAGGTACTCCGCCTAATTGCTTCATCCAACCGGAAAACTAATTACATCGGTCGAGACGGCGCTGGGAACAGCTAGAGGAAGCGGTGTCAACTTTGTGGAGAAGCTGGTGTTTTCCTAGAAGCTCGTCGGAATATCTAATAACGGAAACTCGTTGGGAGCATTACCCAAATGTGTGAAGAAAACTTTTGATTCACGTTGCAGCTTTTACATTGGTGAGCGAGCTCTAAAGCATAGTGCAATAAAGAGCTGCGGTACGGAAACGATAGTGAAATGTAAAGAAAGGTATATGGAATAAATATACGTGAATATCCCATAAATATGCTGCGGCACAAATTGTCTGAGGCAGTGGGGAGAGGCAAACTTATGAAGCTGAGATGAATACTATTTCATAAAGTACTGACGCTAAAGCTATAGACGAGAATTGGAAAATTTTAGATTTTGTCGTTGACCTACACACTCTTGGTTATAATTTGATGAAGCTGGCAGTATTGTTGGTATGTGCGGCAACAAACGCTAATCATACTAACTTCCAGCACTCTTCTAGTTCTTCGTCGGCCCTTAGAATGGTTCAAATGGCTCTGAGCACTATGGGACTCAACTGCTGAGGTCATTAGTCCCCTAGAACTTAGAACTAGTTAAACCTAACTAACCTAAGGACATCACACACATCCATGCCCGAGGCAGGATTCGAACCTGCGACCGTAGCGGTCTCGCGGTTCCAGACTGCAGCGCCAGAACCGCGCGGCCACTTCGGCCGGCTCGGCCCTTAGAAGACGAAGTGCTTGCGGAAGGACCGTTACCGTATCAGTAACGATATTCCTGCGGCAGGACACTCCTTGGGCACTAGTAACAGCTGCGTGTTCGTTAGGATGATCAGAGAATGTAACGATGACTTCCAGTGGTGAGAGACGCAGATATAGCTTTGGTGTGAAGCGACACTTTCGGAGTGACTGCTTGACTAGAGCAACCTACTCCCGGTGAACCGAGCTGCGAACTATGATAGAGAAATTACCATATTTCTCGTATACATGGGCTGCACCAATAAATGGAATCACCGCGAGAAACGCACGCTTGAACAGAAGTGCAAATTCTAGCCAAGCCTGCCGCTGGCGCTGTTGTGTTTGACCACAAACGACATCTTTTCAATGTCCCCAACAAGTTGCAAGTGTCAGTAGTGGTGAGAATAGTGGTACGTGTAGTTACGAGTGAGTGCATCCTGTTGGAGCTAAGTGAATGCGAAACTGTTGGCATTCGTCGGGTTAATGGTTCCGTAACCAAGATAGCAGAAAGGTTTTGGTATTTCAAGGGGGTGCAGACTGCTTGTAGTCAAGAGCGAAACTTGGCAGTGGTCCGGTGATGTATCGGACAGCCCGATCGTGGTATTCCATGGACCCCACGGTTACTCTGCGAGGTCGCACTCCTGTCAGGGATGATGCGATCATTCTGGGTGATCAGGTCGAACCCTTTGTCCGTTAGGGGTGATGCTGTGTGCCACGATGATGAGGATCTTGTTCACAAGCCTCTCATTGTCCAGGACTGCTTTTGTGATAACGAGAATGAATTTTTGAATCTCCCCTCGGCATCACAGTCATCAGTCGTTATCCTGTTCGAGACTACTGGCAGCTGTTTTGAATGCCAATGGTTTTGTTCCACCGCATTGGGCATGGTAATGTGTTGGGTTTTCAGTGTTTCCATATTTTTGTCCACCCCTCTATGTTTTCCGTTAATACCGGCTCTGAGCACTATGGGACTTAACTTCTGAGGTCATCAGTCCCCTAGAACGTAGGACTACTTAAACCTAACTAACCCAAGTACATCACACACATCCATACCCGAGGCAGGATTCGAACCTGTGACCGTAGCAGTCGCGCGATTCCAGACTGAAGAGCCTAGAACCGCTCGGCCACTTCGGCCGGCCGTTAATACTGAACAGACGTTCTGCAACTATTATAATTTAGGTGTTTAGTTAGTTGATTTTCAGGAATCTTTCGGCGAATAACGGCCATTGACGTTCTTCCTTCCTCCACTCGTTCTTTACATTTCCTTATACCCATTCTTAATGTGATTTTCAATGTAGTTTTGAAATTATAGCCACTTTTGCGTTTTCTATAATACATGGTCACGCGTTGTACGTCATTACTATTTGGTAGCAATGCAGGCCTGACGACGACGCGGCGTGCTGTGCATGATATCATCAATCTCGTGTTGAGGCTCTAACGCCCATTCCTGGAGAGCTGCTGGCAACTCTTGGAGACTCGTTGGGGGATGCTGAAGTGATTCAACCCATCACCCTAGTGCAACCCAGACATGGTCTATTGGATTCAAATCGTGAAAGCGAGCACGCCACGCCACGGGTGCAATGTCTTCCAAGAAAACATCAACCGCTGTTGCTCTGTCAGGTCGATCATTGTCGTCCATCAATACGAAGTTTGGGCCCAAAGCACCTCACAACAACCGCACACGAGCTCCCAAGATCTTGTCACGATACCTGGCAGCAGTTACGTCGTGCCGATTCCCCCATACTACACTCCTGGAAATTGAAATAAGAACACCGTGAATTCATTGTCCCAGGAAGGGGAAACTTTATTGACACATTCCTGGGGTCAGATACATCACATGATCACACTGACAGAACCACAGGCACATAGACACAGGCAACAGAGCATGCACAATGTCGGCACTAGTACAGTGTATATCCACCTTTCGCAGAAATGCAGGCTGCTATTCTCCCATGGAGACGATCGTAGAGATGCTGGATGTAGTCCTGTGGAACGGCTTGCCATGCCATTTCCACCTGGCGCCTCAGTTGGACCAGCGTTCGTGCTGGACGTGCAGACCGCGTGAGACGACGCTTCATCCAGTCCCAAACATGCTCAATGGGGGACAGATCCGGAGATCTTGCTGGCCAGGGTAGTTGACTTACACCTTCTAGAGCACGTTGGGTGGCACGGGATACATGCGGACGTGCATTGTCCTGTTGGAACAGCAAGTTCCCTTGCCGGTCTAGGAATGGTAGAACGATGGGTTCGATGACGGTTTGGATGTACCGTGCACTATTCAGTGTCCCCTCGACGATCACCAGTGGTGTACGGCCAGTGTAGGAGATCGCTCCCCACACCATGATGCCGGGTGTTGGCCCTGTGTGCCTCGGTCGTATGCAGTCCTGATTGTGGCGCTCACCTGCACGGCGCCAAACACGCGTACGACCATCATTGGCACCAAGGCAGAAGCGACTCTCATCGCTGAAGACGACACGTCTCCATTCGTCCCTCCATTCACGGCTGTCGCGACACCACTGGAGGCGGGCTGCACGATGTTGGGGCGTGAGCGGAAGACGGCCTAACGGTGTGCGGGACCGTAGCCCAGCTTCATGGAGACGGTTGCGAATGGTCCTCGCTGATACCCCAGGAGCAACAGTGTCCCTAATTTGCTGGGAAGTGGCGGTGCGGTCCCCTACGGCACTGCGTAGGATCCTACGGTGTTGGCGTGCATCCGTGCGTCGCTGCGGTCCGGTCCCAGGTCGACGGGCACGTGCACCTTCCGCCGACCACTGGCGACAACATCGATGTACTGTGGAGACCTCACGCCCCACGTGTTGAGCAATTCGGCGGTACGTCCACCCGGCCTCCCGCATGCCCACTATACGCCCTCGCTCAAAGTCCGTCAACGGCACATACGGTTCACGTCCACACTGTCGCGGCATGCTACCAGTGTTAAAGACTGCGATGGAGCTCCGAATGCCACGGCAAACTGGCTGACACTGACGGCGGCGGTGCACAAATGCTGCGCAGCTAGCGCCATTCGACGGCCAACACAGCGGTTCCTGTGTGTCCGCTGTGCCGTGCGTGTGATCATTGCTTGTACAGCCCTCTCGCAGTGTCCGGAGCAAGTATGGTGGCTCTGACACACCGGTGTCAATGTGTTCTTTTTTCCATTTCCAGGAGTGTATTTCACGAAGAGGTGTTCATGTGGTAAACTTAATCCCTCCCCACAACATTAGGGACCCTCCTCGATATCGGCCTCTTTTCATAATTTTTGGGTTCCCAAATCGTGTTCCACTTTCCCTCCATTTGCGAGTGCGTCGAGATTCACCCTCCCAACCAAATCGGGACTCGTCTGTGAAAAGAGCATTGTCCCCGTATTCGACCACCCAGCTGGAATATTGACGACTCCGCACTAGACGTTCCCTTCTGTGAAGACACATCAGAGGTACACATACAGCAGGTCTCCGACAATAAAGGCCACTCTACCGCAGCCTTCTGGACAATGTTTGACTCGATGCGACACGTCCAGTGGATACCTGGAGGTCAGGTGACGATGCTAAGACGGTACCATCTTGCCCTTACATCCGAGTAACGGCCCTCTCTTTCTGATATCAAACGTGGTCTGTCCTGTCCTGCTCTTTGGGATACGGTTTCGGTCTCTATAAATTGTCGCCAGATCACGGAAACAGCAGAACGATTCACATTAAGCCACCCTGCCACACCAGTTTGCGACTGCCCTCCTTTCATTCTTCCTATGGCCCCCCATCGCAGAGAATCTGGTAGACGTCTTCTTTGTGCCATACTGCACCGTCGGCGATGCATACACAGCGATTATGGATGTATGGGACCACCTGGCAAACACTAATCCGTTTGATAGGTGCCATGGCGTCATCGTTAACGTGGTTGTCCGTTGACCGGCATGCCATTTTTCGTGCAGAAGACGACTGTACCGACACCTGTTGACGGTCTGTATAATTATATGGTAAATTAGACAGAAGGCGGTGAAACAGCGCTTCGTTGCTTAATTCTGGACAGCAGTGTACTTGTATTGTGAGTGGAATGCTCCTTGCTCTTTTTAAGCGTTGCGTGTTAAATGACACGTTCGATTTCGTCACTGTTTTGTCTCTTTAATTCGCATATGTAGCCTTTGCAAATTATTCACGTAGGCATTCTGTAATCAGTCTTGATATGTAGTGCATACTCTCCGAGTTAAGTCTATATGAAACAATGCATGCCTACCTCTGATGAATCCCGCTCGCTGATAGCCAGTCAGATCAACGGGTAGTTAGTTACTCCCGCGTGGCGAGAGAGTATTTAAATCGCGTTTGAAAAAATTAGGGTGAGAGCCTTTCATTTATTTTCAGTGGTTGTTAATAGGCAGTGTTTCAGTCATTTCAGTCGTTTGATACTTTTATTTTCAGAGTTCTTTTGCAATCATCTGCGACCTGAATTAGTGATGAATCACGAACAACGAATTGATATAGGCGCGAGATATTTCATAGGGTCAGGGATGTTCGGGGTAGTTTATTGGAAAGCGATTGCATAACTGTGTCACGGTCATTCAGTCCATGGCATCACGCGTTCAGTTTTGTCATCCAGTCCTACACTTCTGATTATTAAATGCTTCACTGGAGAACGGGATAGAAAACGAATATGTCTGTGATGCCTAGAATTTCAAAAAATGGCTCTAAGCACTATGAGACTTAACATCTGAGGTCATCAGTCCCCTATACTTAGAACTACTTAAACCTAACTAACCTAAGGACATCACACACATCCATGCAATAGGCAGAATTCGAACATGCGACCGTAGCAGCAGCGCGGTTCCGGACTGAAGCGCCTAGAACCGCTCGGCTACAGCGGCCGGCCCTAGAATTTCGATTCATGTTTCACGAGTGAACCGGGAATTTACTTTCAACATTTTTTCTAAAGAAATTATTTACTAGCGATTCATCAAGAACATTAACACATTTAATCACACTAGGTGAGCGTGGAAGTAGTTGACAGGAAGTAACTGTTGGAAAATGAAACTACTTTTAACAAATGTGAATTTTATTGCTAGAAGCTTTTTCAAGACAGATTTAAAATTATAAGCAGAAAAGCACCCTCGAAATATCAAGTTACAATTTTAGTTAGAGGCAGAAAGAACAATATTAACAGAAGGAGCCTTCAGGCTGAGAAGCTTGCCTGCTCCCTTTCAAGACGGCCGTAGTCATGACCCCTCACAACAACCTCTGAAAGAGTACATTGGTGCAAATCTGCAACACACCAGATTACTTTAACAAAAATCTTTTAACAACTCACACAAACACGTAAACTATGCACCCTGTAAGAGGGATGGAAATGTTACAACACTCAAATTATTTGCCACCGAAAGTGCAATTTTTTTTAAAGGACTGTTAAGGTGGAAGGGTGGCAACCTTATAACCTAAAATGACTTTCAATAAAACCCATAAAATGCAGACTTACATAAATGTACCACATGCTCTACATTACACATATACCACCTCACAAGATGATAGGCAAGATAAAAACATATTTCAAGAATTCGGCCTTTAAGCAATAAATTCGTTATTCGTTAACACCGAATCCGACAAACATGACAGAGGTGGCTATTAACGCATGGCAAATTGACGGGGGGGGGGGTTACTAAACAGCCTGAACCGAAGATTGCTCTAAACCTCCCCAATTCCACAAGGGAAAATTCACAAATAACCACTTTCCCGCGGGTGGGACGACTCCAAAACAAAGCGGCTGGTGACCTCACCAAGAAAACAAGTAGAATTTAACAAGTAAATGAAACAACGTATCTCCAGTCACTTAACTTCTAATAAACTGCGATTTCTGGCGAAGACCTGGCGCAGCACCCCCAACGCTCTCCCGAATGTCCGCTGCCAGCCGCTTCAACGGACGCAAGAAGGCGCGAAGATCTCCCGTCTCATGGCGTCGCAGCTCGCCCCGGCCAGCCCGATGTCGTGGTTCCGATCCTGTTGTGTGGACCGCGAAGCCACTACCCCTCTCTACACGGCGCTGCCCACTGGACTCACGTGGGAACCTTAGATGCGCCGACGCTCAAGGCGGACAAGTTATCTCGTGTCTCAGAGCGCGACCGACCAACCGACTGATCCAACCGCCAATGACCGTTGCCCGAACAACTCGAGCAGACTGGCGGCCTAAGGTGCAGACTCAGATGCAAGAACTCAGCTACGACCGGGCGACCGGTAGCTGAGTTCTGTTACTGGCGGAGTGGCAAACTTTAAAGTTTGATCCAAACGACAGACATACTAGTGCATGGGGGCTTAATTAAATAAAATGGAAATATTTTTAGTAGCTGTGTGTCCGGTTACGAAGTTTCGTAACCGGTTGGCCCAGAGTAGTATTAGTACACAATCTGACTCCATAGAATAACAATAAACAATGAAGGGAAATTTCCGTTAACACAATTGATTAATTAAGTCCCCAGCAACTATAAAAGCTACGAAACAACAAAGCACAAATGTAACTGTTCTATGTGTGGAAATGTGATTCAACGTACACGTATCTGGCTCGATTCTTCCTCAATACAAGAACACATTTTAAACACCATTTACAATGAAGTAATAAAAAAACTTGAAATACTATAATTGCACATAGAAACCAGAATTACAGTCTAATACATGAACAAAAGCCAGATGCTTTGTTGACTAAACCTGTGACCAAGAGGCATTGTTATTTAGGAAATTTGAAATAAAAAAGTTTTTGTTACCTTCATATATATTGACGAAAAATACACTATGATCATTGCAACATCCCCAATCAAACAGCATCTGCTGTCTCGCCCAACAGAACAACTGCACACGACATGCTCACAACTAGTACTGCTATCCACATCCTCTCAACAAGCACTGCCCACGGCAACCTCTGAACTACTACTGCCCACGGCAACTTCTGAACTACTACTGCCCACGGCACTTCTGAACTACAACTGCCAGTGGAGGAGGCTGAATAATACTCTTTGGCGCAATCTCTGGCGCTGTGACTCAGTGTAGCCACCTTTCATATGCCCCTCCTCCACGGGCTAGAATTTGATTGTATTTTTGCCAGCATTGGTGGTGAAAATAGCACCAAATTCGTCAAAAAAAAAAAACAGACAAAAATAAAAGATAATATTAATAAGTAAATATCGCATAACTAAATAAATTTTGACTTTGCACTGCCCCTTCAACAACCTAATACATAAAATACAGTAAGGAATACAAATGCTTGCATACATGTGATTTTACATAATAGTTTACACAAGTATCATCAATCAATGACACCAGCAATGGCGAATAGGTGTAGGTAAGAGTCTCATAACATTTCATAAACAGTAAATACACAAAAATCAGTTTATACAAATATTCATATAAAATTTTTTCAACAGTGCAATAAACAAGTACCACTCCTCAGAGTAGTTAACAGTTCCAACAGTAGCAACCGGAAACGGCGAGCAGGCGCAGACACCAACAAGTGACAATATCTCAGTAGCAGCTGTTCTATCAGTGGCACCCAGCAATGTTGAACAGGTGCAGACACCAACAGGTGATGTCATTTAAGTAGAAGCAGTTCCATCAGTGGCACCCAGTAATGTTGGACAGATGCAGACACCAATAAGTGACATTATTTCAGTAGTAGCAATTCCATCAGTGGCACCCACTAATGTTGAACAAGAGCAGACAGCCAACAAGTGACGTCATTTCAGTAGTAGCAGTTCCATTAGTGGCACCCAGCAATGTTGAACAGGTGAAGACACCAACAAGTGACATCACAGTGGTAGCAGTTCCATCAGTGTCACCCAGCAATGTTGAACAGGTGCAGACACCAACAAGTGACACCATCAGTAGTAGCAGTTCCATCAGTGTCACCCAGCAATGTTGAACAGGTGCAGACAGGAACAAGTGACATTATCTCAGTAGAAGCAGTTCCATCAGTGGCACCCAGCAATGTTGAACAAGTGCAGATAACAGTCCATAATATTCACTATCACTAATCAGACAGTTCATCACAGTTTATCAGCAGATATTAAACATTTCCAAGTGGCACCCATCAATGATGATAGGTTCCAGCACGAACAAAAGTTTGAATGCACACACAATTACTTTTACAAAATTATTATCAATGCTCTTACACTAAACATACAAATTATAATAAACACACAAATGATATCAGATAATTGTCATATTAACCATTACAAATACACAAAAATCTGTAAACCTATATTATTTATGGGTGTCAGTGCAAGCCACAACAAACAAGTAAAATAATATTTAGGAGGTAAGTCGGTACCAATTATTTGGGATTAGGAAAGGAAAACACACAATAGACACTCACTCATCTAAATGAATAGTGTTAACTGTGTAAATGCAATTCTTTCAAAAATTTGATGTTCAGCATATGTATCAAGTAGTAGTGGCAGCAGTGTATAATAGTCAATAATAGTTAGTTAACGTCATAGTCATCATGTCAAGACCAATGTTTGCCAAGCCAATCAAATGTATGGTTGCTGAACAACTGTCAGTGTGTCAAGATATGCAAACACTTCCTCTCCCCAAAAAAAAGCATATACTGCTTATTGATTTAACAAAGTGTGTGTGTAGACAGTCTTCCTTCCACTTGAGTGTTCTAGTCTGCCATCTTCATCCTCCTTGTTCCATATAAACCAACCAAAAAAATATGCTTCTCACTTATTTTAACTCTTATCCGCCAAAACTCCAATAATCATCAACTTCACACAATCTCAACACCTCAATAATACCTCTTCAATACGTCTTTACATATAAACCTTATCACCAATATCATTTCACTTCCATAACAACTCTTTCCACTAGTCAGTCTCCTCGAACAAGTATAGATAAAATCTTAGTGTAAACTTTAATTCGTCACCCCATACAATCCGAAGACGCAGTGTCCAAACACAACCTCTGTGTAATCCATCTGACCCAAATCTTCTACTCATTATGAATTATTAAATAAATTTTGGTTACCTTGTCCATCATTAAATAAAAGAAATGCATACATGACCTCTAACAGCCTTTAGTTCGAATAACTTTCAGTAAGTAAGTACGAGTACGGAGTGTGAATGATCGTAATATTTCACAGTGTGTACACCACTTTAAGAATCATGGCAAAACAGAAGCAAACATGTGGAGTATTTCTTGTGTCAAAGTGTCACTTCCTATTTCAATTTCTCACGAAGAATGCAGTGTAATAACTGTCAATGGTCTAAGCCTAGTGTTGGTATGTCATGTTGTTAGCTTCCTTCCTATTAGCATAAATTTATACAGCTTCCATAAAACCTCCAGCTCATGTGACTTCAGTGAAGTTTCTCGTACCAATGTCGTTCGTAGAATTATAGCAGTTCATTTTCTTATCTTAAAATATAAGGCACTGAGCGTAAGCAAAACATGCAATGGCGAGTAAATGTACCAGTAGAGAACAGAATGTTAACAAGTGGAAATAGCACAATCCCTATAACGAGGCTCTGCCAAGCATTTCTATATACCAAATTAAAGAGTAGTTACGACAACAAAAGAAATGTGTAAATATGCAATCCATACGCAAAGCAGCAAATATGTATCTTACATAATAAACAGGTCATTAGCATCATATCAGCATAAGCAAATAAAGGTTCATATGTAATCTTAATAAATAAAAATGAAGGTGCAAGCAGATAAATCACAAAGTATAACTTACATACATAACCATATCAGCACAACTAATCAGGTGACAATTATAATTTAAATAAATAAGCAAAGCAGGCACATAATTTTAAAAAAATGTGACATCAGTGAAAAAGCAGTGCAGCCAAGCGGTGCATAATATACATAAGTAACAACCCTGTTCATTAATCAATAATTGTCAAAATCAGTTAACACAAAGTATAAATCACGTAATCGCTAGCAGAAAATTACGTCTAAAGTACGTACCTAAGTGGAAATATGTTACCTGAAAAATAAATTCAATTAATAGTTACCTTTTTAGTTTATTACTTTCCTCTTCGAAATCACAGTCTTCCTGAAATTTTCTCGATAGCAAGTCCTGTTAACGTCGCACACACACAGAATTAACCTGAAGTTCTTAAATATTTTATACAACTGTATCCCGAAAAAAACTGAACGTTAATAACATAATTTATGAAGTCACTATAGCTTTATACTGAATTCATTCAGAGAAATTAGACTGTGTATTTGTTTACGGCTGTCAGTGCATTCGCACTGAGCGCTCGATCAGCTGTAGGTACGCGTGACGTAGGAAGTAATTGTTTGCGGTCAACGACTGCCTTGTGCGGCGCGCAGACTTGACTGTTGCTTTGAGTACGTGCCGCCGCCAGAACACGGCGCGGTATCCTTGTATTCTCTGCGTGTTTACGTATAACTGTTAGTTTCTGAAAAGTATGTCATTCCACAAAAATTTTAACGTTCGATATATGATGTATTCTCTTAGAGCGCCGAGATTTAAGAGTCTCTACTTCGACAGTGTTATCATGAATAATTTTGCTAACTCTATATGGACTGTTAAAAGTAGAAAAAACTTGCGGCACAAGCCTTTTCCTTTGTGAGACAAACGATGAGACTTAATTAACACCTTTTGACCAACTGACAAGGTTTTTAAACGACCAGGACGTTTAGCTGATTTCTCTCTTCTAGCAGCCGCAGATGCAATATTTTGTAGAGCGAGGTTGACAACTTCAGAATGCCGCAGTTTCCGTGTAGGCGGAAAAGGAATTATTTCAGAAATGCGATTTGTTGGTGCTTTATTTTTTAATATGAATATAGGCGGTAAAGAAGTTGAATCATTAGAGAGTTCATTCAGAATGTTTTGAAAAATATGAAGATACTGATCCCATGTTCTGTGATTCTGATGACAATAAAGTCGACACAATTTATTGATTTCCTTCATCCATCTCTCTGAAGCGTTAGATTGAGGGTGAAAAAGTGAAATGAAAATTGGTTTAATCTTACGACGCCGTAGAGTATGAAGCCAAATTTTAGAGCGAAACTGTGATCCATTATCTGATATAACCTTATCAACATGACCCACTTCTTAAAGAAAATGTTTGATGAAAGCATTAGATACTGAATGAGCTGTTGCTTTGCGTAAAGGTGTAAAACACACATATTTTGATGGCAATTCCACTGCTACCGAAATATACGCAAAACCATTAGTAGAACGAACCACTGGACCAACAAATCGACCTTTAATTTTGCTGGAATGATAGGAAACAACGGTGCTCTGTGAGAAATAGTTGGCGGCTTAGCCTTTTGACATAATTTGCATTTGGCAAGAACAGATCGAATACGTTTTTCCATATTACTGAAGTAGCAATTTTCTCGTAATTTATGAAAGCATTTTCTGGGACCAAAGTGTGCGTAACTGAAATGTGTATACCAAATCAGTTTATTAACCCACTCATCAGAAATGCAAACTAACCAAACAGAGTTGTCGACCGATTTTCGTTTAAAAAGAATATCATTGCGAGCTAAATAATACTGTCTAATCGCTACGCTTTCCTTTCTCCTCCACTTCTCCTTAATGTCCTTCCAGGTTGGATCCTTGTTTTGCTCCTTAGCGATGTCCTGGAGCGAAGACAAAATTTTCAAACGCGACACCTTGATTATCCATCAAACAATAATTGTTTTCTTTGCAGTCCTCCTCAGCACTTTGTTTCAAATCCATAGGTGCACGTGATAAGGCATCAGCAATAATATTTGAAGAACCCTGTATGTAAACAATACTAAAATCAAATTCCTGTAGATACAGCGCCCATCGTGACAATCTTCCATGTGTTAATTTTGTTGACATAAGAAATTCCAGAGCTCGATGATCGGTGTAAACCTTAGTATGTCTGCCATACAAAAAGATGCGAAATTTTGTGAAAGCCCATACAACAGCCAAAGTTTCAAGTTCCGTAATCGAATAATTCTTTTCTGATTTAGAGAGAACACGTCTTCCAAATGCAATAGTTTTCTGTACTACAACGCCGTTTTCTTCTACCTCTTGAAATAAGTGTCCACCTAGGCCTTTGTATGATGAGTCCGTCGCCAAACAAAAATCTTTAGATAAATCCGGATGTGAAAGAAGTGGAGCAGCAAATGAAGCATCATGAAGTTGTTCCAATTCTGATAGAGCTTCCTCTTCCCAACACCAATTAGAATTCTTTCCAAATAGTTCACATAAACGAGGTGTGGCCAAATTGTCTAATCTAACAAAGCGTCTAAGAAAATTACAGACACCAAGGAAACTACGACAACACGTTTTGTGGTAGGAACAGCATAATTACGAATAGCGTCTAGTTTCTCTGGATCAGGAAGAATACCTTCTGTAGAAATAATATGACCAAGAAATTTCACCTGAGAACGACCAAATTCAGATTTTTCCAAGTGCACTGTAATGCCAACTTTTACAAAAATACGTAATAATGAATCCAAAACTTTGTTATGCTCACTCCAAGAACGTTTAGCAATAAGAATATCATCAATATATGAAGTAATATTGTCACGAAGATAAACAGGTAAAATTTCGTTTAAACTAAGAATGAATGCTGCTGAAGATTCAGTAAGTCCCAATGGTAATTTCCGAAATCACTTTTGGGTAAAATAGTCATATCCGGTTATTCTTTACTGACTCTCTAGATAGATTGATAGTTGAAGAGTTGTTTTGATGGATACAAAGATTAGTAAAAGAGTAGGCAGCGGTGCAGAAAACTAAAAGGGAAATAGCACCACTATAGCTCGGGACCCTGTGCACGCTACGGCACATATTCACTTAGTGTAGCGAATCCCCTGAGGACTTAAATAGCCGCACATAAATTCCAGTTTGTGACTTAGTGGCCAATTTGGTGGAAGTGCGTGCATAAATTGATCTAACCATGAACATAGATGTATGTCATTATTAGAATTGCGAAAGATCTTAAATTTCCGAACAGTTAAAAATTGTTTATAGTCAAAGTTTTCGCCTCGTGACGACAAAGACCTACCGCGTCTGTCCCAGTCCGAATGTCGATTATTGTCAAGTTCGCGCGCCTGGCGCTCTCTTGTTGCATCTCGTAAATGAAATAAATTATTTTCTTCAAAACCCGCTTCTATCTGTGATTCTAAATTTCTTCTGCTGTCTTTTCCTACGATTTTGCACTTCAATTTGTTTGACTTGCTTTCGTAACGCCTCAAATTCCCTTTTAACGCGTTCATTAAATTTTCACTGATTTTCAACATGTTTATTTATGTTCTGGTACTCTTCGGTATCTGCAAATGGCAATGGAGCTGTATCATCTGAATATCTGTCCCCATTTAAACTAAGACTTGTCAATTTATTTGAAATGTCCTCAACTCTTTCCGATAAGTCAGCTATTTGTTCTTTCTGTTTATTTACGTCTTCTGTAAGTGTCGCAACTCTGGTTTCGGAATTGACACATTTATTAGTAACTGTTCATATTGTTGTGCTAGGTTATTTATTCTGTCATTCGGTACAGATTCCTCGATTCTTTCAAATATTTCTTCCTTATCGTGTGCACGTTGTAAATTTAACTCTGAAAATTTTTGTACTATCACGCGATCTCTATCTTCCTGTTCTCTATCCTGTTCCTTTTGTTTAATTTCTATTGAAATTAATCTTTTATTGTGAGCATTCAAAATCGGTTGTACTTCTTCTCTAATTTCCTTCTTTAATGCATCTTTCATGTTTTTGAAACATGTCCCTATTCGTGAGTCTAGCCGTGTTTCCATTGTTTCCATCTCTGTTTTAATTGTTCCTATTTGTGAGTCTAACTGTGTTGCCACTGTTTTTAATTCAGATCCTAACTGTGATTCCCGTGAGTCTAACCGTGCTTTCATTGTTCCCATATCAGTTTCTAACCGTGTTGTCAAAGTTCCCATCTGTGATCCCAAATTTAATATAGCACCCATCAACTGCTCCATATTAACTGGTTCAAAATTCTTTTCGCCCCTAACATTTCCCGTAAAACTAACTTCCTTCGTCACAGCCGTAAAACTATCTGTGTTCCATACTATTTCAGAATCTTCTGTCGTTAATCTCGTATTCTGAAAAATTTTTAATTGTGAAAAATTTTGAACTGGTTCCAGACTATTTTCCTGGCTTATTAAATTTTTTCTACTTCATTATTCATCATACCGTTCTCCTGTGTTGGCGAGTTCGCCATGTTAACAATTTCGTCAATCTGACTATCCATCATTTTTGCCTTTTTCATCGATCACGTAATCATTTACAAAACATACAAAACTCGTCGGTATACGAAAATTACACACAATATTACACTTTATCACCAACAATCCATTCACACAAAATGCTTCCCGACAAACACGCCTAACGAACAGTTAAAATCTTCACAATTGCACAAAGTTGTCAAACCTGTATACAATTCATCAAAATTTAAATTCCACAAAAATACGATCAGAAGAATGACAAGACAACTACAAATGTTCAATTACCAAATCTATACGTGCAATATAGACTACAATTACTAAACTACAAATCACTACAACAATCCTACTGTCTGCTATTTTTACTCTCAAAAGAATTCCAAGGGACGATCCGAAGCAGCAGTGGCCATGTGCATGGGGGATTAATTAAATAAAATGGAAATATTTTTAGTAGCCGTGTGTCCGGTTATGAAGTCTCGTAAGTGGCTGGCCCTGGGTAGTATTAGTACGCAATCTGACTGCATAGAATAACAATAAACAATGAAGGGAAATTTCGATTAACACAATTGATTAATTAAGTCCCCAGCAACTATAAAAGCTACGAAACAACAAAGCACAAATGTAACTGTTCTATGTGTGGAAGTGTGATTCAATGTACACGTATCTGGCTCGGTTCTTCCTCAACACAACAACATATTTTAAACACCATTTGCAATGAAGTAAATAAAAACCTGAAATACTATAATTACACATAGAAACCAGAATTACAGTCTAATACATGAACAAAAGCCAGATGATTTGTTGACTGATCCTGTGACCAAGAGGCATTGTTATTTAGGAAATTTGAAATAAAAAAATTTTTTGTTACCTTCATATATATTGACGAAAAATACACTATGATCATTGCAAGATCCCCAATCAAACAGCATCTGCTGTCTCGCCCAACAGAACAACTGCACACGACATGCTCACAACTAGTACTGCTATCCACATCCTCTCAACAAGCACTGCCCACGGCAACCTCTGAACTACTACTGCCAGTGGAGGAGGCTGAATAATACTCTTTGGCGCAATCTCTGGCGCTGTGACTCAGTGTAGCCACCTTTCACTAGCACTCCAACGACAGGCAGACACTAACTGCCGCACAAATGCAAACGCGACAGACCACCAACTCGTGACGCGAGACTGACCTAGCCTCACTCCGACTGACTCTCTGCCGAGTTTTTTTTTTTTTTTTTTTCATTTATTGAATTTCAATTCCCCCCCGAAGGGGGCGGGCTGGCAGCAGGGTATTTTTCTTAACTTGAGACTACCACATTTCTCAAAAACGGCCCATCTTCCGAAAACAATGTTCTGTGTGAAAAGACGTCTGCCTTTGCTACAAATGGCCGCCTTCTAACCACCCCTCCTGCGTGGCAGATGTCAATTTTGTATTTTCAAATGGCGTTCCCCAATTTTATTGCACATTCGGGTTCTACTCCAAAAAATACGTATACACGGTAAATGACACTGTATTTGACTGATATCAAGTGAGCACTGACGTTCAAACGCTGAGTGTTGCAAATGTGATGGTTTGTTGTTGTGGTCTTCAGTCCTGAGACTGGTTTGGTGCAGCTCTCCATGCTACTCTATCCTTTGCAAGCTTCTTCATCTCTCAATACGTACTGCAGCCTAGGTTCTTCTGAATTTGTTTAGTGTATTCATCTCTGGTCTCCCTCTACGATTTTTACCCTCCACGCTGCCCTCCAATAATAAATTGGTGATCATGTCCTACCAACCGATCTCTTCTTCTTGTCAAGTTGTGCCACAAACTCCTCTTCTCCCCAATCCTATTCAATACCTCCTCATTAGTTATGTGATCTACCCATCTAATCTTCAGCATTCTTCTGTAGCACCACATTTCGAAAGCTTCTATTCTCTTCTTGCCCAAACTATTTATCGTCCATGTTTCACTACACTCCATACATACCATGTGTTGGTACAGTACCAATAATATCGGTAGGCATTTACATTTATAGCAAATACGCTACTTCTACGCTAACGTAGTTTTCTGTTCCTCTGTTTCTCACGGTAATGATTGTGTGTGACTTCCAAACCATCTGAATTGATTTCGGTGCACGCCGTCTGACCCCGCCAGCAGGGTGACAAACAACAACCATTGTAATAAGGTGAAATGTCCATGAAGTGATAGTGACAGGTGCACTTAGATACATATCGTGTAAACACTCAAACACTCAAGCACCCCAGTGCCGAAAGGTAAGGGGACTCACAAAATCAAGTACCCCATTGGTGAGAGACATAATGACTTCGACTTCGATATCAAGCATCCTGGAGGGAACAGAGAACTTCTACATGCACGTCATAGTTTCTGGATCATGCTAAACATAGGCTCTAACCAGGCAATGTAACTGCTAAACCTATAGCACTGTAGAATCAAATCTGCAACACCGACGTAAATTTCGAACGTAAACATCAGTTTCTTTGTGTTCGTCCTTTTGAAAAGAAGTCTTGGGGACTACTGCCGTTCGCTATTGTCCTATGCACAT
This sequence comes from Schistocerca americana, assembly GCF_021461395.2. Taxonomy (NCBI): domain Eukaryota; kingdom Metazoa; phylum Arthropoda; class Insecta; order Orthoptera; family Acrididae; genus Schistocerca; species Schistocerca americana. The sequence continues at coordinate 442,589,741 of NC_060126.1, forward strand.
ACACCTTAATTCGTTACCTGTATTTCAGAATTACTTTGACATTGTAATCAGTACACATCGTTATTAATATTGTACAGACAGACTGCAATCTCGATGTATTGAACCATATGGTTTTCATGTGAACCGTTAGGAATTTCCACTTACTGCTTTATATTATTCGTTTGACTACATCCCGTTATTTGGTTTCATCCTCGTATCTAAATATTTCAGTTACGATATTCCTTGTACATGGCTTTGCTTCCGATTACTGGTATCGAGTGTGAGATACTCGTACACCGTCAGTTTTGATGACGACCGACTTCTTTGACTATTCGGTGACACATATGTTTTGTTGTTGTATTCTGAATGTATCTCCAGTCAGTTGGCAGTTTATGGTTGAAATGCTGACATCACTGTTACAGGTACTTCTGGCATTCATTTAATGCTGGTTATTTGAGTTGTACCTTCTGGTATTCATTTTTTATGTCGTTCTCTTGATAGACTGCGTAATCCAGTTCTGTTGGCGACTGATGCAGAGTATATATATATATATATATATATATATATATATATATATATATATATATATGTGTGTGTGTGTGTGTGTGTGTGTGTGTGTGTGTGTGTGGATCGTGGTAACCCCTTCAGCATCAACTATGGGCTCTGAAGATGGCGCATTGAAGCGCCGACACCATTAGTTACACAACAGAGAAGATCATAAGGACGGCTGTAGGCATTTCATTTTCTTACTATAAATATCAACCGTCAGAACACAAAGGCTTACACGTAAATCGAAAATGAAATGTAGTATCAGATGCATCCATCCCTAATTGCAAGAACAGGCACACTTGATATTTGTCGATTACAAAAATGGTTCAAATGGCTCTGAGCACTATGGGACTTAACTTCTGAGGTCATCAGTCCCCTAGAACTACTTAAACCTAACTAACCTAAGGACATCACACACATCCACGCCCGAGGCAGGATTCGAACCTGCGACCATAGCGGTCGCGCGGTTCCAGACCTTAGCTCCTAGAACCGCTCGGCCACCCCGGCCGGCTGTCGATTACAGCCCCATTTACCGTGAACAGGAACCAATGGTTTGAGTAAGAAGTGCTTTTGTTTTGGCGTAGAACCCGAATACGCAATAAAATGGGGGATCCCATTTGCAAATAAAATTGACCCCGCCCACTCAGGAAGGGTGCTTAGGTCACCGTTTGTAGCAAAGACAGATGACCCCTTTAATAATATTAACTTTTCACCTAGAACATTTTTTTTTTCGTACGACGCATCGTTTACGAGATATTTAGCTGCCTCAAGTTAAAACAACCACCCTCTGTATTTATTCGATATTGTGATTACTGGTTTTAGACACCTTCTGCCCGCAGTCCATCGTAATTTCACCCTTTGTACAGAGACTGAACTATGGACCTTTGAAAGGAGTCAGTCAGTACACTTGCAATTTAATGTTCTTGATTTTTCCTTTGAGAGGCACCCACATGCCTTGCTCATACTGTGGCATCAAGCAGTCAGGCCTGCAAGATGAGTGGTCTGCCAAGCGAGTGGGTCCATTCTTATTTATCGAGTAACATGAACTCTAGTACTCACACTTAAGTTACAAGTTATCCTCCTATACGATTAACACGCAACGGAAACACGAACTGACTATCAGTAATTTACAGAACTCTGACTGTACACTACGCACTGGCAATACCACATTTCCTTTTTATCTTTTATTTAACGGCTTTTATCAACACGTGGCCACCGCACTGAATATGAATGGCGCACACATTATAAAGTCGGGACATCATGACAACATACAACTCGAAGGAAAAGTCCACCAATCTTTTTCTTTTCACTATCTTATTTATTCCGATAAATTCTCTAACCTAAACACACAAATTCTACAACCTACAACAATAACACGTGAGAAATTCCGCCCAGTGGGCATGGCTTGACAATAGTGAATCTCTGTATTATGGTCTCGTAATTATTTCTAACGCTGCAGTGCACTTTCTGGATAAGATTGTGGATCTTTTATTATACCTCACACTTCGACTCTCACAATCATCATCACTAAACTTTCCTCCAGACCGAGCGGTACAGAAGGAACAAGCATAGCCCACTAATCTTTTGAAACTACCTTGCTACTCTCCCATGCAAACCACACATACCCAAATTACATGACATACATCACACTGCAATAAGAAATATGAAACACTAAATAGTCACAACACTATCACTTTCGGCTTTCCCACTTCACTTAATATTTATCCCAGTTTCACACGACACTGCCCCACTTCGTAATTCTACTTTCCTACTATGAACTCTGGAGATATATGCACGTCTTTCTGTGCAATGCAAGCCAAGTGACGTTGCTGGATAGACGGCCGACTCACCTTGCTTCTCTCTCAGAGTTTAAATCTAGCGTCACACGGAATCATATCACGCGAAGTAACATTAAGAACATATTCATCACACACGCGAGTCCTCAACTGATACCATGGACGAGTACTTCTCTTTATCTTTTGTCTCATACACAGTTTGAGACTCACACAGTACTCACCACGTGGAAGTACTCGTCTCTAATTTCAAGTCCTGCACACGCCATTTCTTAAATATTTCAATTTGTGGTACACACGCTATTTCTTAAATATTTCAACTTATTGTACACACGCTAGTAATTCAGCTTAACTTAAGCACACGGGAGTATTTCAACTTATTGCTACACGTGGTTTCTTTGTGACCGTTGGTCACTTCCGAAGATTACTACAATCCCATTAATATTACCTGCCTGACATTTAATTCTCCCCACAAAATTTCTTGAAATAGAGAAATTAATATTTCAAACTACTCTTAAATATTCCACATGCATACCATGTCTCCACTCTTTCGTCATTACGGAGCACAACTAAAACAGGTCTTAACAGCACAAGATCCAGCGGCAGAGTGCCGAAACATGGCCGTTCTCTAGGTCCTCTCCCATCTCTGTCGAGGTGGGGGAAGCACCTTGATATCGTATTGGTCAACCACATTTCAGGCGCCCAAAGCTCTGGTAAATTTCATCTCTTTGGTCCCACCAAAGGTGGTCAAAGGATCGACTCAAAGATGATCATCTATTCACGTTCACTATCTGCGGTTAGCAGACGACCATACATTCATTCATTTCACAGATCTCACCAAACTGGATGTAGGGATTTACTTTGTGGGAGTGCACATGTGATCAATTAAATAAATAAATTGTCATTCTTTCCCACACTGGTATCCGGCTTCGCTGTATTAATTGAAATTGAGTTATTTTACAAAAAAATGTGTTGTTCTGACAAAACTAATGAAGTATGTTGTACCTATTTTCAATGTCGGGCGGTACCTTATCACCTTATCAGGTTCAGTAGAGTACCTTCTTCTCTGTCTGCATTTCCCAGTATTTTCCATGCTCATATTTTCCGTGCCAGCGAGGAAGATCACTCTGGGAACCTACAATGTGTGACTTTATTCTCACTTTCATTACAAACGTCGGAACAAAGTTTACCTTTTACCACCTGTCCCATTCATGCATCGTTGTTCATTTTGAATGAATGTAGGCGTAGTAAAAAAAAAAAGGCGCCATTAGACAGATTCAGGTGGAGGTTCTTGATTTGACTTTGCAGTAGCAGCCAGGGAATACAGTAGAATGTTGTCGGAATCAGCTCCGGTGGCGTCCAGTCGGAGCTACACGGGGTCGCAAGTAGCCGCCTTGCGTCCCCCTGAGAGTGGTCGCGAGATTCATCGTTACCTATCAGTGCTTGGGGAAATCATCTTAAAAATTCTAGCCGTTGGACGGAATGGAAAATTTTAGGCTGAGACGGGCAGTCTTTCCTCGCCTGTCTTCTGACTGGAGGAAACAACGGCTCTTTCTCAATAAGACGCGGTTTGGGGATTGGTCAATATGCTTCCTCAACGTTGATTTCTGCAATAAATGTCAGCTAGTTATAGCGCATCCTCTGTTCAGGAATCACAAGAAGGGGAGATATACTTGGCAAAAGCCGGGAGATACGGGAAGATTTCAGTTAAATTACATCATGACAGGGCACAGATTCGGGAATCATATATTGGATTGTAAGGCGTACACAGGAGCAGATATAGACTCAGTTCTCATTGTTGTGGTGATCAATAGTAGTCTGAAGTTTAAGATATTAATCAGAAAAAGTCGATCCGGAAAGAAGTGGGATAAGCAGATACGAAGGAATGGGGAGATACGCCTGATGTTCTCTAAGGATGTAGATACTGAGATAAAGAATAGCTCAGCAAGCAGTTCAGTTGGAGAGGAGTGAACATTAGTAAAAAGAGCAGTCACAGAAGTTGGAGAGAAGAGCGTAGGTGCAAAGAAGGCAATTGCGAAGAAATCATGGGTAAGACAAGATCGACGAAAGAAGGAACCACAAAAACGTTCAGGGAAATTCAGGAATACGGAAATACAAGTCACGTTGAAATGAAATAAACAGGAAATACAGAGAAACTAAGACGAAATGTCTGCAGGAAAAGTGTGAAGAAATCTAAAATGAAATGGCTCTCGGAGGAACTGAAGCAGCATATAGAAAAGTCAAAAGATGCTCCGGTTATATTAAACGCAAAGGTGGTAATATTAACAGTGCAATGGGAATTCCACCCCAGAGGGAAATTAGGTGGAAGACGTACATTGAAGTCCTCTAAGATGTGGAAGATTTTTGAACGTGGTAGGAGAACAAATAGGACTCGATATAAAAGCGTTAGGTTATCCAGTATTGGAATCAGAAGTTAAAAGAGCTTCGGAAGATTAACGATCGAATAAGGCTGAAGGTATAGGCAACATTCCACCACAATTTCTAAAATCATTGGGGGAAATGGCAACAAAACGAGAATAATCGCTCAATTAGCTTAACAGACCAGGCATCCATGTCGCTGACACGAATGATATACAGAAGAACAGAAAAGAAAATTGAGGACGTGCTAGATGACGATCACTTTGGCTTAATGAAAGGTAAAGAAACCAGAGAGTCAATTCTAATTTGCGGTTGATAATAGCAGCAGGACTAAAGAAAAATCAGGACATGTTTGTAGGATTTGTCTACTCGGAAAAAGCGTTCAACAGTGTCAAATGGTGCAAGATATCCGAAATTATCAGAAAAATAGGGGTAAGCTATAGGGAAAGACAGGCAATATACATTCCGCACAACAACCACAAAGAACGAAGTGCTCGAATTAAAAAGTGCGTGAGACGGGGATTAGCCTTTCACCCTTACTGTTCAACCTGTACATCGAAGAGGCAATGATGGAAATAAAAGAAAATTTCAGGAGTGGAATTCAGATTCAAGGTGAAAGGATATTAACGATATCATTCGCCGATGACATTGCTATCCTGAGTGAAAGTGAAGAAGAATTACATGACCTGTTGAATGGGATGAACAGCTTGTTGACTACAGAATATGGATTGAGAGTAAATCGATGAAAGACGAAAGTAATGAAAAGTAACAGAAATGTGAACGTTAACATCAGGTTTGGTGATCTCGAAATAGATGATGTTAAGGAATTCTCCTTCCTATGCTGCAAAATAACCCATGACGGTTGCAGCAAGGAGGACATCAAAAGCAAAGTAGCACTGGCAAAGCGGCATTCCTGACACAGAGAAGTCTACTAGTATCGAACATAGGCCTTCATTTGAGGAGAAAATTTCTGAGAATATATATCTGAAGCACAGCGTTGTACGGTAGTGAAACATGGACTGTGGGAAAACTAGAAAAGAGAATCTAAGCATTTGAGAAGTAGTGTTTCACAAGAATGTTGAACGTTAGGTGGACGGATAAGGCAAGGAATGAGAAGTTTCTTCGGAGAATATATGGAAAACAATGACAAGAACAAGGGACACGATAGTGGAACATCCGTTAAGACGTCAGGGAATATCTTCCATTGTACTGGAGGGGGCTGTAGAGGGCAAAAACCGTAGAGGAAGACAGAGATTGGAATACATCCAGCAAATAATTGAGGACGTAGGTTGGAATTGCTACTGTGATATGAAGAGTTTGGCACAGGAGAGTAATTCTTGGCGAGCCGCATCAAACCAGTCAGACGACTGATGACTGAAAAAAAAGAGGGCCGCTCCTACTCTATAAGCAGAGGTAAGGAGCTCAATTTTTGGAGAGAAATTACCGGGATCTGGACAAAACCAGCTGCAGCAAGCAGTCGCTGCTTCGAATTAAAGAAAGTAATAATTTTTTTGGATGTGAGTTAGTTTCAATGTACAGTTAGGTTTCTCTATAACGATGAAAACCCATTGCAGGACCAGTGCGGAATTCTCCCGCGCGGTGATTTTAGTTTCGCTCTTAGGTAAATTCAGATGGAACCAAATTTCGTGTTTCATCGGTTATGAAGGACCTCACGCAAAGTATGGCCAGTTGATTATCATGGTTCTTTTCGTTGTGATCCATGCTCGGGTTTTGGTGGTTCACATAGTGATGGAAGGAGGTGAATTTTACTTTCGAACGTTTCCGTTTGAGTAATTTTACGTCCATGTTACTCTCCCTTATCCCAGCCGTCCTTCTGCCGACAAATGATCGGCTCGTTAGTATTGTTTGCTAGTTGGAATCATAGGTTTAGTATTTTTATGTGTGTTCCATGTAAATATAGTCTCAGGAGCAAGTTCCATTTGTTAAAGACACTGCTCAACAGAATTAAAGGATCAGCCAACCGAAACTCTATAATTGTCTCCCGATCATCATCATTTAAGACTGATTATACAAATAAGAAATTACGTTCAGAGGTGCCATCGACTTTCCTCTGTAACTGTGCAAGAAAGTGGTGCCCAGTGAAGCATTCTTATCAGCTATCGAGGAAAACGTTTGCATGCGATATAAAAGGCCAGTGGTCAGAAGTAAATGTGATGTGGAAAGTACGTTAAGGACGTAACATTGGCACTAAATTTCACTACAGTTCTGTCCAACGCATCCGTGAACGTGTCACTCGATGAGAAGCTTGTCACAGCCCCCCCTCTTTACCCAAATTTCACCCCTTCGTTACATGGCTCTGCTATGGAAGTCAGAACCGCGAAGCCCACGGCGGAAATCACGCGGTTTTGTTATGAGTGGCCGAGGAAAACATTTCACACACACTGCCGCTCAGGATCTAAACGAAAAGGGCTCAGGGTGTGCCATAAAGGGCATCAATGGAACGATCCTTTTCCTTGTGCCGTTACAGAGAAAACCTCCGAAGTAGTGCTGGGTGCCTGCCGATAGGCAACCACTTGATACACGTCCTACATCTACATCTACATTTATACTCCGCAAGCCACCCAACGGTGTGTAGCGGAGGGCACTTTACGTGCCACTGTCATTACCTCCCTTTCCTGTTCCAGTCGCGTATGGTTCACGGGAAGAACGACTGTCTGAAAGCCTCCGTGCGCGCTCTAATCTCTCTAATTTTACATTCGTGATCTCCTCGGGAGGTATATGTAGGGGGAAACAATATATTCGATACCTCATTCAGAAACGCACCCTCTCGAAACCTGGCGAGCAATCTACACCGCGATGCAGAGCGCCTCTCTTGCAGAGTCTGCCACTTGAGTTTATTAAACATCTCCGTAACGCTATCACGGTTACCAAATAACCCTGTGACGAAACGCGCCGCTCTTCTTTGGATCTTCTCTATCTCCTCCGTCAAACCGATCTGGTACGGATCCCACACTGATGAGCAATACTCAAGTATAGGTCGAACGAGTGTTTTGTAAGCCACCTCGTTTGTTGATGGACTACATTTTCTAAGCACTCTCCCAATGAATCTCAACTTGGTACCCGCCTTACTAACAATTAATTTTATATGATCATTCCACTTCAAATCGTTCCGCACGCATACTCCCAGATATTTTACAGAAGTAACTGCTACCACTGTTTGTTCCGCTATCATATAATCATACAATAAAGGATCCTTCTTTCTATGTATTCGCAATACATTACATTTGTCTATGTTAAGGGTCAGTTGCCACTCCACTCCCTGCACCAAGTGCCTATCCGCTGCAGATCTTCCTGCATTTCGCTACAATTTTCTAATGCTGCAACTTCTCTGTATACTACAGCATCATCCGCGAAAAGCCGCATGGAACTTCCGACACTATCTACTATGTCATTTATATATATCGTGAAAAGCAATGGTCCCATAACACTCCCCTGTGGCACGCCAGAGGTTACTTTAACGTCTGTAGACGTCTCTCCATTGATAACAACATTCTGTGTTCTGTTTGCTAAAAACTCTTCAATCCAGCCACACAGCTGATCTGATATTCCGTAGGCTCTTACTTTGTTTATCAGGCGACAGTGCGGAACTGTATTGAACGCCTTCCGGAAGTCAAGAAAAATAGCATCTACCTGGGAGCCAGTATCTAATATTTTCTGGGTCTCATGAACAAATAAAGCGAGTTGGGTCTCACACGATCGCTGTTTCCGGATTCCATGTTGATTCCTACATAGTAGATTCTGGGTTTCCAGAAACGACATGATACTCGAGCAAAAAACATGTTCTAAAATTCTACAACAGATCGACGTCAGAGATATAGGTCTATAGTTTTGCGCATCTGCTCGACGACTCTTCTTGAAGACTGGGACTACCTGTGCTCTTTTCCAATCATTTGGAACCCTCCGTTCCTCTAGAGGCTTGCGGTACACGGCTGTTAGAAGAGGGGCAAGTTCTTTCGCGTACTCTGTGTAGAATCTAATTGGTATCCCGTCAGGTCCAGTGGACTTTCCTCTATTGAGTGATTCCAGTTGCTTTTCTATTCCTTGGACACTTATTTCAATGTCAGCCATTTTTTCGTTTGTGCGAGGATTTAGAGAAGGAACTGCAGTGCGGTCTTCCTCTGTGAAACAGCTTTGGAAAAAGGTGTTTAGTATTTCAGCTTTAAGCGTGTCATCCTCTGTTTCAATGCCATCATCATCCCGGAGTGTCTGGATATGCTGTTTCGAGCCACTTACTGATTTAACGTAAGACCAGAACTTCCTAGGATTTTTCTGTCAAGTCGGTACATAGAATTTTACTTTCGAATTCACTGAACGCTTCACGCATAGCCCTCCTTACGCTAACTTTGACATCGTTTAGCTTCTGTTTGTCTGAGAGGTTTTAGCTGCGTTTAAACTTGGAGTGAAGCTCTCTTTGTTTTCGCAGTAGTTTCCTAACTTTGTTGTTGCACCACGGTGGGTTTTTCCCGTCCCTCACAGTTTTACTCGGCACGTACCTGTCTAAAACGCATTTTACGATAGGTGCCTTTCTGCCGGCGCCTAGCACATTTTTAAGATTCTCAATAAATGGGGCAGTGGCCATTGAGGTTATGGCCTAACGGCGGGGGACGGGGAGTGGGGCTTTTAAGGGACCCTTTGCCGTTTTATTCATGTATATGTCAATGTTGCAGCTCTCTGTAATCAAGCCGTAAAACAAAGAAGAGGTATTACCGCTTTCCTGCTTTGGGTCACATGCAAATTTCGTCGAATGGTTTTCAACGGTCCGTAGCAGTTCCCCTGTGTACATAAGAGCAAAAATTGCGGTCGCATTTCACTCCAAAGAGGTGGGCTCACTTTCAGTGGGGCTGCTAGACCACGGTGCCGTTAGAGAAGTGTTGAAAGTTGAAGCGTAAGAGGGATTGTCAAGATTATCAAGAAAGACTTCCTGTTGCTTAATTGTGTGGTAACGTCTCAGTGGAAGGGGCCGTTTCCTTGACACCCTTTATGCCGCCCAATGAAGCCTTTTCCTTTAGATCCTGAGCAGCCACTCATAAGAATGCGTGATTTCAACGCCGGGAATCACTGATCTGACAGCCATCGTAGGACAAGTGTGTGAGAGGGGCTGTGATGACTTTCCACGGCGGCGTTTGGCATAAATGGGGCGAAATCTGGTGCCAGTGGCACATCATTAACCAACTTGAACTTCTGAGATCTGGCTTTTTTCTCGCATGTGTCGAAACCTTGCTGTTTGAACGGCCGTCGAGTCTGAGAATGAAGTCGCAGGGCGCCACGCTTTCCCACCGTTACAGAGGAAAGTCGTAGGTGCCTTCGAGCTAAATTTCAAACTTATCCTTCGCAGCAGGATGCACTAAAGAGGTTTCGAAAAAATTGCCCTTTATTCTGCTGAGTAGTGTAAATGTTAATAGTACAGCCACATAGCTCGTTAAAATTTTCCTTGAAGACCACACCAGCACGTGTTCTCCTGACCTGTAATGTTTAGCGTCCTGTGCCCTGTAAGAGAAAGTTACTTAGTATGTTAGCAAAGTGTGATCATTGATCGTCCTTTCTTGAGTTCAATACTTAAAATTTCGTTCTGGGGTCATATATTTAGGATAGAGAGTAGTGCTAATAATTGATTAAAATTTCATGGATGTTACGGCGGTTTTCGTACTTACGGCGAAAAATTGTGTTAATTACTTCGAAAATAATTATAATAGTCCAGACTGCAAGACACGTTTATTAAAAGTCGTCCGGTTAAGATCGTCACATGATCACCTTCAGACTTATAATGTTGATGGACTGTGCATGGCGCAGGAAACACTGACTGACGATAATCAACTTCTGTCGTCATTCAGCGGTTCCTGCTCCAAGCACAGCAGTTGTCCATCAATATGCTTGTACGTCTGAAGATGATCATGTTATGATCGAAACCGGTCACATTTTAATAAACGGGTCTTGCTGTCTTGAATTCTATAATTAATAATGTTACTATACTTAATTTGATTGATTATGGATGAGGACGTAGATGATGATGAGACGAGAGATGTGATACTGCGTGAAGAATTTGACAGACCACTGAGACAGGCGAAATACCTTCAGACGTCAAGAAGAGTATAATAAATCCATTTCCAAGGAAATCAGGGTCTGATAGGTTTGAAATTTAACGAACTATCAGTTTAAAAAGTCAGTGTTGCAAAATACTAGCACCAGTTATTTATATAAGAAGGAAAAAACTGGTAGAAGCCATTCTCGGGGAAGATCATTTTGGAAATGTAGGAACCGTAGGAACACGCGGGGAAATACTGACCCTATGACTTCATTTGTACACTTAGCGGAAGCTTTTGATAACGTTGACTGGAGATCTCCATTCCAAATTCTAAGGGCGGCAATGGTAAAATACAGGGAGTGAACAGCTATTTACAATTTGTACAGAATCGAGGGGTATGATAGTGAAGCAAAGGTTCAGAGGGGCTTGAGACAGGGTTGTAGCCTATCTCCGATCTTATTCAATTTGTGTATTGAGCAAGCAGTAAAGGAAACAAAAATTTGGCGTAGGAATTACAGATCGGAGAGAAGAAATAAAAACTTTATAGGTTTGCTGATGACATCGTAATTATGTCAGAGCGAGTAAAGGCCTTTGTAGAGCAGTTGAACGGAATAGACAGTGTGAACATCAATAGAAGCAAATCGAGGATAATGCAATATAGTCGAATAAAATCAGATGATGCTGAGGGAATTGAGACGTCTAAAGTAGTCTTACTATTTGGGAAGTAAAAAACTAAAGAAGGGAAATTTGTTACCATCGAGTAAAGATTTAAGTGTCAAAAAGTCTTTTCTGAAAGTAGTTATACAGAGTATAGCCATATATAGAAGTGAAACATGAACGGTGAATAAATAAGACAAGAAGATAATAGAAGCATATTAAATGTGGTGCCACAGAAGAATGCTGAAAATTAGACGAGTAGGTCACGTAACTAATGACGATGTACTGAAGAGAACTGGGGAGAAAAGACATCTGTGGAATAACCTAACTAGAAGAAGGGATCGATTGGTAGGACACATTCTGAGACATCAAGAGATCAACAATTTAATACTGGAGGGAAGCGCTGGAGGGTAAAAACCATGGAGGGCGACCAAGAGATGAATCCAGTAAGCAGTTTCAGAAGGATGTAGGTTGCAGTAGTTACTTGGAGATAAATAGGCTTGAACGGGATAGTGTAGCATGAAGAGCTTCATCAAACCAGTCTTCGGACTGATGACCACAACTGCAATATTGTGCCTTCTGCTTTCTCCAATAATGTCTTCAAAAACAATGTTAATTACCTTTTCCTACACAGTTAGCACTAAGTTACCCAAAGATCTTGCTGTAAGGAGAAGCGATCCACTTTTACCAGAAGTGCAGACTTCTTTTCTATCTTTTAGCTTGGCAGTCAGTCATCGGTAAGGAAGGTGAATCTCTGACAGTACCAGGAAATGTACTGGTGAACCATCAGGAAAATCATTATACGTACACTATGTGATCAAAAGTATCCGGACACCCCCAAAAACATACGTTTTTCATATTAGGTTCACTGAGCAGCCACTTACTGTCAGGTACTCCATATCAGCGACCTCGTGAGAGAGCACAATGGGCCACTCCGCGGAACTCACGGACTTGGAACGTGGTCAGGTGATTAGGCGTCACTTGTATCGTACGTCTGTACGCGAGATTTTCACACTCCTGAACATCGCTAGGTCCACTTTTTCCGATGAGATAGTGAAGTGGAAACCAGGGGGGGACACGTACAGCACAAACGCGTACAGGCCGACCTCGTCTGTTGACTGACAGAGAGCGCCGACAGCTGAAGAGGGTAATAATGTGTAATAGGCAGACATCTATCCAGAGTATCACACAGGACTTCCAAACTGCATCAGGATCCATTGCAAGTACTATGACAGTTAGTATGGAGGTGAGGAAAGTTGGATTTCTTGGTCGAGTGGCTCCTCATAAACCACACATCACGCCGGTAAATGCCACACGACGCCTCGCTTGGTGTGAGGAGCGTAAGCAATGGGCGACAGAACAGTGGAAAAACATTGTTTGGAGTGACAAATCAGGGTACATAATGTGGCGATCCGATGGCAGGGTGTGGGTATGGCGAATGCCAAGTGAACGTCATCAGCCGGCCTGTATACGAGGTGCATTCAAGCTCTAAGGCCTCCGATTTTCTTTTCTAATTAACTACTCACCCGAAATCGATGAAACTGGCGTTACTTCTCGACGTAATCGCCCTGCAGACGTAGACATTTTTCACGACGCTGATGCCATGATTCCATGGCAGCGGCGAAGGCTTCTTTAGGAGTCTGTTTTGACCACTGGAAAATCGCTGAGGCAATAGCAGCACGGCTGGTGAATGTGCGGCCACGGAGAGTGTCTTTCATTGTTGGAAAAATCCAAAAGTCACTAGGAGCGAGGTCAGGTGAGTAGGGAGCATGAGGAATCACTTCAAAGTTGTTATCACGAAGAAACAGTTGCGTAACGTTAGCTCGATGTGCGATGTCTTGGTGAAACAGCACACGCGCAGCCCTTCCGGACGTTTTTGTTGCAGTTCAGGAAGGAATTTGTTCTGCAAAACATTTTCGTAGGATGCACCTGTTACCGTAGTGCCCTTTGGAACGCAATGGGTACGGATTACGCCCTGGCTGTCCCAGAACATGGACACCATCATTTTTGCAGCACTGGCGGTTACCCGAAATTTTTTTGGTGGCGGTGAATCTGTGTGCTTCCATTGAGCTGACTGGCGCATTGTTTCTGGATTGAAAAATGGTATCCACGTCTCATCCATTGTCACAACCGACGAAAAGAAAGTCCCATTCATGTTGTCGGTGCGCGTCAACATTGCTCGGCAACATGCCATGCGGGCAGCCGTGTGGTCGTCCGTCAGCATTCGTGGCACCCACCTGGATGACACTTTTCACATTTTCAGGTCGTCATGCAGGATTGTGTGCACAGAACCCACAGAAATGCCAACTCTGTAGGCGATCTGTTCAACAGTCATTCGGCGATCCCCCAAAACAACTCTCTCCACTTTCTTGATCATGTCGTCAGACCGGCTTGTGCGAGCCCGAGGTTGTTTCGGTTTGTTGTCACAAGATTTTCTGCCTTCATTAAACTGTCGTACCCAATAACGCACTTTCGACACATCCATAACTCCATCACCACATGTCTCCTTCAACTGTCGATGAATTTCAGTTTGTTTCACACTACGCAAATTCAGAAAACGAACCGAGCGAGGTGGCGCAGTGGTTAGCACACTGGACTCGCATTCGGGAGGACAACGGTTCAATCCCGTCTCCGGCCATCCAGATTTAGGTTTTCCGTGATTTCCCTAAATCGTTTCAGGCAAATGCCGGGATGGTTCCTTTGAAAGGGCACGGCCGATTTCCTTCCCAATCCTTCCCTAACCCGAGCTTGCGCTCCGTCTCTAGTGACCTCGTTGTCGACGGGACGTTAAACACTAACCACCACCACCACCACCATCAGAAAACGAATGATTGCACACTGTTCAAGTAAGGAAAACGTCGCCATTTTAAGTATTTAAAACAGTTCTCATTCTCGCCGCTGGCAGTAAAATTCCATCTGCCATACGGTGCTGCCATCTGTGGGACATATTGACAATGAACGCGGCCTCATATTAAAACAATGCGCATGTTTCTATCTCTTTCCAGTCCGGAGAAAAAAACTGGGAGGCCTTAGAACTTGAATGCACCTCGTAGTACCAAAAGTAAAATCCTGAGGCGCTGGTGTTATGGTGCGGTCGTGTTTTTCATGGAGGGGGCTTCCTCCCCTTGTTGTTTTGTGTGGCACTATCACAGCACAGGTCTACATTGATGTTTTATGCACCTTCTTGCTTCCCACTCTTGAAGAGAAATTCGGGGATGGCGATTGCATCTTTCAAAACGATCGAGCACCTGTTCATAACGCACGTCCTGTGGCGGAGTGGTTACACGACAATAACATCCCTGTAATGGACTGGCCTGCGCAGAGTCCTGACCTCAGTCCTACAGAACATCCTTGGGATGTTTTGAAACGCGACTTCGTGCCTGGCCACACCAACCAACATCGATACCTCTCCTCAGTGCAGCACTCCGTGAATAATGGACTGCCATTCCTCAAGAAATCTTGCAGCACGTGACTGAAGGTATGTCTGTGAGAGTGGAAGCTGTCATCAAGGCTAAGGGTGTGCCTACACCATATTGGATTCCAGCATTACCGATGGAGGACGCCACGAACTTGTAAGTCATTTTCAGCCAGGTGTCCGGATACTTTTGATCATATAGTATACATCGGCCAAAGATCCCGAGGCTGACGTGTAACCAGACAATGGAAGTGGCTGCCAAAACCTTGAAACTTTTTTACGCATGAGGTAAATTTCACGCTGGCCTTATCATATACTGTACAGGTGCACAGAGAGATTCCATTGCGCAAATCATCATTGACTTTTGGGTCATTTCTGGATTATAGAAAGGACTGCTAATGCGCCCATGTTATGGACCTAATCCAGAAGTAGAAGACGTAAGCTAGACAGCTATCGGTCGGAAAATAGCCGTAACCATGAGGACACTAAGCTTCATTTTTATCAGCAGTAGGAAACTAAGAACAAGAATGTAGTAAAAGCACGAGAGTTACGTTTTATTTATCCGCTTAACTTACGCGGGGTGCTACGTCAGCAATAGTTGTTCAAAGGGGCGCCCGTCAGTATCCATACTGTTGTTCAAAATTAAAGCAACAAACCACTGTTTTCCCGTGTTGTGCCCAATTCGATGTATAATCATACTAAACGTCAACAGATGTGCGTGCAATCGTCTTCTGCACGGAAAATGGCATTCCGGTCAATGGACAACCGCGTCTACGGTGACGTCAGGACACCTATTAAAAGGAGTAGTGCTTACCGAGTAGTCCCACATCCACAATCGCTATGTACGCTGTCATAGACGGTGCGGTATGGCACAAAGAAGACGCCTACCAGACTTTCTGCAGTGGGGAGCCATGTGAAGAAAGGAAACAGCAGTGGCAAACTGATGTGGTCCGATGGCTTAATGTTAATTATTATTTTGTTTCTCGGGCATGGCGACAGTTTATAGAGACCGAAACTGTATCCCAAAGACGAGGACAGTGCCGACCACGTGTGACATAGGAGAGAGAGGACCGTTATTTGTATGTAAGAGCACGATGGTACCGTCTTGGCATTGCACGGAAACTGGCAAGTGTCCTCGCAGCAGCCACTGGAAGTGTTGTATCGAGACGAATGTTGTACAGATGGCTTCGGCAGAGTAGCTTTAATTGTCGGACATCTTTTGTGCGTGTACCTCTGATACGACTTCACAGAAGGGAACGTCCACAGTGGAATCGTCAACGTGCCACCTGGACGATGGAACATTGGGTCTATGTCCTTTTCGTAGATGAGACCTGAGTCTGAAGAGTGGTTCTCGACGCATTTGCATCTGGAGGGAACGTGGAACACGATATTAGAATCCTAACGTTGTGGTAAGAGACAGATGTCGGGCAGGATCCTTAATGGTGTGGGCAGGGATTATGTTGACCACTCGATCGCCCCTTCATGAAATTGTACGGGTGAATCGGCAACATTTAACTGCTGCCAGGTATCGTAACAAGAACTTGGGATCTCATAGGACTTCGTATTGATGGACGATAATGATCGATCTCATAGAGCATGGGTGGTTGACGTTTTCTTGGAAACGGAAGATACTTCATGCACGACGAGGCCTGTTCGCTCTCCGAATTTGAATCCCATAGAGCATGTCTTGGATGCCATATTTCTATGTTTCTGGAATTACTGCAAAGATACTTCTACGTAGTACAGATAATTTTATCCGATTTTATATTTAATTATCTAGGTTTAGAAAATGGTGGTAATGTACAAAGAAATATTTTCTCTCTGTCAGTTAGATATTTTTTTAACAGTTCAAGTTGAAAGAGTTGTATGAAATTTTGGAGGTACATTTGGTTTTTTAATTCTCGTTGATAATTGAGGATGCAGTCAGGTTTACTGTGAATTTGGTAGTATGTTTCGCTAAGGGACCTAACGCTTACTGCTAGAGTAGTTGCCCTCCTAGACAGCATCCCATTGAATCAAACCAGTTGGTCTGTACCAGTGGTTACTCGTGTCTTAGGTACTTGCGCTATCCATAAGTCTGTTTAAAAAGAATAACTGGAGGTAGTCGTGGAGTCGAGCCGAGTACGTCTGCTTTCAAACACCGCAGCTAATTCGCTGCAAATATATAACTTATAGCTGTGATACTGCTGTCAAGGAGTCTATGCATTGGCTAGAATTGCGTGTTAATAAAATGCACCGAAATACAAAATAAAAATTGAATGTAAATTTAATAGCAAGGATTGTATTCTAACGTCTGTAATTGATGCAGACGACAGAGAATTACGTTGAATAACGTTTATTCAAGAGAGGACATCTGACGAAAATGGGAAGTTGTCATAAGAGATTCAGTTAATATACAGACTGAAAATACACTTATCAAGTGCAGTAAAGTTATGTTGAGGGCATTACAAGAATAGTAGCGAAATCCCCAAACTGAACAGTATTTAAAGTCAGGGTAATACACTACTGGCCATTAAAATTGCTGCACCAAAAAGAAATGCAGATGATAAACGGGTATTCATTGGACAAATATATTATACTGGGACTGACATGTGATTACATTTTCACGCAACCTGGGTGCATAGTTCTTGAAAAATCAGTACACAGAATAACCACCTCTGGCCGTAATAAGGGCATTGATACGCCCGGGCATTGAGTCAAACAGAGCTTGGATAGCGTGTACAGATACAGCTGCCCATGCAGCTTCAACACGATACCACAGTTCATCAAGAGTAGTGACTGGCGTATTGTGACGAGCCAGTTGCTCGGCCACCATTGACCAGACGTTTTGAGTTGGTGAGAGATCTGGAGAATGTGCTGCCCAGGGCAGCAGTTGAACATTTTCTGTTAACAGACAGGCCGGTACAGGACCCGCAACATGCGGTCGTGCATTATCCTGCTGAAATGCAGGGTTTCGCAGGGAACGAATGAAGGGTAGAGCCACAGGTTGTAACACATCTGAAATGTAACGGCCACTGTTCAAATTGCCGTCATTGCGAACAAGATGTGACCGAGACGTGTAACCAATGGAACGCCATACCATCACGCTGGGTGATACGCCAGTATGGCGATGACGAATACACGCTTCCAATGTGCGTTCACCGCGATGTCGCCAAACACGGATGCGACCATCATGATGCTGTAAACAGAACCTAGATTCATCCGAGAAAATGACGTTTTGCACCCAGGCTGGTCGTTGAGTACGCCATCGCTGGCGCTCCTGTCTGTGATGCAGCATCAAGGGTAACCGCAGCTATGGTCTCCGAGCTGATAGTCCATGCTACTGCAAACGTCGTCGAACTGTTCGTGCAGATGGTTGTTTCTTGCAAACGTCTCCATCTGTTGACTCAGGGATCGAGACGTGGCTGCACGATCCGTTACAGTGCGGATAAGATGCCTGTAATCTCGACTGCCAGTGTTACGAGGCCGTTGGGATCCAACACGGCATTCCGTATTACCCTCCTGAATCCACCGACTCCATATTCTGCCAACAGCCTTGGATCTCGACCAACGCAAGCAGCAATGTCGCGATACGATAAACCGCATTCGCGATAGGCTACAATCCGACCTTTATCAAAGTCGGAAACGTGAGGGTACGCATTTCTCCTCCTTACACGAGGCATCACAACAACGTTTCACCAAGCAACGCCGGTCAACTGCTGTTTGTGTATGAGAAATCAGTTGGAAACTTTCCTCATGTCGCCGCCCGGAGTGGCCGAGCGGTTCTAGCCGCTACAGTCTGGACCCGCGTGACCACTACGGTCGCAGGTTCGAATCCTGCCTCGGGCATGGATGTGTGTGATGTCCTTAGGTTAGTTAGGTTTAAGTAGTTCTTAGTTCTAGCGGAGTAATTACCTCAGAAGTTAAGTCCCTTAGTGCTCAGAGCCATTTTTTATCCTCATCTCTGCACGTTGTAGGTGTCGCCACCGGCGCCAACCTTGTGTGAATGCTCTGAAAAGCTAATCATTTGCATATCACAGAATTTTCTTCCTGTCGGTTAAATTTCGCGTCTGTAGCATTTCATCCTCGTGGAGTAGCAATTTTAATGGCCAGTAGAGTATTTGCATTTTACTGACCATGTCCACCCACAGGTACATTGAAAGTAAGTTTAGACGGCTCTTCTCAACCGTTGCATCGGGACCCTCAACGGCAGTGTTACCCTATAGTACCTTTGGGTTTCCAGTTTTTTGAGTCATTCGTTTCTGGATTAGTATTCCTCGTCTCACATTGATACTTCGTTATTTCCGTCACACCTGGAAGTTTATGGAATCATCACGCAACACCCCTCCTCCAACCTCCCTCTAAATAAAGGTGAGCGTTATACAACAGAAGGCCACCGTTTGTGACTTACTTAAATAAAGGCCGGTTACACTGTAACGGTTCTGTCTTGACATAGCAAATTTTATCCGATTAAGTTCATTCGCATCCCTACAGTCGTTAAGAACCTTTCAACATAAATACATCCACTCTCATATCAGCTCCAAATTGCCTCTTCATTAGCCTTACGTTCTTTTATTTGTAGGAAAGGAATGGATCGTCACTGATATATGGGCGCACATGTGTCTCTCATTTTGAAAGTAGCAGTCAAGCATATAAATTAATGTACTTGGTTAATGGGATAACTTCTATTAATAGTACTCCCATCTTGTAAGCGCAGGCTGAAAGCCGTTAATTGTACAGCTGCAGCTACTGCTGTCAAAATAAATGCCAATAATTCAACCTGGTTACAGATTCTCTAGCACAACTTTGGTCGTACTATATCAAATTCTGTTAGCCCAAACTGACTTAAAATACACAGGATGTTTGAATAAAAGCACTTTCAGTCACAATTTGTTTCGTGTTTTATTAAATTACACGGTGCGTTTCGGACGTTGTGGGCCCTTCTTCAGGAGCAAACCGTCTAATACATAATTTACATTCGCTCTTGTGTGAGATGAAATGTGTTTTCCCATTATGAGAAAGTGAGATGTTAGGTTTCGTACTTCGTCAATCGAGTGAGGAACATATGCGAGAAGCAGCAGAAAAAACAGCGAAAAACTTACCGAACATGCCAGGAAGAACATTTTTAAACCTTTGAGGTCAACATGAGTTGGGTTATTCGTTCTGTCGTCGTAAAGCGCACACGTGTTTACTCATTTTAAGGGGAGACGTAAGGCAATTTTTATCTCTGTTCAGCCAATGCTATTTCACCTTCTGAATAGGTATACTTTTAAAAGAACAGTATGTGTTGAAACAGTGAAATTTTTACTGAATGTGTATAACATATACGCCTACATTTACAAGTATAATGAACAAAATACCTATTATGGATATGAAGAAATTTTTTTCATTCTCTCACTAATAAAATTTCACTTTTTCATACATTAATTACTATAAAGCAGTTCCTGTTGTGTTGGTTGTTCTCAGTTTACTTGTAGTGTCATTACCTTCCTGACTACAAACTGACCAAATTTCATATTTCTAACCCAGTTAGTTTACAAATAATGGTACCTAAAAGTTAAAAACTGTAGTTTTTAGAAAAATCAATTTAAAGTGTAGTATTGCAATTTTAACACAGTTACCGATGAGAATTACATGTTGTTGTGGTCTTCAGTCCTGAGACTGGTTTGATGCAGCTCTCCATGCTACTCTACCCTGTGCAAGCTTATTCATCTCCCAGTACCTACTGCAACCTACATCCTTCTGAATCTGCTTAGTGTATTCATCTCTTGGTCTCCCTCTACGATTTTTACCCTCCACGCTGCCCTCCAATTCTAAATTGGTGATCCCTTGATGCCTCAGAACATGTCCTACCAACCGATCCCTTCTTCTGGTCAAGTTGTGCCACAAACTTCTCTTCTCCCCAATCCTATTCAATACTTCCTCATTAGTTACGTGATCTACCCATCTAATCTTCAGCATTCTTCTGTAGCACCACATTTCGAAAGCTTCTATTCTCTTCTTGTCCAAACTATTTATCGTCCATGTTTCACTTCCATACATGGCTACACTCCATACGAATACTTTCAGAAATGACTTCCTGACACTTAAATCAATACTGGATGTTAACAAATTTCTCTTCTTCAGAAACGCTTTCCTTGCCATTGCCAGCCTACATTTTATATCCTCTCTACTTCGACCATCATCAGTTATTTTGCTCCCCAAATAGCAAAACTCCTTTACTACTTTAAGCGCCTCATTTCCTAATCTAATTCCCTCAGCATCACCCGACTTAATTAGACTACATTCCATTATCCTTGTTTTGCTTTTGTTGATGTTCATCTTATATCCTCCTTTCAAGACACTGTCCATTCCATTCAACTGCTCTTCCAAGTCCTTTGCTGTCTCTGACAGAATTACAATGTCATCGGCGAACCTCAAAGTTTTTATTTCTTCTCCATGAATTTTAATACCTACTCCGAATTTTTCTTTTGTTTCCTTTACTGCTTGCTCAATATACAGATTGAACAACATCGGGGAGAGGCTACAACCCTGTCTTACTCCCTTCCCAACCACTGCTTCCCTTTCATGTCCCTCGACTCTTATAACTGCCATCTGGTTTCTGTACAAATTGTAAATAGCCTTTCGCTCCCTGTATTTTACCCCTGCCACCTTTAGAATTTGAAAGAGAGTATTCCAGTCAACATTGTCAAAAGCTTTCTCTAAGTCTACAAATGCTAGAAACGTAGGTGTGCCTTTCCTTAATCTTTCTTCTAAGATAAGTCGTAAGGTCAGTATTGCCTCACGTGTTCCAGTGTTTCTACGGAATCCAAACTGATCTTCCCCGAGGTTGGCTTCTACTAGTTTTTCCATTCGTCTGTAAAGAATTCGTGTTAGTATTTTGCAGCTGTGACTTATTAAGCTGATAGTTCGGTAATTCTCACATCTGTCAACACCTGCTTTCTTTGGGATTGGAATTATTATATTCATCTTGAAGTCTGAAGGTATTTCGCCTGTTTCATACATCTTGCTCACCAGATGGCAGAGTTTTGTCAGGACTGGCTCTCCCACGGCCGTCAGTAGTTCCAATGGAATAATGTCTACTCCGGGGGCCTTGTTTCGACTCAGGTCTTTCAGTGCTCTGTCAAACTCTTCACGCAGTATCGTATCTCCCATTTCATCTTCATCTACATCCTATTCCATTTCCATAATATTGTCCTCAAGTACATCGCCCTTGTATAGACCCTCTATATACTCCGTCCACCTTTCTGCTTTCCCTTCTTTGCTTAGAACTGGGTTTCCATCTGAGCTCTTAATATTCATACAAGTCGTTCTCTTATCTCCAAAGGTCTCTTTAATATTCCTGTAGGCGTTTTCTATCTTACCCCTAGTGAGATAGGCCTCTACATCCTTACGTTTGTCCTCTAGCCATCCCTGCTTAGCCATTTTGCACTTCCTGTCGATCTCATTTTTGAGACGTTTGTATTCCTTTTTGCCTGTTTCACTTACTGCATTTTTATATTTTCTCCTTAATTAAATTCAATATTTCTTCTGTTACCCAAGGATTTCTACCAGCCTTCGTCTTTTTACCTACTTGATCCTCTGCTGCCTTCACTACTTCATCCCTCAAAGCTACCCATTCTTCTTCTACTGTATTTATTTCCCCCATTCCTGTCAATTGTTCCCTTATGCTCTCCCTGAATCTCTGTACAACCTCTGGTTCTTTTAGTTTATCCAGGTCCCATCTCCTTAAATTCCCACCATTTTGCAGTTTCTTCAGTTTTAATCTACAGGTCATAACCAATAGATTGTGGTCAGAGTCCACATCTGCCCCTGGAAATGTCTTACAATTTAAAACCTGGTTCCTAAATCTCTGTCTTACCATTATATAATCTATCTGATACCTTTTAGTATCTCCAGGGTTCTTTCATGTATACAACCTTCTTTCATGATTCTTAAACCAAGTGTTAGTTATGATTATGTTGTGCTCTGTGCAAAATTCTACCAGGCGGCTTCCTCTTTCATTTCTGTCCCCCAATCCACATTCACCTACTGTGTTTCCTTCTCTCCCTTTTCCTACACTCGAATTCCAGTCACCCATGACTATTAAATTTTCGTCTCCCTTCACAATCTGAATAATTTCTTTTATTTCATCATACATTTCTTCAATTTCTTCGCCATCTGCAGAGCTAGTTGGCATATAAACTTGTACTACTGTGGTAGGCGTGGGCTTCGTCTCTATCTTGGCCACAATAATGCGTTCACTATGCTGTTTGTAGCAGCTTACCCGCATTCCCATTTTCCTATTCATTATTAAACCTACTCCTGCATTCCCCCTATTTGATTTTGTGTTTATAACCCTGTAGTCACCTGACCAGAAGTCTTGTTCCTCCTGCCACCGAACTTCACTAATTCGCACTATATCTAACTTCAACCTATCCATTTCCCTTTTTAAATTTTCTAACCTACCTGCCCGATTAAAGGATCTGACATTCCACGCTCCGATCCGTAGAACGCCAGTTTTCTTTCTCCTGATAACGACATCCTCTTGAGTAGTCCCCGCCCGGAGATCCGAATGGGGGACTATT
This sequence comes from Schistocerca americana, assembly GCF_021461395.2. Taxonomy (NCBI): domain Eukaryota; kingdom Metazoa; phylum Arthropoda; class Insecta; order Orthoptera; family Acrididae; genus Schistocerca; species Schistocerca americana. Next base: position 442,613,102 of record NC_060126.1, read on the forward strand.
TTACCTCCGGAATATTTTACCCAAGAGGACGCCATCATCATGTAATCATACAGTAAAGCTGCATGCCCTCGGGAAAAATTACGGCTGTAGTTTCCCCTTGCTTTCAGCCGTTCGCAGTACCAGCACAGCAAGGCCGTCTTCGTTATTGTTACAAGGCCAGATCAGTCAATCATCCAGACTGTTGCCCTCGCAACTACTGAAAAGGCTGCTGCCCCTCTTCAGGAACCACACGTTTGTCTGGCCTCTCAACAGATACCCCTCCGTTGTGGTTGCCTCTACGGTACGGCTATCTGTATCGCTGAGGCACGCAAGCCTCCCCACCAACGGCAAGGTCCATGGTTACCACTAATATTTTCCTGCAAAATTCTGAGCACTATCTGAGTCATAGCGATCCTCTTTTCTTCTCTTGGTCCCTCTTCTTTTCGGTCTAGCTACTTTTGTGCATTTTAAATTAACAGTTTCTGGTTTGCGGATTTTCTCTTTGTATTTGCAACATTTATTTTGCAGTATTCCCACTAGATTTTATGCTATTATTTCCAAAACATCCCGTTTTCTTATTACACCGTCATTGAAAGATAAAATAGCATCAAAATCTTCCAATTTGATGGTTGTGACCTGAAAAAATACAGTTTTCGGCAACCGGGTCCAAATGACGGAAGTCACTCATTCATTTAAATTTTTCCTTTTCCTATGAGGACATTTCTTAAACGAAAAATCTTTTCAGAAATCTCTTAATATAGGTTTAATTTCATTCATTACTGCTTCAGGTAATACGTTGCACTTCTCCTGTAGTTGGACCAAGTGTCAGTATCATTTGCACAAAGACGGTGTGACATCCCTGGACTAGCAGGACACAGTGGGTGAGGTTACATTTGTGGAAAGGGGCCAAAATAAGTTGCTATCAACTACACTCAAAATATAAACTTTATTAGTTAAAACACACAATAACATCAGAAAAAATTAAAAACTCGAGGTTTTAACGAAAGAGCTCCTTGGGTTTGATTTAAATTGGCTGAAAGCCACATACGAAAATCAAGGGGCCTAGGCCTAAGCAAGGAATTGAGGTACAGGAGTTCTTCTGGAAGTTTCACTTCTTTCATAAAAGTTTTTTTTTACTTCGATAAAAATAAGCTGAAGGCCACACATTAAGCAAGAACAGTGTTACGGGTTAAGGCCAAAACAAAGATTTTCATTGTTAATTCTAAATAGGTTGAAACCCGACTGAAGGCTGCATATGAACCAAACAATTTAATGGCTTAAAGCCTAGGAAGAAGCGCTTTCAATTTAAAAGGCTGAGGGCCTTAGCTCAAAATATTTCATGCAAACTCGGCTGAAGGCCTCATACTGAAGAATAACAATGTTATGACTTAAGGGCAAGAGGAAGATTCTGAATTTTCAGTTTAAGAGAGTTTAAAATTCGGCTAAAGGCCACACACCATGGAGAAAACAATTCCACGGCTTACGGCATAAAGAGGAAAAAAGCTTACAATTTTAATAAGCTGAAACGCGGCTGAAGGACACACAGAGTACTTAAGACTAAAAGGAAATCACTATGTAAGACACAGCGGCGCTCAGAAGGTTCCAAGGGTCAGCATGGGAAATAGCACTAACGCATGTTTATTTGTGAGACAGGCAGCCAGACCGACAACCTCCTAATCGGAATGCAGCCCAACTGAGGCCAGCCGACAAACTAACCAACAAAATCAGTTCTGCTCCACTCGACGAGCAGAACGACAACAAGACGTCAATAGCTCAACGTTCTGGATACTCGTGCCCAATCCAGCAAGTCAGAATAAACGCCCAAGACTACCAACACAGCCGGCCGAAGTGGCCGTGCGGTTAAAGGCGCTGCAGTCTGGAACCACAAGACCGCTACGGTCGCAGGTTCGAATCCTGCCTCGGGCATGGTTGTTTGTGATGTCCTTAGGTTAGTTAGGTTTAACTAGTTCTCAGTTCTAGGGGATTAATAACCTCAGCAGTTGAGTCCCATAGTGCTCAGAGCCATTTTTTGAACTACCAACACACCTCAGCTGTCGAACTACACGCCGTGCTGGACAGCAACAACACGACGAGGAAAATACACTGCATGGGGGCTTTATTAAATATAAGATTGAAAATATTTTTAGTAGCTGTAGCTGTATGTCCGATTACGCAGTGTCTCGTAATCGGTTGGCCCTGACTAGTATTATTACGCTATCTGACTGCAAAGAACAATGTAAGAAAATTTCCGTAAACACAGTTAATTAATTAAGTCCCCAGCAACTAAAAAAAAAAAAAGAAAACCAACAAGACCAATAAACACAAGAGTCACTGTTCTGTATGTGGGAGTGTGACTCAACGTCCACATCTGGCACGGTTCTTTTCCAACAAGACAAGAATTTTGATACCAATTATACTGACGTGACAAAAGAAATTTAGAAAAACTATAATTACGCAAGAAAACCAGAATTCCACTCTAATCCAAGAACACAAGCCAGATGCTTTGTTGACTGAACCTGTAGTGACACATTATTTCAGATACACAATTAATAAAGGAACATTATAAATTTTACCTTCATATATTGACGAAATGCACTCAATACAATAACATCTGCTATCTCTCCCATCAAATCACTGCATAAGACAAGGAACAACACTCTTTACTACAACATCTTACTCCAACTTCACAACAACCACGAGCTCTTAACACACACTGTCCTCTACGAGCTCTCTGCTAGCACTGACTGCTATGAACTCTCGACAACCACTGACTGCCACGAACTCTTAACACGCACTGTGGAGGCGGCTTAATAGTACTCTTTGGCGCACTCTCTGGCGCAGTGGCACAGTGTAGCCACCTTTCATATGCCCTTCCTCCACAGGCCAGAATTTGATGGTATTTTTGCCAGCATTGGTGGTGAAAATACCACCAAATTCGTCCAGAAAAATACAAACAAAAATAAAAGATAATATTAATACCTAAACATCACATAACTAGTTAAAAATTTTGGCTTTGCACTGACCTTACAGTAACCTAATATATGAAATACAGTAAGCAATACAACTTCTTTTCATGCATGTGGCTTTACATAGTAGTTTACACAATATACAAAAAAATCAGTTTATACAAATGTTCACATAAAATGCTTTCAATGATTAGTTTATACAAAAAAGAACACCAACAGGTAACATCTTTTCAGTAAAAGCAGTCCATCAGTGGCACCCAGTAAAGTTTAGCAGGTACACCCAGCAACAAGTCACATTAATTCAGTAGAAGCAGTTCATCAGTGGCACCCAGCAATGTTGAGAGCAGGTGCAGACACCAACAAGTGATACCATTTCAGTAAAAACAGTCCATCTGTGGCACCCAGCAATGTTGAGCAGGTGCAGACAGCAACAAGTGACATTATTTCAGTAGAAGCAGTCCATCAATGGCACCCAGCAATGTTGAGTAGGTGCAGACACCAACAAGTGACATCATTTCAGTAAAAACAGTTCATCAGTTGCACCCAGCAATGTTGAGTAGATGCAGACAGCAACAAGTGACTTTATTTCAGTAAAAACAGTTCATCAGAGGCACCCAGCAATGTTGAGTAGGTGCAGACAGCAACAAGTGACTTCATTTCAGTAAAAACAGTTCATCAGTTGCACCCAGCAATGTTGAGAGCAGGTGCAGACACCAACAAGTGACATCATTTCAGTAGGAGTAGTCCATCAGTTGCACCCAGCAATGTTGAGCAGGTGCAGACAGCAACAAGTGACATTATTTCAGTAGAAGCAGTTCCATGTGTGGCACCCAGTAAAGTTCAAGAGGTACACACAGCAACAAGTCACATTAGTTCAGTAGAAGCAGTTCATCAGTTGCACCCAGCAATGTTGAGTAGGTGCAGACAGCAACAAGTGACTTCATTTCAGTAGAAACAGTTCATCAGTTGCACCCAGCAATGTTGAGAGCAGGTGCAGACACCAACAAGTGATACCATTTCAGTAAAAACAGTCCATCTGTGGCACCCAGCAATGTTGAGCAGGTCCAGACACCAACAAGTGACATCTCTCAGCCGAAGCAGTTCCACAAAATTCACAAGCACTGATCACACAGTTCATCAGCAGAAATTAAACACGACCAAATGTCACACATCATGTTGAAAAGTGCAGGTAACAGTTCAGAATATTTATCTTCACTAATCAGACAGTTCAGGCATGAACAATAGTTTGAATACACATACAGTGCTTTTACAGTAACATACAAATCATAACAAACACACAAATGATGTCAGATAATTGTCCTATTAACTATTACAATACACAAATACCAGTAAACCTATAATATTCATGGGTGTCAGTGCAAGCCACTACAAACAAATAAAATAATATTTAGGAGATAGGTGGGTAGGATTAGTAAAGGAAAACACACAGAACACACTCACTCATCTCTCATCCACATTAAGTACTACTGTGTAACTGAATAGTGTTAATTGTGTAAATGTAATTCTGTCAAAATCTGATGTTCATCATGTGTATCAAGTAGTACTGGCAGCAATGTATAACAGTCACTAATAGTTAAGTCAACGTCATAGTCATCATGTCAAGACCAATGTTTGCCAAGCCAGATCAAATGTACTGTTGCTGAACAACTGTCAGTGAGCCACGATATGCAATTACTTCCTCTCTCCAAAAAAAAGTATATACTGCTTAGTGATTTAACAAAGTGTGTGTATAGACTATCTTCCTTCTATTTTAGTGTTCTAGTCTGCTATCTTCATCCTCCTTGTTCCATAAGACCAACAAAAAAAATATGCTCCTCACTTACTTTACCTCTTATACACCAAAACTCCAATAATCATCAACTTAATCTCAATAATACCTCAATAATACCTCTTCAATACGTCTTATCATCAATATCATTTACCTTACCTCTCATCAACTTCATATAATCTCTATACCTCAATAATACGTCGATAAATGTGAACCTTATTGCCAATATCATCTCACTTCCAACACAACTCTTTCCTCTAGTCAGTCTCCTCGAACAAGTACAGATAAAATCCTAATGCAACTTCAATTCAGCATCCCATACAATCCGAAGACACAGTGTCCACACACAACCTCTGTGTAATCCATCTGACCCAAATTTTCTACTCATTATAAATTATAAACAAAGAAATGCATACATGACCTCTAACAGACTTAGTTCGAATAACTCTCAGTAATTAAGTACGATTACGGAGTGTGAATGATCATAATATTTCACAGTGTGTACACCACTTCAAGAATCATAGCAGAAGCAAACATGTGGAGTATTTTTTGTGTCAAGTGTCACTTCCTATTTCAATTGCTCACGAAAATGCAGTGTTATAACTGTTAATGGTCTAAACCTAGTATTGGTCTGTCATGTCGTTAGCTTCCTTCCTATTAGCATACATTTATACAGTTTCCATAAAACCTCAGCTCATGTCACTTCTATGAAGTTTCTTGTACCAATGTCGTTCGTCGAATTATAGCAGTTCATTTTCTTATCTTAAAAATATAAGGCACTGAGCGTAAGCAAAACATGCAATAGCGAGTAAATATACCAGTAGAGAACAGAATGTCAACAAGTGGATGCAGCACAATTCTTACAACGAGGCTCTGACAAGCAAACAATCTATAATTAATACAGTAGTGTGACCTAAACTCTATGTTTATACACAGTATATCAGCATTTCTATACACCAAATTAAAGAGTAGTTATGGCAACAAAACAGAAATGTGTAAATATGTAATCCATACGCATAGCAGTAAACATATATCTTACGTAATAAACAGGTCATTAGCATCATATCAGCATAAGCAATTAAATGTTCATGTGTCATCCTAATAAGTAAACATGAAGGCGCAAGCAGATAAATGACAAAGTACAACATACATACATAATCATAGTCAGCACAATTAATCAGGTGACAATTATAATTTAAATAAATAAGCACAGCAGGCACATAATAAAAAAATATGACATCAGTGAAAAAGCATAGCAGCCAAGCGATGCATAATATATACAAATAACAACCCTGTTCATTAATAAACATTGACAAAAATCAGCAATTGTGCGCAAGCGCGTCGCTTCACACGTAAATTCATAGATCATGAAATTAGCACAAAGTATGAGTCACGTAATCGCAAGCAGCAAAATACGTCTAAAGCACGTACCTAAGTGAATTTATGTTACCTGAAAAATGAACTCAATTAATAGTTACCTTTTTTAGTTTATTAGTTTCTTCTTCGAAATTACATTCTTCCTGAAAATTTCTCGATAGCAAGTCGTCTTAACGTCGGACACGCACAGAATTTACCTGAAGGTCTTAAATACTTTATACACCGTATCCTGCAAAATACTGAATGTTAATAACACAATTCATCAAGTCACTATAGCTTTATACAGAATTTAGTCGGAGAAATTAGACTGTGTATTTGTTTATGTCTGTCAGTGCATTCGCACTGAGCGCTCGATCAGCTGTGGGCGCATGACGTAGGAAGCTATTGTTCGCGGTCAACGACTGCCTTGTGCGGCGCGCAGACTTCACTGTTGCTTTGAGTATGTGCCGCCGCCAAAACACAGCGCGGTATCCTTGTACTCTCTGCGTGTTTACATGTAGCTGTTAGTTTCTCACAAGTATGTCATTCCACAAAAATTTTAACGTTTGATATATGATGTATTCCTTTAGAGCGTCGTGATTTAAGAGTTTCTACTTCGACAGTGTTATCATGAATAATTTTGCGAATTCTATATGGACCGTTATAAAGCAGAAAAAATTTGCGACACAAGCCTTTTCCTTTGTGAGACAAACGGTGGGATTTAATTAATACCTTTTGACCAACCGACAAATTTTTTAAACGACCAGGACGCTTCGCCGATTTCTTTCTTCTAGCAGCCGCAGATGCAATATTTTGTAGAGCCAGGTTAACAACTTCAGAATGCCGCAGTTTCCGTGAAGGCGGAAAAGGAACGATTTCAGAAATGCGATTTGTTGGTACTTTATTTTTTAATATCAATAGAGGCGGTAAAGAAGTTGAGTCATTAGGAAGTTCATTCAGAATGTTTTGAAAAATATGAAGATACTGATCCCAAGTTCTGTGATTCTGATGACAATAAAGACGGCACAATTTATTGATTTCCTTCATCCATCTTTCTGAAGCGTTAGATTGAGGGTGAAAAAGTGAAATGAAAATTGGTTTAATTTTACGACGGTGTAGAGTACGAAGCCAAATTTTAGAGCGAAACTGTGATCCATTATCTGATATAACCTTGTCAACGTGACCGACTTCTTTAAGAAAATGTTTGATGAAAGCATTAGATACTGAACGAGCTGTTGCTTTGCGTAAAGGTGTAAAACACACATATTTTGACGTCAACTCCACTGCTACGAAAATGTACGCAAAACCATTAGTAGAACGAACCACTGGACCGAACAAATCGACTGCAGCCATCTCCTTTAATTTCGCTGGAATGATGGGAAACAACGGTGCTCTGTGAGAAATCGTTGGAGGCTTAGCCATTTGACATAATTTGCATTTGGCAAGAACAGATCGAATACGTTTTTCCATATTACTGAAGTAACAATTTTCTCGTAATTTATGAAAGCATTTTCTGGGACCAAAGTGTGCATAACTGAAATGCGTATACCAAATCAATTTATTGACCCACTCATCAGGAATACAAACTAACCAAACGGAGTTGTCGACCGATTTTCGTTTAAAAAGAATGTCATTGCGAACTAAATAATGCTGTCTAATCGCCACGCTTTCCTTTCTCCTCCACTTCTCCTTAATGTCCTTCCAGATTGGATCCTTATTTTGCTCCTTAGCGATGTCCTGGAGCGAAGACGAAATAAAGTTCTCAAACGCAACACCTTGAATATACATCAAACAATAATTGTTTTCCTTGCAGTCCTCTTCAGCACTTTGTTTCAAACCCATAGGTGCACGTGATAAAGCATCAGCAACAATATTTGAAGAACCCTGTATGTAAACAATACTGAAATCAAACTCCTGTAGGTACAACGCCCATCGTGACAATCTGCCGTGAGTTAATTTTGTTGACATAAGAAATTCCAGAGCTCGATGATCGGTGTAAACCTTAGTATGTCTGCCAAACAAAAATGTGCGAAATTTTGTGAAAGCCCATACAACAGCCAAAGCTTCAAGTTCCGTAATCGAATAATTCTTTTCTGATTTAGAGAGAACACGACTTCCAAATGCAATCGTCTTCTGTACTACAACGCCGTTTTCTTCTATCTCTTGAAATAAATGTGCACCTAGGCCTTTGTATGATGAGTCCGTTGCCAAACAAAATTCTTTAGATAAATCTGGATGTGAAAGAAGTGGAGCAGCAACTAAAGCATCACGAAGTTGTTCAAATTCTGACTGAGCTTCCTCATCCCAACACCAATTAGATTTCTTTCCAGATAGTTCACATAAACGTGGTGTGGCCAAATCGTCCAATTTAACAAAGCGTCTAAGAAAATTACAGACACCAAGGAAACTACGAACATCACGTTTTGTAGTAGGAACAGCATAATTACGAATAGCATCTAATTTCTCTGGATCAGGGAGAATACCTTCTGTAGAAATAATGTGACCGAGAAATTTCACCTGAGAACGACCAAATTCAGATTTTTCCAAGTTCACTGTCATGCCAACTTTTGCAAAGATACGTAATAATGAGTCCAAAATTTTGTTGTGCTCACTCCAAGAACGTTTAGCAATAAGAATGTCGTCAACATAAGAAGTAATGTTGTCACGAAGATAAACAGGTAAAATTTCATTTAAACTACGAATGAATGCTGCTGAAGATACAGTAAGTCCAAACGGTAATTTCCGAAATTGGTAACAGTTACCAAAAGCTAAAAAGGCAGTATATTTTCTACAATCAGGGTGGAGTTCTATTTGCCAAAAACTTGCGCGCATATCAATCGTGGATAAAACTTTAATTCCATGAAAATGTTGAAGAAGTTCATCTAAATTTTGTGGGCGGTCAGTTTCAGGAATAATGATATTATTTATCTGTCTGGAATCCAGAACCAAACGAATTGATCCATCCTTTTTAAGAACAACGTGTAATGGGCTAGTATAAGGACTGACTGCAGGCTCAATAATGCCCTGATCTAACATGTACTGAAGTTCATTCTTAACCTTGTCTCTGTAAGCCAAAGGAATAGCGTACGTTTTTCCGCGAAATGGTGTGTGTTCTTTTACTTTAAATAAATATTGTAAGCCGTGTATAGTTCCTGTGTGATGACTAAACACTGTAGCATGTGAAGTTAAAATGTGGTGCAGCTCTTCTCTTGCAACGTCATCTGGCACTTCAGCTTTCTTAACCTTCTCATTAATTAATTCTTCGCTATTAATTATATCATCCATCGCGTCTCTGTATCTATTGTCATTGTCATGAATAAACACATTGTCGTCATAATGCTCAACGAAAACATCAGAAGTAAGAAACCTTAAACATTTTGTATCTGACTCAGATCCTGTTAAACACTCGAAAAATTTTAAACATTTCGGCATTCCAGCAACAGTCAAATTTACACTTCCTTCTTTAAAGTTCAAAATTGCCTTATGTGCGTTAAGAAACTCCATACCTAATATAATTTGTGTACTGAGTAATGGAACAATAATAAAATTAGCAGAAAATTCGTATCCTTGACAAATGAAATTTAAATTGGTCTGTTGTCTGACCTCCACACTTTTTCCAGAAATCGCACCTCGAATTGTAGTTTTAGAAATAGGTAACACAGGACAGGCAATAGATCTTTCACATATACGAAAAACTGATTCACTAATGACATTCAGTGGGCTCCCAGAATCTAATACTGCAGTGAACTTATTCTTACCCACACATACTTCAATAACAGGATGTAAAAATGCGTCTACATTATTTTCCTTTTCGTCTAATAAAATGTCTCTCATGTCTTCCAGGCGTACGTAGTGTAAAGTCGTAGTGTCATTACTTTCTGAACCGTCTATATTGCTGCCAGAAGCCGAAGCTACAAGTCATTGTCGATTGTTTGCGTCACGTCTTTGAGTATTCGCGTCATTTCGCGGATCCATTTCTACGATTTGCACTTGTCTCTCAGAAGTTCTGTCACGTGAAGGATGCCAATTAGGTCCTTCCTGTCTGTTAGATGCAAATTCTTGGCTGTGTCTGTTATTAAAATTTCTGTTTTCCTGTCTGTCTGCATAACTACTTCTTGTGTAATTTCGACTGTCATTTCTGAAATTATTGTTGTACCTACTACCCTGGTTATTTCTGTAGTAAGAATTTCTATTACTGTATGAATAATTTCTGTCTTGATAATACCGATTACTGTTTCCGTATGATTGATCATTCCGGTACGAATAACCGCTATTGTCTGTGTAATTTCTGTTAGAACGTCTGTTATTGTCATAGGGCTGGTATCTATTGTCGTGTCTGTTACGTCTGTCATTCTCAAAATTACCCATATAACGCCCGTTCCGACCACTATCACTTTTCTCTGAAAATCTATTGTAATTACTGTTACTGAAAAAGTTACAAGAGGTCCCGTCGTCGTTGTCATACTCCAGTTCTTGCAACAAAGTCTTAAAAGTCTCAATGTCATCTTTACATCTTCCGGCCAAAGCAATTTGTCTTATGGATTGTGGCAGCTTAGTTAAACAAATGCGAATTAATTCAGTCGGGCTATAAGGGTTGGACAGGAACTGATTCTTTCGAATCATGTCTTCAAAGTACTCTGCCGGCGTGCGGAACTCAGACTGTTTAAAATTACGCTGCATAATCAGACTATGTTTGACTCTGTCTTGTGTGTTTTCGGACCAATATGCCGATAGAAATGCATGATAAAAATCATTTAAATTATTGCAATCTCTAATGAGTGCCCGCATCCGCGTCGCCGGTTCGTTTTCTAAATATCCACACATGAATTCTAGTTTGTGACTTAGTGGCCAATTTGGTGGAAGTGCGTACATAAATTGATCTAGCCAGGCACATGGATGTATGTCATTCTTAGAATTGCGGAAGATCTTAAATTTCCGGACAGTCAAAAAGTGTTTATAATCAAAGTTTTCGCCTCGTGGCGACAAAGACCTACCGCGTCTGTCCCAGTCCGAATGTCGATTATTGTAAAGTTCGCGCGCCTGGCGCTCTCTTGTTGCATCCCGTAAATGAAACAAATTATTTTCTTCAAACCCCTCTGCTACCTGTGATTCTAAATTTCTTCTGCTATCTTTTCCTACAATTTCGCCTTCGATCTGCTTGACTTGCTTCCGTAATGCCTCAAATTCCTTTTTCACGCGTTCATTAAATTTTCCCTGATTTTCAACATGCTTATTTATGTTCTGGTATTCTTCGGTTTCTGCAAATGGTAATGGAGCTGTATCATCCGAATCTCTGTCCCCATGTAAACTAAGATTTGTCAGTTTATCTGAAATTTCCTCAACTCTTTCCGATAAATCACCTAATTGTTCTTTCTGTTTATTTATGTCTTCCGTAAGTGTCGCGACTCGGGTTTCAGTATTGTCACATTTGGTAGTTAAGTGTTCACACTGTTGCGTTAAGTTATTTATTCTGTCATTTGGTACGGATTCCTCAATTCTTTCAATTATTTCTCCCTTGTCTTGTGCACGTTGTAAATTTAACTCTGAAAATTTCTGTACTATCACGCGATCTCTTTCTTCCTGTTCTCTATCCTGTTCCCTTTGTCTGATTTCTACTGCAATTAATCTATTATTGTGAGAATTCAGAATCGGTTGTACTTCTTCCCTAATTTCTTTCTTTAATTCATCTTTCATATTTTTGAAACATGTCCCTATTCTTGAATCTAACCGTGTTTCCAAAGTTCCCATCCGTGTTTCCATTGTACCCATTTGTGTTTTAATTGTTCCCATCTCAGTTTTAATTGTTCCCATCTGTGTTACCATTGTTCCCATTTGTGATCCCAGATTTAATATTGCACCCATCAACTGCTCCATAGTAGCCGGTTCGCAATTCTTTTCGCGCCTAACATTTGTCGCAAAACCAGTTTCCTTCGTAATAGCTGTAAAGCTATCTGTGTTCGATACTATTTCAGAATCTTCTGTCATTAATCTCGTATTCTGTGAATTTTGTGATTGAGAAAAATTTAGAAATGGTTCCGGACTATTTTCCCGACTTATCACATTGTTTTCCACCTCATTATCCACCATACTGTTTTCCTCTGTTGGCGAGTTCGCCATGTGAACAATTTCGTCATTCTCACTATTCATCATTTTTGCCTTTTTCATTGATCGCGTAATCATTTACAAAATATACGAAAGATTCGTCACTGTACGAAAATCACACACAATGACCCCTTACCTCCAACAATACTATTCACACGCAATGTCTCCCTCAAACACGATCAATCGAACAATTGAAATAATTGCACAAGATTGTCAAACGCGTATACAAGGCAACAAAAATTAAACTTTGAAAAATATCATTAGAAGAATGCCAATTACCAAATCTACACATGCAAAATAGACTACAATTACTATACTACAAATTACTACAACAATACTACAGTCTACAATTTTCACAATCAGAAGAATCCAAGGACGATCCTGGCAGGGTCGCCACGTGCATGGGGGCTTTATTAAATATAAGATTGAAAATATTTTTAGTAGCTGTAGCTGTATGTCCGATTACGCAGTGTCTCGTAATCGGTTGGCCCTGACTAGTATTATTACGCTATCTGACTGCAAAGAACAATGTAAGAAAATTTCCGTAAACACAGTTAATTAATTAAGTCCCCAGCAACTAAAAAAAAAAAGAAAACCAACAAGACCAATAAACACAAGAGTCACTGTTCTGTATGTGGGAGTGTGACTCAACGTCCACATCTGGCACGGTTCTTTTCCAACAAGACAAGAATTTTGATACCAATTATACTGACGTGACAAAAGAAATTTAGAAAAACTATAATTACGCAAGAAAACCAGAATTCCACTCTAATCCAAGAACACAAGCCAGATGCTTTGTTGACTGAACCTGTAGTGACACATTATTTCAGATACACAATTAATAAAGGAACATTATAAATTTTACCTTCATATATTGACGAAATGCACTCAATACAATAACATCTGCTATCTCTCCCATCAAATCACTGCATAAGACAAGGAACAACACTCTTTACTACAACATCTTACTCCAACTTCACAACAACCACGAGCTCTTAACACACACTGTCCTCTACGAGCTCTCTGCTAGCACTGACTGCTATGAACTCTCGACAACCACTGACTGCCACGAACTCTTAACACGCACTGTGGAGGCGGCTTAATAGTACTCTTTGGCGCACTCTCTGGCGCAGTGGCACAGTGTAGCCACCTTTCAACACTGCCAACTCTACGTCAACACCCAGGGCAGGTAACCGGAACGTTAACGGCCACAAGGCAGAACATACCGCTGGTGCACTTCATTACTGAAGGAGTGAATTAAATTAAGTTAAACCTGTAACACCATAGTTCTAACGCTGTACGGATTTATTTTGCCTTTTGCCTTGGTTTAATGTTATAACATTGAGTATCTGTAAACGTGTTTGAATCGATAACACAAAATTGTAGGCCTATACTCCTTTCTTTGTTTAAAACCTTGATGTCGTGGCTTGATTCTGTGCAATGTAGTATATCTGTCATTTAAATTCTTTGTCTCATTTGGAGGGAACAAAACTTACTGTATATAATTGTAATTTATGTGTGAATAATTTTTTGTAGAAATGTCAATACTTGCAAATGTTCTGTTTTATTTAATGCGTTTGGTTGCTGTCATGTAAACTGCTGATCCTCACTTAGGGTTCTTAGTTATTCTGTATGTAAAAGTTGTTGTGGTTCCCCTCGGGAACGGAAGTGTGTAGCGCGCGCAAATTGTGGTTGGCCTAGGTAGAAAAGGTGGGATTGAGAGTCAGTCGAGACGAGCTACCAAACTGTGCACTGCCCATGTAAAAGTTGTATATTGTGCTGGTTCCGAGAGAGGCTTTTCCTGCCGCTTACCAATGCCTCGGGTGGATGGATAAATAGCTGGAACTATTCTGGAATTGGTATCTATCATCGCCACCAAGAAGGGACAGAGTCCAGCTATTCTGCCTACAAATCCAACTACCAACATACAGTTGCCACCACATTGCGCAATCACTGTAACGGAATACTATAATAATGTACAGTGAAGGATCAGCTTATTGGATGTTTTAGTGTGCACTAATATAAGGTAACTTATAACTGAATTTATGTACGTACCTTGATTTTTTCCCTATCACAACACCTCTCATGTTCCTCTCCATTTGAACTATGATTACCGAGTGTCCTAGTTTGTGGAAAAATTGAAAGCCTCAATCTTTGATAAGAAGGGAATATTCAGATTTACTGTGGATTTAGTTAAATTGTGGGAGGTAGTAAATGCAGTTTTGTGAAGTTTAAAAGTCACCTATTTAATCATTAACTTGAAAATAGAAGACTGTGGTAATAAAGACACTTTGCTGTCTGTTTTAAAGATTAAAAGTTCTTAAAACTGCGGCTTATAAAGTCTCTCTTGTGTATTGGAAGTGCATATTAACAGTATAACAGGATCCACAGTTTGTCTATAGAAGTAACCAATAAATGAATTCCATTTAACCTTTATTCTTAATAGAAAAGTATTTAGTTGTGAGAGACTTAACCTGTGATCAGTTCATAAATTTGCAGTGAATTACATTTACGATTTTATGTCAGTTAGGAAAATGTGTGAAAAGTAATAGAGTGTTTCATTATCTGTTATATTTATGCAAATAGTCTGTCCTGCTCTGTCAGCTTCCAATCTTAACCGTGAACATATGCAGGTGTCAGACTTCATTGCACTCGCGTGTGGCAAAATATAGGTTGTGTTTGTCCGTTGAAGTTACTCATACCTATTTTCTTAAACAAGAATGTTAATCATTCACTTGCCTAATTACCCTGGTGACCGTTTTCATTATTCTTTAAGCAGTGTAGCTAGGTAAAACATTATTTGTTACTGTCTGAGTATTTACGTAATTCTGACTTTCACTTCCGATAAGTCACCTCCATTATGTAAAACACGGTCAATACAACAAAATTCCTCTCAGAGGGTAACACTGCTCTGTTGCATTTGCAGTGTTATAAACCCCACACAACCAAACGGCTGCGATTCTAGCCGACTTCAATGCACACGCGTTGTTGCTCCCGGGAATCTCGCAGAAAGCAACAACCAGGATCAAACGTAGAGAAGTGATAGTAGTTGAGGCTTTATAGTAGGCTAAGTCAGAACTCAACTTTAGAGTCCAAGATCGGTGGGCGACGTACTTCATAACCCTCGCAAAAAGCGCCTCACAACGCCAACCGCGCGTGCACGCCACCAGCGGCTCCGGCCCGACCACGGGCGACGAGTACCTCCTCGCTGCTCTGCGCCAACCGACCGACTGCCTCACACACGGAAACGGCCAAAAGACCAAATACAAGTCGGCCGATGAGACGACCGACCGTACGACCAACCAACGGTCGTTCCCGCTCCAGTCTCCTACCGTCGGACAGTGCGTGTGTGTCGCTAGCGGTCGGCAAGTACTGTCTGTCAGCGCCTCTCTGGCGCTCCGTCCCAGACGCTGCTCCGTGCCCGACTGCACACCTGGTTCGTCTCCAACTGACTTTTCAGACACACGACGACCCGAAAATACTATCGGTCACTCCAGGGATGGTACGACAGTGCACTTATCGATACCCGCTGCTACTGCCATTCACGCGCAAGTAAGGCAGGGAGTCAGTGACTCCAGTAAATGGAATAAGAAAACGCGGTAGTACTGTGATAGAAGATGACAAACAATAAATGGCATGAACACGAGCCGTGCACGGTTCGCGGTGCTGAGGTTTCCGTTTGTGTAAATCTTATGGAATAGCCCATACAGTGTTTGTTTGTGTTTTTTTTTTTTTCCTCTTGCATGTTCGCAACCCGTGGTCTAGTGGCTGGCGTCACTGCCTCTGGATCATGTGGTCCCGGGTGCGATTCCCAGCCAGTTCGGCGATTTCCTCTGCCCGTGGACTAGGTGTCTGTCGTCCTCACCATTCCATCGTCATCACTCGTGACAGTCGCTAGATTAGATTGTGTAAAAATTGACACTTCGTATGGGCGCTGACGACCGCGCAGTTGAGCGCCCCACAAATCAAAAATCATCGTCATTGTTTTTCATGATTTCTAAATTCTAAACATTTCGTTTTATGGCCAATCCGTAATAATTCTGTAATCTATTTCAACATTCGTCAGGTGACCTTTACCACGCTCGTATATAATAATAAACATGTTCGGCACGATGAGTATCGATAGTAGACGCGGAGTACGAAAATTTGACACCACAAAACAATAGAAGCACGAAATAACGCACAAGGAATAAAATAAAACCTGTGCATTATCTCTGCGTGGTGAAAAAAAGAGGGCGTGGCATTTGAATGCCAGATCGCACAAAGCGTCAGGAAAACCATCATGCCGGCCGGTCGCAGGTTCGAATCCTGCCTCGGGCATGGATGTGTGTGTTGTCCCAAGGTCAGTTAGGTTTAAGTAGTTCTAAGTTCTAGGGGACTGATGACCTCAGATGTTAAGTCCCATAGTGCTCAGAGCCATTTTGAACCATTTTTTCGAAAACCGTCATAACTCACGAAAAATATGTCGTATTTACATGAAACAAAAACTGCTTTACGCACGAAACAGCGAGCATTCCAAATACGCGAAAGTCAAAAACTCGATTTTTTTTTCTCCTATTAAAAATGCTTCACATATGTAGTTTAACCTGACATGATCAAAGATGAAATTTATCGCACAGAGCCAGAGATCTGAGTTTTCAAAGTTGACATATGAAACCAACAAATATAAAATAGGTCCTTAAAATTGCTACCTCTGGTGAAATCTATGTGTTCCTTTAACGTAGATTCTGTGGAGGTATATTTTCAGTTCCTCTAGCTGATTTAGGGTCTTACCATTGGCTTCATCGTGTAGTATTACCAAATTGTTTTCCATCCCGTTGATAACGTTGTTTTCCACTGCTTCTCGCGTAGTTTCCTCATTCGATTCACGAAATATGAAACTTTTTCACAAAAGGAAAACACAGTTTACCTCTCTCAAGAGCGAATGAAAATTATGTGAGAGACGATTTGTACTTGAAGAAATGCATCATGTAAGTTCATAGAACACGAAAAGTTGTGAGTGAGGGTGTTATTCTTCATACATGTTCGTCGAACTGGTATAACAAGAAGCGTTATTCACCCTATCAGGCGATGTATTTTTATGGGTCCACAATCCAGTCTCGATGATCACTTTCCCACTGGAATCGTAGATGGCTTTGTCGGTGGGCTAACACAGAACGCTTAGAGATCTTCTACAAGGCCCCATTTTCTACATTTTTCGGTGTGCTCTGAAACACTTGTGTCTGCACTGTACTTTCTCGTCAGACTAATCACAGATCACCGCCTATCCTGCTTTACAAAACGAGCAATTCCCTGACGCCCACCCAACTAGTTATGTGAAAGAAGTTCAGCCCTGTTCTGCTTTATTCTAAAGATGTGTCTAACTACAGTGTATGTTGACGTGGCTGTCGTAACGCATGTTATTGTGTAGTTATTGGATGATTTGATAATGAGCTTAGGTTCGAAACTAGTCAGCAAGTAATAAAGGAAATTAATATTGCAACTTTGACATCGACGATTCCCTTCAATTTATTACGAATTTTGGTACTTATTTATATTTTTTCAAGACATTGAGAAGAATTTGAATAAATGTCTAGTTATCTGCAGAAGAACTGACAGGGAAAACAAGAAAGGAAATACAGATTAAATTCTGTGAAGTTATGGCTACGTCTACTCTTGTACTAGGTTCCCAATAATGGACAAAACAATAATTCCAAATCACGCATTCAGGCAGCACATATGAAGTTCTTTAGGTATGCAAAGAAGCTGTAACGAAATGGATAAAATAAGGAATGAATCAATAAGGTCAGATTTTAAAGTGTTTTCAGTTAATGACAAGAAAGCCTGAAATGGGAGGAAGGTAATAGAAAACGGACTACTAAAGAAATGAACAGACGTTCGAGTGGGAAGAGAGAACTAGCAATAACATAAGAGGTGAATGGAAGATAAACAGGTGACTAGAATATCTAATCCATGTAAGAATATGATAATAATTCTTTATACGGTGGTACATACGAATTTTCAGTAGTAGCTATCATTCCCGATGTTGCAGTTTTAATGCTGTAACGTCACTTACATGCGATCTGACCAGTAAAAGACTTGGAAAACATCGTTACGTTTCAAAAGTGTTGAAAGTCGGACTGGGCCAATAATGAACGTGGTTTCAGAACACACAGAAATGCCGTTACATAGGAGAGACAGAAAACAGTTAAACCTTATCAATTATGTTGTTATTCTTACGTACGTCTTACTGTCAACTTCGTGAAAGAATGGAACACAAAATATTTCGACTGGCTTGACTAATAGAAATCTATGAACCCTAAATTTAAAATTCCACATGTGCCAATTTTTGTTCGCATTTGTACAGAGAACTTCATCCAATCAAAAAACACGCATGTTGCATGTGACAAGTGTAACTAATTATTATCTGAATAAGCTGGCCGCAACAGCTGCTATACAGATATCGACCAAGCCGGCTAATTCTGGTTACAAAAACTCGCCGCTTTTCCCATCAGACGAGCTGTAGGTATGTAGTATCGTGATTAAAATGAATATAGCAACAGTACAACGTAATGCATTTTGATATCAATTTATAACTGAACGCCGGCCGCGGTGGTCTAGCGGTTCTAGGCGCTCAGTCCGGAACCGCGCGACTGCTACGGTCGCAGGTTCGAATCCTGCCTCGGGCATGGATGTGTGTGATGTCCTTAGGTTAGTTAGGTTTAAGTAGTTCTAAGTTCTAGGGGACTGATGACCACAGATGTTAAGTCCCATAGTGCTCAGAGCCATTTGAACCATTTTTTTATTAATTAGCGTTATTGTAAGTCCAAATGGTATGCTAGTCCTTTTCTTGTAATAACATTATTACCTCTGTCCTCTCTAATTACGCTATTGCAGACTAATAAAGAAAAGACAAACATGATTAAGTTGTTACAATGGCCAGCAGTGAATACGAGAGATGTGTGTGTGTGTGTGTGTGTGGTGTGTGTGTGTGTGTGTGTGTGTGTGTAAGTGTATGTTGGCGCGGCTTGGCTAGAGTGGCGGAACCCTCGGTAAGCACGAGACAAGTTGCGTCGGCTCGTTAGGCAGGCAGGCACAGACACACGTGTACACATACACATACACTCTCACACGGACGAGCCCACATCATGGTCCGCTGTGTGCTGTAGCCACTCTCCTCCGCCCCCACCCTCCACCCCCACTCTCCGACTGCCCCCGCACAGTAGCGGGTGGTCCGCCCCACTGCACGCACGACCCTGCCCTCCTTCGCCGTAATCAGGAACTCGAGACGGCGCCACGACGAATCGCCGGCGAGAGATCTCCCCCTGTATTTGTTTTAAAATCAAAGGGAGGGAGGGAGGGGGGAGGGCGCAAATAATAACGAGGAAGAGTTCTCGAGGACAGCCCAGGCTCGCAGAACACCTTTATCTCATTACGAAGTTACACGGCGGCGGAAGCAGCGACACACAAAGAAACCCCGTCTTACTTTCCTCCAGTGTGCCCCCCCCCCCTCCCTTTCTCTCTCACTCTCTCTGTACCCCATACAACCACTGCGCGCACTCGCGAAAACTTAACGATGATTAGTGCCGGAAATAATTAAATGTAATAACACAAAAGGGTATCTTAATTAATCTCGTGAATTGTTTTAATTAACCTCCGGCCGCGCGACACAAAGAAAGCCCTATATCGCAATTATGGCATCCGGGGGGCGAAATAATGAAGGAAACGACGCACAAAGGACGCGTCTGGAGGCGGAGTAAATGAGGTGTAGACTCGGAGGAGGCAACCAGCCACCCGTCCAGGCCTCTCGCTGGAGGGAACAGCTGCCCGGCAGGCAACCCACCACACGGCCGCAAACCTGCAGCTGGGCCGGGCGGTCCGGAGCTGTCTTTGTCCTTGGTCAGACTGACAGGTAGTTGACATGGGATACTGAACTGGTGAGCGGATTTTTGCCACGCTGGACATCTGCCACGCCAGACATTTGCCACGATTTTACCTGCTCCGAAGGGTTGGGTCCCTTGTCTCCCCCTCCTCCTCCTCATCGCTGTCGCGCAGTAAAGGTACTTGCTGAGCCTTTCAGCTGGTTTGCTTAACATAGTACCAGAATCTCTTGGGATTTTCCGCCACATTTCTAGAGAGCCTTTCGTTGTGGAAACTATGAAATGCATCTCACCCTGAAATCGGCACCAAATTTCGAGCCTCAGTAAAATTCGCCAATCTTGGAGATTTTGCATTCGTCTAAATTATACAGGGTGGTCCAAAAGTCCGGAAACCCCCTCACTAAATTAAAATGGAGTAGCAAACAAGGAAACAGAGTCTCTACACACGAGGAACGGGAAGGGGGCAACTTTATAGGCTATGCCACCAACATGGCGGCCATCTTGAAACCCGCCATCTTGGATTCAACTCCAAAATTTCAAATGGGAATGTGGTCATGTGACACATCAAACAGATAGAGAATTTCACCAGAAAAACAATGCCGTTGTCGTTTTAAACATAGCTCTATTCATTCTCGGGTTATAGCCAATTACTTGCGGTAGCAGTGGAACGCTCGGCAGCGTGAGTATTACGTACTGAGAAATCATAAAATGGAGTCTGAATGGGTGCAAAGTGACTAACCTATACCTGATATGTTACATGCATTTAACTGTTAGGTATCATTTACTCATGCTAATGTTTTAATCATTATTTCCTTATTGCCGGCCGGTGTGGCCGTGCGGTTCTAAGCGCTTCAGTTTGGAACCGCGTGACCGCTACGGTCGCAGGTTCGAATCCTGCCTCGGGCATGGATGTGTGTGATGTCCTTAGGTTAGTTAGGTTTAAGTAGTTCTAAGTTCTAGGGGACTGATGACCTCAGAAGTTAAGTCCCATAGTGCTCAGAGCCATTTGAACCATTTTTTGTTTCCTTATTTACAGGTTACAAAATGTCCTTAACACATGAAGAACGCATTGACATCATCTTGATATCAGGAGAAAGAAGCACACGGGTCATTGCTGAGGATTTCAACACTCGTCACCCAACCAGACAGCCCATCACTCACAGCGCAGTTGCCAAGCTTTTGGCCAAATTCCGAGCAACAGGTTCTGTCGCAAATAAACCTAAGGCTGGAAGACCAAAATCCGCCACCGATGAAGAAACAACAGTGAACATGTTGGCATCATTTAGCAAGAGTCCGCAACGGAGTACTCGTTACCTGTCATAAGAATGTGGGGTTATCCGTACCTCCATACTGCGAATTTTATCGCAGCACAAATGGCACCCGTACAAAATTCGGGTTCTCCAACACCTGAACGAGGATTATCTAGACCGTCGGGTACAGTTCGCAGGATGGGTGACGCAGCAGCTGCAGACAAACCCACGTTTCACCTATCAGGTGCTGTTCAGTGATGAAGCCAATTTCTTTATCAATGGTGAAGTGAACAAGCAGAATCACAGATACTGGTCCGACACAAATCCGCACTAGTTTGATGCTTCCCAAACAGTCGACTAACAAAAAGTGATGTTCTGGTGTGGTGTGTGGGGTATCTAAGTCGTTGGACCTTTTTTATTGATGGTACGTTAACAGCCAACGGTTATCTGAGGCTATTGGATGAAGAAGTGTTTCTCTCGTTGTTAACGGAGGACGGGACATTTCCGGAATTCTTCCAGCATCATGGAGCCACACCACATTATGGGCACAATGTGCGAGCACACCTGGATGTGCAGTTCCCTCAAACGTGGATTGGTCGTAGGCGTGCTTTGGACTGGCCACCACGTTCACCAGATTTGACTCCTTTGGATTTTTGTCTTTGGGGTCATGTCAAAGCACTGGTTTATTCTGTGAAAATATGGGATTTGCATCATCTAAAGCAGCGCATTGTTGATGCGTGTGGTCAAATTCAGACAGATGTGTTGATCAAAGTTCATCAGGACTGGGTTCGGAGGATAGCATTAACGATCCAACATAATGGAAAACATATTGAGCCATTCCTATGACAGTTGATGGTCTCTCGGGACTGTGTAACACCGGCGTAATGTCTCTTAGGCACATTACACACGCTGCCAAGCGTCCCACCGCTGCCACATGTAACTGGCTATAGCCCGAGAATGAATAAAGCTATGTTTAAAATAACAACGGCATTGTTTTTCTGGTGAAATTCTCTATCTGTTTGATATGTCACATCACCACATCCCTATTTGAAATTTTGGAGTTGAATCCAAGATGGCGGGTTTCAAGATGGCCGCCATGTTGGTGGCCTAGCCTATAAAGTTTCCCCCTTCCCGGTCCTCGTGTGTAGAAACTCTGTTCCCTTGTTTGCTGCTCCATTTTAATTTTATGAGAGTGTTTCCGGACTTTTGGACCACTCTGTACGTGGCTTTTTCGTTGCTCCTGCAGCAGCTTCCTGTCGTGTTTTGTGTACCATGGGGGATCAGTTCCGTCTCTTATTAATTTATTTGGTATGAATCTCTCGAGTACTGTTGATACTATTTCTTTGAACTTAAGCCACATATGGTCTTCACTTACATAGTTTGGAAGGATTGGAGACTGTCTCTTAGAAAGACGTCAACCGAATTTTTAGCTGCTTTTATAAACAGATATATTTGCGTTTAGCTTTGGTGAATTTCTTTGGTACGGAATTGAGCCTCACTCGACAGTGTGTTCACTAATACCCGTATCCGTCGTGATGATCAGGATTATTTGTGGCTAAGAGGTCAAGAGTGTTTTCGTAACCATTAATAATTTGAAGAGCCTCTGAACTAATTCTTCAAAATAATTTTAAAAAACGAAACTTCCTGGCAGATTAAAACTGTGTGCCCGACCGAGACTCGAACTCGGGACCTTTGCCTTTCGCAGGCAAGTGCTGTACCAACTGAGCTACCGAAGCACGACTCACGACCGGTACTCACAGCTTTACTTCTGCCAGTACCTCGTCTCCTACCTTCCAAACTTTACAGAAGCTCTCCTGCGAACCTTGCAGAACTAGCACTCCTGAAAGAAAGGAGGTCCCGAGTTCGAGTCTCGGTCGGGCACACAGTTTTAATCTGCCAGGAAGTTTCATATCAGCGCACACTCCGCTGCAGAGTGAAAATCTCATTCTGGAATTTTAAAAAACTTTTAAAACAATTACGGAAGTTGTTTTCTATCTACAGTAGGGTCTGAAAATGTATTTTTGTCAACATACGGAAGGTAGATTGAAGTCACCGCCAACTGTAATTGTATGAGTAGGGAACCTATTTGTGATGAGACTCAAGTTTCCTTTGAACTGTTCAGCAACTGTTTCATCTGAGACCTGGGGTCAGTAAAAGGACCCATTTATTAATTTATTCCGGTTGTCGAATATAACCTCTGCCCATACTAAGTCACAGGAACTATCTCCTTCAATGTCGCTTGTGAGCTGAAACACACATTACATTATTTTTCCTTAAGTTATGAATTTTGTTTCTGTTGTACTGCAGATCATTACAATTACGGCTTTTCCCTCCAAAACCTAGGATGCTTTCTCTGTGACCCTGTAGATACTAGAGCTAAACAATGTAGAACAACAACGTACGTTACAAGCATAGCGTTCTGTATTGCTTCATTTCCTTATTTCTAACATTTTAAAATTGATCGTCGACTTTAGATGACATGTCAATCATAGATATTCTTATCTCTATTTGGTGAACGTATTTTCAGTCATGTTTGGAACATTGGCCCGTTACACTTCCTTAACTAATGTTTCGCCGAAAGGGATATCGAATTGTAGAGAGTAAATTAACATCGAGTATGTAGTTCTTCTTTTCAAACATTCCCATTCCCATTTCTTCTTTCCTTATTGTCTTTCGCGCATGCAGCTATAGTACTTACAGTAGGCACAAATGCAGTGATCAAAAAGAAATGATTAGCGTACATTCGCAATGTGGTGTCACCGCCAGACACCACACTTGCTAGGTGGTAGCCTTTAAATCGGCCGCGGTCCATTAGTATACGCCGGACCCGCGTGTCGCCACTGTCAGTAATTGCAGACCGAGCGCCACCACACGGCAGGTCTAGAGAGACGTACTGGCACTCGCCCCAGTTGTACACCCGACTTTGCAAGGAACGGTTCACTGACAAATACGCTCTCATTTGCCGAGACGATAGTAGCATAGCCTTAAGCTACATTTGCTACGACCTAGCAAGGCGCCGTATTCAATTGATATTGAGATTCTATTAATGTATCATCAAGAGCGATGTTCTACAAATGTGGATTAAAGTTAAGTATTCCAGAAGCTACGTACTTTTCTTTATAGCATTCATTACGTATCCTGTTTCAGACCTCACGCCAGCCTGCGTGAGTTTAAGCGCGTGTCTTTCGGCTTCCTCTCATTGTGTCTAGACTGTCTTGTCTAGATACAACACGCAATCTCTTTACATCGTTCCTTTCTTGTTGCTCCCATGGCGAAGGACTGTTTCTATCGCAATCAGTAAGCGTGAAAGGAAGCTACCCGACAGACAGAGGGGTCTATATTTATACTTGGCAGAACTAATTACATACTGGTCGGTATTGCTTTCGTTTCCCAAAATTTATAAATATTTCGATTTCGGAAAAGAAGCTCTGTATTTCGCCAAGATGACGAAGAAGAAGGTCCCTTACGTACTGGTTGTATCGAGTAAGATGTGGAGACGGCGGTTTGGAAGCGGACAGAAGTTCGAGGAAGGGCGTCCCTTCCCTGAGGGATCGCTACTCAAGCTACCTGAAGAAGGGGCAAGAGTGGCAGATGTCCGGCATTCACTGGACTCACCACCCGATGCAATGACGTTTGAGAGCAGTACCGCGATGGTCCACTCACAGCAACTGTTGAAATACTCGTCAGGCTTACTCATTACGGTTACGTAACCTTCTGAAAGTCAATTTCCTGTAAGGAATCCATTGGCGCAATAGAACGAACACCTTTGATCCTTGTGACACCTGAGAGAAAGTGCTAGTAAGAAAACCAGAATCTTAAAAATTTTTGGATGCAGCTGTCGCTAATTTTAGTACTGCTGGGTGGAACAGAACACTCAATTCAGGATAGAGAAGTAGGAATCAGGAGCGGTCGTGCCTGTCGGCTCCTTACTCACAGCGCGACACACCGGCGTCCGTCTGGACAGAGCTTATGATGTGGTGCCGTCACTGGACAAGCAGCTCGTGACTCGAGAATCGCATAGCGAGCGCGCGATCGTGACCCACGTGCCTCGTGATCCGTTCCTACACTACTGGCCATTAAAATTGCTACACCAAGAAGAAATGCAGACGATAAACGGGTATTCACTGGACAAATATATTATACTAGAACTGACATGTGATTACATTTTCACGCAATTTGGGTGCACAGATCCTGAGAAATCAGTACCCAGAACAACCACCTCTGGCCGTAATAACGGCCTTGATACGCCTGGGCATTGAGTCAAACAGAGCTTGGTTGGCGTGTACAGGTACAGCTGCCCATGCAGCTTCAACACGATACCACAGTTTATAAAGAGTAGTGACTGGCGTATTGTGATGAGCCAGTTGCTCGGCCACCATTGACCAGACGTTTCCAGTTGGTGAGAGATCTGGAGAATGTTCTGGCCAGGGCAGCAGTCGAACATTTCCTGTATCCAGAAAGGCCCGTACAGGACCTGCAACATGCAGTCGTGCATTATCCTGCTGAAGTGTAGGGTTTCGCAGGGATCAAATGGAGGGTACAGCCACGGGTCGTAACACATCTGAAGCGTAACGTCCACTGTTCAAAGTGCCTTCAATGCGAACAGGAGGTGACCCAGACGTGTAACCAATGGGACACCATACCATCACGCCGGGTGATATGCTAGTATGGCGATGACGAATACACGCTTCCAATGTGCGTTCACCGCGATGTCGCCAAACACGGATGCGACCATCATGATGCTGTAAACAGAACCTGGATTCATCCGAAAAAATGACGTTTTGCCATTCGTGCACCCAGGTTCGCCGTTGAGTACACCATCGCAGGCGCTCCTGTCTGTGATGCATCATCAAGGGTAACCGCAGCCATTGTCTCCGAGCTATTAGTCCATGCTGCTGCAAATGTCATCGAACTGTTCGTGCAGATGATTGTTGTCTTGCAAACGTCGCCATCTGTTGACTCAGGGATGGAGACGTGGCTGCACGATCCGTTACAACCATGCGGATAAGATGCCTGTCATCTCGACTACTAGTGATACGAGGCCGTTGGGAGCCAGCACGGCGTTCCGTATTAGCCTCCTGAACCCACCGATTCCATATTCTGCTAACAGTTATCGGATCTCGACCAACGCGAACAGCAATGTCGCGATACGATAAACCGCAATCGCGATAGACTACAATCCGACCTTTATCAAAGTCGGAAACGTGATGGTACGCATTTCTCCTCCTTACACGAGGCATCACAGTAACGATTCACCAGGCAATGCCGGTCAACTGCTGTTTGCGTATGAGAAATCAGTTGGAAACTTTCCTCATGTCAGGACGTTGTAGGTATCGTCACCGGCGCCAACCTTGTGTGAATGCTCTGAAAAGCTAATCATTTGCATATCACATCATCTTCTTCGTGTCTGTTAAATTTCGCGTCTCTAGCATCTCATCTTCGTGGTGTAGCAATTTTAATGGCCAGTAGTGTAATATAGTGAAGGGTAGCACACGCAAATCATGTACGTCAAACGGAAGCGTCCAAAGGAATGGTAGACTTTATAAAAACGGGCGCCACGCGGAACAACACACAGAAACAGTTAGGTAGTCGTCGGGGTACGCTAACGCTCTGACGATCGGCCCAGGTTGCGAACTTAGGATCGTCAGTGAATGTCAGGTTAGAGCATCGAGCAAGAAGATTGGAAATAGTAAAGGAGACCCAGATGAGTTGAAGAACTGCCGCAACGAATACATTAGCACCAGGCTTGAAGTTACTTAAACGCTCTCCAGTAGTGCCAAGGGTACAGATCATTTTTAACCCTTGTTACCGAAAGTTTCACTGGATACGAGTTTCTTGAGATTTACGCCAAACCGAGCGAGATAGCGCAGTGGTTAGCACATGGTATACGCATTCGGAAGGATGACTGTTCAATCCCGCGTCACGCCATCCTGATGTAGGTCTTCTGTGATTGCCCTAAATCGTTTCAGGCAACCGCCGATATGGTTCCTTCCCTCCCCGTCCTTCCCTACTCCAATGAGACCGATGACCGCGCTGTTTGGTTCCCTCCCCCAAATAAACTAACAGATTTATTCTGTTCGTGAGCCGTGCGCTACTCGTGTTCGAGTCGTTTATTACTTGACATCTTGTCTTTGCAGTACCACCGTCCCGTTTCTTATTCGATTTACTAGCGTCACTAAATTGCTAGCCTGTCTGCCCGTGAGTGGCAGCAGCAGCAGCGCTATCGATAAGACCACTGTCGTACTATCTCTGGAGCGACCGCTAGAATTTCCGGGTCGTGGTGCGCGGTGAGTTCTGTCGGGACGCAGCGCCAGTGAGGTGCGGACAGCCAGTCCTCGCCGACCGCTGGCGACACACAGGCACAGTCCGACGGAAGGAGACTGGAGAGGGAACGACCGTTGGTTGGTCGATCGGTCGGTCGTCTCATCCGGCGACGTGTATTTCGTCTTTTGACCGTTTCTGGGCCTCGTCAGTTGGTCATCTTGCCGGACGCGTGTCGGTTCCTTCCTTTTGCATGCCAATGGGTAAGTGTTACCTCTGCATGGTTGGATCCCAGCCAGTGCGCCGGGGTCGCCGTGTCGCCGTGTCTTCGGGTTACGGACGTGGAGTTGAGTCGGGATGGAGCTGCAGTGAGGTCCGGACAGCCAAGACTCGCCCGACTGTTGCTGACACACATGACTTGGATGGGGACGACCTTGGTTGGTCGTTCGGTCGGTCGTCTCATGGGACGCCGACCGGTTCGGGTTCTCTGTGCGGTGACTTGTCATTCGTCCGAGTTGTTCCACAGTGATTGGTTTTACGATTGTTCGAGTTCTTGCGGAAGTGTTTTCGTGGAACCGTACGTAGCTTGTATAATTTCGATTGAGCAGTTATGTTAATGCTGTCTGCGTACTGGAGTAGGCAGTCGGTCGGTTGGGACAGAGCAGCGAGGAAGTCTCCGTGGCGAGGGGACATTAACGTGGTGTTCCGCAGTGTGCTTTTCCTCGCCAGTTTTTCCTATTCATTATTTCACCGGCGCTACTGTACTGTCTTTTAGGACCGTGTGTTTTTTACTCAGTTTTCAACCGTTGATGATAATTCACGTACTTGCTACGTTTGTTAAATCACTTGTCCACGTGAACCCTTTGTTTCGTCCTAGCGTATTAATATCTTCCGATCATTTCAATTGAATCAACTGAGGGTCCTTGGTGAAACACAGTAAATTAACTAAACCAATACTGTTTCTTGCCATGGTTCACAAATTTTATTATGGTTAGTTCAAAACGTAGGTTCCGGTTAAAAGCCCGTTTTTAAGTACATTAATGATTCAAAAGATCATATAGCAAAAATAAACGTGATTAGGCAAAGGCAAACATCTCAACTTCTTAATGTGTCGATCCTTGCCTTAATGTAAAATTACATGAGTGGCCATTTTTTGACAAATTACGTATGGACTTACACTATTCAGCAATTACACTAACGTTACTAAGCATACTAAGCAATGAAGTTGTGCATTAGCATAGAGCTTTTATCTACTCGTTGATTGAGGCCCAAACTTTTACTGCTATCTAGGAGTTGTATCATCTACAAGAGGTGAATCACTGGATTGGGTTTGCTCATTTAATAATAGGGGTGGGGATACAAACATCCGTTTTTTAATGTTTTAGGGTTTCTAACTCTGAGAGTTTTGTCCCCTTTTCCTCTGTTCAAATGGCTCGGAGCACTATGCGACTTAACTTCTGAGGTCATCAGTCGCATAGAACTTAGAACTAATTAAACCTAACTAACCTAAGGACATCACACACATCCATGCCCGAGGCAGGATTCGAACCTGCGACCGTAGCGGTCGCTCGGTTCCAGACTGTAGCGCCTAGAACCGCACGGCCACTCCGGCCGTCCCTTTTCCTCTGTGTGTAAGACGTCTACATCTACTATGTATCTGTGGTTTCTGTTAAGGCAATGGTCCGCAAAGGCTGAATTAGGATTCTTCTACCTCCAGCTTGTATGATGATCTTTAAACCTGGTGCAGTTTTACCTTCCAATCTCTCCAGCGTAGCAAGATTAACATTTCCGGCATATGTTCTTATAACCCCGCTTTTGTGATGGCTGGTTGTTTGTCTTCTGGATTGAACAAGCAACTACCTATTGTCTGAGGGACATAGAAAAGCACGAAGAAACTCTTTGCCTTCAAAATGCATAATTTATTTTCCAGTTTGTCTGTGTTGTTCCTTGGGGACACTAGGGACTTGTGTTTGCTTTTTTTTGGTTTAGATTTTGTCTATGATGTTCGGGTCAAATTCATTATTTGTGGCTACTGAAGACGCTATTTGTGGCTATACAGAAGCAAACAGTAATATTTCATTAAGTTTTTGCTACAGCCAGCCACACCAATCACAGTCCACGTCACAGCAGCTACGAGCCACATTACCAATCAGTTTCAACAGATTTTGTGAACTGATGACATGTTTCCGCTGACGCTGTACCTACATGTAATACCTTTATTTGCTACTGATCAGTTTCAAACTCATGGTCTTTTGTCAAACTGCTACACGTAAGTGATCATATGTGTACTCTCTCTAGACCATACACGAAGCCAAAAGATAAAATATTCGAAAGAATGGCGAAGCATATGCCAACCAGCGTCGTCGAAGCGTAGCATATTGGCAGCTATTATTGAACCTTTACAGAGTGCGTGTCGCTGTCAGCTTCCACGAGGGTTCTCAGAGAGTGAACCGGCCATAGTAAATAAAACTATTACATAAAGTTACGGTTTAAGCGGAAACGTGTCTTCATTTAACGAGTATTTGATGACTGTTGCCCAGTTACTGGGAGGAATACTATTTCACATATTGTTAGTACCGTCTCGATGTACCTCTACAGCCCGTCCTGTGCAAGCCATTACATCACTGCAAAACTGCTACAACCTATATCCATTTACATTTGATTCACGAAATGAAACCAACCAACGTCGTCGTAGTCCCGCTGTCAGTTGATAATGTAAATATAATGTGTATAGCGTGCAAGGACTGGGGATGAGAAAGGAATGAAGATTGTAGCAACAGCCTTTTGCATTATGAAATAACTTTTTTTGGAAGGAGGTTTAACCAAAGCACTCGAAAAAAAGCGAACGAAGTTCTACCACTTCAAACGGAGAGGCCTTGTATTCAGGAGCCTCAAACCTCCATCAGGCTTAGGTTTTCCCTCGTCTCCCCAAATGTTTTTTTCAGGAGAACGCCCGGATAATATCTGCTACAAAGCCATTCGAGACAAACTAGACCTGTAAGCATGCAAACGCCTGTACGTATGAATTACGTTTTTTTGTACTTGTACTGTGTAATGGTTCTTTATTTACGTGTCCATTACGGCACTCCAACCCCAGTTCTCGATACCAGTAATATCGTACTACTTTTCTGCGAAGTAACAGACATATTTTGGTGACAATATTCACATTTAGTTTTATTAATGTATAGGTACTCCGATGTATCGATATATTACAGTGATATGGTTCTTGTGTGTATTCATTTCTGTGAGACTGTCATAATCTTTGACTTACTTGTAACCGTTTTGGCGCGAATGCGCACAGAGTAGTCTTTGTTTCACTTTGCAGAAGTTAAGTTGTTATGTCGCTTTGTAAAAGAACAGTGAAGTCTTGTGTTTGGTTAAAGTGGAAATTAAATATATGAAGATTGACACAAAACTGTTTTCTTGATGATGGGACAATTAAGAAGAAGTATATGTGAATTTACAACAAGTTTAATATCAATGTGGATCGTGAACACCAAGTCAAAAATTATTTCTACCATACCACTGTTCTGATCTGGGATTGTTTGATCATTAATAATTACCTGAAAACGCATTTGTTAGGTCTTCAAATATTTCTAAAATACAGATCTGGACCATCTAGCAGTCAAAGTGGAATCACCCTAGAATCAACAAAATGATCCATAACAACTTCGACGAAATCTACGAGGGAATCCATTCAAGATAAATTCCAAAATTAATGACTTTTTTTACAGTGACCTCCGTATTTCCACAGTCAATAACTTTGTTGTTGTCCGATAAAGCAAACATATGCTGCGTGAGCAACATTATTAATTTGATTTCTAACCTACTTTGCAAGTGGTGGTATTGTTAGAACTGTAATACCACGACATGTTCAGCATCCGTCCAAAAATTATGCATGGGTGAATAAAACTGTTAGTTACACTGTAATCATTTAACTAACTTAATTTCTCCATTTTCTTGTTTAATTATTTGTATGAGATGTATCTCAGACATCTGTCGCCCCATAATGTTTCACACGTCTTTTTTCAGTTTTTTTGTTGTTGTTGTTGTAACAGTCACAGCTGCAAGACATTATTTGATCATGACATGTTATCGTCTTCAGAGGCCAACATCATACCACTATTGGTCTGTCACAATTGAACATCCCGCTGTTAGCCGGTTGAATAACTCCGTCCACGTTCAGGTGCTGTTTTTTGTTTTCATAGATTGACGGCATCTATTGTCGGCGAAAATGTGCCGGTTTACATAGCCTAAATCAGCCATGATCACTTTGTGCCTTTTGCAGCTGTGACGGAAATAAGTAAAAAAGTCATTCGTTTGGAACTTGTTGCATCTTTCGAAGGCCAAACGTTTTTCCTTACAGGAATGTGTTAGAAAAAGTTGGAACTCAGAAAAGGCGCTCTTACTTTCAAGCGTGCTACCAAACGTGTTTTGTATGTATGCGCGCGCGTTTGTGTGTGTGTGTGTGTGTGTGTGTGTGTTTGTGTGTGTGTGTGTGTGTGTGTGTGTGTGAGAGAGAGAGAGAGAGAGAGAGAGAGAGAGACGGTATGATAAGAAGGGGATGTCCGAGTAGGGTGGTGCTCCAGGTAAAGGATAGAGGAGGTTTAATTTAATGTGTGTTCTCGAGAAGTTTGGAAGCGAAATACGTGCCGCTGCATAAACTCTTACCTGTCTGATTTACCGCTGCAAAACACGCACATAATCGCTCTGCTCCTTTCTACAGATTGCAGTGCATCGATATATCGCTGCAAATATTATATTCCTTTATAATTAACAGACGTCCTAGTTTATCGATGCCTCCCTCAAATCATTTGACGCTATTTGACTCTGTTTCGACGTCATGCTAGATAGCGGTTCCCTTCTTTCTCTACCAGGTGCACTCCTTTATTACCCAAGAATATCTCGTGTGCCTTATGCTTATTTATTTATTAATTTTTTGCTTCTTACGAAAAACTTTAATCCACAATAATCTGCAATCTATACTTCAGTATAAGAGGGTTATCAAATATAGAGTAATAAAAACTTTGGTGTTTTAAAAGACTTGGTACCCGAAATAGAAATGTTATGTCTTAAGTACGTAATGGTATTGTTTCGACTTGAACTTTTCACAGCTATTTTTTTTAATGTGCTGGAAGTCACGAGAACAATTCAAAACACCAATGAAACGTTTCACATTGCTTTTCTTTAAGCAACTCCTTAATGCTTTCAAAGTAATTAAAGCTCATCATAGGTACCTCTCCACGTCCATGTGACTGCAGAGGCTAGCGTCTAGTATCCTGTCTCATATAGATGAGTAGATAAGAACTGTACGAGAACTTTCCAGGCTCTCTATGCCACTCCTCGATATACAGGAAGGAAACTGGCTCAAAATTCTTGCAACCTCATTTGTTGAAACTGTTCAAAACTCGAATCACTTTTTAATTCATTTGCGTCATTTTGCATTTCATCAGATAGTGCATACACATCAGCACTGCCA
Organism: Schistocerca americana; assembly: GCF_021461395.2. Lineage (NCBI taxonomy): Eukaryota > Metazoa > Arthropoda > Insecta > Orthoptera > Acrididae > Schistocerca > Schistocerca americana. Next base: position 442,646,143 of record NC_060126.1, read on the forward strand.
GTCTTCTGAAGACAAATGAGGAAAACAGTCTCAAGCCTCTTGAAGCCGTCCCAGATATTCTCTGATGACTTTCGCTTAATTGGCATTGCGCTGTTCCCTACGTAGAGGTTCATTGAATCAGGAGAATGACGAAAACGTAGTTGGAGCATGCAGGCGACGCTACCATAGTTGTGTCTTTCGTAACAAAGCTCTTATGGCACCATTGACATCCATTAGTGTGGTGTTTGGATATTGTAATTTCCAATTCAGATTTTCCATCTGCATGGATACTCTGCAAACCACACGTTAATGCCTGGCAGAGAGTGTCTAGGAGGTCTGAAAGGTATACTAGAGAAAATATAACGCTGTCATCAATGAATAAATGACGCTTAGCATTCCCGTGATTCAAAAGAAATAGCTCTCCCCCTGATTTTAATTTGTGCAGCCCGCTAAGCATGTTGCCCTCCGAAAACTACTGGACTTGGTTATGAGAGATTCAGCATTCGTGTTCAGCAGTGATGTCATTACATAAGGCTCGAAAAAAAAAAAACGAGTGTTCACGGCGCTTGATTTAATTTTACTAACTACACTGCTAGCCATTTTCAATGCAGTGTTCAGTTTTTCGGATAAAGTGTCAGAAATTAGGGCTTGACTGTGGATCATACAGTGAGAAACAATAAGATTAGGATTTTTTCTTCGTAAATACTTACAAATGTGAACATAACAGAACTTGTGACCCATCAGCACTTACTTCCATAAATCTGTCCGAAGACAAATAATTTTTAACAAAAAAATTCGGTTACGACAAAAATTAGGTCAGAACATTTCTGTCTTCTTTCCAAGTTTTTGAAAACATTATTTATTTTCTTCCCTACCACAAATCGGCAATATACTATTGCGTGTTTTATCAGCAGAATCGTTAGACTGCAAGGCCAAAAATGGAGACAATTTCAGACTTTTAAGTAGCTAATCTTTCACTTATTTCACATTCAGCGCTCTTTCTTCGATGCTACGTTGCACACTATTGTTTGAAAGAGGTATCTTGCCCATTCTTTGCTGACATTTTCTCCAAAAAACCATTCGGTTGGTTTAAGAATGGAAAGTATGGTTAAATTTTCACCATCGGTATAAGATTTCAGGTTTTTTTCTATTAAGAAACAAATTTCACGTGATACTTCAATAGCTCTCTCATTTCCCTGCTAAAAGATCCCGAGAGATCAGTTTCATGCGGGTTAAAAAATTTCTTTTTCTGACAAAAAAATCTTTTGGTTTATTTTTCAACGCCGCGTGAACCGTTGATAGATGACTTTCCAAACGCATAGGACGCAATGAGTCGTTACTGAGGACATATGACACACGACACACTGTGGCAGTTGGACATTGTCTTTTCCAATAAACGTCAATCACACTCAATATATTCTTCATTATACAATCTGCTTTTAGCAGACGTTCTCACTCATCGTACAAAACAAACGAAAGTATTATTTACATGAAAATACTATGTACCTCTACAGAGCACAAATGAGGTATTACTGAGTTAAAAATTCGGCGCAGACTGAAGAACGTGTTGTCAGTAATAATTTCGCTGATTCTGACAGCTCTCATTGTCATAAGAGTATAAAACATTTGAAAAGTCTGAATGCACGTTTCTGCTTTCTTCTGAACTACTGTACATGCACGCCCTTCCCCACTTAAATCTCTCACGCCCATTCCCAGGGACGGGGCGCGCCCTCTAGATTGGAAACCACTGTGCTACAGGGTAGCTCTTCCCCTGTAGTGCAGGTTTACGTGGATATTACTTGTTGTTGCTCATTCATCTGTACAATAGAGGTCTACATCCTAACGTTTTACTTTTCCAAAATCACGTTCAATAATCTCAGGTCCCTTCTAGTTTCATTGTAATGTTCACTTGATGTGATCATCTCTTTCTTTTCTGTCTGCAGCCTAGTAGCAAGCTGTCGACACCAAACAGTTTAACTTCAAAATTGTGTGGCCTCAGAGTGCACAGTTAATCATGTCATTTCTCCGGGGACCTAGTAAGAGAAGAGACGTTACATCCAAATCCTTCTCACTTCGATCGGTAAATCTTGCAATCTGTCGAGAAGCTAGAAATATACTAATAAGAAATTCATTTAGTATAGACGATATTCTAACTGAATAATTGTTTTCAGTGTTTGAAATAAAGCACTGAGAATGAGTTTTCGTATAGATAACAACACCAGTGTTGTTTCTGTGTGTAATGAAGGCCATGGAAGAACAGTGCTTGTTGGACACCGGTCTTCACAGAGATTGGACGCGCTCGAAGACTTGTGCGTCTGGTGATTGGACTCATTGGCCTGGAAATATGCAGTGTCCAGTCTGATTTGCCTGCAACAGTGTAACTGGTGATGTTCGCGAGGTTTGTTATTAGGGTATAACAATATACTTACGTGTCCCTCGGTTCACGACAGACGTCATACAATGAGAGGGAGCTGGCTGAAAATGGGTAAATTATATTAATATAAGGTAAACGGGTCTGCTGACGAGTGGACGCTTCAGTAAACATATCGGAGATTATTAAACGCAATTTTAGTGATGTAAAATGTAAAACCATACAGATAAATAAGCAACATCAAGTTAGTTGTAGCTACGTAAAAGTGCACCTTGGGAAGGGAGAACCCTCTAGAATAGCAAAACACCAGAAGAGTACCAACACTACCACTGTTGTCTATGAAGTCTCGAGGAGAGATGAACTCCATGGGGGGTGAGTACTAAGAAGCCTCCAAGGTAAGTAAGTAGAAGAAAGACCTGCTAGGTGACCAGTCTGCAAAAAGCAAAAGTCAGCGCTCCCAAGCTGTTTACGTTTGGTACTGCATTTCAACATTTACTGACGTTACCTTTCTATTTCCTTACATCAGTCACCCTTCCTTCCATCTTAAGCTTTTACTTAATGTGTGTATATATCTAAATACAGTAGCTTCCTTTTTTCTCCTTGATTTTTAATTCGAAGCGGAAGAATCTGCCTCTGGGATATAGCCGAAGGGAAAAAGCGCTGTGGTAAAAGAATGTGTCTGGCGTTCCTAGCTGGTAAAGAACATCTGAGCCGTCACCCAACAATGATTACCGAAGGCTGAGTACCCGGAAAACTTGTGGATGTGCTGATGGTAATGTTGGTTTTGCGTATGTTCATGGAGGCCATATTGAACAGCATTCCTTGCCCGCTGACTGCAGTGTATTCTCTGCAGAGCTTATGGCCATATCTCGTACGCTTCAGTACATCCGTTCCTGTTCTGGTGAGTCGTTTCTTCTCTGTTCTGACTCCATGAGCAGCTTACAAGCTATCAACCAGAGCTACCTTCGCCATCCCTGGAACGGTCCAGTCGTGGTATTTGTGTGGACCCTAGGATACGTCAGAATTTCAGGAAACGAACTTGCTGACAGGCTGGCCAAAGAGAGTATTCGGAAACCGCTCCTGGAGACGGGCACCTCTGAAACTGACCTGCGTTCTGTCTTACGCCGCAAGGTTTTTTGGCTTTGTTAGGCGGAGTGGCATAACAGTATGCACAACAAACTGCGTCTCATTAAGGAGACTACTTATGTGTGTGGAATCAGTTGTCCTTTGTCGGCTCCGTATTGGCCATACGTGGTTCTGTCGCGAGGACCCACCTCCGTGTCGCTGTGGCTCCTAAATTAGTCGTCCACCTCTTGCTGGACTGCCCACTTTTAGCCGCTCTGCGGCGGACTTTTAACTTTCCCATCTCCCTACCTCCGGTGTTGGGCGACAATGCCTCAACAGCAGCTTTAGTTTCACGTTTCATTCTTGAGGGTGGGTTTTATCATTTGACCTGAGTTTTAGCGTATGTCCTTTGTCCCTCTGTGTCCTCCACCCTAGGGCTTTTAGCGTGGAGATTTTAATGTGTTACAGAGTGGCTGGCTTCTCCTTTTTTATTCTCATGGTCAGCCAGCCATGGTAATCAGCTTTCTTATTTTTAATCTCCTCTGCCTGTTTCTTGCCTCTCTGTGTGGTTTTCTTGTCCTGTTCTGTCCATTGTAGTGTTGTCCTTATCTCCTGTTATTGTGCGCCGGCCGAGGTGGCCGAGCGGTTCTAGGCGCTACAGTCTGGAACCGAGCGACCGCTACGGTCGCAGGTTCGAATCCTGCCTCGGGCATAGATGTGTGTGATGTCCTTAGGTTAGTTAGGTTTAAGGGGACTGATGACCTCAGAAGTTCTCATAGTGCTCAGAGCCATTTGAGCCATTTTTGTTATTGTGCCGTACGTCTTCTTTGTTTTCTTCTTTCCCTTGGGTAACTGTTCTGCTGGGAAGAAGGGACCGATGTCCTAGCAGTTTGATCACTCCCCCCACCCCCTTTTAAAGCAACCAACCAACCAACCAACTTGTGGATGCGACGGAGGTGCTAAGTTACTTCTAGTATGCTTAACTGCCTATCATAAATTACAGATTCTCGAAATGCTCGGGCATTACAAGAGATAGGTAATTACTTTGTCACACATACGGTGTGTTCATGAAAATGTGTCATATATTCCTACAGGAGGGAGTATCGTTTTCAAAGGAAAGCTCTTGTATTGATGTGTACGGAAACCAGTACCTGTTGATAAAATGTTAGCCAATGTGGCGGTCTGTCACATAGAGGCAGACACTGTAGGCAGTGCCGTATGTGATTACCACTCATCCTGACACATTGCTCAGCCCTTCTTTTTGGGGAATCGTGGACTCTCTCAAATATTCCTTACTTCATTCGTGTTAGGTCATACCCATTGGTCACATGCCCCTTCAGCATGTGCATATTATCGATGGGGTGGACAGACACTAATGCCTTTAAATGACCCTGAAAGCCAAACATCCAGTTTATTCAGGTCTGGTGAAGTTGGAGGCCATGCTACCGGACCTCCTCGTCTAATCTGTAGTCCACGAAACGTTGCCGTTAGATACTCTCACACAAGCCGTAGAAAATACGATGGTGGCCAACTGTGCGTAAACGACAGTCGTTGCCTTTCTACAAAGTAACATTCTCCAATAGCGTTGTTACTTCATCGCGCGAAAACTGGTGATACATAGCATCTGTTAATCAAAATGTATTACCCTATAAGTTTGTCATCGGCAGTTCCTGCCCAATCGATGATACTGAAGCGATCGTGTAGCTATCTGTGCACACTTGCTTACTGTGGTGACTTTCCATCCCATCTCTTGTGAATTCTGGCTCACCTGTAAATAAAATTCAGTCCATATTATAACACCCTGCTTCCCGGGATTTTCGAAATTACAAGTTGACAATGACCGTGCATTATGAATTTTGATCCGCGTCGGGATAAGGCATCCGAATCCGAAGTAAATAATGATTATTCCGCGGGAAACAAGAGACGTTATAACTTGATCGTTATTGAATGAGTAATTTCATTCAATAACGATCGCTAAATTAAATAATGGAAATAATTTGGAAATAAATTTTGCCAGTGGAAATTTTGCCGAAAGAAATGATTAAGTTGTAAAAGCAATTAAAAAATCGGTCGCCAGCTCAACTGATGAGGGACAGTACTGTTAAGTACGTGAATAATTGTGTCAGAAATAAAGTTTACTTGTTTGTAGCGCAGCAGGTAGAACGGGAACTTTTACGTAAGTGCTGTATTAGGCTCAGTAGTCATATAAAACAATGTCATTACAATCTAACTACACTTATTTTGTTCATAATTTGTCAGCTAAGTGCAATGCTGACAACACAGATACTTATGTATCGATATTTTGAATAATGGACTGTCATTCTGTCTTTAAAATTAGGTACTTTGCACAGTTCAATCTACTGATAATGAAATATATTGCCAATAATTGATTAACTATGTTTTGAATGATAATTCATTAATTGGGCGATTGTCAGGTGGAATAAGCTTTATACACTCCTGGAAATGGAAAGAAGAACACATTGACACCGGTGTGTCAGACCCACCATACTTGCTCCGGACACTGCGAGAGGGCTGTACAAGCAATGATCACACGCACGGCACAGCGGACACACCAGGAACCGCGGTGTTGGCCGTCGAATGGCGCTAGCTGCGCAGCATTTGTGCACCGCCACCGTCAGTGTCAGCCAGTTTGCCGTGGCATACGGAGCTCCATCGCAGTCTTTAACACTGGTAGCATGCCGCGACAGCGTGGACGTGAACCGTATGTGCAGTTGACGGACTTTGAGCGAGGGCTTATAGTGGGCATGCGGGAGGCCGGGTGGACGTACCGCCGAATTGCTCAACACGTGGGGCGTGAGGTCTCCACAGTACATCGATGTTGTCGCCAGTGGTCGGCGGAAGGTGCACGTGCCCGTCGACCTGGGACCGGACCGCAGCGACGCATGGATGCACGCCAAGACCGTAGGATCCTACGCAGTGCCGTAGGGGACCGCACCGCCACTTCCCAGCAAATTAGGGACACTGTTGCTCCTGGGGTATCGGCGAGGACCATTCGCAACCGTCTCCATGAAGCTGGGCTACGGTCCCGCACACCGTTAGGCCGTCTTCCGCTCACGCCCCAACATCGTGCAGCCCGCCTCCAGTGGTGTCGCGACAGGCGTGAATGGAGGGACGAATGGAGACGTGTCGTCTTCAGCGACGAGAGTCGCTTCTGCCTTGGTGCCAATGATGGTCGTATGCGTGTTTGGCTCCGTGCAGGTGTGCGCCACAATCAGGACTGCATACGACCGAGGCACACAGGGCCAACACCCGGCATCATGGTGTGGGGAGCGATCTCCTACACTGGCCGTACACCACTGGTGATCGTCGAGGGGACACTGAATAGTGCACAGTACATCCAAACCGTCATCGAACCCATCGTTCTACCATTCCTAGACCGGCAAGGGAACTTGCTGTTCCAACAGGACAATGCACGTCCGCATGTATCCCGTGCCACCCAACGTGCTCGAGACGGTGTAAGTCAACTACCCTGGCCAGCAAGATCTCCGGATCTGTCCCCCATTGAGCATGTTTGGGACTGGATGAAGCGTCGTCTCACGCGGTCTGCACGTCCAGCACGAACGCTGGTCCAACTGAGGCGCCAGGTGGAAATGGCATGGCAAGCCGTTCCACAGGACTACATCCAGCATCTCTACGATCGTCTCCATGGGAGAATAGCAGCCTGCAATGCTGCGAAAGGTGGATATACACTGTACTAGTGCCGACATTGTGCATGCTCTGTTGCCTGTGTCTATGTGCCTGTGGTTCTGTCAGTGCGATCATGTGATGTATCTGACCCCAGGAATGTGTCAATAAAGTTTCCCCTTCCTGGGACATTGAATTCACGGTGTTCTTATTTCAATTTCCAGGAGTGTAGTTTCATGAAATATCTTTGAACTAACTTCAGCTGAATATGCATTGAAATAAATGTTAATAATCAAATATATTACTTCAGTCTATTATTAAGTTACTACAGTTGGCGTAAGATTATTAAGAGTAACAATTAACTACGATAACCAGTCTGAAAATTACTCTTCACCGTTTATGCAAATAATTTGATAATTAACATATTTTCTCTTGATAATGGCGTGACACACTCGGTTCAATAAGGTAAGGATTGGAAGGAACCTACTTGGTGTTATTGTCAGGTAGAATGTAACTGTAACACTTCGATTATAAAGTGCTTGTTATTAATTGTTCAACCGCGCGACTACTACGGTGGCAGGTTCGAATCCTGCCTCGGGCATGGATGTGTGTGATGTCCTTAGGTTAGTTAGGTTTAAGTAGTTCTAAGTTCTAGGGGACTGATGACCACAGCTGTTAAGTCTCATAGTGCTCAGAGCCATTAATTGTTCAACTTCAGAGAAAAGCACAGTCACTGGCAAGCCTTCTACAATTTTATCCTACGAAAATTACGTAGGTCTTACTTCCCTCGTTGTCGGTGGATCGACGGAAGTCCACGGCAGCGACACAGTGTGGCATCGGGCTTTTACTGTTGCGACTTGGGCCCACAGTGCGCTTCACATTTAAGTCCTCGTTTCTTCAGCACTATGCCCGTTAAAACATAATAACTTGCCCGGCCATGCTTCCAGATATGTCGACCATTACTTTCCCGTCGTACTTAGATCCACGCACTAGCCGTTAGATGTAACACAGCTAGGACTAGCAGCACTCGACTGTACTTCTTACTCCGAGCACGGCGTCACTGCTACTACTACCCGCTGGCGCGCTCCTGCGCCCAGAGGCGCGACAAAACAATCTCTCTGACTTCAACGTTAACTAAATATGCCCTGACTTGCCAGTGTTAAATACAACATAATTTAAACATAGTATTTACAATACATATCTACACTAGACGATACGTCGTATACAAACAGTTTCATGTGTTAAGTAAGCGAAAAAACTCATAGCAAGGACAGCGTTGTAGCGTCACAATATCTCAACAGTTACTTGTTACTGGACGTATCATTGTAAGGACTTTTCCTCTATTTTGACCTATACTATCGCCTGCCGGGATGTGAGACAGTTTTTCTTAAACACCTTGCATTTGAGTTCATCACAGTCGCCAGCTGTTTCGCCTACATCACCTCGGCTGCTTCCCGCCTCGCTGCGCGGTGTTTCGGTCTTGATGCACGGCGTGTGAGCTCTGCTAACAGTCGCCCCAGCCGCAGCCGCACACTTTGACCTACTTGAGGGACCACCCCACCCCCACCCCACCCCGGTACACTCGGGGCGACTCGCATGGCCCACTCCCTCATTCTCTCCACCGCAAATGCACCGTCGACGACGGCACTACAAGTTTGGTGTTTGCAGATTGCGCTACTCCTCATTTGTGCAACTACTGTTTAAATCAAATAGACAACTACATTAATTCTTCTCTGCCTGTTGTTTCAGCCTTAATAATTGTTTATGCGCATTTTAACAACCCTAAACTTCTTTAATTGATCGGCGTTGTATTTTTATGACTCGATGGCTCACCTAAAGAGACTCGTTAATTTGAAATCGATAATCAATCCTCGCTATCAGAGCTTGCTACTGTTGGCACAAGACTTATCTATGCTGATGCATATTTCGTAGAGATTAGCTACATAGGAGAAGATATACTGAAAAATTGACGTCCTACATTCATCATATAGTAGAGGAACATACCCAGCTTCTCAGTGTAGGCGCCTTACATATCCACCCAAGAGCTGCATGAAAATTTGGGATAAAGTTGTGCCTCCTCTACCGCTAACAAATTACATCTCATTGGTACAACGTTCCCAAGGACGTGGTAACAACGACAGAACATCGATACAAAATTTAAACTCACTTTGCTCGTACTCGGAACAATTGCTTCCTCCATAACTCACTGGCTTAACTCGTTTTGTCTGTTTTAAATAAGGCCAAATTTTGAACTGGCTAATGAGAATGTTGGCCCTACTGTCAAATGTATGCACCGCCCATATGGTGGACTTGCTCCAGCCAGATTGACGACTGTTTCTACCATCCAGGCTCATGTTTGGATCGCTGGACACTTTATACACTGGTGCCTTGTTAACTCAAGGATTTCGTTTAGCCATACGGTCAACATTGGGAAACAAAAACCAAACCTGAAACCTTCCCGTCTCCTCTATACCTCTTTTGTTAATGATAACCTTCCCTTTTACAATATGGGCGCTGACGACCACGCTGTTTAGCGCCCGTAAACCTCAAACACACACACCTTTTACAATAACCTATGTAACCTTCCCTTAGGATTTCTATCTTTTGCTTAATAATAACAAATTAAATCTTTCCTTTCAAATTTATTCTCCTTCTCAATCTTCGCATACAAATTTAATTGCTGCTTATTAAAAGTGATTTTATGATTATGTCGACGAAACATATAATGTGTCGTCGTCGTGGCCCTCAGTCGTTATCCGCAATAACCCAAAGCTGTTCCTTACCTTTTTTACTGTTACTGGATCGCCATCTGACTGCTACATCGAACTGCGACATGAATATACTTACTCTGGTTTACTATACTCTATTAAATGCTGGTGGGCTGTCATAAGTGGCTGTATCTATTACCAAAGCTGACGTTATTCTTTATTAGCAAAGCTGACGTTATTCTTTAATTAATTTGACTGAAGTTACGTTATTCATAGTTACACTTTTTCTTGACAACAATAACATTTTTGCAAAGTTTTATGTCGATGGTTTTTGGGATGGATTATAATTAGTAATGCAACATTGCTGGCAAAAATTAATTATATTCGGAAAACGCTTCAAATATTTACTGTTGTTAATGAAATGATTTTACAAACGTTCAAATGGGACTCACTTTTTACAATAATCTTACAACCAGCATTGCGCAAACATACCTTCAGCAGTTTTGAGTTTCTCAAAAAATTAATTCACTACTATTAGTTCCTCTTATTATAATACTATAGTTAGCTGATGTCTCTGTACATCCGTTTATAATTTCCTGTAAATCATAGGTAGTGGCTGGCATGCACACCGCTCCTCTCAACCTCTCGCTTCCGACCTGCTACCGACTCGCTTCACTTCTCGCTTACTACTGACTTCCTACGAACGCTAAAGTGCGGTCTCTCTTGCCAACAATGCTTTCTGGTGCAGACAATCCCTGCTACCATTACAAAATGTATCAATGCGCGGTCTTTCCCGCTCTTTTTCTTAAAATGTATCCATACGCGGTCTCTCCCGCCCTTTTTAAAATTATATCAATTTGCGGTCTCTCATCAACAATACTTTTGTGCAGACATTCCCTGCTACCACAATTATTTCCAATATGACAAATATTAATTATTCCTACTTAATCCTATTAATAAAATATAAACATCTTTCATAAATTGCGATTTGACAATAAACAATAGAAATATACACGTCTTACACAACCCTCCACTCGGTATCTTTAAAATTTTCCTACGTCGTTAAGTCATTTGGACTTGACGTAAGGAGAAAATTTGATTATAGAAATATGTGTAGTAATAAATAAGTTAATGATAGAATATTTCTTTCAACAAAGCACATACATATACTGTCATAAGAATTTGTTTTCCTAAGTCTAACAAAGAGAATATTCAAAATAGTATACATCAAAATATACAAATAATTTGAGTCAGTAAGTTGGAAGTGTTCATGAGGTAGTAAAAGTTATTTCTAATAGTGATGGATAACAAAAATTAGAACATAGTTTGTTTCATTATAAATTGACATCTATCAGTACCATATTCAAGGAAGGGAAAAAAAAGGAATTGGATAGCATGGTCAAAGCACTGGCAACTGTCTGTGAATGCACTCAAAAGTCCGTTTCTTTCCCTCACATAGCACAACACCAGGATTCGCCATGTGATTCCGTCGTCTCTTCGATCCATAATTTTAGTGTAACCATACACTAAGTTAACCAACGAATTGCCTGAGTTGCCGCAGCTACATCAGGTACAAGTTCCAACTCCACTTGTCCATTAGTAGTGATCGTGTGCATCTTGGTATGCAAGCGCCTATTGACGTACATCATGACTGGTGTGCATCTTGGTATGCCGACACCTCATAGAAAACATCGTAGATTGAAGTAACGTGGTTCACTATTCACTTTGTTTGTGCTCCGTAACCATGGGGATGCACAAGAATTAAGGTACAGGTATAATCATTTTGTCAAAAGGTTCACGGATGTGGTTGATACCGTTATTACCAAATTTTACATCATCTCTTTCCTCTGCGCTCATAAAATTATTTATTTTACGTTTAAAAGGACCAAATATTTCACCTTGTGTGACTGTAGATAAAATTTATAGTTTTAGACAATTACATAAAAAAACACATTTCCCATCTGTAGTGAATTCAGCCCGCAATACATAGTACATTACGTGACAGTCAATAACATAAACAAATATTTCTGTAAGTAGAATTTAGTAGTACATTTAGGCATCAACATTTTAAATAAAATAGACAAGTACCTTTATACAAACTATGTCACTTTCTGTGACTCTAAATAAATCATACTCTGGTGCTCTTATAAATAATTACGTAAAGACACTGTTATATTGCTTCACAGGTTGTGAATTCACAACTTTTGAAATATGAAAGTACATTTTGACAAAACATGTCACTTTCTGTGACTTCAGTATGTTCGGTATTGTGTTCGTCAGTTACGAGTCATATTGTCAATCTACTATATATTATGTTTGAGTTGTGTAACACACATCGTCATTGTTATTTAAGAGAAAACATATGTATTTTATGTAGAGTGCGAATCGGTATGCTGACATTTGGTGTGATCTGTTTTTCCTATGTATGTATCTGATGTAAAAGATATCATGTTCAATGCAGAAAAAAATTTTCGAATAACAATGTACATATAGTAAGCAATTTAATGTGGTTTCTCCATCCGTAGTGCTGCGCTGTGCTGTGTCACCTGTTATCAAAATAAACCATTACTAAATTATATTCCTTACATACTAACATCTTCATTCTTCTCTCTCCTTTTCACCTCGTGTCATCTCTCTGGATAGCCTGTAATAAAATATTCATTGTTAATAATCATCAGCGCACGGCATGACTTCAATATCTCTCTGCATCTGGAAAATCGCGTCAGCTCTCGGCATGACCCGTAAAGCATTTATCCACAATTCTCCGTATTCAATACTTACATCATAATTAAAACTAAGTTTATTTTGGTGAACTATGACAACAATGCTGCCTGCGCGAGTTAAAGAATAATCTAATTGCTACTACTGTATGAAAATTATTTGTACGTGTTATGCATTTACTTTTAAAGTAGCTCTGTTAATTGCTTCACCTACCTTACATAATGTGAAATAAATGTCCTGCGAGAACGCTTCTAAGACTGCTATTAATATTCAGTGTATTTATCTGCGGTCGAATCGAGGTGACCCGTTGTGCACGTAAATAACCCATTAGTAGCTCACTGTATTCGGGCTTGCTGGAAGTGTCAAAAAGCTCGTTGTTATACTCTTTCTATATGTATCCCTGTAAGAATTTCTTTATGTATGACATATGATGGTTTCCTCTCAATTTTTTTGTTCTGAGTGTCTCAATGTGTACTACATTAGCGTGCGGAATATTTCTAATTCTGTACGGTCCTGCGTATAGAAGTTCAAATTTTTTGCATCATTTCTTCACTTTGTGTGACAGATAATGGGTACGAACTAGTCGGCAATCTCGTACTTGCGTAATCTACTTACCTGCTTCTGCTGTCTCTTCCGACGATCAGCAGCTCGTTTAATGTTCGCTAGTGCCATGTCTATTATCTCACAATGACGAAGTCCACGCTTCTTTGGAAAAGTAATCATTTCAGTAAATTTATTCGGTGGGTCTTTATTCGTCAGTATTACAGTTGGTGAGGGCATCGTTGACTCATTAGATATTGCATTTACTACTTCCTGAAACTGTGAAATGTATTCGTCCCATGTTGTATGCTTTCTGTGGCAATAAATTCTACAAAGTTTCCCGATCTCTTTCATTATTCTTTCTGATAGGTTAGAAGAATCGTGATATCTTGATATGTAAATTGGTGCTATGTTCTTACTCTCTAACATTTGTTTCCATATGTCTGACCTAAACTGCGGTCCGTTATCTGAAATAACCTTCAGTACATGTCCTACTATTGATAGAAAATCTCTTACAAATGCTCTTGATACTGGTCTAGCTGTTGCTTTCCTTAGTGGAGAAAATGTTACAAATTTGGATGTCAGTTCTACGGCCATACTAGAATGTAACTATAACCTTTACTTGTTCTGGGGATTTGACCGAAAAGATCTACTGCTGCCATGTGTCTTAACTTACCCGGTATAATGGGATACAGTGGTGGAATATGTGATACTGTAGATGATTTAGCTTTCTGACATATCTTGCAGGATGCTATAAATTTGCGAATGTGTTTTTCTATATTGTTGAAGTGACAATTTTGTCGAAGAATTAGAAAGCATTTCCTAGCTCCGTAATGTACACAGCTTAGGTGCGTATACCATATCAATTGGTTTCTGATCCCTTCTGGAATTCATAAAAGCCAGTTGTTGCCGTCTGGGTACGAGCGAATAAACAGAATATTTTGATGTATAGTGTAATTATGTCTGATTTTTGCGTTTCTCTTGTCTCGACAAAGCGTTAAAATCTCTTTTAGTGTTTCATTTTTCTGCTGTTCTCTCTCTCTCTATGTTATGATGATATAAAGTTTTCGAAAGCTACTTGTTTGATATACAATATACTATGATTGTTGTGGCAGAAGGTAATTTCTTTCTCTAGTCGTTTATACTGAATAGATCACGATAGTGCGTCGGCAACAATATTCTGCGTGCCAGGAATGTGTACAATAGTAAAGTCGAACTCTTGTAGATATAATTTCCAACGGCTTAATCTATCATGCGTAAGTTTTGCTGATAATAAAAACTGGATAGCTCGGTGATCGGTATATACTGTGTTGTCTTCCATATAGATAATGACGGAATCTCTTAAATGCCCATACTACACATAGCGTCTCTAATTCTGTTACAGAGTAATTGCGCTCTGCTGGAGAAAGTATCCTGCTTGCAAACGCAATATGTTTAACGATTGTCTTACCGTCCTCCTCTACTTCCTGGAAAATATGTACTCCTAGTACTGTAGTTGAACTATCTGTTGCAATGGAAAAGTTTTGTGTTGGGTCAGGATGCGATAACAAAGGTGCCCTTAGTAACGCTTCTTTCAAATTCTCGAATTCAGCTTCAACGTGTTCATTCCATGACCAAATTATGTTTTTACTTGTGAGCTGGTATACCAAGGGTGTGTCTAATGCTTTATAATGAATGAATTTTCTAAAATAGTTAATATGGCCTGAAAAGCTCCGAAGTTCCTTCTTATTTGTTGACATCTTTCAGTGCTTGCAATTTGTCGGAGTCTGGTGTAGTACCTGTTTGTGAAATGATATGACCTAGAACTTTTATTGAGGTTTTTCCAAATTCAGATTTACGGAGGGTTATAGTTACACCGTTCTGCTCGAATGTATTCAGTAATTGTTGAAGGGTGTGGTTGTGCTGTTTCCAGTTTTCTGCTGCGATTAGAATGTCATCTATATATGTAGTAATTTTGTTTTTAAGATCCTGTGGGAAAATTGCATTCATGCCTCGTATAAAAGCTGCAGACGAAATCGTTAGTACAAACGGAAGTTTACAAAATTGGTAACATTCACCAAAGCAAAGGAAAGCCATATACTTTCGGCAATTTGGATTCCACTGGATTTTCCAAAATCCTGATATGAGATCGAGGGTGGTATATATAGAGGTGACATGAAACTTTTGCACTAACTCTTCTAACGTCTGTGGTCGGTCAGTTTCTGTAGTGATTATTTTATTAACCTCACGTGAATCCAAAACTAAACGGGGTGATCCATTCTTCTTTTCCACGATGTGTAATGGATTTATATATTGGCTTGCTGCTGGTTCAATTATACCCCGATCAGTCATTGCTCGTAACTCTTTCTTAACTGCTTCTGTGTATATATGCGGGATTGGATAGTGTTTTGCTTTGAGAGACTCGAGTGGTTTCACCTGAAATTCGTACATAAATCATGTCATCGTTCCTGGAGCATTGTTAAAAACTGTTTTATGTTGCACAAGAATATTTTCTAATTCTGTGCGTTCTGTGTCGACTTCTGCTATACTGCCTCCAGCCTTGCGTGTAATTGTCTCTAATACATTACACTCCTGTTCCTCTGCCATGTCATTATTATGTGTATTCGTGTATAGTGTGAGATAACAATCGTTACCTTTGGAATCTGCAATAATCTCGATCCAGTGCGCATTTTGTTCTTCTGAGGATACTGTGTTTTAAAATCTCACTACCACCTCACTGTCTTCCTTCTGTAATGTTAGGTGTGACGATTTAAAGTCAATCTTTCCGTCGTACTGTGCAAGAAAATTCATTCCTAATATTGTATCAGTTGTTAAATGTGGAACTATCCAACAATTGCTGTGGAAAATTTGTCCTGCAAAAACAAACGTTAATTGTGTATGGCTTTTGACTTCAATGATTTTTCCTGGAAATGCTCCCTTAACTTTAGTTTTGTGTAACGGGAATGCTGGATAATCATTATCGCTATTGCATCTGTTAAATGTGTCTTCGTTAATTACGCACGTTGGTGAGCCTGAATCAATTATTGCTAAAATATTTTGTGACTTTAAATTTATCTGGATTATTGGGTGGCATATAGTTTTTTGCATGATCGGTTTTTCTTGTAACAATGTGTCTCGCACGTCGTCGAATGTAATGGCATTCTCTATCGTTATCTTTTCTCTGTCCTTATCCATAGTGTCGTCATTTAGAGATTCATCACAGGCTATCTCTAGTCATAAATGTTCTGACATTTCATTTTCTGTTGGGGAGTGTTGTGTGTTTTCTACGAGCTGTACTGTTATACCGTTTTGATTATTAGCGGTAGGTGGCGGATGAAATCTTGTGTCTGGTACATTCATACGATAACTTGGTTGTGCACTGTTTGAATTTCTATGAAAATTATCATTGTAGAATGTCCTTTGCGGTCGGTGTTCGTTTTCTCTCCTTCTGTCGCCATAACTGTGGTTATACGGCGAGGCACGCGTGTTTCTCTGAAAAGGCTGTCTTTGTTCGTTTTGTGTATTTTGCAGCTGACCCATGTAATTGTTTGCACCTGTCGCCTTTTCTTGGCGATGAGTCATGTGAAAGTTTGACCGGATCGGCATTTCCTGTCGTATATGTGTCATGTTATTTGGATGGCTTTGCTGTTGTCTTGAATTGTAATGTACATTGTTATTATACTGCTGTTCATTGAATCCCTGTGTGTATTCTCAATTAAAGTTTTCATTTTCGCTGCGAAAGCGGTTATTATGATTGTTACTGCCAAATCGTGTTTGCTCAAAATTATTATTGTTTGTCTGGTTTGCGTTATGTTGTGAAAAGTCCTTATTAACAAACGCATAATCTGCCTGGTGTACCTCTAGCAATTGCAGGATGTCTCTAAATGCGTACACGCTGTCCTTTTGCTGGCCTGTTAATAATGACACTTTCAATGCTCTGGGGAGTTTTGAAATACACAGCTGTATTAATGCAGATTGACTGTATGGCTCATTGAGGTATCGGTTTTGTTCAACCATATACTCGAAAAATTGTGTGATTGTTGGGAAAGTAGAATTCTGGAAATTTGGTAAACTAATTAGCAAATCTTTAATGCTACTCTGTGTGGTATCTGACCAATATGCTGCTAGAAATGCTTCCTGGAATGCTTCTACTGAAAAACACTGTCTAGTAATTGGTCGCATTCTTCTCACTGGTTCCCTTTCAAGAAAACTAATAACAAATTCTAGCTTATGTTGAACTGGCCATGATGGTGGGAGTGCCGCATTGAATTGTTGGATCCAGTCCAGTGGATGTATTTGCGTCCTGACGTTTTTAAATGTTTTAAACTTTCTCACTGAAAGGAAATGCTTGTGGTCGAAACCGTCATGTCTTTGTGTAGTGTTGTGAATATGAATTTGTGTTTCTTTCTGCCTGGTTAAGATCCCTTACTCTCAGAAGTCTACCGACATTATATGTATTGTGCATCTGAGGCATGTCGTAATGGTGTGTGTTCTATTGGAATTGATTGTTTGCAGTTGTTTCTTGTGTGTCAGCTATCCTTTCCTGCAAAGAATTGATTTTCGGATGTAACTAATTATTACGTGATTCTAGGTCTGCGATTGTTTGTTGCACATTTGTAATTTGCGTATCTTTACTATTAGAAATCTGTTGAACTGAGACTGGTGTAGTGTCATCTGATTTACTCTCATTGGTAGTATCTAACAGGTCTATTCTTGTAATAAGTTCGTTGATCTTTTCTGTCAATTCGTTTCGTAATTTACGATTACTTTTGGTTACTTTCTTAAAATCTGCTTTCAAATTTTCTGAGGCTTGATTGATTTCTGTGTGTTCCATTTTGTCAGTTAGTGTCAGAACATCTTCTGTTAATTTATCCCTAATATTCTGGATTTCAGTGTGTGTAGAAATTTTCGCCTCAATTGCATGTGACTGGATTTCCGTGAGCCTCTCTTGTATTTGAATATTTGTCTCCTTAACCGTTTCGATTTCTTCCGAAATTTTTGATTGTCCACATAAGTTTTTCCCTGAGCAATCACTTTCTTTTCGTCGTCCTGTCGCTGTTTATTAATTGTTTGTGATAGTTCTTTTCGTTCTTTATTCTGCGATCGCACCAGTTTGCAGTGACGTATCAAACAGTTTTCTGTGTGATTCTTAAAACGTTCATCAATGTGAGCGTTTTGTTTACAAAAGTTCTCTGTCATTGTTTCTCGTATGCTTACCGCGAATTCGTGAAATTCTTCGTTTGATTTTTCAGCGACTGCTTGAATTTCTACTTTGATTCCGTGTTTTAGATTTTGGTACATTTTGTCTAATTTCTGATCTGTCTGTGTGCGTTCTGCCTTGATTTCGTTTTTTAGGTCTGCTGATTCTTTTGCCCCTCTGTTAAAGTTTTGATTCATGGCTTGTCTCATTTGTAGCAAAAATGCCAATATTGGATCCGTTTCGGATTGAATTCTGTGTGTATTTGTATTCGTTGTTAAAGCTTGTACATCTGTGTTCATTTGTACATCCTCAGACGATTGTGATCGTGTCACCTCTTGCGTGGTTTCGGAATTTTTGACAATAAAACTGTGGTACCTGTTATGCAGACTGTGTAGCTGTGTACCGTTTGAATCTGTTTCGGAACGTAATGGAGTCACACTGTTTGACTGCATTGTAGTGGTTTCGTTACTGAAAGTATTATGTCTGCTACGCGTAATTTGTGACTGTGTACCGTCTGTTGTATTTAAAAACAAATTATTTTGCGCTATTGTCTCATTATCAGTTGGCATTTCTGAAGTTGATTGTTCATCAAAAGAATCCATATTATTACTGCTCTCGAATGTCTGTTCACCTAACGTTTCACTACCGCTTTTTTCAAACGTATTATTTCTGTCTATTCCTGAAAAGAATTTCTCGTCACTATTTTCTACACTTTTATCGCTTTGAGAACGAGTAATTATTTTGCGGGAAATTGTCTGTAATTAACACACGCAACAAATTATATCACTGTTCAAAGTGGATTTAACACTGAACAAGCACTTTTCAACGCAGAATCAATAGAGCAAACAGAATTGCCGATTGGCTGTGAATTAAAGGTATACAGTTTAGTATAAGCGTTGCACCACTTAACACTAGCTTATTCATAGTTGTCAGAGTCAGTATATTCATTTTCACGGTAGGTTAACTAAATAGTCTTACCGATTGGATGTCTCCAAATGAAACATTCCCGTCTCCTCTATACCTCTCTTGTTAATGCAACCTTCCCTTTTACAATAACCTATGTAACTTTCCATTAGGATTTCTATCTCTTGCTTAATAATAACAAATGAAATCTTTCCTTTCAAATATATTCTCTTTCTCAATCTTCGCATACAAATTTAGTTGCTGCTTATTAAAAGTGATTTTCTGATTATTTCGACGAAACATATAATGTGTCGTCGTCGTGGCCCTCAGTCGTTATCTGCAATAACCCAAAACTGTTCCTTACCTTTTTTACTGTTACTGGATCGCCATCTGACTGCTACATCGAACTGCGACATGAATATACTTACTCTGGTTTACTATACGCTATTAACTGCTGGTGGGCTGTCATAATAAGTGGCTGTATCTATTACCAAAGCTGACGTTATTCTTTATTAGCAAAGCTGACATTCTTTAATTAATTTGACTGAAGTTACGTTATTCATAGTTACACTTTTTCTTGACAACAATAACATATTTGCAAAGTTTTATGTTGATGGTTTTTGGGATGGATTATAATCAGTAATGCAACATTGCTGGCAAAAATTAATTATATTCGGAAAACGCTTCAAATATTTACTGTTGTTAATGAAATGATTTTACAAACGTTCAAATGGGCTTTACTTTTTACAATAATCTTACAACCAGCATTGCGCAAACATACCTTCAGTAGTTTTGAGTTTCTCAAAAAATTAATTTAATAATATTAGTTCCTCTTATTATAATAGTATAGTTAGCTGATGTACATCCGTTTAAAATCTCTTGTAAATCATAGCTGGTGGCTGGCAGACACACCGCTCCTCTCAACCTCTCGCTTCAGACCTGCTACCGACTCGCTTCACTTCTCGCTTACTAATGACTTCCTACGAACGCTGAAGTGCGGTCTCTCCTGCCAACAATGCTTTCTGCTGCAGACAATCCCTGCTACCATTACAAAATTTATCAATGCGTGGTCTTTCCCGCTCCTTCTCTTAAAATGTATCCATGCGTGGTCTCTCCCGCCCTTTTTAAAATTATATCAATTAGCCCCCCCATGAACCATGGACCTTGCCGTTGGTGGGCAGGCTTGCGTGCCTCAGCGATACAGATAGCCGTACCGTAGGTACAACCACAACGGAGGGGTATCTGTTGAGAGGCCAGACAGACGTGTGGTTCCTGAAGAGGGGCAGCAGCCTTTTCAGTAGTTGCAAGGGCAACAGTCTGGATGATTGACTGATCTGGCCTTGTAACAATAACCAAAACAACCTTGCTGTGCTGGTACTGCGAACGGCTGAAAGCAAGGGGAAACTACGGCCGTAATTTTTCCCGAGGGCATGCAGCTTTACTGTATGATTAAATGATGATGGCGTCCTCTTGGGTAAAATATTCCGGAGGTAAAATAGTCCCCCATTCGGATCTCCGTGCGGGGACTAATCAA
Organism: Schistocerca americana; assembly: GCF_021461395.2. Lineage (NCBI taxonomy): Eukaryota > Metazoa > Arthropoda > Insecta > Orthoptera > Acrididae > Schistocerca > Schistocerca americana. The sequence goes on from NC_060126.1 coordinate 442,666,788, forward strand.
GAGGATGTCGTTATCAGGAGAAAGAAAACTGGCGTTCTACGGATCGGAGCGTGGAATGTCAGATCCCTTAATCGGGCAGGTAGGTTAGAAAATTTAAAAAGGGAAATGGATAGGTTGAAGTTACATATAGTGGGAATTAGTGAAGTTCGGTGGCAGGAGGAACAAGACTTCTGGTCAGGTGACTACAGGGTTATAAACACAAAATCAAATAGGGGTAATGCAGGAGTAGGTTTAATAATGAATAGGAAAATAGGAATGCGGGTAAGCTACTACAAACAGCATAGTGAACGCATTATTGTGGCCAAGATAGATACGAAGCCCACACCTACTACAGTGGTACAAGTTTATATGCCAACTAGCTCTGCAGATGACGAAGAAATTGAAGAAATGGATGATGAAATAAAAGAAATTATTCAGATTGTGAAGGGAGACGAAAATTTAATAGTCATGGGTGACTGGAATTCGAGTGTAGGAAAAGGGAGAGAAGGAAACGTAGTAGGTGAATATGGACTGGGGCTAAGAAATGAAAGAGGAAGCCGACTGGTAGAATTTTGCACAGAGCACAACTTAATCATAGCTAACACTTGGTTTAAGAATCATGATAGAAGGTTGTATACATGGGAGAACCCTGGAGATACTAAAAGGTATTAGATAGATTATATAATGGTAAGACAGAGATTTAGGAACCAGGTTTTAAATTGTAAGACATTTCCAGGGGCAGATGTGGACTCTGACCACAATCTATTGGTTATGACCTGTAGATTAAAAATGAAGAAACTGCAAAAAGGTGGGAATTTAAGGAGATGGGACCTGGATAAACTGAAAGAACCAGAGGTTGTTCAGAGTTTCAGGGAGAGCATAAGGGAACTATTGACAGGAATGGGGGAAAGAAACACAGTAGAAGAAGAATGGGTAGCTCTGAGGGATGAAGTAGTGAAGGCAGCAGAGGATCAAGTAGGTAAAAAGACAAGGGCTAGTAGAAATCCTTGGGTAACAGAAGAAATATTGAATTTAATTGATGAAAGGAGAAAATATAAAAATGCAGTAAATTAAGCAGGCAAAAAGAGATACAAACGTCTCAAAAATGAGATCGACAGGAAGTGCAAAATGGCTAAGCAGGGATGGATAGAGGACAAATGTAAGTATGTCGAGGCTTATCTCACTAGGGGTAAGATAGATACTGCCTACAGGAAAATTAAAGAGACCTTTGGAGATAAGAGAACCACTTGTATGAACATCAAGAGCTCAGATGGCAACCCAGTTCTAAGCAAAGAAGGGAAGGCAGAAAGGTGGAAGGAGTATATAGAGGGTCTATACAAGGGCGATGTACTTGAGGACAAAATTATGGAAATGGAAGAGGATGTAGATGAAGATGAAATGGGAGATACGATACTGCGTGAAGAGTTTGACAGAGCACTGAAAGACCTGAGTCGAAACAAGGCCCCCGGAGTAGACAACATTCCATTGGAACTACTGACGGCCTTGGGAGAGCCAGTCCTGACAAAACTCTACCATCTGGTGAGCAAGATGTATGAAACAGGCGAAATAACCTCAGACTTCAGGAAGCATATAATAATTCCAATTCCAAAGAAAGCAGGTGTTGACAGATGTGAGAATTACCGAACAATCAGTTTAATAAGCCACAGCTGCAAAATACTAACACGAATTCTTTACAGACGAATGGAAAAACTAGTAGAAGCCGACCTCGGGGAAGATCAGTTTGGATTCCGTAGAAACACTGGAACACGTGAGGCAATACTGACCTTACGACTTATCTTAGAAGAAAGATTAAGGAAAGGCAAACCTACGTTTCTAGCATTTGTAGACTTAGAGAAAGCTTTTGACAATGTTGACTGGAATACTCTCTTTCAAATTCTAAAGGTGGCAGGGGTAAAATACAGGGAGCGAAAGGCTATTTACAATTTGTACAGAAACCAGATGGTAGTTATAAGAGTCGAGGGACATGAAAGGGAAGCAGTGGTTGGAAAGGGAGTAAGACAGGGTTGTAGCCTCTCCCGTATGTTATTCAATCTGTATATTGAGCAAGCAGTAAAGGAAACAAAAGGAAAATTCGGAGTAGGTATTAAAATCCATGGAGAAGAAATAAAAACTTTGAGGTTCGCCGATGACATTGTAATTCTGTCAGAGACAGCAAAGGACTTGGAAGAGCAGTTGAACGGAATGGATTATGTCTTGAAGGGAGGATATAAGATGAACATCAACAAAAGCAAAACGAGGATAATGGAATGTAGTGGAATTAAGTCGGGTGATGTTGAGGGTATTAGATTAGGAAATGAGACACTTAAAGTAGTAAAGGAGTTTTGCTATTTGGGGAGCAAAATAACTGATGATGGTCGAAGTGCAGAGGATATAAAATGTAGACTGGCAATGGCAAGGAAAGCGTTTCTGAAGAAGAGAAATTTTTTAACATCGAGTATTGATTTAAGTGTCAGGAAGTCATTTCTGAAAGTATTCGTATGGAGTGTAGCCATGTATGGAAGTGAAACACGGACGATAAATAGTTTGGACAAGAAGAGAATAGAAGCTTTCGAAATGTGGTGCTACAGAAGAATGCAGAAGATTAGATGGGTAGATCACATAACTAATGAGGAGGTACTGAATAGGATTGGGGAGAAGAGGAGTTTGTGGCACAACTTGACCAGAAGAAGGGATCGGTTGGTAGGACATGATCTGAGGCATCAAGGGATCACCAATTTAGTATTGCAGGGCAGCGTGGAGGGTAAAAATCGTAGGGGCAGACCAAGAGATGAATACACTAAGCAGATTCAGAAGGATGTAGGTTGCAGTAGGTACTGGGAGATGAAGAAGCTTGCACATGATAGAGTAGCATGGAGAGCTGCATCAAACCAGTCTCAGTACTGAAGACCACAACAACAACAATATCAATTTGCGGCCTTTCTTGTCAACAATACTTTTGGTGCAGACATTCCGTGCTACCACAGTTATTTCCAACATGACAAATATTAATTATTCCTACTTAATCCTATTAATAAAATATAAACATCTTTCATAAATTGTGATTTGACAATAAACAAAAGAAATATACACGTCTTACAAACCCAATAATAAACATCAATGAAGTCTTCGAAAAGACGTATCCATAACTCACATTACTTGACGAGTACCATGTACAGGAAAATGATGTCCACTTAATATCAGCGATCAACGTAGTACCTTTCATCAAGTGTTCAGCAAGCCAAAATCAGTCAGAGAGTACTGCGTCTTGAAGCCATAAAAAACTTACACGCGACAAAGGAAAAACGACAAAGTTGGCAATAATAAAACCGCTCCCAATGGGAAACTTAAGCAAGCCTGTAACCTGTCACTAGCCTTATTTAATGTGTACATAATGATTTGATTAAGGATTGGAGCCAGGAAGTAAATCCAGCACACTGATTAATAGAAATATACGGGGCGACTCAGCTGCTCCAACTTTTTTTATGCATCCTGCAACATCTCCAACAAGCACTCACAAGATTTTCGTATTCTCTCGTTCGCTACGTGCAATCTATTAGCTCTACAGAAAAAAATTAACAAAAATTATTTTGAAAGAAATGTAACGCAGTTAAATTTTGTAATGGGATGCGTTTTCGCTGCAGGCCACAGTTCTCGAGTTTTTCAAGAAAACCCCATTTTAAGATCACTTTTGTAAATTTTTCTTGAATAATTCGAAAACAACGGTCTCTAGCAAAAAAATACGAAAATCCAGAAATTACCTAGATTAAATTTCCTGCAAGAAGGTCCTACTCATTTATGTGTAGGAATAGTAGTTTGCGAGCGAGAGAATATGAAAATTTGAGCGTGGTATTTGAAGGCGTTGCATAAAACCCATAGGCAAGGCCACCTGAATCAGCCTGTAGATGTCAAATATATGTTAGAGAGACAACTACACAATAAAAATCCGTGTAGTAAGGGCTATGGTCTATCCAGTTGTGATTTATGTATGTAAAATCTGGACTATAAGAAATGTTCGACGGCATAGAATAGACACCTTGGAGGGGGAACACCCTTTCCACTCAAAAACGGAAACAGATATCATTTTTGGCTATAATTTTATTCGTCATTTCTGTGTATTTCGAGGGAAAAAGGTACATGCCAAATAGACAGCAATGACGTTACACTGTAGAGGCATTGTACATAACTTTTGCTGGTCGCATGGCAGTGAATTCACAAAATGGTAACTTTCGCCAAGACGGCGTTCCAGTTGCAAGCGAGACCACTGTGCCAGGTTTGACGATCCTTCGCTCATTAATACACCAGAGTGCCACCAGAAAAGTGGTTCCGGTTAGGAGAAGTTAGTGTCTGCTTACCTAACAAGCAAGAAACTTCCCCAATACTGTGCATATGAGCACAGTCAGTTTGGTTATGAAAAACAGTGCGCTCTGAACACTCGGTTGTTTTCTCTGAAACCCAAGGTGTTAAATAACCCCCACAGCAAGAGCTTTGCTTCACTGGGGTCTGGTTTCATCTCCCGTCAAGATGTGTTTACTTGGATGGTACAGCCTGCAAGCCACAGGCTCTTACAGTTTGAGATCTATATGCACCAGAAGGGCCGATAACAGACTGCCAGTTTGTCGGAGAGACGTTTAACGACCCTGTTAGTTACTAGTGGTAACTTTCACATCAACCAGGTCTACGATAGCAACTCTTTATTACGATCGTACCCACACAACCGAAACTTTAATGTCACTTTTGAGTTGATCTGCCACGTAATACTGCTATTGGCACCATTAGATGGTATCACTGTCTTTCGTCCTCGCTAACGTGTTTTATTTCTTTAGCTGATGCCCTATGAATACCTGTGCGAGTAGTCTCTCTGTTGACCAAGAGCGAAGTATTGGTCCTGATATTAAGGCACTTTTGGCAGCAATTTCATTGATTTTTCACACTGCTGAATTTGTGAGCTTCTTGTTAATATGAAACTTGTTGCAAGATTAAAACTGTGTGCCGAACTGAGACACGAACTCGAAACCTTTGCCTTTCACTGGCAATTGCTCTATCGACTGACGCTGGTAACATGTTTGCACGTCTTTAAAGGAATACGTATATTCTAATGAGTCTGTCACGGACTCTTACTTAAGTAGAGTTTACCTACCCTTTTTGATCTTAATCTGTCCTTTGTAATTATGAAGATAAGTGGAATAATGCCTGTAGTAGAAGACGAATTCAATGCTTTAGGCGACGGTGTGCTAAATTTCCAATTTATTGGTGATGCCACCTCTGTATGAAAATCACTGGCTGTGCTGTGTGCAGTCTGTGGCTGCTTTGCATTGTTCTAATACTGCCATTGTAGTGTTGGGCAGCGGCAGCTGTATGTGAACAGCGCGTAGCGTTGCGCAGTTGGAGGTGAGCCGCCAGCAGTGATGGATGTGGGGAGAGAGATGGCGGAGTTTTGTAATTTGTCATGAACTGCTATATATATTATGACTATTAAGGTAAATACATTGTTTGTTCTCTATTAATATCTTTCATTTGCTAACTATCCCTATCAGTAGTTAGTGCCTTCCGTAGTTTGAATCTTTTATTTAGCTGGCAGTAGTGGCGCTCGCTGTATTGCAGTAGTTCGAGTAATGAAGATTTTTGTGAGGTAAGCGATTTGTGAAATGCATAGTTTAATGTTAGTCAGGGCTATTCTTTTGTAGGGATTTTTGAAAGTCAGATTGCGTTGCGCTAAAAATATTGTGTGTCAGTTTAAGCAAAGTCTTGTATAATTCTTCAAGGGGACGTTTCAGTGTGTGATGTCCTTAGGTTAGTTAGGTATAAGTAGTTCTAAGTTCTAGGGGACTGATGACCTCTGATGTTAAGTCCCATAGTGCTCAGAGCCATTTGAACCATTTGAACTACGGAAGAAGGCTGCGGGTTCTAGGTAACCACGCACACCACTAGTTATGACAAGCGTCAACTGCTGAGGAAACAACAACCCACAAATAACGAACAAATCGTAACAGTGGAGTTTTAAGAACAGGCAACTAATTACTCAGCCTTAGGATCCTGCTTCAGAGGAAATCGAGAAGTCACTCACATATCTAGCGCCTCCAAATGCAACAGCGCGTGCACGCCGCCAGAATCCCCGGCCTGACTTCGAGCTGTGGAGACTGCGTCGCTGCTCAGTTCCAACGAACCAACAAGGTCCAACCACATCACATCTCGGAAAATGGTGTTCGTCCTGAAGATCCAAGACGTCGTCGAGTGAGACGATCGGCCCAGCGAACGACCAACGATAGCGCACTTTCGACAACAGCGGTCCCGGTAAATACTAACACCATACCGACCCGACTGTTGCTGGCTGCCAACTCTTCCCGACTGATACTGGTCTCAGTGCTCAGCAGACCACATGTCGCCATCCGACGACCAGCCGACCGACCGACCAACGGCCTTCCGTCTGCGTCGACCACTATCACGGCGCGTACTTGCACCGTGCGCACCTGCCTGCTACTGACTGCCAACTCGTCCAACAGCCGAGTAACGACGAACCTGACTCAGTCCACGACCCAAAAGTGACTGAGACTCAGAGTCGACTGACTGACTAACATGGGACTGTCTGCCTTCCGAGTGACTCTGCCGACTCGCTGCACCGACTCACTCCACCGATACACTGCAGCGGCTCCCCCTTTTCTGTCAGAGCAGAGCCAGAAGACATTAACACAAAACTAAAAAGAAACAATATTCTCACCTCTTTAGAATTGTAGGAAGGACAGGTCAAAAACGTGAGCCACGTGCGGCTCAGATATAACGTTGAAAATTTTTGTGCGCGATCTACGTTGCTTGAAATATAAAATCAAGTTGTAGGCAGTGCGACTGCTCTCGCATTTCAATGCTGCATGTTTGCAGTTTCCCCCTCCTCGCGTTCAGCGTGCCGTGGTGATGGGGGCAATGTGGCGCGAAGCTGAGTGCTGTGGTACTTGTGCCAGGGCACCGCCTACAACAAGCCGATTTTTTTTTCTTCCCCCTCATTAGACACTGTCATGGCAGCGAATAGAGCAGTGAGTGTTCGTTTCCAAACCACATAGCTGGCAACGTAGTTTTACCTTGCTCGTCTCCCAGCATACTGCTATTTTACTCAGTTGCCACATGCCTACAGACAGCAACATCGTCCACTAATTGTCTGAGTCCCCTACGTTGTCCATTAGATCCTCTTCACTTCACGGATCAGGAATCGTTCTGGCTTCATAGTTGTCTTCAGCGTGTCCTGGGCCAACCTCGGGATCCCGAGCTCTTCTCCCCCTGGGGTACTTGAAATACTTCTGCAAGTGAAGAGCTGGGAATGGTAAGGTGGCGGGTCATCAAACAACATATTTTTACCAGAAAAAAATAAATTTATTTTAAAAGGTACGCCAAATTCTTATTATGTATTTCTTTAACATAAAAAGTCTGGTAAACTAAATTAATGCAAGCAAACAAACAATACAAATTTAGAGTTAGAAACTGAACAATTTCAGCTGATATTTCAAATTATAAAGTAGAGTTTTACCACCTTACAGTGGTTCTCGTTACCTGGCATTTTCAGTGAATGCTGATTTTTTGTGTAATCTTTATTACCTCAAATCATTTAGGCGAAAATGAATATTATCGACAGTGTCCTGTCATCTACAGATCAAAATATAAATAGCAGTGCATAAGGTAAGAGGACACATTGTTAATCAGCTGTTAACGAGCTCGAAACTGACATTCCCTTGCATCTCTAACAGCCAACTAACAAAGTATCGCCGGCCGCGGTGGTCTAGCGGTTCTAGGCGCTCAGTCCGGAACCGCGGGACTGCTACGGTCGCAGGTTTGAATCCTGCCTCGGGCATGGATGTGTATGATGTCCTTAGGTTAGTTAGGTTTAAGTAGTTCCAAGTTCTAGGGGACTGATGACCACAGATGTTAAGTCCCATAGTGCTCAGAGCCATTTGAACCATTTTCTTGAACAAAAAAAATGGCTCTGAGCACTATGGGATTTAACATCTATGGTCATCAGTCCCCTAGAACTTAGAACTACTTAAACCTAACTAACCTAAGGACAGCACACAACACCCAGCTATCACGAGGCAGAGAGAATCCCCGACGCCGCCGGGAATCGAACCCGGAAACCCGGGCGTGGGAAGCGAGAACGCTACCGCACGACCACGAGATGCGGGCTTTCTTGAACAAAATTATCATCTTACTCTATGTAATCGAAAGTACCCGGACACCCCCAAAAACATACGTTTTTCATATTAGGTGCATTGTGCTGCCACCTACTGCTAGATACTCGACATCAGCGACCTCAGTTACCATTAGGCATTGTAAGAGAGCAGAATGGGGCGCTCTGCGGAACTCACGCACTTCGAATGTGCTCAGGTGGCTGGGTGTCACTTGTGTCACACGTCTGTACGCGAGATTTCTACATTCCTAAAGATCGCTAGGCCCACTGTTTCCTATGTTATAGTGAAGTCGTAACGTGAAGGGACACGTACAGCACAGAAGCGTACAGCCCGAACTCGTCTGTTGACTGACAGGGACCGCCGACAGTTGAAGACGGTCGTAATGTGTAATACGCTGACATCTATCCAGACCATCATACGTGAATTCCAAACTGCATCAGGATCCACTGCAAGTAGTATGACAGTTAGGCGAGAGGTGAGAAAAGTTTGATTTCATGGTCGAGCAGCTACTAATAAGCCACACATCACGCCGATAAATGCTAAACGACGCCTCGCTTGGTGTAAGGAGCGTAAACAGTGGACGACTGAACAGTGGAAAAACGTTGTGTGCAGTGATGAATCACAGTACACAATGTGGCGATTCGATGGCAGGATGTGGGTATGGCGAATGCCAAGCGAACATCTGCTAGCGTGTGTAGTGCCACCAGTAAAATTCGGAGGGGTGGTGTTAAGGTATGTTCGTGTTCTTCATGTAGGGAGCTTGTACCCCTTCCTGTTATGCGTGGCACTATCACAGCACAGGCCTACACTGATGTTTTAAGCAGCTTCTTGCTTCCCACTGTTGAAGAGCAATTCGGGGAGATTGCGATTGCATCTTTCAACACGTTCATAATAACACCTTTGGGATGTTTTGGAACGCCGTCTTCGTGCCAGGCCTCACCGACCGACATCGATACCCCTCCTCAGTGCAGCACTCCGTGAAGAACGGGCTGACATTCCTCAAGAAACCTTCCAGCACCTGACTGAAGGTATGCCTGCGAGAGTGGAAGCTGTCATCAAGGATAAGGGTGGGCCAACACCGTACTGAATTCCACCATTACCGATGGAGGGCGGCACAAACTTGTAAGTCATTTTCAGCCAGATGTCCGGTTACTTTTGATCACATAGTGTATCTTACACTGATTTAATATTCTGATCTTAAAATGACCGGAATCGAGCGAAACTAGTTATGTTTTCCTATATGCGATGTTGGCCAGTAAAGGTTTTACAATAAACAAACATTCATTCAATTGTTTCTGTTTCAGCATAAACTGAATGAAGCATAGCATGAAATCAGATGTTAACACAATAGAGAGAAAATCGTTGCAATCAACAAATGCTCATTAATCATAAATCGCCTCATGACATGCAATGAGCCACCGTTAACACACTGTAAAATAAATGGAAAGGGTAAAACGTGCATAGACAAAATTTAAAGAACAACGTCTACCTAGCTTCAACAACAAACAATAAAATTAGCCCTGAGTACCAAAATAAAGTATCAAAGCCAGCACAAATAATACTGAAAAATAACAAACCAGGCTCAAACCTGATATACAGGAAAAACTGTAAAAGAGAGAGAGACAGAAACCTTTAGCGATATATACAGCTGCCGGCCGCGGTGGTCTCGCGGTTCTAGGCGCTCAGTCCGGATCCGCGCGATCGCTACGTTCGCAGGTTCGAATCCTGCCTCGGGCATGGATGTGTGTGAAGTCCTTAGGTTGGTTAGATTTAAGTAGTTCTAAGTTCTAGGGGACTGATGACACGGATGTTAAGTCCCATAGTGCTCAGAGCCATTTGATATATATAGCTTGATTTTGAGATGTATAACTAAAATTTGGACAGGAACATGCCCACGGCTTCATTTATAACAGGAGACAGTAAAACTGAACTTGGATTTATCTTGAGTCCACAGTAAATTACGGCAAGTATAAGGAATATGCAAATGTAAAGGAGACTACATTAATATGTAAAGACATTTTAATAACAATATGATGCTTACAGTTCACGTGGAACAGTACAGCTATACGTATTTTCCATTGATACACCGATCCCAGTACGTTGGAAGGGCATGGATAGCTTCAGCGTAGAAGCTCCTAGGTTGCTGCCGGACCACACTTTCCACAGTGTCCTGCCCTTCTGTGTGATCCTCTGACTTTTCAGAGATTGTTTTGAAAGGCCGAAGATAAGTGAGTCACCTGGAGAGACGTGGTATTCACTCCACGCCATTGTTGGCTAATTGATACAGTGACTGTTTTTCATGGTGGTTTAAAAATGGTTCAAATGGCTCTGAACGGTGGGGACTTAAGTTCTGAGGTCATCAGACCCCTAGAACTTAGAACTACTTAAACCTAACTAACCTACGGACATCACACACATCCATGCCCGAGGCTGGATTCGAATCTGCGACCGTAGCGGTTATGCGGTTCCAGACTGTAGCGCCTAGAACAGCTCGGCCTCCCCGGCCGGCTTTCATGGTGGTACTGAGAATAAAAGTTACGGTTGAAAAGTTATTTTTATTTAATAATAACGCATTTCGCCGTAGTTAGTGTTGCGTTGGCAGAAGAGCCAACACCGTGTTACTAGAGGAGGCCGAAATGCACGCGTTTAGCTCACGCAGCCTGGCGTGAAGAGGGAAGAACTACAGGGTGTTTCAAAAATGACCGGTATATTTGAAACGGCAATACAAACTAAACGAGCAGCGATAGAAATACACCGTTTGTTGCAATATGCTTGGGACAACAGTACATTTTCAGGCAGACAAACTTTCGAAATTACAGTAGTTACAATTTTCAACAACAGATGGCGCTGCGGTCTGGGAAACTCTATAGTACGATATTTTCCACATATCCACCATGCGTAGCAATAATATGGCGTAGTCTCTGAATGAAATTACCCGAAACCTTTGACAACGTGTCTGGCGGAATGGCTTCACATGCAGATGAGATGTACTGCTTCACCTGTTCAATTGTTTCTGGATTCTGGCGGTACACCTGGTCTTTCACGTGTCCCCACAGAAAGAAGTCACAGGGGTTCATGTCTGGCGAATAGGGAGGCCAATCCACGCCGCCTCCTGTATGTTTCGGATAGCCCAAAGCAATCACACGATCTTCGAAATATTCATTCAGGAAATTAAAGACGTCGGCCGTGCGATGTGGCCGGGCACCATCTTGCATAAACCACGAGGTGTTCGCAGTGTCGTCTACGGCAGTTTGTACCGCCACAAATTCACGAAGAATATCCAGATAGCGAGATGCAGTAATCGTTTCGGATCTGAAAAATGGGCGAATGATTCCTTTGGAAGAAATGGCGGCCCAGACCAGTACTTTTTGAGGATGCAGGGACGATGGGACTGCAACATGCGGCTTTTCGGTTCCCCATATGCGCCAGTTCTGTTTATTGACGAAGCCGTCCAGGTAAAAATAAGCTTCGTCAGTAAACCAAATGCTGCCCACATGCATATCGCCGTCATCAATCCTGTGCACTATATCGTTAGCGAATGTCTCTCGTGCAGCAATGGTAGCGGCGCTGAGGGGTTGCCGCGTTTGAATTTTGTATGGATAGAGGTGTAAACTCTGGCGCATGAGACGATACGTGGACGTTAGCGTCATTTGGACCACAGCTGCAACACGGCGAACGGAAACCCGAGGCCGCTGTTGGATCACCAGCTGCACTAGCTGCCCGTTGCCCTCTGTGGTTGCCGTACGCGGTCGCCCTACCTTTCCAGCACGTTCATCCGTCACGTTCCCAGTCCGTTGAAATTTTTCAAACAGATCCTTTATTGTATCGCTTTCCGGTCCTTTGGTTACATTAAACCTCCGTTGAAAACTTCGTCTTGTTGCAACAACACTGTGTTCTAGGCGGTGGAATTCCAACACCAGAAAAATCCTCTGTTCTAAGGAATAAACCATGTTGTCCACAGCACACTTGCACGTTGTGAACAGCACATGCTTACAGCAGAAAGACGACGTACAGAATGGCGCACCCACATACTGTGTTGTCTTCTATATCTTTCACATCGCTTGCAGCGCCATCTGTTGTTGAAAATTGTAACTACTGTAATTTCGAAAGTTTGTCCGCCTGAAAATGTACTGTTGTCCCAAGCATATTGCAACAAACGGTGTATTTCTATCGCTGCTCGTTTAGTTTTTATTGCCGTTTCAAATAGACCGGTCATTTTTGAAACACCCTGTATACTGACGTGAGGTCTGGAACATGACAAGGAATGAGGATTCAGAAAGCGGACGTAATTAGTTTCAGCCTTAACTTTAATCCATTAATGATGAACGTAGCTCTTGACGGTATATGATTCACAATATTAATCTCAATAGTAACAGAATATGGCGCCTTGCTAGGTCGTAGCAAATGACGTAGCTGAAGGCTATGCTATACTGTCGTCTCGGCAAATCAGAGCGTATTTAGTCAGTGAACCATCGCTAGCAAAGTCGGCTGTACAACTGGGGCGAGTGCTAAGGAGTCTCTCTAGACTAGACCTGCCGTGTGGCGGCGCTCGGTCTACAATCACTGATTGTGGCGACACGCGAGTCCGACGTATACTAACGGACCGCGGCCGATTTAAAGGCAACCACCTAGCAAGTGTGGTGTCTGGCGGTGACACCACAGTTAGGCATCGTCAGATTATGTAAAACTGTCAAATGAAGGTCACTGCGCCGGCTACCAAAGCTCTATGTTAATCACAGTTCCTTTTATCCGTTAACTCCGCTTGTACAGCTGGAAATTTCACCACACCATCTCGCGGTAAAAGTATTCACCCACTAGGATTATAAACACTACAGTGAAGGTCTCCTTTCCAACTGGGCGTACATTACAATTGAGCCGTGCGTGGCTCGTGTTCCCGCCAATTACGTATTTTACACCATGTTTTTAACGTACTTCCACGTCACTGCGTTAATTTAAATTGCTACTGTCAGCCGGCCGATGTGGCCGAGTGATTCTAGGCGCTTCAGTATGGAACCGCTACGGTCGCAGGTTTGAATCCTGCCTCGGGCATGGATGTGTGTGATGTCCTTAGGTTAGTTAGGTTTAAGTAGTTCTAAGTTGTAGGGGACTGATGACCTCAGATGTTAAGTCCCATAGTGCTCAGAGCCATTTGAACCGTCTACTACTGTCACTGAGTTGCTGCTTTGCCTGACCGTGAGCGGCGTTAGCAGCGCATATCGATATATCCCCTCTCGTAGTATCTTTGCTTCACTGCTGTTACTTCCCGGTCGTTGTCTGTCGTAAGAGAGTTAACGTCACGGGTTCGTGTTGCGAGTTCGGCCTGCCAGTCGGTTGGGGACACGTCAGGAGCGCAGTCCGGACCAGGGAGTTGCAATGCGGCACTGGTGCAGTAGGGTTAAAGCAGTGAGGTCTGCATCGATATGGCTCGCCCGACCATTGTCACCACCCATCACTTGATCCGGGCCACGGTCTTGCTGGATCGTCGTTCGGTCGTCCAACAGGACGACGTATTTAGGCTCGCCGATCATTCATGAGTCGGCTGTATGTGTGTGCATCGACTCCCGATTTGTCTTCGTGCATGCTTGTATACCTGGAAGAATCCTGGAGATACTAAAAGGTATCAGATAAATTATATAATGGTAAGACAGAGATTTAGGAACCAGGTTTTAAATTGTAAGACATTTCCAGGGGCAGATTTGGATTCTGACCACAATCTATTGGTTATGAACTGCACATTGAAACTGAAGGAACTTCAAAAAGGTGGGAATTCAAGGAGATGGGACCTGGATAAACTGAAAGAACCAGAGGTTGTAGAGAGTTTGAGGGAGAGCATAAGGGAACAATTGACAGGAATGGGAGAAAGAAATACAGTAGAAGAAGAATGGGTAGCTCTGAGGGATGAAGTAGTGAAGGCAGCAGACGATCAAGTAGGTAAAAAGACGAGGGCTAATAGAAATCCTAGGGTAACAGAAGAAATATTGAATTTAATTGATGAAAGGAGAAAATATAAAAATGCAGTAAATGAAGCAGGCAAAAAGAGATACAAACGTCTCAAAAATGAGATCGACAGGAAGTGCAAAATGGCTAAGCAGGGATGGCTAGAGGACAAATGTAAGGATGTAGAGGCTTGTCTCACTAGGGGTAAGATAGATACTGCCAACAGGAAAATTAAAGAGACCTTTGGAAAGAAGAGAACCACTTGTATGAATATCAAGAGCTCAGATGACAACCCAGTTCTAAGCAAAGAGCGGAAAGTAGAAAGGTGGAAGGAGTATATAGAGGGTTTATACAAGGGCGATGTACTTGAGGACAATATTATGGAAATGGAAGAGGATGTAGATGAAGACGAAATGGGAGATACGATACTGCGTGAAGAGTTTGACAGAGCACTGAAAGACCAGAGTCGAAACAAGGCCCCGGGAGTAGACAACATTCCATTAGAACTACTGATGGCCTTGGGAGAGCCAGTCATGACAAAACTCTACCACCTGGTGAGCAAGATGTATGAGACAGGCGAAATACCCTCAGACTTCAAGAAGAATATAATAATTCCAATCCCAAAGAAAGCAAGTGTTGACAGATGTGAAAATTACCGAACTATCAGTTTAATAAGTCACAGCTGCAAAATACTAACGCGAATTCTTTACAGACGAATGGAAAAACTTGTAGAAGCGGACCTCGGGGAAGATCAGTTTGGATTCCGTAGAAATGTTGGGACACCTGAGGCAATACTAACCTTACGACTTATCTTCGAAGAAAGATAAGAAAAGGCAAACCTACGTTTCTGGCATTTGTAGACTTAGAGAAAGCTTTTGACAATGTTAACTGGAATACTCTCTTTCAAATTCTGAAGGTGGCAGGGGTAAAATACAGGGAGCAGAAGGCTATTTACAATTTGTACAGAAACCAGAGGGCAGTTACAAGAGTCGAGGGGCATGAAAGGGAAGCAGCGGTTGGGAAAGGAGTGAGACAGGGTTGTAGCCTCTCCCCGATGTTATTCAATCTGTATATTGAGCAAGCAGTAAAGGAAACAAAAGAAAAATTCGGAGTATGTATTAAAATTCGTGGAGAAGAAGTAAAAACTTTGAGGTTCGCCGATGACATTGTAATTCTGTCAGAGACAGCAAAGGACTTGGAAGAGCAGTTGAACGGAATGAACAGTGTCTTGAAAGGAGGATATAAGATGAACATCAACAAAAGCAAAACAAGGATAATGGAATGTAGTCAAATTAAATCGGATGATGCTGAGGGAACTAGATTAGGAAATGAGACACTTAAAGTAGTAAAGGAGTTTTGCTATTTAGGGAGTAAAATAACTGATGATGGTCGAAGTAGAGAGGATATAAAATGTAGACTGGCAATGGAATGGAAATCGTTTCTGAAGAAGAGAAATTTGTTAACATCGAGTATAGATTTAAGTGTCAGGAAGTCGTTTCTGAAAGTATTTGTATGGAGTAGCCATGGATGGAAGTGAAACGTGGACGATAACTAGTTTGGACAAGAAGAGAATAGAAGCTTTCGAAATGTGGTGCTACAGAAGAATGCTGAAGATAAGGTGGGTAGATCACGTAACTAATGAGGAAGTATTGAATAGGATTGGTGAGAAGAGAAGTTTGTGGCACAACTTGACTAGAAGAAGGGATCGGTTGGTAGGACATGTTTTGAGGCATCAAGGGATCACAAATTTAGCATTGGAGGGCAGCGTGGAGGGTAAAAATCGTAGAGGGAGACCAAGAGACGAATACACCAAGCAGATTCAGAAGGATGTAGGTTGCAGTAGGTACTGGGAGATGAAGAAGCTTGCACAGGATAGAGTAGCATGGAGAGCTGCATCAAACCAGTCTCAGGACTGAAGACCACAACAACAACAACATGCTTAGTTACTGTTCTGTATCGTTCAGCTCTTCGTGCAAGTGTTTGTCAGGATGTGTGTGTAGTTGGCGTTATGTCTACTGGCGACGATGTTAGATGTTGTCGGCATTCTGATGCCAGTCGGTCGGTCGATGCGACGAGGTAGTTCTCCGCGCGGCGCAGTCGGATGGGGCCGCTGACAGCCCCTGCACAGTGTCGGAGCATGTGTTCAGCTGTCCGATCGCACGCCGGCACGGTAGCTCAGCGTGTTCGGTCAGAGGGTAGCTGCCTTCTGTAATAAAAAAACTGAGTTAATGGATGTACCACGAATTGAAACGGATGTCTTGCGACATCCGCCCCGAGCAGATGCAACGAAAGAAAACGAACATAATGAGATTTAAATATATATATATATCGCTACGAGCTTCGTGGTTCGACGACTCAGGATGTCAAAGTTGAGTAGTGGTTCCAACGACCCAAGCCACGTCTATTCATGTTGTGGTGGTTCGCTTCGGTGATTTGCTGTTGAGGAGGTTTTCCGATGAGCAACACCGAGTGGTTGTACTGCTGAGATTTAGCCGCCATGTGGTGCAATTAACTATTTTGGTTGACTACGATTTGAGTGCACCAGTGGAATTTTCTGTCTTGTGGCCGTTAGTGTTCTGCTTACCTGCCCTGGGAACTGACGTAAATTCGGGCAGTGTTCTTTTAAGCGAGTTAACTATCACTGTCTTTCAAATTCAAGTGTAGCAGCGAAATTTCTGCCTACTGGTGTAGTGTAACGACGTAAGTTTTGTATAAATGATTTTCATTTGACATATGACCACGAGCAGACTTCTCCACCTACGTCAGTTACAACACACTTCAAAATTATTTAAATTCTTTTTAAAGTGGTCGCTGAATGGTTCTTGAACGAAACTGTAATTAAAACATCATCATTTGAGTCGTATGCGCAGAATTACGTCACTCAGTCCTATTGGTTTGCGCAAACTTTTCCCAATTTAGATGTCGTTTGTTTCTTCTCAGAAATTATATTAATGCAATTTATCTGCTTTAATAAATATTATAACCACATTGAATAAACTTTCAAGACTCAAACTCGCGACGAACGTTGTCAAAATTAATAATTTTGTCAAATAAATTCGTAATTCATTAAGATAATTTTTCATAAATAAATTCTCGGAACACGTATTTAAACTTCAGTAGCATCCACTAGTTTATTATCTTCCTACATATAGACGTGAACCTGAGCCTTGACAAGATATGACTGAACATTTACAACATGATTAAACTTTCTATGACGTCATTGTTGTACAAACATTACAAATTCTTATTTTTTCAGTTTTTAGAAGCACGACGCAACAACTCGGTTTCAGCATCTTCTGTTGCTCTCTGGCTGTCGACCTGTGACGTATAGTGGCCAGCAATTTTCTCTCTGGCCCCGGCAGTGAAGATGCTGTCTCCGTTCGTTGCGCCGCCCTCTCCGTACATGAAACATAAAAAATAAATACTAAACTTTAGATAATTCACAACAATTACAAAGATTACAAAAATACATAAGCCAACCACTAAATTAAACTTATATTCACCTGCAAACTGGGCTGACACTAGTGGATGTGTGACGCTTCAATTTCGCGTCCCACTACAGTGGCCGTTAGTGTTCCGGTTAACTGCCCTGGGCACTAACTAATTTCAGGCAGCGCCCTTCCCTCAACTGTTGTCGCTGTTCAACATGGTGTGTAATTTTGACAGCTAATACGTACACCGTTGTGGATTATCACATTTGTAACATTACCGGTTGGGGTTCTCATGTACTGATTGACGGGAAGCAAGCAGTTGTGTTGGTCGGTCCCTGATTGGGTTCCGACCGATCAAGTATATTTGGGCTCACCACCTGTCTCACCTAAGTGAACGAGGGCAGACCGACCTCCCTGGAGGCCTTCTGAGTGCCACCGGTGTTTAATTATGTATTGTCAGCTATTTTAAATTTTAGGCTTATGGTTATTGTTGGTTTCCTAAAATTTTGCAAAATTAAATTTTAAATTTACCTTTCAAGCTTAAACACTGCGGCCTTCTGCCTTTAAAGATTATGGTAATATATTTTGAAGTTTTGAAATTTAATTGTGGCCCTCAGCCATTTCTGTTGCACATTGCATATGTTGCCTTTTGAGTTTTAAATTATTTTTTGCTATCTTAATTGAAATTTTGATTTTTTTTTTTAGATTTCTTGTTGGCCTTCTGCCTTTAAAGGTCTATGGAAATATATTCTAAAATTTTGGAAGTTAATTGTGGCCCTCAGCCATTTGTATTGCACCTTGCGTATGTTGTTTTTTGAATTATTTTATTGCCATCTCAATTGGATTTTTATCTTGTTAAGATTTCTTGTTGGAGGCCTTCAGCCGCGAAAGAATTGCTAAATTACAATAAATGACAATTAGAAGCAGAAACTGATCTCAACCCTTGGCCCTTTCCACAATCCTATTACCTGTTATGCCCAGCGGGTTCAGCGGGCGTATTAACAATACTCATGAATTATCGACATGACGCAAAGCTGACAGGGAGGGATAAGTTTGTCATTAAGAACTTTACCAATGTAAGTTAGATCAACCGGTAAACTGTTTAGATAATGTGCCCAACTTTGTTTGCTTGACTTGTATTTCTCCAAGCGAACGAACACTCGTTACAAATAATGCAGCTTGAAACAGAGACCAGCTCATCAATAGCAACTAGGAAAAGTCTTGCTGTACCAAGCATGAGCCACGACTAAGCGGCGTCTGCGTAGCGCCACGTGGCTAAGTGGCTTCAAGTGCAAGTGGAGCTTAGTAGCTGTTGGCGGCCGTCCTATGTCGCGGCGGCAGACTGCGCTCGCGGAATAGAGCCACTACAGGTGTAGAGCAATTGGCGCGCACCATTGGTCCGCCAGACGTCGCGTGACCGCTATCGAGTCTAACACACTTGTGGTTCCGTTGCTATGATTCCTGTAGGCTAGTATAAATTTGTGATACCAAGGGGTTCAGCCTAAAGCAGATAGTACGGTATAAATAACTCTGCAGCGCAGAAAATAGCTCCAAATAGCAGTTCATACAGTCTATACATTAAGACACTTATCAAAGAAGTGTATAAAATGCTGAGAAATTCCATTTTATCTTTCAGACGTGTAGGTACGAAATAACAGAGGAAATACTAGGGCCATCTTCCACCAAATCCAAATGATATGCTTCTCCGGCATGCAAATTGGCAGAATCCAGAAATCACAGGTCTCCTCAAACCTGTACTGAACCTAGGCAAAATCACAAGGTGTCCCTGTCCCATGTGACTCACAGCGCTTGTGCTTCATCGCGCTTTCGATTTCACATCGAAACAGTGCACAGTTTAGTACTCCGGAAGTTTCCTATATATTTATCAATTTTGTTCCACTATGAATAACATGTTGAGTTCTATCTCCCAAGCAGTTCTGTATCACACGCAGTTCTGATCCGGTACACGGTAACTTCATTTCTTTTTTCCTTTCACTAATCGACAGTGCAAAACAGTACCGAATACTTGTCAAATTAGGAAAACCCAATCAACCTGAACGCCCTTGTCTACTGAGTTCTGTAACTCGTGGATGAAGAGAGACAGAATGTTTCCGAAGATCTTTGATCACATTTTGATTGAGAAGATATTCGTGAGCGTAAAACATATTCTACTACTCCTACATCACTTGATGTCAGCGACATAGGCCTATATTTACCCCCCTTTGTCCGAGGACTCTTCTTGAAAACGGCAATGACCTCCGCGTGTTTCCAGTCGCTAGATGCTCTTCATTTCTCGAGCGACTTATGATTAACTACTGATAAAATGGGAGAAAGTTCTTCAGCACGTTGTCTCTAGACTTCCCACGTATCGTATTTAGTCCAGCTGCGTTTCCCCAATGCTGACAAATTTTAGTTGACTTCTTATTCCACTATAGTTTACCTCAACATCTGTCATTTCGAGATACATGCAACGGTTGCAAGGAGGAAGAGTATTAAGATACTATATTCATTACTTCGGCCTTCTCTGACTCATGTAACGTTTCGGTGACGTTACGATCACTGGACGACGTAATAAATGATTGAGATCCTCTTACTGATCTTACGTCAAACCATAATGACAGGACTTTCAGTCCGATCGTTTGGCAACGTTTTACCTGCAAAAATCGTTGAATGCTTCTCGCCTAGCTCTCTTCACGTTCGTTTTTGATGCTGTGTAGAGCTGCACTCTACCAAAACTAGATTCGCTAGTTGTGATACACTACACAAATGACGTAACAAATAGTAGAATTGTAGGTAGTACTGGCAGCATTGGTAGGGAAAGAAGCATAAACGAATGTGTAAGAGAAATTGGGACCCGACGATTTTTTTTTTTTTTTTTTTTTTTGTTTGCTCATAATTAGAACTCCACATCACCGAGTGTTAGTCCAGTGTGTATATAAATTACATATTATAAGTCATAAAAATTACATTGTGGAGTATTTTCTGCTCTTTATGTAACCAAACCAGTTGCTTTTGATGCATACACAGATCACATTTACAAATTATGTGCAACTGTTGTTATTTGAAATAAACCTGACTTAAACATCGACAAGTTGAGTTTTGCTACAAATGCGCTATGCCGCCCTTTGTGCATCTTCAAATGGTTCAAATGGCTCTGAGCACTATGCGACTTAACTTCTGAGGTCATCAGTCGCCTAGAGCTTAGTTCTAATTAAACCTAACTAACCTAAGGGCATCACAGACATCCATGCCCGAGGCAGGATTCGAACCTGCGACCGTAGCGGTCACGCGGTTCCAGACTGAAGCGCCTAGAACCGCACGGCCACACCGGCCGGCGCTGTGCATCTTCATTCAGTTTCTACACGGCATACCACTTCCGGTTTTTAGGAGACTCCAATAAGACCCCGAACGCATACGTAAAGCAAGCGGTTGTTATGTACCGACGCCCGAGAGGTATGCAACACACCTAACGTGAAGATAATGCAGGTACTCCATAACTGACCAAAACTACTAAGAAAACTACTGTAGTGTACGCTTGCTTACAGTAGCTACGGTATTTTCACAACTCTGAGTTTTCTTTCTCGTATATTGGGCCATGGCTTCACTGAAATCGGATGTTAAGCGTTCATAGTAAACTCATTCTTCTTCTTCCTGTTTCTACCAAATTGACCTTACCACGGTAGTAGAGATTGGGCAGAATAAAGACCAGGCAAATTCTTCAGCTGCTTTTGTCATTTCATTACTCAAGAGCAGTAGTTTCTATCATGAGGTAATTACCCTATGACGGGTAAAATTAAATGTTCTGAGGAAATTAGATTATTTTTAAACGATCATTATTGTTATCACTATTTGAAACCAATGTAATACTGTTTAAATATGTTACCAATTATTGAATCTTTTTTCTCAAATACTAGCTTTAACACATAACACTATGAGCGGATGTTACAGCTCCTGAAATAAATGTATAATCATCATCTTCCAAAATAGTCCACCACTATACGTATACTTTGTAATTTGTACCATGCATCTAAGACACCAAAACTGAGACATACAAATCGTAATAAAAAAACGCAGTAAATAATTTCATTAGAAACAAAGTAATAAACTTACGTGGTACTTGATTTAATCTTCTTCAAAGTACTGTCCGTGGTTATCACAACGCTGAATCCATGACTGGAAGGATTTCTGGAAGGCATATTTTGGAAGGGCGTTCAGCTGCTGTGTAGTGGCCCTCTCAGTGTCAGGAACGGTGGCAAAATGTTTTCCTTTAAGCACGGTTTCAATTTTTGGGAAAAACCAGAAGCCGCATGGTGCTAAATCTGGTAAGGCGGACGTTCACAGACAGGAATACGTATTCCGGCCAAAAACTCTTGATTCAAAAGCGAAGTGTGGCACGGCAAATTACCAAGGTGAAGAACGCATCCATTGCCCCATTATTCTGTTCTCTTTCTTCGTATGTCCTTCGCAATCGCTGCAGCACCCCCTTGCAAAAGCTGGCATTTACAGTTGTTCCTTTTGCAACGAACTCTGGTGCACTATCCCCTCGACATAAAAAGAAACTATGAACATGACTCTGATATTCGATTTTGACTGACATGCCTTTTTGGGCGAAGAGATTCACTGGTTTCCTAATGGGTACTCTGAATTTTCGTCACTGGTTCATACCCGTAGACTCGATCCCATCTTCAGTTACTATTTTGGACATGAAGTCCAGATCTGAATTAATTTGATCCCTCAAAGCTCCGTGCAAATTGACACGATTTTCCTTCTGATCATCACTCAAAAGGCTGGGAACAAATTGTGCACTCACTCGTTTCACTTTCAAATTATTGGTTGAAATACTTTACTCGGGGCGGTACGAGATGCTAAGTTTTGGAATAGCTCTTCTATTTGAATTAACAATGTTTGCAGCGTTTTTGCACGTTTCCTTGTGTTTTTGACATTAATTGATGTCCCGAACATATCACTTGTAAACAACCTTTAGTGTTACAGCATTATCGTTATAAACCAGTTTCAACATTTCTTAAGTTTCTTTAGCACTCTTTTGCAAAGTGAAACAGATATTAATGTTCACGCGTCGATCGAAAACCCCGTTGCGGAACAGGTAAGGTAAATACAATTCCACTCTGGAGTCTGTGGACGCTGACTGACGGTTCAGAACCTGTTCCAGCTTAACGCTGCCTGTCTTAAGATATCAAGTTATCGGAGAAATTATATGAAATGGTTGTATCGTTAGTAGCTGCTGCTAAAAAAATTCATTCACCGTATTTTTTGATCACACCTGGTATGCATCGCATAGGCTTAAATATCTCATGAAAATCCCTCCTCTGAGTTGTAGACAGTTTCCGCGGTTAACCAGAAATTGCCACGTTATTCCCTTCGCAAGAGATAAACAAACCAACTTCCAGCAGAATATAACAATAAATATGTAATGGCCACCGCATTGCTATTGCATCTACACGGTATAGCGATTATTATTATTCTTTCTTTCATTTCTCAGACGTTATGTCGGGTCAAAAATGAAAAGTGACGCGGACCTTGATCAAGCGTGACTTCCTTTTAACTGCATTTAGGAACTTTCGGGTAATTGAACATGTATCAATAATTACGGATTTCTGTAGTTGTATATATAAGTTTGGATGTAGCTGTATTGCGTTGATGTACTGGTGGATATTGTGTGGTATGACTCCTGTAGTTGATAGTATAATTGGTATAATGTCAACTTTATCCTGATGCCACATGTCCTTGACTTCCTCAGCCAGCTGGATGTATTTTTCAATTTTTTCTCCTGCTTTCTTTTGTATATTTGTTGTATTGGGTATGGATATTTCGATTAGTTATGTTAATTTCTTCTTTTTATTTGTGAGTATGATGTCAGGTTTGTTATGTGGTGTTGTTTTATCTGTTATAATGGTTCTGTTCCAGTATAATTTGTATTCATCATTCTCCAGCACATTTTGTGGTGCATACTTGTATGTAGGAACGTGTTGTTTTATAAGTTTATGTTGTAAGGCAAGCTGTTGATGTATTATTTTTGCTACATTGTCATGTCTTCTGGGGTATTCTGTATTTGCTAGTATTGTACATCCGCTTGTGATGTGATCTACTGTTTCTATTTGTTGTTTGCAAAGTCTGCATTTATCTGTTGTGGTATTGGGATCTTTAATAATATGCTTACTGTAATATCTGGTGTTTATTGTTTGATCCTGTATTGCAATCATGAATCATTCCGTCTCACTGTATATATTGCCTTTTCTTAGCCATGTGTTGGATGCGTCTTGATCGATGTGTGGCTGTGTTAGATGATACAGGTGCTTGCCATGTAGTGTTTTCTTTTTCCAATTTACTTTCTTCGTATCTGTTGATGTCATGTGATCTAAAGGGTTGTAGAAGTGGTTATGAAATTGCAGTGGTGTAGCCGATGTATTTATATGAGTGAGTGCTTTGTGAATTTTGCTAGTTTCTGCTCGTTCTATAAAGAATTTTCTTAAATTGTCTACCTGTCCGTAATGTAGGATTTTTATGTCGATAAATCCCCTTCCTCCTTCCTTTCTGCTTAATGTGAATCTTTCTGTTGCTGAATGTATGTGATGTATTCTATATTTGTGGCATTGTGATCGTGTAAGTGCATTGAGTGCTTCTAGGTCTGTGTTACTCCATTTCACTGATCAAAATGAGTAGGTCAATATTGGTATAGCATAAGTATTTATAGCTTTTGTCTAGTTTCTTGCTGTCAATTCTGTTTTCAGTATTTTTGTTAGTCTTTGTCTATATTTTTTTTTTAGTTCTTCTTTAATATTTGTATTATATATTCCTATTTTTTGTCTGTATCCTAGATATTTATAGGCATCTGTTTTTTCCATCGCTTCTATGCAGTCATCATGGAATGGAAACACACAGCAACAGAACGTACAAGCGTGACCTCAAACACTTTGTTACAGGAAATGTTCAAAATGTCCTCCGTTAGCGAGGATACATGCATCCACCCTCCGTCGCATGGAATCCCTGATGCGCTGATGCAGCCCTGGAGATTGGCGTATTGTATCACAGCCGTCCACAATACGAGCACGAAGAGTCTCTACATTTGGTACCGGGAATGCGTAGACAAGAGCTTTCAAATGCCCCCATAAATGAAAGTCAAGAGGGTTGAGGTCAAGAGAGCGTGGAGGCCATGGAATTGGTCCGCCTCTACCAATCCATCGTTCACCGAATCTGTTGTTGAGAAGCGTACAAACACTCTGACTGAAATGTGCAGGAGCTCCATCGTGCATGAACCACATGTTGTGTCGTACTTGTAAAGGCACAGGTTCTAGCAGCACAGGTAGAGTATCCCGTATGAAATCATGATAACGTGCTCCATTGAGCGTAGGTGGACGAAACTAAAATGAGCTCTAACATGGAAATTAAGCGTTTCCGGACACATGTCCACATAACATCTTTTCTTTATTTGTGTGTTAGGAATGTTTCGTGAAAGTTTGGCCGTACGTTTTTGTAACACCCTGTAGATCAGTTGGGCTACCCCCACTAATCTATCCTTCAGCCCCCCTTCAGGCCCCTCCCCATAAAATGATAGGAAGTTCCAATTCCAGCAGGACAGGCCTCATGGGGTAGCCGCATGGTCTGAGGCGTCTTGTCACGGTCCATGCGGCTCCCCCCCTTCGAAGGTTCGAGTCCTCTTTGGGCATGGGTGTGTGTATTGTCCGTAGCATCAGTTAGTTTAAGTTAGATTAAGTAGTGAGTAGGCTTCCAGCAGGACAATGCAAAACACCACAGCTTCCTCCACTAACCAAAGAAAATGGCTTGAAAATAGGTCACTTGGGCCACCTCCACTAAACTAAGTCATCCGACCGCCAACTCTTCTTAGGAATTGGAGGGAAAAGGACTCAGCCTCTGCTGGATAGGATGGACTTAAGTCTTTATTTAAATAGTCTTATTTAAACAATTTGAGGCAGTAGGTCCGTCCAGTGTGTCGACCATGAGGTACAGAGTCCAACTGACTTATCACACAGTAATGCCAGCAGTAAATATACAATTCGTTTCCTGCACGATACAGAATCGCCCCTTTTGCATAATGCTTACAGCTATCGACCACCAGACACTCGTACATATTCCATGAAGACTGTTGTACAAAGGCTGGGTCGCTTCTCCTCATCACAAAGGTGTCACCATTTCTGGTGCCAACCTGCTTGCTTGCTTGCAGAACCACTATTGAATGAAAAGGCACTCTGGTGGTAGTACTGTGTACTAGATCAGTTGGACTCTGGACTACATGGTGGACCCACTGGATGAAGCTACTACCTCAAATTGTTTAAATAAAGACTGCCTGCAAAATATAGGCTTACTTCCATCTTATCCAGCACAGGCCGAGTCCTTTTCCCACCAGTTCCTAGGAAGTGGTGGCAGTCAGATGACATAGGTTAGTGGAGGTAGTTCAAGTGACCTATTTTCCCGCTATTTTCTAAGGTTAGGGGTGGTAGATGTGGTATGAAGTAGCATTGCCCTGATGGAATTTTAATTTCCCGCCGTTTTCCGCCATCTTGAATAAATTTGGCAACAATGGAGAATTGGGTGACAGTTGGACGTCGTGGCTTTAAACAAATAGGTACATTAGCCTCAGCAGAAAGAGGAACATTGACGACCGCAGCATTTGCTGTAAACGCTGCAGGAAACGCCATCCCACTATTTCTGATTTTCCCCAGGGTGAAATTTTCATCAACACTTTCTACGTGATGGCCCTTCTGGATATGACGGTGATGCGAAGCCATCTGGTTGGATGATGGAACAGAATTATGTTAAGTTCGCCAAGCACTTTGTAAATTATGCACGTTGCTCTGTAAGACGATCAAATCTGCTTCTTCTGGATAATCATTATTCCCATCTGTCAGCAGAAGCACTGGACTATTTCAAAGATAACGGTGTCATATTGTTGTCTTTCCCACCTCACTGCAGCCATAAGCTGCAGCCCTTGGATCTCAGTGTGTTTGGGCCTCTCAAAAAGCAAATTAACACAGCTTGTGATGCACGGGTGTGCGCAAACAAAAGACCTATGACAGTTTATGATACCCCATCTATTTTGGCAACAGCTGCGCCGCAGGCGTTAAGACCAGTCAATATTACGGCAGGTTTTAAAGTTTCAGGAATTTTTCCACTTAATCCTGAAATTTTTAGACTCAGATTTTATGCCATCATACTTTACAGACAGACCAGCTGCTACTTTATCAAATTCTGAGTGTCCTTTCAGTCTTGGACTGGCTTCAGACTTGCCAGAAAAAACGACTGATCACGGCCTCCATTCGAACCTACTACACCAACACATACTAGCATTTCCGAAGAAGCTGTTCCCTTGAGTTCTACGAAGACCTTTCATCTTGCTTGTGAAGAAGGCGTTTCTTCTCCACACAAACTTGGCCAACACCAGAAGAAATTAGGCCTTTTGAGAAGACGGCACCTAGGAAGCAAACACGACCTGGAAGGTAAAAAAGGAAGTCAGCTATATTGACTGATACTCCAGTTAAAAATCAGCTGAAAATCGAAAACGATTTATCTAAAAAAAGGAAACTGCAAAAGGAAGCAAATAACAGACGAGAAAAAGCAAAAGCGAATCCCAGCCAGGAAACAGTTTGTATCATCCTCTTCAAACGTAAAAGGCAGTAAAACAAAATCTCACAAACGTATTGAAGGTCTAAATTCCACTGATGATGAAGATGAAGATTGCTTATGCATTTATTGCCTTGAGTCTTATGCCAAGTCTAGAGCAAATGAAAAGTGGGTACAGTGCACGAAATGCAAGAAATGGGCGCAAGAAGGCTGTACGAAAGGGAATATGGCACTTTTTGTTTGCTTACATTGTGATTCAGACAATGAGTATGAGTATTGTTAAAAAGATGTCTGTATCTGTAAAATATTTGACATATTATGTAAAACCTTTAAGTAGAATATGTTTTTATTTAATGTGGCTGCCTTTGCTATCCTTCTATTGTCATGTATTGTAAATTCATAATAAAATTACATATTCAGTGGAATCAAGATAATTATCTGTTTTAACATTTAAAGTATAGTTGGAAAATTTGCCCCTGTACATTTTAAGTTAGCTGGAAAACTTGCCCCGCATACTGGGCAAATTTTCCAAGGCAACATCAGACAAAATCATTTGCTGCCAAAAGAGATATTTACTATTTTCAACAATATTTGTACAAGACTGTAGACAAAGGTATAGGAAATACAATTATCCGCTGTTTACCTCAAAACTGATAAAAATAAAAAGTACAAAAGTAATAATGTAAAAAGGAGGAAGACGTGCCGCGATCTCCCTTATGCACGTGCGTGGTTTGATTTAGCAACGAAGCTCACGTTCATTTGGATTCGTCAACAAGCAAAACTCGAGCATTTGGTGGACTGAGAACCTACATTTCGCAGTCGAGAAATCTCTTCACACTCAACGGCTGACTGTGTCATGTGCAATGTCCAGTCACAGAATAATCAGTGCGATATTCTTCGATGGCACGGTCCCTGCCAAATGGGAAGTTAAGATTTTGGAAGACGATTGTCCAAAGTGACCCTGATTTCGACAAGATGTGGTTAATGCAAGACGGAGTTCGAGCCCATCGAGGCAGGAGCGTGTCTGATGTGCTGGAGGAGCACTTTGGGGACTGTATTCTGACTGTGGGGGTACCCAGAGGCCACTGGCGTGGGTGTCGATTGGCCACCGTATTCTCCGGATCTCAACTCAAGTAACTCCCTTTTTGTGGGGATTAATTAAAGATAAGGTGAAGAGAAGTAGCCTCAAAACCATTGCCAAGCTGAAAACAGCCATTCAGGAGGTCATCAAGAGCATCATTGTTCGGACACTTCAGCGGGTCATGAAGAATTTCGTTATTCGTCAGCCGCACATCATCGCAAATGAAGTCAGGCTTGTCCAACATGTACTAACCTAAATCCGAATATCTTTAGTTACGTTTACATGTTTAATAAAATGTGTGCTTCACATATTTTGCCAATAATAACTTTTTTTCATATATGTCAATAACTGTCAACCTGTAGGTAAATAATTTCATTTCATTTATGATTTTTTGTGTTGTTACCCATCTAAACTTCAGCATTCTTCTGTAGCACGACATTTCGAAAGCTTCTATTCCCTTCTTGTCCAAACTATTTGTCGTCCATGTTTCACTTCCATACGTGGCGACCTCCATACAAATACTTTCAGAAACGACTTCCTGACACTTAGATCTAAACTCGATGTCAACAAATTTCTCTTCTTCAGAAATGCTTTCCTTGCCATTGCCTGTCTACATTTTGTGTCCTCTCTACTTCGACCATCATCAGTTATTTTGCTCCTCAAATAGCAAAACTCCTTTACTACTTTAAGTGCCTCATTTCCTAATCTAATTCCCTCAGCATCACACGAATTAATTCGACTACATTCCATTATCCTCGTTTTGCTTTTGTTCTTGTTCATCTTATATCCTCCTTTCAGGACACTGTCCATTCCGTTCAACTGCTCTTCCAAGTCCTTTGCTGTCTCTGACAGAATTACAATGTCATCGGCGAACCTCAATGTTTTTATTTCTTCTCCATGGATTTTAATACATACTCCGAACTTTTCATTTGTTTCCTTTACTGCTTGCTCAATATACAGATTGAACAACATCGGGGAGAGGCTACAACCCTGTCTCACTCCTTTCCCAACCACTGCTTCCCTTTCATCCCTCTCGACTCTTATAACTGCCATCTGGTTTCTGTACAAATTGTAAATAGCCTTTCGCTCCCTGTATTTTACCCCTGCCACCTTTAGAATTTGAAAGAGAGTATTCCAGTCAACATTGTCAAAAGCTTTCTCTAAGTCTACAAATGCTAGAAACGTAGGTGTGCCTTTCCTTAATCTTTCTTCTAAGATAAGTCGTAGGGTCAGTATTGCCTCATATGTTCCAACATTTCTATGGACTCCAAACTGATCTTCCCCGAGGTCAGGTTCTACTAGTTTTTCCATTCGTCTGTAAAGAATTCGCGTTAGTATTTTACAGCTGTGACTTATTAAACTGATAGTTCGGTAATTTTCACATCTGACAACACCTGCTTTCTTCTTCTTCTTGACGTCTAAGGGTATTTCGCCTGTCTCATTCATCTAGCTCACCAGATGGTAGAGTTTTGTCAGGACTGGCTCTCCCGGGGTAATGGTCACAAAATCTTTGGGGCCTACTGCTCTAGAGATTGTAGGACTAGGGTTTATCCGAGTAAGAACAGAGTAGTATAATTTTCCCGTAAAAAGATTCCATCTGAGATTTCGAGCACCGCTGCCTCCAGTTTGTACCTCAGATCTGCCTAGATTTCACTTTAGAACGTCTCCGCTCGCTAAGGTCGGGGAGACACCCGAGTTGAAACAATACTCGCTGTTGGGGGGGAGTGATGCCGCGTGCCCGGCGTCCGTCTGGAGTTCATCAGGCCGGTGTGGGGAAAGCAGAAGGGCAAGGGCTTAGAGGGGAGGGGTCTAGGGTACTGTAGGGCCTCCCTCCCCCGAACATTCATAAATCTGGGACGGCTGAGGTGGCGCATTGTACGGCGGGCGACCGCGCCGCCTCCAGCTCATTCGGAGCCGGCGGACAAGTTTTAACCAAGTTGAGCCCAGCGGGGAGCCAAGTTAGGCGACCTCGCAGTTCCACCGTCGCGGGGGGGGGGGGGGGAGGGATGGGGGAGGGGGGGAGGGGAGATGGGGTCGGCGGCTGCAGACGCCGACAGGTTTAGGTGCGGCGAGAGCCCTGCCGTCCACGACCTGTCCCCCCTGAGTACTCCCTGCCCACTGTCACTGCGATTGTTCTTTACTGAGACCAGCGTGCAGATCTTAAGTCACTCCCTCAATGCTCTTGTGCCAATATAAAGGCACATTTGCATGCCGAGCGTGAGTTTCCTCGGAAACGCGAGATATTAATTAAATAAATAATCAGTGACAAATAAATAAAGCCTATGGCACACAACTGCAGCGCTGTGTCGCTGATAAAACAAAAGTACATTTACGTTACTCGTATGTTTGATTAAGAAGGGAGAGCCCTGGTTGAAGTGGTGCGAGAAGCACGTATTTTAGTTTATTGTCTGGCACACCGCCATATTTCATGATATAGAAAATTACTGCGAGTTGCAACCATACTAGGCACTCGATTCTGTAAAGAATTTATATTTATAAAAGTAAGTAGGATTATGAACTGTAGGCTTATTCATTGAATATATCTGATTTAACTAACTGTGTAATTTTTTGTTTAGTAGACAATCACCTCTGTACGACGTTTTGGCATGGCTGGCAAATTATTGTAATATTGAGATTTAGTTTATGAGTCCGCACCTACCGCAGCAGTCTTTGGAAACGATTTAATTACGAAGTCCGATTATTTCAGTTTTATTTCACGGTCAACTACGAGTAACATTGCCTTTACGAAAAAGCCATTGTCAAGCGTCTGATACCGAATAATCAAAACCTGACGACTCATAGGAGAGCCAATCATACAGATAAAAATAATTAATATTCTATTTTATTTTATTTTATTTTATTTATTTTATATTGGCGACTGCGTGTCGGACTTGTTATTTTGTCATTTGTTACATTGTTCTCTTTGTTTCATGTGAAAAATCAACCTTCTGGTCCTGGACTTGACTATATGAGAAATAAAAAAATCAGAAGATATTTGCCAATTATAAAATTTTGCGGGAAGACGCAAAGAAGCTTCCAGCAAAATAAGGTAAGACGCAGCATCTTTGCATTAGCAGGCTTGACCAGACGTATAATTCAGTGTATTAGCTTTTCAGTAAAATTCTGTAGTGTTTCTTTTCCGCATAACAGTTTCAGTGATAAATTCCATTCTCAGTATTTTTCCTTAAACAATAACGTATGCAACAATACCAATACACGAGTGTACAATATGGCCGACTTCTGTACGATATCATGTAACATGGCCAGCAGCCATTACCAATAATCTCAAATTCAGTTTATATTTTTAAATTAACAGACAGCCATTGTTGCTACGACCGATTCATACTCAACTGTATTTTATTTTAAAATCAGTGTCAAATATTTTCTTGAAACATATATCACGTGTGGCATGGTAATAACTAGAAAACAATACGCAAAAATGGAACAGCAAAGACGTACTATTCAGACGCAATCCGACTCGGACGAGAGACAAATGTTAGAAAATGACTTTACGACAGCAACCGGTAGTGACGATTCATCAAACATTGACGCGAGTGTTGACGAAAATTTTGACAATAGGCCTTCCACCACAAAAATTTCAAAGTCTCAATCAGAGCCCATGTTAATGCATGACGTCACGTCTAATGACGCGGCGGGGGCAGAGACCTTGCAAACGGTAAACATTGCCGACATGTTACAAATGCTAATGAAGCAAAACGCCGAAAACATGGCAACCTTACAGATGCAAAATGAACAGTTAAAGACACAAAATGACGGAATCAAATCTGATCTCATAGCACTCAAGACAGCTAATGACACTTTATGTAAGCGTGTGGAACTTATAGACGCCACACTGACCAAACAGATGACTGAACTCAGTACGAAATTTTCCAAGCTTAATACGAGACAAGAAAAGACTACAAATGACGTAGCACTTTTACAGACACAATTAAAAAACCTTAATGTCACGTGTGAAGCTCTTACTGAACAAATTCAAACATATCCTTCAGTACACGACAACCTTGAAAAACGAATTACTGACGTGCAGAATAAATTTGACGATGTTGAACAACACCTGACTGACATCTTACAATCTGATGCCACAGCTCATTTTCAAAATATTAATAAAGAATTTCATGATTGGGTAGAGAACAAAGACAAACATTTTGATAGATGCATACGTGAAAATTTACCAACAATTGTGCACGACTCCGTAGCGGAATACATCACTAATAACAAACAGCTGATTAGTGACGCAGTACAATCCGTCACTGCACCCATGAGACAATTCACCGATCAACCACAGTCTGAATGTAACGAAAATATCAGTCAAAATGTACAGTTCAGAAATCAATATACATTCAAGTATGACGCACACATACCGCACACAACATACACACAAGAACAAAACACACCACGACAACAACACATACCACAACGTGCAAACACAAACACAAGGTATTATCATGGTAAACCACAGCAACATTATCGTAATTACTCGCCAGCTGAGCATTGCAGTAATTACAGTGGTACAAATCCATATCATAATGCAAAGGAAGAAGAAAGCTTAATGAAACACAGGCAATTTCAGATTTTTATCCCAGAAAAACGAACCATTCATCCGGTGATTTTTCTCAAATCTTTTAGTAACGCATTTCCACGCACTTGGAGTGACCGGAAAAAGATTTCATATATTGTCGGTTACATCCAAGGCGATGCAGCTGTCTGGGCATACAGTCAAGCTGACGTATGTACCACGTACAGTGAGTTTGAGCGTGCTTTTCTGAACAAATTCTGGTCGCAATCCGTCCAGGAGCGACTCAGAAGACAAATCTTAGAACCTGAAACTTTTAACAGTAAAAATGGTAACTTACGCAGATATTTTGAAAAATACTTGAACGTGGGACATTTTTTAGACGAACCAGTCGCAACACGTGATATACTCCGAGCGTTGAAGGCCAAATTGCCTTTCAACATTAAGGAAAAACTTCTACATATCCCAGATGACGATTCAGATTATTTTTTAACAGCTTTAGATTCGGTTGACATGTTACTTGAAGATCAGCGCTTCGCGCGGCAAAACAGCAGCCACAATGTTTACACTAGTGGTATGCAAAACATGCAGGCTTGCCAACACAATTCTGGCGCGCCCACAGTTGGATACGCGGTACAACAAAAACAGCAAACTCACATGCCGTCTCAGTACGGAAATCAAAATCAACACGCGTATTCCAATACGAACAATAGTTACAACAGTAATAACATTTCATGCGGCAATCCATACAAAAGGCACCGCGGTAATAACTACAACGGTAACAACGGATACAAAGGTAATAACAAAAACACAAACAGAAATAGAAATAATAATAACTACGAGCCAAGACAGCATCAAGGTTGGACTCGTAACGATCAGTACTTTCATTCAAACTCTGCTTTACCACAGCAGCCACCAGGTCAAAATTGGAGCATACCTTACGACCGACAGGTAAGTTATAATGCGCAACAGCAACAACAACCGCAAAAGTTTGGAGATCATAATAGGCAATATCCGAATGTGAATATAATAGAAATGACACCTGATGCACAACCTCAATCTGTGTCAGTACCTAGTACAAATGCTAATCCAACAAACTAGAAACAGTCACTACTTTGCCCCAGGTCGTGGCTGAAGAATCCTTGGGGGGCGGCTTCAACGTTAATCAGTTATTTGACACCACACTTGAACAACAGAATAATGATATGCCGAGTAATTCTAAACAAAAACTACCTGTTTTATTTATAAGATACAACCACAATAACAATATATCAGATGAACTTTTACAAGACAGTACACAATGTCGTTTAAACACAAATGAAATTGTTTTAGCATCCACTACTGGTGTAGTAGGTGGGATTCCAACTACTATTATCCTAGATACAGGTGCAGCTGTGAGCGTTTTATCTTTTAATTTTTATAAAAAGATGTGTGAATTGGAACCTGTGCCTGAGTTTCCTGCCCAAAACTGTAAAATAACTACTGCACTAGGTAATAAGTCATGTAGGGTTACGAAGCAAGTTTTTGTAAACGTTAAAATAGGTAATGGAACCGTACAATGGCCATTCCTGGTTGTACAAAACCTTGTGACTAATTGCATATTAGGAATAGATATTATGAGCGAGAAGGACTGCATTATAGACTTCTCCAAAGGTAAATGTATTTTAAATGATAAAAGCAGGGTAATTATTATTGATTTGGACAGGAGAACTCTAAAGCATGACAAACACTGTACAGGGTACAAGGTTCAGTTAGTACTTGACAAAGACATTCAAGACATGCAAACACACTCATCTGACACAGAGCTAATGGACTTGAAAACATTGCTTGATCATAAGATAAGTGAAGCTACAGCTCTCAGTGTACATGAACGTATAAAACTACAGGAAGTGTTATCCAAATATTTACAAGTTTTTTACCAAACGATTAGGTGTTATCAACACGTATGTGTACAAGATTGAAGTTAAGCCTCACAAGATCTTCTACCATAAGACATATAACGTACCGTTATCTCAACGACCTGCTGTGTGGCAAGAACTAAAACAAATTACAACACAGATAATAAGTAGTATAGAAATTTTCATTTCAGCGGTTCCAGTGACGCAGTTGAAGACAGAAGAACTTTTCTTTCAACGCCGCGGCTCCACCGAGAAGACTGAATATTAAAGTAAAATTTATGATTACGTAGCAGTGAATGATATATAAATTTTTCACGGAACATTTGTGACTGTAGGTACCACTGACCTGGTATGACACCTGACGAACTGACAGACGTCATCTGTGAAGCGATCTTTTACTTTGAGAAATAGATTAGACGCACATCTCTCAACACGAAAAGCATCTATCAGTAGTCAAGGCCACACAGACACTCTACACACACGCACAAAACGCGAGGAATCGAAAATTTTCTCTCTCTTACTATTTTGAATATTTATTGAGTAGTGAAAACGCCTGGTCTTGCCTACTGATGTAATGAATGTTGTGTCTAACCTATCTTAATTTCAGATGACATCACAAAAAACATCGATAATATCCCAGCAAAACCGCTAAAGAGGATGCAATTCATGTAATCAAATGTGACACAATGTAATAACCTATAGCTATGTAATGATGATGTAAACATGTTTATGTGCAACTGTATTATGTTTATGCTAAGAAAATATGTGACGTGTGTATGTATAATTACTTATTTTTTTAACTGATGTATCATGTAAAAATTTGAACAAAACGAGTGCCAAAAAGACATTGCATAGTGAACCTCTGTTCACGGACATTAACGAACATTTAGGTGAGCTATATTCAGCAAAAAACTGAAAATGTGAAGTGAATAATTCGTGCATCGTCTAGTGACATTACTACAGTACCCAACTTCAAGATGTTAACTGGATTAAATGGACACAAAGTGCCTGTCCAGAAAACAACACGACGGGTGGAAGAGTTTTGGTTGGAACTTCAGGGAATGAAATGTTCTCGAAATGTGACGGACACTCTTACCTGGACTGTCCAAGGATCGACGCCAGCTATGTGCCGTCCGAGGTTCTGGAACCAAGCTTCCACGGAATGTAAAAAAAAAAAAAAAACGAACTGCACGTGGACCAATTACTCGACGGGTCACGTCTGATCTGTAATAAACAATGCTTTTTGTCACAACGAACTGCATCACAACGACTATAATGGAAATAGGAAATGGATACGCTTATGTATTAATCACGTTGTTATACAACGATGTTACTGTGATCAAAAAACTTTACCACGACGATACTAACCTGTAAAAAATTATTGTGCAGCAGATGAATATGAACTGTGATAACGACACCATGTGTATAGGTCAACGCACCTGAAACAACAGAACATTTTTCGTTGAAGCATTTCATTGCAATGCTATGTAACTAAGAACATTCAACAATCTAAAGTTGTATTGTATTATAACGAATATTGTAAATTTTAAAACTAAGTTACCTGTCATAGAATGTAGTCTTCATATGTAATCTTGGTGGAATATTTTCTTTGTGCAACGACTAAGAAATGCGCGCGCACACGAACAATATGAACTGCAATACTGTGCCGCGTGATCTAAATTTACGAAATAACGGCAGTGCCGTAGTTACACAGACGCTTCTGCGCATGCGCGCACTCTGTTTTGCCAACATAAGAACTTTTTCGGCGCACGCGCGTCATTCAAATTTTGTATATAATATACAGTATAATGTAAGTCATGTAAATAGTTGTAGATAACTTAGATTTTCTTGTGCCTTTAGGTGAATTGCTCGCCTGCAGGTGTGTCCTTTCGCCTCGCAATTCAGGGGGCAATATAAAGGCACATTTGCATGCCGAGCGTGAGTTTCCTCGGAAACGCGAGATATTAATTAAATAAATAATCAGTGACAAATAAATAAAGCCTATGGCACACAACTGCAGCGCTGTGTCGCTGATAAAACAAAAGTACATTTACGTTACTCGTATGTTTGATTAAGAAGGGAGAGCCCTGGTTGAAGTGGTGCGAGAAGCACGTATTTTAGTTTATTGTCTGGCACACCGCCATATTTCATGATATAGAAAATTACTGCGAGTTGCAACCATACTAGGCACTCGATTCTGTAAAGAATTTATATTTATAAAAGTAAGTAGGATTATGAACTGTAGGCTTATTCATTGAATATATCTGATTTAACTAACTGTGTAATTTTTTGTTTAGTAGACAATCACCTCTGTACGACGTTTTGGCATGGCTGGCAAATTATTGTAATATTGAGATTTAGTTTATGAGTCCGCACCTACCGCAGCAGTCTTTGGAAACGATTTAATTACGAAGTCCGATTATTTCAGTTTTATTTCACGGTCAACTACGAGTAACATTGCCTTTACGAAAAAGCCATTGTCAAGCGTCTGATACCGAATAATCAAAACCTGACGACTCATAGGAGAGCCAATCATACAGATAAAAATAATTAATATTTTATTTTATTTTATTTTATTTATTTTATACCCCTAGCAGCATTAAGAACTAATATTACAAAAGGACTGGCCCTTATTAATTTTTTTTTTTTTTTTTTGTACTTATAGCATTTCAGTGCCATTGCCTGGGCACGAGTTTCCCAAAGTAGTGAGATGTAGCAACTCAGAAAAAAACTCAAAAAAATCGATTTTGAATATAACAAACTAAAGGAACAAAAAAAATCATTTATGAAGATACCAGTAGCTGAGAGCGTAACGTGAAAGCGTGGAAACTGTAAAGACTATGTTTCACATATCGCAAGCAGCAGAACTTTTCAGCTCGTGTGTTCCGTCTTTGTAGCTAACTGAAAGGCAGTTTCTTTTTTACCATAATCGTTTCGCTTCCTTTATGTACGAAGCATGTTCTGTGTCCTGCAATACATCGCTGTACGTCGGAAAACGGAAAAATCGACAAGCAAAATTTTTGTTTTATTTAAGTTTCGTATTTATAAACAAATAGAAACGTTGATTAACAAAATACGAATAATGGTTTTTTAAATAGAAACAACACATTTTTATTTTTAGTTACGGGTATTATGAATGTGTATTAAAATTTGGTGTCCTTTCTATATGAAAAAACTTACATAAATCAATAACACTGTTCAACCTCTGCAGTCTCAAAAGAAAAGTCTAATTTTCTGCTTGATGTTTTACATTTTCGCACCAGATTTTTCATATTCGTAGATACTGCCATTTTCATGTACTCTATTAGTAGGTAAAAAAGATTTTAAAAATGTTTAAATTGGATAGATAGAAAAAAATCAACTAACGAGCTGCAAACAAAAATTAATTGGAGCTCGTGGCTCAGGTTTCGACAGTTTTAAAATTGTCTTCTTCAGAAGGTGTAATGAATTCCAAAATTACAGAAATGTTCACAAATCTATCTTAAACAAAACAAGGTAACTACCATAGCGAAAAGATGGTATGATAAGGGTATTTACTTGTCACATCAGATGCCGCCTAAGTACACTGAATAAAGTCAAACAGTTCTCGTCATACTAGAAATCCATCTTAAAAACACGAACAATCACATGCCATGGCAAAGGATTGGAGCACTATAGTATTACAGTTGTGATGATAAAATGTCAAGTGGGGCCTCACCGAAAACTTTGGAGTGGCCAGATGAACAAGTTTCTTGTCCTCTGGGTTTGATGCTCAAAAGAGTTTTCTCACACCGACCACCCACCTTTCCATAAAAAACTCATGAAGGAAAGTTTTGCATCACCCTGGTTCCCAGAACTCCTGAAAACAGACGTTGACTGTAGATATTGTATAACAGTCACAGTCTCTTCGACTGTTCATAGATGCCACTAAAAACACCCAAAGACGAGCGGTTCTAGGCGCTACAGTCTGGAACCGCGCGACCGCTACGGTCGCAGGTTCGAATCCTGCCTCGGGCATGGATGTGTGTGATGTCCTTAGGTTAGTTATATTTAAGTAGTTCTAAGTTCTAGGGGACTGATGACCTCAGACGTTAAGTCCCATAGTGCTCAGAGCCATTTTTTGAACGCCCAAAGATGTAAACAACCATGCCTGAGCAGCGCCTATTAGACGGAGGGGGTCATACAGTTCCAGTCATTCCACCTGGAAGGAGGTACACGGCTCGTGCTGTCTGTAGTTCAACCATGCCTAGACGATCAATACCGTGGTTCGATCGCGTCCGCATTGTTACTTTGCGCCAGGAAGCGCTCTCAACAAGGGAACTGTCCAGGCGTCTCGGAGTGAACGAAAGCGTTGTTGTTCGGACATAGAGGAGATACAGAGAGACAGGAACTGTCGATGACATGCCTCGCTCAGGCCGCCCAAGGGCTATTACTGCGGTGGATGACCGCTACCTACGGATTATGGCTCGGAGGAACCCTGACAGCAACGCCACCCTGTTGAATAATGCTTTCCGTGCAAGCACAGGACGTCGTGTTACTACCCAAACTCTGCGCAATAGGCTGCATGATGCGCAACTTCACTCCCGACATCCATCGCGAGGTCCGTCTGTGCAACCACGACACCACGCAGTGCGTTACAGATAGGCTCAACAACAAGCCGAATTGACCACTCATAATTGGTATCACGTTCTCTTCACCGATGAGTGTCACATATGCCTTCAACCAGACAGTCGTCGGAGACGTTTTTGGAGGCAACCTGGTCAGGCTGAACGCCTTAGACACACTGTCCAGCGAGTGCAGCAAGGTTTTGGAGTGGCATTATGTGGGACCGACGTACGCCGCTGGTAGTCATGGAAGACACCGTAACGGCTATACGATACGTGAATGCTATCCTCCGACCGATGGTGCAACCATATCGACATATTGTCGAGGCATCCGTCTTCATGGGAGACAATTCGCGTCCCCATCGTGCACATCTTGTGAATGACTTCCTTCAGGATAACGACATCGCTCGACTAGATTGGCCAGAAAGTTCCTCAGACATGAATCCTATCGAAAATGCCTGGAATAGATTGAAAAGGGCTGTTTATGGACGACTTGACCCACCAACCAATCTCAGAGATCTACGCCGAATTGCCGTTGAGGAGTGGGACAATTTGGACCCACGGTGACTTGATGAACTAGTGGATAGTATACCACGACGAATACAGGCATGCATCAATGTAAGAGGACGTGCTACTGAATATTAGCCACTTTATAAAAAGGGAGACAGGGATAATGTTGACAATTTTAGACCTATTTCTATGCCATCGGTGTTTGCTGAAGTTATCGAGAAGGTTGTATATACAAGGTTATTGGAGCATTTAAATTCACATAATATGCTGTCAAATGTACAGTTTGGTTTTAGAAACGGTTTAACAACTGAAAGTGCTATATTCTCTTTTCTCTGTGAGGTTTAGGATGGGTTAAATAAAAGGTTGCGAACGCTAGGTGTTTTCTTTGATTTAACGAAGGCTTTTGACTGTATTGACCACAAAATATTACTGCAGAAGTTGGGCCATTACGGAGTAAGGGGAGTAGCTTATAATTGGTTCGCCTCTTACTTTAAGAACAGAAAGCAGAAGGTAATTCTCCGTAATATTGAGAGTGGTAGTAATGTTCAGTCCCAATGGGGCACTGTTAAGTGGGGCGTTCCCCAAGGGTCG
Source organism: Schistocerca americana (assembly GCF_021461395.2). Classification (NCBI taxonomy): domain Eukaryota; kingdom Metazoa; phylum Arthropoda; class Insecta; order Orthoptera; family Acrididae; genus Schistocerca; species Schistocerca americana. The sequence goes on from NC_060126.1 coordinate 442,707,097, forward strand.
GTGCTGGGTCCACTGCTGTTTCTTATTTATATAAATGATACGCCTTCTAGTATCACAGGTGATTCAAAAATATTTCTGCCTGCTGATGACACCAGCTTGGTAGTGAAAGATCTTGTGTGTAACATTGAAACAGTATCAAACAATGTAGTGCATGAAATAAGCTCGTGGACTGTGGAAAATAATTTGATGCTAAATCACAGTAAGACTCAGTTTTTACAGTTTCTAACTCACAATTCAACAAGAAACGATATTTTGATCAGACAGAATTTGCATATCATAAGCGAGACGGAACAGTTCAAGTTCCTAGGCGTTCGGATAGATAGTAAGCTGTTGTGGAAAGCCCACGTCCAGGATCTTGTTCAGAAACTAAATGCTGCTTTATTTACCATTAGAACAGTATCTGAAATAAGTGACAGTTCAACACGAAATGTAGTCTACTTCGCATATTTTCATTCACTTATATCGTATGGTATTATTTTTTGGGGTAATTCTTCTGATTCAAAAATGGTATTTTTGGCTCAAAAACGGGCTGTTCGAGCTATATGTGGTGTAAGTTCGAGAACCTCTTGTCGGCCTTTATTCAATAGTCTGGGAATTTTGACATTGCCCTCAAAGTATATATTTTCTTTAATGTCGTTTGCTGTTAGCAATATTAGCCTATTCCCAAGAGTTAGCAGCTTTCACTCAGTTAATACCAGGCAGAAATCAAATCTGCATGTGGAATGCACTTCCTTGTCTCTTGTGCAGAAAGGAGTGCAGTATTCTGCTGCATACATTTTCAATAAGCTACCACAAGAACTCAAAAATCATAGCAGTAGCCCAAATTCTTTTAAGTCTAAACTGAAGAATTTCCTCATGGCTCACTCCTATTCTGTCGAGGAGCTCCTGGAAGAGCTAAAAAATTAAGCGGGTTCCAGTATTACATTGTTGATTTTCTTTATTTAAACTTAAGACTTATCGCCTGAATATGTTTCTCATATTTCATTTCATCTGTTTCTACTATCGTGTTATAATTACATGTATTGACTCGTTCCATGACCATGGAGACTTCTCCTTAATTTGGTCCCACGGAACAATAAATAAATTAGAGGTACCGATGTGTACAGCAGCCTTGACCACATCTGAAGGTCTCGCTGTATGGTGGTATGACATGCAATGTGTGGTTTTCATGTGAAATAAAGAGGGCGGAAATGATGTCTATGTTGATCCCTTTTCCAATTTTCTGTACAGGTTCCGGAACTCTCGGAACCAAGCTGATGCAAAACTTTTTTTGCTGTGTGTATTAAGACAGTAATGTTGAGCTTGGACTGAGAGTACGAGAATCTCATTTTGAAACAACAAAAGTCCTCAAGACAGTATCGATATCTGGTAAACAAACATGTGACCGGATCAACAGATATTGTAAAGTTTTCTTTCCCAGCGATGGAGAAAGATCGGCATTGTTGTTAGATTCTTGGGATAGTCAATACGAAGGAACTATTTAGAGAATCCAACCTGAGGACTAAGAACCTTTTCATCTGATGGTGTGAAAAAGTTTGATGGGACAGGTACATCCATTGCCCATATATGGCGTTTGATGTTGAAAGAACTTTGTGAAAGGATTTTCAACTTTGTGAAAAGATTTTCAGAGCAAGTTCTGCTGTAAGATTACGTTGTCAATCTCCACTTGGAAAACGATCTAATGAAGCTGCAGTCACTAGCACATAATCAATTCTCTTTGTCAAGGTTTTCCAATGTATTGAATATGACGGACAGGGATCAGGATATTTGGAGGACTACGTCACAAACTGAGAATACTGCTGAATTTTGTTTCTTTTTTTTTTCACTCGTCTTTGTTATGTGAAGAAATTTCATTTATTTTATGTACATGGTGTAAGAAAAAGTTATGCTTCAACAATTTCTTAACGGATAATCTTTATTGTAATGATTTTGTATCCTAGTGAAGACTTATTTATTATTTTCAAGTGACAAAATACACGTAAGGGGATTACTAAACTAAAAAACACAAAAAATCAATGTAAAATGTAAAATAATTTTAAACGTGGAACCAATACAAATAAAGTAAATAATTACAATAATAAGTAATGTTTAGATATTTATATAATTATGTTGTAAATAGGCAGCACATGCCATACAACTTCATTTCCAAACACTGTATTTCGTAAATCAACTTCATTACATGTGCATGTATGTAGTGCCATAGTTTATTTAATTTACGTTGTAACAAATGTTTCATTTTTTTAATTAACTAACAGTGATGGATTATTTTGCACAATTTCAACTTGTTACAAACGTTGATTATACAGTTTTCAAGAATATTATTTACGTATCAACTTTTATATGCAAATTATTTTCATATATCACAGTTTTGAATATATTCTCTATGAACCTTGTATGCCAAATTACTTTTTGGTTTGTATTTTATTCTTTAAATGCGAAATCGGGGCAAGTACGTATTTCATTAACTTACCCCCTCTACATAACTGCCAAGTTCCATTAAGCTCTTTTATCTACACTTGGTAATGTTCACTGCAGTCGAGCAAAAAAGTAAAGTGAACTAGGGAATGCTAGATAACGAATTCTTACAGTAAATGAGATCTCGTTGTAGAATATCGTTCCTGCCATATGCAAGTCTGTACAGTACATAATTTGAAAAAACTACAAACAGTACTTAAGTTCGCCCTTTATGAATGCAGCCTACTACTCTTTCAGTGCCTTCCTTAAGCCAAAAGCGTGTTACAGAAATGTTTACCAGGGATGTTCTTTTTGTAAACTGTCTTCCACGTTTTCGGCTGTCTTTATTTAAGACCTTACATCCCTGGAAAGCACTTTTTGTTTTGGATTGTTTCTAGGAAACAGAAAAAAAGCTTTAGGAGAGGGGATCAGTAGGATAGGACAGACCTAGGGAACCTGGTCGCTGTAGCAACGACATTATTTTATTTTTGGACGCAACGGACTGATATTCAGTGCTTCGTGTTTATAAGCGTCGTCGTGATAGGAGAGGTAATAGAGTACTTCGATAGACACAACGCAGACCCACAGTGTCTCTAGCAATAGGTTTAAGAGCTGAATGCAGTTGTACTACTTAACTGCGCTTTCCTGGAGACGAGTGCATCAAATGGTTCAAGTGGCTCTGAGCACTATGGGACTTAACTTCTGTGGTCATCAGTCCCCTAGAACTTAGAACTACTTAAACCTAACTAACCTAAGGACATCACACACATCCATGCCCGAAGCAGGATTCGAACCTGCGACTGTATCGGTCACGCGGTTCCAGACTGAAGCACCTTTAGCCGGCCGCGGTGGTCTAGCGGTTCAGGCGCTCAGTCCGGAACCGCGCGACTACTACGGTCGCAGGTTCGAATCCTGCGTCGGGCATGGTTGTGTGTGATGTCCTTAGGTTAGTTAGGTTTAAGTAGTTCTAAGTTCTAGGGGACTGATGACCACAGATGTTAAGTCCCATAGTGCTCAGAGCCATTTGAACCATTTTTGAAGCGCCTTTAACCGCACGGCCACACCGGCCGGCACGAGTGCATCTCCATGTGAAAGACTCAGAGAACTGTAGTCACCACGTTGGTTCCTATATATCTCACTTGAAGCAGTTGTGACGATGCAGAAGCCTTCCACTCGCTTGGTTTTTGTCAGATCTGTGGATTACACGGATACCACGTCGCCGATACAACAACAGCAGCGTATAACAGATCTCAAGATTTGTACAGGGAGATTTTTCCCACCGCGTACAAACTCTAGGGATTGATCGATGAGAGGGTACGGCACAAAAATGGTCTAATGAACTTATATCCGGAAATACATGGTTTCTATCCTAGAGACGATTATTCGGTCATACATGGTGACAGGGACTACTGTCTAATACGCGTTGTGCCATGCTACCACAGTTGAACTATGCGTTGAAAACGGTTTCCATGTGCCTCAACGCATGCATGTAAATTGCCGTAGGACGTTCTGTTTCGCACGTTCACCTTGGCCAGGTTGCATCCGAATGGTGTAAAAGGCAGCGTGAACACGCTGCTCCAGTGTCTCCACATCTGGAATGGATTGAGCATACACGGTACTTTTGAGGTGGCCCCATAACCAGAAGCAGCATGGGTTCAGATCCGGTGAACGAGCAAGCCATGCAACTGGAGCCCTGGTCGGATCCGTCAACCAGGGAAGACACGATTGAGATGCGTCCGGATACTAACGGCGAAGTGGGTTGGAGCACCATCATGTAGCAGCCACATAACCCTTCAAACATCAATGGTTCTTCTTCCAGCAGGGGAAGCAACGTCACCTTCAGGGAACGCCGACAGTTCTGGCCTGTTAGGCGACGAGGAAAGCAGACTGGTCCCAAAATACTGTGGCCAATTATCCCGACCCACACATCCCGGCTGCACCTATGCTGATGATTCTTTGTCACCATACCATGGGGGTTCTGTATACTGTCCCGCAGATGATTGTTATAAAAGCTGAAGATGCCACTCTGGGTAAAGGCGGCCTCATCTGTGAATAGGATGGATGACACACATCCCAGAATCGTGGACCCCGGTGAAGAAACCAGTGACAAAACTGCTCCCAATGTGGAATGTCTGTCATTAATAAGCCCCGCACAAGCTGTAAGTGATAAGGGTAGTAACAATTGTCGTAGAGAATAACCGCGCCTCTACTTTTGTAATTTAGTTTGCTTTTGCCTAAATAACAGATAAACCCTTGTCTATGCAGTCACGTATACTGTAGCCCAACAGAACAAATAGTCCTATTACGGGAAAAGCCACGTATAGCCCTCTTACTAAAATTGAGTTTAGTTCCCATACAAAGTACACTACGGAAGGATGGTCCTGTTAATAGGAAAAGCTAATCAATAGAGTTACCCTTTCTAAAGGATCTGACCATGCGTTGCGTCTAATGGATAAGTAAATCAGACTATTCAAGTCTTTTCCTAAGATTTTAACCAGCGGTTAAATAGAAACTCACTATAAATAATATTATAGTGAGGCTAAGACAACTCAGTTCCAAGTTCATTTAGTCGTTCAAAACACGTACTAATGGTCGCCAGCGTATCCAGGCAATGAGTGATGTAGTGGAAAAGCAGAAGTATGAATTTGGCTTACTGTCTTGCTACTGTTTAATTTGGTTCTTCAAATTAATATTACTCCACGTAAACAATGTTAGTGCAGAAACTAGACTTGGCTCTTGACTACTACACCTTCATACAATACGTTTTAATAGGAATAAAAGCCCAGTAGATAACTTCAAGGAAGCTAAAAAATTTGGCCAAGGAGTACCTTAAGAAAAGCATTTTCTATAATAAACAAACTTAAATACTAAAATACTTAGATACTAAAGCACACACTTTTTATACTGATCATTTCACTTCAAGAAAACCTTCAAGGAACGCCGACAGTTCTGGCCTGTTAGGCGACGAGGAAAGCAGACTGGTCCCAAGGGAATTTACTTTCAAAAGCTAGTATTCTTTGAACTAACTCTGTATAGTCATTTACGAGATACTAGGAACTTGGCTACACTATGACTAAATTTTACGTAAGCTAACTCTTTCTATAACACTTTGCAGTTATTAAGAAACAACAAAAACAATTTAAATGGTGCCTCTGTATATTAACTTGCCACTTCATAATCTGTAAAATAGGATACTCGGATTCATCAAACACCAGGACCTTATATAGGTCTATGTATAGCACGTAATAACAGGTTGAACCATTTTCTTTAAAGTTCAACAATGATTATTAAAATTAATGATTCACGCTCTAAAAAAAGTAAATTTGCTTTAAAAGTTTTATCTCGTGGCTGTAGACTTGGGTGTGGCGAATAATTATGGATGCTACAGTACCCACAGTAAGGCTCGCAAGTTTCTTGATGTATGTGCGCCGTTTCTCTACTTGGCGTCGGTAATTCTACACACAGTAGCCCAAAAACTCGCAGGTATGCCGTAAGCCATTTGCAGTCTCCATCCGAGGCATTTTGTGCGAATTTTCAGGTAAAGCTTCTCCTGCTCCACAAAGGTGTAGCCTCCATCGCTGCTGCCTGTAGACTGTGTATCTTACCTCCGCGTTTGCTCTAGGTAGCGCGCCAATTCGCCCTTACCAACTTTTCCACTCCCCAGAGACACTTTTACAGAAAAGCACACTGGTTTTTACATAACACCTATTTCTTATGTTGTTGCTAAGCGTGACCGATTCTTAAATTGTCAAATTTACATCAACATGAACAATTTATGCACACAAACATTTTTAAGTACGAAAGGTCTTCAGAAAATTATTTAACGTAATAAACAATTTACATAGCATTTTACATACATTATTCAGATACATTACTCAGATACACCTCCTCATGAACCATGGATCTGGCCGTTGGTGGGGAGGCTTGCTTGCCTCAGCGGTACAGATAGCCGTACCCTAGGTGCAACCCTAACGGAGGGGTATCTGTTGAGAGGCCAGACAAACGTGTGGTTCCTGAAGAGGGGCAGCAGCCTTTTCAGTAGATGCAGGGGCAACAGTCGGGATGGTTGTCTGTTCTGGCGTTGAATACTAACCAAAACGGCCTTGCTGTGCGGGTACTGCGAACGGCTGAAAGCAAGGGTAAACTACAGCCGTAATTTTTCCCGAGGGCATGCAGCTTTTCTGTATAATTAAATGATGATGGCGTCCTCTTGGATGAAATATTCCGGACGTAAAATTGTCCCCCATTCGGATTACCGGGCGGGGAATACTCAGGAGGACGTCGTTATCAGGAGAAAGAAAACTGGCGTTCTACGGATCGGAGCGTGGAATGTCAGATCCATTAAATGGGCAGCTAGGTTATAAAATTTAGAAAGGGAAATGGATAGGCTAAGGTTAGGTACTGAGGGAAGTAGTGAAGTTCGGTGGCAGGAGGAACAAGACTTATGGTTAGGTGAATACAGGGTTATAAATACAAAATCAAACAGGCGTAATGCAGGAGTAGGTTTAATAATGAATATAAAAATAGGAGTGTGGGTAAGCTACTACAGACAGTATAGTGAATGCATTATTGTGACTAAGATAGACACGAAGCCCACGCCTACCACGGTAGTACAAGTTTATATGCCAACTAGCTCCGCAGATGACGAAGAGATTAATGAAATGTACGATGAGATAAAAGAAATTATTCAGATAGTGAAGTGAGACGAAAATTTAATAGTCATGGGTGATAGGAGCTCGATAGTAGGAAAAGGAAGAGAAGGAAACGTAATACGTGAATATGGAATGGGGGTAAGAAATGAAAGAGGAAGTCGCCTGGTAGAATTTTGCACAGAGCATAACTTAATCATAGCTAAAACTTGGTTCAAGAATCATGAAAGAAGGTTGTATACATGGAAGAGGACTGGAGATACTGGAAGGTTTCAGATGGATTATGTAATGGTTGGACATTTAGGAACCAGGTTTCAAACAGTAAGACATTTCCATGGGCAGATGTGGATTCTGATCAGTCTGTTGGTAATGAACTGTAGACTAAAACTGAAGAAACTGCAAAAAGGTAAGAACTGAAGGAAATGCGATCTGGATAAACTGAAAGAACATGAGGTTGTAGAAGGTTTCAGGTAGAGCATTAGGGACCGATTGACAGGAATGGGGAAAAGAAATACAGTAGAAGAAGAATGGATAGCTTTGAGGGATGAAATAGTGAAGGCAGCAGACAATCAAGTAGATACAAAGACGAAGGTTAGTAGAAGTCCTTGGGTAACAAAAGAGATATTGAATTTAATTGATGAAATGAGAAAATATAAAAATGCAGTAAATGAAGCAGACAGAATGGAGTACAAACGTCTCAAAAATAAGATCGACAGGAAGTGCAAAATTGCTAAGCAGGGATGGCTAGAGGACAAATGTAAGGATGTAGAGGCATATCTCACTAGGGGTAAGACAGATACTGCCTACAGCAAGATTAAAGAGACCTCTGGAGAAAAGAGTACCACATGTATGAATATGGAGAGCTCAGAAGGAAACCTAGTTCTAAGCAAAGAAGGGAAAGCAAAAAGGTGGAAGGATTATATAGAGGGTCTATACAAGGGCGATGTATTTGACGACAATATTATGGAAATGGAAGAGGATGTAGATGAAGAAGAAATGGGAGATACGATACTGCGTGAAGAGTTTGACAGAGCACTTAAAGACCTAAGTCGAAACAAGACCCTGGGACTAGACATCATTCCATTAGAACTGCTGATAATTACTATCCCAAAGAAGGCAGGTGTTCACAGATGTGAAAATTACCGAACTATTACTTTAATAAGTCACGGCTGCAAAATACTAACGCGAATTCTTTACAAACGATTGGAAAAACTGGTAGAAGCCGACCTCGAGGAAGATCAGTTTGGATTTCGTAGAAATGTTGGACCACACGAGGCAGTACTGACCCTGTGACTTGTGAAGATAGATGAAGGAAAGGCAAACCTACGTTTCTAGCATTTGTATACTTAGAGAAAGCTTTTGACAATTTTGACTGTAATACCCACATTCAAATGCTGAAAGTGGCAGGGGTAAAATACAGGGAGCGAAAGGCTATTTACAATTTGTACAGGAACCAGATGGCAGTTATAAGTGTCGAGGGGCGTGAAAGGGAAGCAGTGGTTGGGAAGGGAGTGAGACGGGGTTGTTGCCTATCCTCAATGTTATTCAATCTGTATATTCAGCAAGCAGTAAATGAAACAAAAGAAAAATTTGGAGTAGGAATTAAAATCCATGGAGAAGAATGGAAACTTTGAGGTTCGCCGATGGCACTGTAATTCTGTCAGGAGCAGTTGAACGGAATGGATAGTGTCTTGAAAGGAGGGTATAAGATGAACATCAACAAATGCAAAACGAGGATAATGGAATGTAGTCGAATTACGTCGGGTGATGCAGAGGGGTTGGATTAGGAAATGAGACTCTTAAAGTCGTAGACGAGTTCTGCTATTTGGGGAGCAAAATAACTAATGATGGTCGAAGGAGAGATGATATAAAATGTAGACTGGCAATGGTAAGGAAAGCGTTTCTGAAGAAGAGAAATTTGTTATCATCGAGTATAGATTTAAGTGTCAGGAAGTCGTTTCTGAAAGTATTTGTATGGAGTGTACCCATGTATGGAAGTGAAACATGGACGATAAATAGTTTAGACAAGAAGAGAATAGAAGCTTTCGAAATGTGGTGCTATAGAAGAATGCAGAAGATTAGATGGGTAGATCGCGTAACTAATGAGGAGGTATTGAATAGAATTGGGGAGAAGAGGAGTTTGTGGCACAACTTGACTAGAAGAAGGGATCGGTTGGTAGGAGATGTTCTGAGGCATCAAGGGATCACCAATTTAGTAATGGAGGGCAGCGTGGAGGGTAAAAATCGTAGAGGGAGAATTGAATACCCTAAACAGATTCAGAAGGATGTAGCTTGCAGTAGGTACTGGAAGATGAAGAAACCTGCACAGGATAGAGTAGTATGGAGAGCTGCAACACACTAGTCTCTGGACTGAAGACCACAACAACAACAACAACAACAACAACAACAACTCAGATACAATTCAAAGAACTTCAATCCCCAGTTTAACATACTTTACTTCACATATACAGAAAATATAGTAGCAATATGCGAGAATTTTAAAGTAAAAAAGTATGAAAATTTAAATGAACCATAAACAAATACTGTTATACACGCGGTCGTCTTGCTTACCCTGTACGACTGTACCCTGGTACTGACATGGCGGTTACCTTCCACAGTATGAATCAATTTTTGCTCCAAGTCTGGTGTCCGAACATTTCTGGTACGTCATTCATGATTTCCTGTTTCCTGAGAAGACCCTGTCTCAGACAAACGGCAAAACGCCATGTCGGCAAGCTCTCGACTCAAATACGGGACCATTGTGTCCAACGCTGTGTCATATTCAGGAATCAGCGAGAGAAGTAAATCGGACACATTGCTAATAATGCTTCCGTTTCACTTATCTTGCTGACTCCTGGATATCATACAGCGTTGTACACAATGGTCCCGTATTCGAATCGAGAGCTTGCCGACATGGTGTTTACTTACAGAAAGGCAAATGGCAAATATCAATAGTCAGCAAACAACAAGCTTCTGTAAGGAGGCCTACCCCGCCGACAATAACCAAGCCTTCGATCTCAGCAACAGTGTCATTATTACGAATGACTAAGGCAGGAGAGATCGCTAGGGGATGACGTATGAGGAACAGTTCCACCCTCTAGGAGTAAGCCTTGCATACTGTAACTATGGCTACATCGTGCAACGCGTAGTAAAACAAGTATCTGTAACAAAGTATGATTACCTAAATGGTCTCTAACATGGAAACCATGCGTTTCCGGATATAAGTTCACTATATCCTTTCTTTTCAGTGTCCCCTCATCGATCAATCGATAAATCCCTAGAGTTCGTATATAGTGGAAGAAGATCACCCTGTATTTTCAGGCTGCAGCAAAACCATAAGAAGGCAATAGCAAGGCAAGAGAAACAGAATAACACATACGGAGACATCACATTCGATACTAATTTAAATAGTTGACAAAGCCGATGCATTCTTGAAATGCGTCTCGATACCCATGAAAAATCGTAACTGGTGTGAAACGCCTGGTTAAATCCGCAAGACCAGGTAGTTGGATTTGTGGAAAGGGGCTAAAAATGAGCGGCTGTCAGTTACACTCGAACACTTATAACTTTATTTACTTGCCCAAACATTACAGAGCAAATTTCCGAGCTCAACTATAGACTGAATATGTCACACAGCCTTATGGCTTAGGGGCAGAACCTCTTTAATTTTTAAAACGGTTGAATGCCCATGATTTAAAACACAACTACAATAAACTTTCAAAAGGCAGAAAGCGCAAGGTTTTTCAAATGAGGCTGAAGACCCAAACAACCTAAGACTTGACAAGTAAGGAATTTTAATTTTAAAACAGCTGAAGGCCAATGATTTAAAGAAACAACTACAACAAATTTTCAAAGGCAGAAGGCCCAAAGCTTATTCCTTAAATAATTTTAAAAAAGGAGACTGAAGGCCCAAACAACCTTAAACATAACAATAAGGAATTCCGCTGGTATAAAGTGGAAGCTGTGTGAAGGAAATGAAAAGTAAAATGTCAAGTGGGTACGGGAGATTTCGAAAAGAAGGAAGGGCAACGAATTCAGATATAACTACGAAACTGATTCATAAAGCGTCAGAGGATCATTGACAGCATTGAGTGAAAAACGGTTGGGTAGTTCAGAAATGTGGTTGAGGAAGAAAATGCTTAAAGCGAAACGTGCCGGCGGAATGAAGTATCAAGGAGTACTTCTACGAATAGGAAGGGAAGTAATAGAACACAAAATAATGAGGAACACTTCTCGACAGAGCCATACAGGACCTTTTCTAATTTTGGCCAGTATTCTGTCCTGTAAGAATAAGGTATACTTTTCTTAAATAGCCTCTATAATAAGCTAGATAGTAATGGTGCTTTCTGCCGTTTTTCTGTTACACGGCACACTTGTACCATCGGTTTTAGTAATTTGTCTGCCTGTTAATCGCGTACTCCATTTGACAGGAGATTTTTTTTTCCTTTTTACTGTAGAGGAAACTGAGCAAAAAAGTGTCCTGACGCACAGGTGATGTTAACTGTGTAAACGTCCGAAAACACGTCTCACACCGGTTACCCAATTACTCCCGAAGCGGGTCCTAGCCAGTCGTTGTCGGTCCCAAACAATAAAATGAATGAACCACGCAAATTCATTTATTTCAGAGGAGACATTACCGTTTGAAGTATTCTCTTATTTGGATAATCATGATCTAGCCCGGGAACAAATTTGTTTTATGGGCCGGCATTTAATAACTTCGTAATTAACTCGAACTGGGAGGGTGGGGGGGAATATTAGTGGCGGCCATAATAATAGAGTATTTAACTGGCGTGGCTGAAAGTTGAAAACGAGTGCGGCTGGAATAACTATGTCGTAAAATATTTACACTCCGCGGTAAACTGCCTGGAACAAGCCTTCGCTTGCATACAATGTGTCTGCATCGAACGACGATGCCGTGTTTGAATTTCCTTTGTTTCTAGTCTACCTTGTAGCAAGCTAAATGGTGCGAAGTCAATGTATTTTAACACTGAACCTCAATTAAGCGTGCTTAAGTGAAGGAAACAACACGATTCAATTGTGTGCATGCCACAGCCACGTCATTCAAATGTATAAAATTGATCTATGGACAACTGTTGTGAGGTTATGCATATTATTTTGATCGCTCTGTACACTCCGTTTCTTACGTAAATATCCGTATTCATAGCTCACACAGGGCAAAACTATGTAGCTGACTAATCTTTGACTGTTGCTACAGTATCTTTGTGTTCGTATTTTCAAGAATGATCAAGAAATTTTCTTTATATTTTATATAAGATTGATGGAATTGATGTATGAATATTTTTGACGCAATTACGGAGAGATAAGCGAATGAGATTATTTGTCAGTTTTTATGAAACGCTGAGAGATTGAGATAAGTACGCAAGCACGTAACATTGTTTTGTGTTACTGACATTATAGTAACGAAGCTCAGATGGTAGGAGTGTTACATGGATTGCTCTGAAAGGCAGATCAGATTCCCGTTCGTTAAAGTAAATTCTTAATGTCATGTTACGGATATACTATTTTGAACATTCAGTTGATTTTTAAGGCATTACGTTTGAATACACAGTTTCATTTGAATTTTGTCAGACGCTAAAATTCGAACCTTCATTAAGTTTATTATGTATGTACTCACACCGCACTTTGTGACACCGAATTTTCAATCGTAGTTTTTAAGGATGCTTTGCTGCTGTACGAAGTGCGGTGTTTTTCGAGAAATCTGCAAAAATGTTCATGAAGACACGAGGTGAGTGAAAATACAGTTTAGGTTCAGGAATTTCTTCGTAACTTCAGCTGCGCATTTATTTAAGAAGTCAGGTTACATTGAGGGTAGCACTGCATTCTTATACGAACAGTTAGCTTCAATTTGTAGACTGCTGAGCAAATCGTATTACATCTTTGCGTAGTTCAGTACAGTCAGACTTTTGCACAGTACTCGAGTCTAAGTTAGTAATCAAAGTTTTGGTAGACGTTTTAGGAAGACGTATTGGGATAGAGAGAACCAGACAAGCGATTAAGTTATACTTTTCCTCAATAAAAATCAAATGGATTCTCTTAAGGGGATTCATGGTCCGCAGAACAGCCTGAAAACAACCGAAGACAGCAGCGCTCCTGGGTTCCGTTAAAGGTGATTTGGTGCTTCGGGAGCCTGGGGTTTACAAGATCCTCTGTGAGTGCGGCCATTCATACATCGGACAGACGAGACGTACTATCCAGGAGAGATGCACAGAGCACCGCTGATATACTCGGCTCTTACAACCTAATAAATCTGCGGTGGCCGAGCACTGTATTGACACTGGGCACTCTATGGTGTACAATAACGCCGAAATTTTAGCCTCGACTTCAACCTACTGGGACTCAGTAATGAAGGAACCCACCAAAATTCACTTGGCGGCGAATTTAATTAATATAGATAGCGTCTTCAGCTTGGACAGACTTGGAATCCGACCATTTCTATAATAAAATCTCAAGGCGTCGCGACGATGCAGCTCGCAGTGATACATCGATATCACCGTGTGGATCGACTGCGCGGCCATAGATCTATTTCCATGCATATGCCATACGTATTTACCGCCGATTAACGTCTCTGGCGCCTTGTGTATCTATGCCACGGCTTTAAAAGGACGGAGCAAGTGCTTGGTTCAAATGGTTCAAATGGCTCTGAGCACTATGGGACTTAACATCTGAGGTCATCAGTCCCCTAGAACTTAGAACTACTTAAACCTAACTAACCTAAGTACATCACACACATCCTGTCCGAGGCAGGATTCGAACCTGCGACCGTAGCGGTCACGCGGTTCCAGAATGAAGTGCCTAGAACCGCACGGCCACACCGGCCGGCGGAGCAAGTGCTGGAGCGTCAGTCACCTCGGCTCACTCTGAAGATGGTGGACGGTATTCAGCCGAAATATTAGAAGAAGAAGTCAAATTTATGAGGCTGCACGCCCGAAATTTTATGGATCAAGATAATTACATGTTTGAGATATGGTATTATAAGGAGTTGGAAAACTCCTTGTGTTGTTAAGATAAGAAATAGGGATTTCCGCAGATTCTGTGTGCAGATACACATGTGAAAAACACTGACAAGAATAAACGGCAGCTTGTCTCCATCCCGCAGTACAGGTGTCAAGGCCAAGTTGCTCTAGAAGACGACGGATTCACGCTCTCCGATTGGCATTATGAAGAAGGAAGAAGGCATCGGGATTCATCAGACCATGCAACGCTCTGCCACTGCGCCAACGTCCAGTGCTGATGCTCACCTGTCCCTTGCAGTCGCATATGCCGATGTCATGGTGTTAACATTGGCACATGGATGGGTTGTCGGCCGTGGAGGTCCATCGTTAGGAGTGTTCGCACACTTGTGTATTGTGTGTATTGAAACAGGGACCTAGAAACGACGGAGAGGCTTCGTCCGCCATGGCCCCCAGTGGTTCACAACCCCACAACAGGCCACAGCTGTCCACCCACCCCACCGCCGCCCCACACCGAACCCAGGATTATTGTGCGGTTCTGCCCCCAGTGGACCGCACCCCGGGAACGTCTCATACCAGACGAGTGTAACCCCAAATGTTTTCATGGTAGAGTAACGATGGTGTACACGTATGTGGAGACAGCATTTGTGCAGCAATCGCTAACATAGTGTAACTGTGGTGGAATAAGGGGAACCAGCCTGCATTCGCCGAGGCAGATGGAAAACTGCCTTAAAAACCATCCACAGGCTGGCCGGTACACCGGACTTCGACACTAATCCGCCGGGCGGATTTGTGCCGGGGACCAGAACGCCTTTCTGCTCGGGAAGCAGTGCGTTAGACCACCCGGCTATCCGGGCAAACAAAAACCCACTTCTACTCTGCCCAGAATTAAAGTCTGGCATTTGTTCCATCACAGTTCGCCACCTGTCTTGTTTTCTAAGTGTGCCAGCCTATGAAGTCCGACATAGGTAATTAGGAGTGGCCACACAAACACATGGCGTCTGGCCGTGATTACACCATGTGTTCAAGACATGCGTCACTGTACTCTTCGAACACCCGACAAGTCGTACAGTTTCCCAAATGTTCATGCCACGTCTTTGGGGCATCACAATCTGCCCTCAGTGAAACTCAGATATATAGCACCTTTCCCATTTTAGACATAAACAGCATGCTCACTGATACGACATGCAGCGTGCGTGTGTCTGACTAGCAGTCATTCCTTACCAGTTGATATTGCTATCGCCCATAACCATTTATATCCATAGTAGGTCGACGGTCATAATGTTCTGGCTGATCAGTATGTAACAGTACCAACTTCCGCTACGATACTGTAATTTAGGAAAAAGGTACAGAAATCAGTAAGAAACGGTTCAGGGGCCACTATCCCCCCTCAGTTCCATTGAAACATTCGTCACGTTAAACTTTAAAAGTTATCAGGCTGAGAGTTTTGTACAACATAGACAAAGCGTAGATTTACTTAGAGAAAATTTATAATCGTTGTAGGCGTTCAAATAACAACGATATAAAAGATTTTGTGGTCGAGGGTGCTGGGTGAGCACTGCTGCTGGCATTGGAAGCAGTTGTCGAACGAGTGGTTCCTTCGCTGTCCACACCGAGAGTATACAGGGTATTACAAAAAGGTACGGCCAAACTTTCAGGAAACATTCCTCACACACAAATAAAGAAAAGATGTTATGTGGACATGTGTCCGGAAACACTTAATTTCCATGTTAGAGCTCATATTAGTTTCGTCAGTATGTACTGTACTTCCTCGATTCACCGCCAGTTGGCCCAATTGAATGAAGGTAATGTTGACTTCGGTGCTTGTGTTGACATGCGACTCATTGCTCTACAGTACTAGCATCAAGCACATCAGTACGTAGCATCAACAGGTTAGTGTTCATCACGAACGTGGTTTTGCAGTCAGTGCAATGTTTACAAATGCGGAGTTGGCAGATGCCCATTTGATGTACGGATTAGCACGGGGCAATAGCCGTGGCGCGGTACGTTTGTATCGAGACAGATTTCCAGAACGAAGGGGTCTCGACAGGGAGACGTTCGAATCAATTGAATGGCGTCTTAGAGAGCACGGAACATTCCAGCCTATGACTCGCGACTGGGGAAGACCTAGAACGACGAGGACACCTGCAATGGACGAGGCAATTCTTCGTGCAGTTGACGATAACCCTAATGTCAGCGTCAGAGAAGTTACTGCTGTACAAGGTAACGTTGACCACGTCACTGTATGGAGAGTGCTACGGGAGAACCAGTTGTTACTGTACCATGTACAGCGTGTGTAGGCACTATCAGCAGCCGATTAGCCTCCACAGGTACACTTCAGCGAATGTTTCATCCAACAATGTGTCAATCCTCATTTCAGTGCAAATGTTCTCTTTACGGATGAGGCTTCATTCCAACGTGATCAAATTGTAAATTTTCACAATCAACATCAGGGATTCCATGCGACGGAGGGTGGATGCATGTATCCTAGCTAACAGAGGACGTTTTGAACATTTCCTGTAGCAAAGTGTTTGAAGTCACGCTGGTACGTTCTGTTGCTGTGTGTTTCCATTCCATGATTAATGTGATTTGAAGAGAAGTAATAAAATGAGCTCTAACATGGAAAGGAAGCGTTTCCGGACACATGTCCACATAACATATTTTCTTTCTTTGTGTGTGAGGAATGTTTCCTGAAAGTTTGGCCGTACCTATTTGTAACACCCTGTATGAAGATGGAAGCGACTGCACTGAAGAAGTTATTCGATTGTCATCAGTCAAACGAAACGAGTTACTATAGAATGTTCTGTGATACCTTCCTCATTCGTGTGCACTAGCCTCAGAGGCGTTAATGGCGACTTATATAATTTTATTTGCGGATTCTTCCGTTACTTCTTGGTAGAAAAATTTCGTATTTAACTTAGAACAACAAGTAAACTGTTTCTGTTCTACTGTATACAGAATATACTGCTGAGTTACACAATGTAAGGTGGTGTGGTCTCCTGACCTCCATTTCTTACATATTCCGTCCTCACAATCGTATTCTGCCTATCAAGACGCTTCATTCGAACCCAAACTCGATAAGGTAGAGTCAATTTTGTATGAATTTATGTAAGCGATATGCCAATCTAATAAGTAAATCGCAAGTGCGCACCGAGGTTGAAAACGTCGAGGCTGGCGTACACAACATGACGGCCATAGTAATTTTCGTTCTGAAGAGGCAGCCAGCCCACTGGGAGGCCCGTCCCTTCAGAGGGCTGAGTCAACACACACCTACTTCGGCCAGAGCGGCCACCCAAAGCGAGGACAGATTTTGCCAGGGCGAAGGGATAACGACCCCCGTGTTCGATTTAAAAGCAAATTCCACTACATTGTGTGGGAGCACCCAGAAGACGCATTTTTGATGGACCGACTGCGTAGTTACGGAGTTCTCACATGAGGACAGTATACGCTTAATGGACATGCTACACGTTTCTTCAGTGGTCGCCTTAAACGAAACGTCATTCTCCTGTTTAAAAGAGCAACGCTGATTGGTGGAATATTTCTGACACAAACAGCCGGAGGAATGAGGGAAGACAGCGAATGATATACCCTTGCAATTTTTCCAGAAAAGGGAGCTGTTCCGTTGTCGCTCTTGGAGCAGTAACATGTAATGAGAGCGAGTGCGCTCGTACGTGTACGCAAAGAGCGAGGAACAAAGTGTCTCCTCAGTACTTCACTGGGAGAGCACCTCTGTCGTTAGCAAATCGGAGTGATACTCTATATCGAGTCACTTGCGATTAACCATTGTTCACTGTGTTGGCCGCCACACTTATTGTGCAGTGTGAACACGGACAGAGTACTAGTTAAACGCCTGTGAGCAAACTTTCAGTGGCATCGCGATGGACTGGTTATCTGACCAGTGTACCATGCCAATTGTTACACTGGGGCACACAGGAGTCCTTGACTTCATCAAGGCGTAGTGAGAGTTTGATTGGCAGAGGTCAATCCAGATAGAAAGAGATAGTTGTGTTATTTGTCAGCACTGAGCGACGCAGGCAGCAGTCGTCGCAGCTCACGGTATAGTGCGCTACAGCGTATGCAAGCTCCATCTGTCCTCCGTAATAGAACACTCCATTACGTTTTTCACTCGACAGCCTTGAGCGTACCTAGAAAAGTTATTCAAGTTGTGTAGGTGCGGCTCGCATCCATTCTGCTGAGTAAATGACATTCTTAAAGAAAAGGGAGAAAAGAACCTTTCCATACTTTGTAAATTAACAGCATTCCTATCCATAAGGGGCAATCTACTGTTTCGAAAAGAACCTGGAGATTTATTATTTTATAAGAAAAAGTTTCACTAGATTTCTCAGAATTTTTTGCAGTAAATAATGTTTTTTGTTCCTTTAATGTTTTTCTTACACTAACTAGCAATACTCCAGTACCCAAGTATTCCAATAGTTATGTAAGAATATAGAATATCTTTGTGTCTTTTCCTTACAGCGGACGACTCCAGACGACATTTGTTGCTGAATGTTTTTCAAGCAGTTCTTGTTGGTACATTAGTAGTGTCTGTCTGACTTCTGTAGTGGTGTGAGGTGGAAATTGTTTCTTGCAAGAGCCAAAGGGTACTTGTTGGATCAATCCATTGTGCAACTTGACAAAATAAAACCCACACATTCTCAATGACAGCAGATATTTATTTATCGTTATGGTACCTGACTCCTATGCCATATTCTTAGAAAGGTGGAACATTTTATTTCAGTTTCGGTGAACTGAATGGTGGACCTGTGGACTGCCACACGGCCAGCTTCCACATTGACCCTCCGCCTCGTGCGGCGCGAACGCCGCTGAACCCACCACTCCCCTTGGGGAGAGGGTGGCCCAACTGCGCCCGGTACCCGCGAAGACGTCTCGACAGCAGGGACAGTACATGCTTCACCCACTGTCCCTGCTGTCGAGACATCTTCGCGAGTACCGGGAGCGGTTGGGCCACCCTCTTCCCAAGGGGAGGCCGGCCGAAGTGGCCGTGCGGTTCTAGGCGCTGCAGTCTGGAACCGCGAGACCGTTACGGTCGCAGGTTCGAATCCTGCCTCGGGCATGGATGTGTGTGATGTCCTTAGGTTAGTTAGGTTTAACTAGTTCTAAGTTCTAGGGGACTAATGACCTCAGCAGTTGAGTCCCTTAGTGCTCAGAGCCATTTTGAACCCAAGGGGAGTGGCGGGTTCAGCGGAGTTCGCGCCGCACGAGGCGGAGGGTCAATGTGGAAGCTGGCCGTGTGGCATCGCCCGCTCTGCCTGTCGGAGGGCATGTGGCCGCTCCTTCAGCAAGGTCCGAGCAGGCACACAGGGGGAGGGGTTTATTAGTTATTGGTAGCTCCAACGTTAGGCGGGTGATGGAGCCCCTTGGGGATATAGCGGAAAGGTCGGGGAAGAAGGCCAGTGTTCACTCTGTCTGCTTGCCGGGGGGGTCTCATCCGGGATGTGGAAGAAGCCCTGCCGGTGGCGATAGAGAGCACTGGGTGCACCCGACTGCAAATTGTTTCTCATGTCGGCACCAATGGCTCCTGCCGTCCTCAGTTCGTACAGGCGGTTGGCGGAATTGGTGAAGGCGGAAAGCCTCGCTCGCGGGGTGGAATCTGAGCTAACTATTTGTAGTATCGTTCCCAGAACCGATCGCGGTCGTCTGGTTTGGAGCCGAGTAGAAGGCTTAAACAAGAGGCTCAGACGATTCTGTGGAGATCTGGGGTGCAAATTTCTCGACCTCCGCTATCGGGTGGAGAAATGTAGAGTCCTCCTGTATAGGTCAGGCGTGCACTACACACCGGAAGCGGCTACAAGGGTAGTGGAGTACGTGTGGAGTGCACATGTGGGTTTTTTAGGTTAGAGAATTCCCTCCCTAGGCCCGACAAGACGCCTCCTGAGACGCGGCAAGGTAGAAGCAGGCAAAATGCAACAGGGAATAACAATATTAATGTGCTATGAGTAAACTGCAGGAGCGTCTATAGAAAGGTCCCAGAACTGCTCTCATTAATAAACGGTCACAATGCCCATGTAGTACAAGGGACAGAAAGTTGGCTGAAATCAGACGTAAACAGTAATGAAATCCTAAACTCAGATTGGAATGTACACCGCAGAGACAGGCTGGGCAGTGAAGAGGGAGGCGTGTTTATAGCGATAAGAAGTGCTATAGTATCGAAGGAAATTGATGGAGATTCGAAATGTGAAATAATTTGGGTGAAGGTCACGGTTAAAGCAGGCTCAGACATGGTAATTGGATGTCTCTATAGGCCCCCTGGCTCAGCAGCTGTTGTGGCTGAGCACCTGAAGGATAATTTGGAAAATATTTCGAGTAGATTTCCCCACCATGTTATAGTTATTGGTGGAGATTTTAATTTGCCGGCTATAGACTGGGCGACTCAAACGTTCATAACGGGTGGCAGGGACAAAGAATCCAGTGAAATTTTTTTAAGTGCTTTATCTGAAAACTACCTTGAGCAGTTAAACAGAGAACCGACTCGTGGCGATAATATATTAGACCTTCTGGTGACAAACATACCCGAACTATTTGAAACAGTTAACGCAGAACAGGGAATCAGCGATCATAAAGCGGTTACTGCATCGATGGTCTTAGCCGTAAATAGAAATATTAAAAAAGGTAGGAAGATTTTTCTGTTTAGCAAAAGTGACAAAAAGCAGATTACAGAGTACCTGACGGCTCAACACAAAAGTTTTGTCTCAAGTACAGATAGTGTTGAAGATCAGTGGACAAAGTTCAGAACCATCGTACAATATGCGTTAGATGAGTATGTTCCAAGCAAGCTCGTAAGACATGGAAAAGAGCCACCGTGGTACAACAACAGAGTTAGAAAACTGCTGCGGAAGCAAAGGGAACTTCACAGCAAACATAAACATAGCCAAAGCCTTGCATACAAACAAAAATTACGCAAAGCGAAATGCAGTGTGAGGAGGGCTATGCGAGAGGCGTTCAATGAATTCGAAAGTAAAGTTCTATGTACTGACTTGGCAGAAAATCCTAAGAAATTTTGGTCTTATGTCAAAGCGGTAGGTGGATCGAAACAAAATGTCCAGACACTCTGTGACCAAAATGGTACTGAAACAGAGGATGACAGACTAAAGGCCGAAATACAAAATGTCTTTTTCCAAAGCTGTTTCACAGAGGAAGACTGCACTGTAGTTCCTTCTCTAGATTGTCGCACAAATGACAAAATGGTAGATATCGAAATAGACGACAGAGGGATAGAGAAACAATTAAAATCGCTCAAAAGAGGAAAGGCCGCTGGACCTGATGGGATACCAGTTCGATTTTACACAGAGTACGCGAAGGAACTTGCCCCACTTCTTGCAGCGGTGTACCGTAGGTCTCTAGAAGAGCGCAGCGTTCCAAAGGATTGGAAAAGGGCACAGGTCATCCCCGTTTTCAAGAAGGGACGTTGAACATATGTGCAGAACTATAGACCTATATCTCTAACGTCGATCAGTTGTAGAAGTTTGGATCACGTATTATGTTCGAGTTTAATGACTTTTCTGGAGACTAGAAATCTTCTCTGTAGGAATCAGCATAGGTTTCGAAAAAGACGATCGTGTGAAACCCAGCTCGCGCTATTCGTCCACGAGACTCAGAGAGCCATAGACACGGGTTCACAGGTAGGTGCCGTGTTCCTTGACTTCCGCAAGGCGTTCGTTACAGTTCCCCACAGTCGTTTAATGAACAAAGTAAGAGCATATGGACTATCAGACCAATTGTATGATTGGATTGAAGAGTTCCTAGATAACGGAACGCAGCATGTCATTCTCAATGGAGAGAAGTCTTCCGAAGTAAGAGTGATTTCAGGTCTGCCCCAGGGGAGTGTCGCAATATACATAAATGACCTTGTGGATGACATCGGAAGTTCACTGAGGCTTTTTGAGGATGATGCTGTGGTATATCGAGAGGTTGTAACAATGGAAAATTGTACTGAAATGCAGGAGGATCTGCAGCGAATTGACGCATGGTGCAGAGAATGGCAATTGAAATCTCAATGTAAACAAGTGTAATGTGCTACGAATACATAGAAAGATAGATCCCTTATCATTTAGCTACAAAATAGCAGGTCAGCAACTGGAAGCAATTAATTCCATAAATTATCTGGGAGTTCCCATTAGGAGTGATTTAAAATGGAATGATCACATAAAGTTGATCGTTGGTAAAGCAGATGCCAGACTGAGATTCATTGGAAGAATCCTAAGGAAATGCAATCCGAAAACAAAGGAAGTAGGTTACAGTACGCTTGTTCGCCCACTGCTTCAATACTGCTCAGCAGTGTGGGATCCGTACCAGATAGGGTTGATAGAAGAGATAGAGAAGATTCAACGGAAAGCTGCGCGCTTCGTTACAGGATCATTTAGTAATCGCGAAAGCGTCACGGAGATGATAGATAAACTGCAGTGGAAGAATCCGCAGGAGAGACGCTCAGTAGCTCGGTACAGGGTTTTGTTGAAGTTTTGAGAACATACGTTCACCGAGGAGTCAAGCAGTATATTGCTCCCTCCTACGTATATCTCGCGAAGAGACCATGAGGATAAAATCAGAGAGATTAGAGCCCACACAGAAGCATACCGACAATCCTTCTTTCCACGAACAATACGAGACTGGAATAGAAGGGAGAACCGATAGAGGTACTAAAGGTACCCTCCGCCACACACTGTCAGGTGGCTTGCGGAGTATGGATGTAAATGTAGATGTAGATGAAGCTGTGGTGGACCTGTGGACTGAAGATGATGAACAGTACGTTCACCATCGCTTTCTGGAGGACTGCCCAAATAGTTTTCAGGAAGTTGTAAAAGGCTGTGGTGTCCAAAAAATGCTAGATAACAGGGGTTTTCCACAGTTGGTCTTCACATCAGTTTGAGGTTCACTCTACTAGTCTAAACGTTCTAACCCCCCCCCCCCCCCCCCTCCATTTTATGTGAGAATTTCCCTGAAATTTACTCGTGTTCAGCTATGTATTTCATGGGCTCTCTTAAAGCTAATATATTGTTCCCGTGCCCTCTCTCCATGCATTAAAGCTTCTGTTTTCACTTTTAGTTACTGTGTATTCTTTTACCTATAGAATACAAACTTAGATGTTTCATTTCTTTCAGACCCTTGTCCCTTTCATTTGGTACTTCGCATCCATGTACTCGGGTACACTGAACATTAGTAAGCACTGGCGGCTAGCTAAGCCGTACAATTCATGGAATGAGTTAGCTTTATCTGTTGTGAATATCAGAATACCAGGCAGTGCACTTGCTCAGTGGGCGTGGCTAAGCTTAATGAAAAAGATAATAAAGGAAAATTTGATCTATACACTTCTCTTTAACTTGATGACCCTACCAGGATTTGAGTTTTGGGTTTACTTTGAAAACAGTCTATATAATTCATCAGCACGTGCAACTTAGCAGACTGCCATTTTAGTTCCTTTTGGAAACTGGCCATGGTGGCATGCAAGAAAGAGACTCAGTGACTCTTTGTTTTACCACATGCTTTGTCTAGAAATTGACATAACCAAGAAGTTTGCAATAATTTTGTGTGTTCAGTTTCTTGCATGTGTTCTTTTTGGGGATATACCTTATGTTGTGTGAGATTTAAATTCGTGGTTTTTTGTCCTTGCAATTTTTCTGTTTAAGATATTATTTACTGTGTTTTTTTTTTTTTTTTTTTTTTTTTTTTTTTTTTTTTTTTTTTTTGTGGAATTATCTGTTTGGTGTTTCTCTGAATTGTGGTTCAGGTGTTGCAGTACATTTACCTGGAATACTTACCAGTTATCTGTTATGGAATACATTATTCGCAATTATGATCTTGATGAGTTTGCAGGCTACGCGGGATTTCTTATTGGGGAATAGCAGCGAAACCTTGCAAATAGTAGGTAATCACAGTTTAGTATCACATTTTAGCATCAATAATCTTCCACTTAAAATTTTACAAACTTATAATGAAATCCCCACACTCACTAATGTCGAGGAAGAAGCAGGTAATAATGTGAAAGTGTCGTTCGAACTAATGTTCAGTGAGACAAGCCAACCGAAATGCGCTTTGCACTCAACCGTGGCCAGAGGTTTATTTTTAGATGGAGAAGAGAAACTGCCAGCTTGGGAGAATAGTTCGGATCTCATGCAGGCAGTTTAGAAACGTTTAGCGGCT
This sequence comes from Schistocerca americana, assembly GCF_021461395.2. Lineage (NCBI taxonomy): Eukaryota > Metazoa > Arthropoda > Insecta > Orthoptera > Acrididae > Schistocerca > Schistocerca americana. The sequence goes on from NC_060126.1 coordinate 442,731,326, forward strand.
TAAAGCGTCACAATGAAGAAATGTTCATTAGTTCAAGACAACACAATGAAAATGCACAGCATCAAAACGAGGAACTGAGTAGATCAGCACAAGAAACAGGGGAGAGTGTGAAAGGAATACGGAAACGGGAAGTACAAGTCACGGCTGTTCCAACAATTCTTAACGAGAGACAGGAGAACTAAACCAAGGAGTTAAACAAAAAGAGTTAGTCAGATTGAGAAAAATCAGCCACGGCAAAGTCGTGTACATGAAAAATTGCACCACAAACTGCAGGGATGGGTAGAGAATCTAAAGAAAAGATAAGATTGAACTGTTGCAAGAAGTCTAATCTGAAGCGCCAGACAGTGATTTGCGGAAAATTAAGGAACAGTTAGCCAATCTAGTTGTTTTTATAATAAACAACGGGAAGACCGGCTTTGTGAAGTACAAGAACGAGTACTGCAAAATCAGGAAGAGATTAATAAAACAGTAGATAAGTTTGAAGAGATCAAGAATATGGTAAACCGTATTGCACTCAATAAGGAGCGTACACAACCCGATGGGAATATCGGAGCCAGAAGAAAAGCATTTACGTTGACGTTTCAGGAATGGACAATCTGAAGTCAGTCACCATCATGAACAGGTGATAAGTGACTGGCAGGAGAAAATTAACCATCTCAGAAACATTGTGTGTAGCGTAAGTCTAGTTTCTTTTTCATTGGGGTACATGGAGGCGACCACTGTACCCAGTTCGTCTCTGACACATCGTCCTTTCAGGAAGATGTAAAGATGACATCGACGCATTCCAAGGTCTTTTACAAAATCTTAAATGTGATGAGGCAGAGAAACCTATACCCCCCCCCCCCCCTCCCTCACTAAAATGGTCCAAGTGACGCTGCAAGGGCAGAAGACCTTTGGCAGCTGTATAATCGCAATCGTTTCCGGCATCACAAAAATTGTCCCTGAGCAATCAAAGGATCTGATAATAGGGCCTGAAACCATGAAACATGGAACGCAAGTGATTCGAAGACCAAAATAAGTGTGCTCAAAACTGGCAGTGTGCTGAGTGATCGCCAGCATAAATTGTAGAAATCATATCAGTTGATCCAAGAACAAATGATATGGGTGAAGGACCTTCTCAACAATGACAGGTACTGACGTGGGAAGTGAAATGGTAGTGACGGCGACAGGTAACGTTTATTTTCTGCATTTTGAAGATATGAGGGAGGCACTACTACATGAAGAAGATAACGCCAACGCCTTAGTTGTTCCATCCGGTAAGAAATGTCAATATTGGCAGGTTTAAAATTTCTAGCAGCCTGGAAACTGAATGTCCAGTTTCGGTTTTGAGCGACGAACAGGAGGCAGCTTGGCCTGTGTTGCTGCTACAAGAATGAAAGTGAAGGGATGAGTTCGTGTGAAGAGTGCAGAAATCAAGAGGCAGTGTAGAACTGATTTTGTAAGAGCGTGTTCAACATGACTTTATTAATGGTAATGTTGTAAGCTACTTATGTAAACCGCTAGTTCGCTGGTCTACAGTGGGAACTTTTTCTATTTGTAGGTGTAAGCTACATGTCGTAACCTTATCGACGATAATATGAATCGAACAATATTAAGTACCGAATTGTATCCACAATTGACAAATATCTGCGGTCAAGCTACCATCAAAAGACAATTTTTTTTACAATAAAATTTACAGGGTCGCCACCAGCCCAAGCCCTTCCTAATATACAAGAATAACTGAACCGGAGTTAATTCAAATTTGGGATTCAATGGAAACAAATGAAGTAGCAGCACAACAGAATTATCCTTTACGGCATATTTATTCGTTAATAAAGGTTTTGAAATAGCGTGCACATCCTATGGGTATACTTAGCTGGTGCCTGAACATGAACTACATTAATCTACTTTCGATAAGTGAAATTATATTGTACAATTTAACTGTTGTGATTAATGGAAAAGGTGAGGAAGGGGAAACTGGAAACATCCTCTCAATCATTTAATCTAGATTCGCACGACAGAGAAAGATCACAGCAATAACCGACCACCTTTGGAAACATGCACTAATTTGCAAAGAGGTTTATTTCCGTTGCAAGATTCGGTCAGCGTGAGTACATGAAATGAGAAGCAGTGCGCCCACGTGCAAAGAACGCAGTTCACCACATGGTGCATCGGGTCACACATTTATGGTTTCAAAGCAGAATTTAAGTGGAAAGCACAAATATAAGAAGCGTTTCTTTCCTTAGGGAACGACTATAACATGAATTTGTCACTACAACGGAAAATTAAATCACCATGGCAGAAACCTTCCGATGATTCAAGGTACACGTGGTCAATTAAGAATTAAACCATTACAAAAGTTCGCCTTAATTCACGAAAATCCGATGTTTCAACGAATTTATCCCGCACAAAACAGATTAAATTAGCACTGGAAAAACCTATCGGTATGCAGTAGGAAGCGGAAACGTACATGGTTTTCCAAACCCTAGTACAATACGAACACAAGCATATACTACCACCAAGAAGCCAAAAAAAATTGAAAAAGAATAAAACCACTCACGCAAAACACACAATTAATCTCACATTGGCACGAGATATAAGTTCACTAGCTGTTCCTAGTCATGTTCAATAGTGGATGCTCCACTCGACGATGTCCCACAGGAACAAAGCCAATTTCCTTCACAACTATTTTTAAACACGATCATGACGTATTGTTAACCAATTGTACCACAGGCCGAGCGGAAATTCGTAAGGTTTCAGTTAGGCTGAACGACTTAAATATTCCATCGAATTTAACATAGGAAAATCGCGATTAACACTACCTCCTACTGTGTCATTAGTACTAGAAGCCTTACTTAGGAGCTGCGAACCGTACTCACCAACAGCCTGGAGAAGAGTGCCTGCTCTGCACAACGCTCCTAGCAACCCCCTGGCTGAGACGGAAGCGACCAGAGGGATCCTTTCCGCCACCAACCTGACAAACAAACAAATCTGAACCTCGGATGAACCTCTTTGCTCAGGTAAGCATTTCTAAGTTGGTGGGCCTGTGAACGCTGCCAAACGACAGGCACTCATCTTCTGCTCCCAGCAGACGACAACCAACTAGCTTCCACCACAAAATAAGCCCGAAAAGATACGTAAAACACCCATTCACTCACATTCAACCACACATAAGGTGACATAACGGAGGGGCATGATAATTATGTCTCATGATTTCACATAGAACATAAAATTAGAATACAATACATTGAAATATTAGTGCAAGGCACCATTTTCTTGCATCTTACGTTGGATATATAGTGAATTACTTTCAGTTTCACTGCTCAGTCTTTCTGGGAGACTTAATAAGCAAAATCGCAATTACGCAGTGGATCAAATGAGACGTAACTGAATCATATGAGGCAAACATGTATGAAAAGACTCGACAGAGACGTTTCAATGTTACTGAATACAGAAGCAGTTTTGGGTATAGATTTTATGAATACCTCTCATTGTGTACTAACTGTGAGTTGTGGCAAAGTGGATTTAATAGTACAAGGCAGTCTCCAGTTAGACTCGGTTCTTAAGCTGACACAGAAACTAGATTCCCATAGTCACCCGACGAAGAATTGGTACAGAGACCCCATTACCCACCCACTAGCGTCAGGACAGACATTGTTGCTAACTCAGATCACGAAGGGAAGGTACTTTTCGTTAAGTAATTCTACTAAATTCTTACCGATTATAGGTCAGGCTACTTGTGCATCCGTTTGCGGTAGGGCTCGAAACTCTGTGGGCCAGGATATTATGTGGAGTGCACCACGTCTCTAGTATTCAGAAGTTCTGGAATAGGACAGTCAGAATTCATATGTAGTAATGTAAAGTATGTTTTTGTTTTGTTTGCCACTTTCTGAAGAAGGGCTTGTTTATTTTGTTTCTTGTTTATTTTGTTCCTTGAAAATCATGGTAAGCTCTTGCGAAATGTTGGATTGTTTCTTATGAAATACCGTATTTCTTTGCTATTTGCGCTTTTTTGTGTGTTTCGGTTTGTTCATTCTAAAGAGATGTGCAAATGAATGCACGGACAGGATCTTGAGATAAGAATACTAGTTAAAGTCTTCTTTGATGTCATCTATAGAGAGGGAGCCTCCGTCCGCGGCTCGTGGTCTTGCGGTAGCGTTCTCGCTTCCCGCGCACGGGGTCCCGGGTTCGATTCCCGGTGGGGTCAGGGATTTTCTCTGCCTCGAGATGACTGGGCGTCTTTTACCATCATTTCATCCTCATTCACTCGCAAGTCGCCGTAGTGGCGTTAAAGAACTTGCGGAGCGGCGGCCGAACCGCCCCGCGAAGGGTCTCCCGGCCACCAGCCATACAGTGTCCAGTGCCCAATAGCCAAATAAAGCAGGCAAAAAGGAAATGATCAGCCATTAATTTAGTGCAAAGGATACAAAGAAGTGTTCCAAGATAACAACGAAATGTCAAACAGTGTATCTCATTTAATTAATGTGCTCTCTCACGTTCTCTCTCTCTCTCTCGCTCTCTCCATTCAAGGTACGTTTTTTTCCCTTCTTTTTGTTTCTTTTTTGTTGTGTGTTCTGTCGTGTATAGTCTTGTGATTATATATTCTTTGCCTCAAAATTCCGTAAAAACTGCTGCGTACACCCTTACGCAGTACATTAATAACCTTCTGTATTCATTAATTTATTCACATAGATGTTCTGGTCTATATTCCCCTTTCACCTTTGGCAAACATATAGGGAACATGCCAAAACAGGTGCATTTCTAATACCATACAGAAGAAAAATTCTTTTTTTAAAAATGAAAATACAAAAAAATCGACGTAACGCAAGTTCGAAATTTAAAAAAAAAAGACATAAACAAATGACAGGAAAAATTATCTAAAGGACACTCAGAGAACAAAAGTGTTGTAACTCAGCGAAAGACTACTAAAAGAATAATCAGAAGAGAAACGAGAAAATGCACACCACCGTTCAATAATCAAGCACACCATTTCATGTAAAAAATCTGCAATTGTTAAAATTTGCAAATAAAAGTTTATATACGTTACAAAAAAAATGCCATACGCTCATTATTAGTATTATTATTATTATTATTATTATTATAGGGACCCTCTTATTTTTATTGTATTAGGGAAAGTGTGCCTCTCTTTGTCAAATGGTGCTAATTTATTCTTGATAAATATCTATGATAGGGAATGAAATGGTTATGTAAGAGTACAATGACGAGCATTCGATTTAATAAAGCTTGGTTCCATGATAAAGCAGGCGTCCTGAGGGTATAAGAAGTACACACGAGTCGCTTATGTTTCGAGTAATAAAGTGATTTAGCCAAGTAACGAGACTACAGGAGTTAGTATAATTACATTTTAGAGACAAAAAAATCTCTTTAGAAAAGAGTAAAGAACTTCCAAGTGTTAGAGTGTTGCGATGCATCTGGTTTTTATGAGATATTTGTTTTTTGCTACTTAATGTAGCGTATAGGTAGTGTCGACTTTGTGAGTCGATGATTGTCACGGAGAGAACACTGTGCAAGGAATTCTGCACTGTTTCATAGTAACGGCTGTGGGACTAGGGGCGACAAAATAGAGATTGAGTGATTTTGTCAGTGGCCCACGGCGGCGCCGTATCCCATAATTAGGAAGACTAGAGTAAAACAATAAGTTTATTCTCCTCAGTTTCACTCACGCAACTATGAAATAAACTTAGGCTCTGATTAAAAATCCCGAATTTGCGGATTACACCTGAGTAAGCCACATACATCGGAGAAGGAAGACACCTGACATTGTGACGGGTATGGTGAAAGAGTGTTTGGTAACCACGCACTGTACCTTTGGTGACTAGACCATGGGTGCTGCTTGATTTCACGAAACAATGTACGGTCCCTCCGAGTAAGTTTACTGCAACCGTCTGATGTTCTACACAGAACTCTAATGAGGAATTCCACAGCCAAAGCCAAGAGTATGTTGAAGCACATCCATCGGGTGGGAGCAACTTAGTAGGTGTGCTGGATAAGTGTGTGTGTGTGTGTGTGTGTGTGTGTGTGTGTGTGTGTGTGTGTAGCAGGAAGTTACAAACATCCGGCAGTTCTCCCGAAATTTTGTGGAACATTAATTATCTCTTTTTTTAATTTTTTTATTTTGCATGGTCATTAACACAAGATTCATTTTATTTAAAATTGTCTGTTTATATAGTTTTTGGATGTTTAAAAGTGTTCACGTTTATGGTATTGTTTATTTAGTGAATGTTCAGTTTTATACACCTCAAACTCATTTTGTAGCTGTGTTTAGCTGATCAAGAAATTAACTTTTTTGTATGTTTCACTGCATTGTGTGTTCTTTAAATTGGTTGTTTTTTATCACAGCGCTTGAATATATGTTTGATTTTGAAGATATGACAAATATGTGCTGTACAATCATGTAATGGTTTTAATTGGCTTTTAATTCATTCATGCTGTATTTTGATTCAGTATAGGGTACACAAATCTGTTTAGTTTTCATTTCTCTGTGTTTGCATTACTTATTTATCTTATTTGTTTTATTTCCATTTGAATTTTTTACTTGCTTTTTCCTAAGAATTAACTCTGTTTATTAACTTCTGCATAACGATGCGTACAAAACGATGCTAAAAGTTGAATGATTACCACCTGTCTATGGAATTTTCTTGCTTTTGCGAATACATACAACGCAGCAAACTATGGATATATGTGTGACTGAATTGCGCAATTGCTGAATTACTCATTGTAGGGTATGAGTAATACCTTCACTGAATCTTTTCTTACATGTGTTTCCTGTTCTATCATTTCCTCTTTCCATCAAATGGTTTATTATGAAGAAAAATTCTTGGGGATGCGTTCCTATCGTTATAAGAAGACAACCTCTGCTCATATTAATTTTCAGAGGCTTAGGGTAATGAAAAGTACTCATGGAATATTCTGTAAATCATATGAATTTAGGTTCCCAGCAGCATTCATCTCGTGTAATTTGATGTGTGTGTGTGGTGGTATTCCGAGCATTTCATAACCTGGTGCACCCAGCCCATGACGTACACTGACAGAAAAGAAAATGACTGCACCAAGAAGGAGTTGTTCGACATGAACGACTGTTGGTAGGCGTATTTCTACATCTGAAAGATCAGGTCAATTCAAATTTTTGTCAGTCACATAAGTAGCGCCACTATGAGGATGTAAATCAGGTTTTCTTTAAATACACGCTGTAACCACCATGATCGTTAACTACTTGTGAGATTGAACATGGTGAGCTGAAGTTAGGCAAGAATGCCTCTAAGGCAACAAAGACGCCGTTATCAACAACTCATTGACTCTGAACGAGGTCGTGTAATAGGACTTGGAGAAGCTGGATATTAGTTCTGTGATACTGCAGAAAGACTGGGCAGGAATGTAGCCACTGTACATGATGGTTGCCTGCGGTGCTCACGAGATGGTGCGGTCGCAAGAAGACCTCGCTCTGGACGGCCACGAGGCACTACTGAGAGGAAAGACCATCATATTTGGCATGTAACATCCACGAGATAAATTTTAGCTACAGTGCGACGAGAGGAAATTATGCCTCTAACAATTATAAACATTATCTATTCAACATATGAAAAAAAACAGTGAAAACGATGATAAATATTAATTATTTACGTAATATTTTATGATGTAATTGGACATATTGATGTGTATCATGCAAAGACAATGATAATTGTAAATTCCTTTTATGATCTGCGTTTGTCTTCCTTTGTTTTTACCTTTTGTTGGTTGGCTTTTGTAGGGTACGGACGCGTATCAAACTGAGGTCTGTTAAGAAATTGTAATTATTTGTTAATTATTACTCGAGAATAGAGTTCATTATTATTATAAATATGAGTGAATAATTATTTGTAACTTTAATTCCTCTCTCAGTGAGCATTATCTGTGTTAATTGTTTCTTTCCGCTGCAAGGAGCGCTGCCATTGATGATAGCGATTTGTATCGCGTTTTTGTCTGTGTTTTCCTTACAAAAAAATCAAACGTTTGCTTGATGAAGTCTAAATAGTGCACAATACGAAAGTAAAGTTTAATAAGCGTTTCAAATAGTTACCTTATTTGCTCTAACAATAGAAAGTCTCTATCAATTGTCTGCCGCCATTTTAACAATTATCTCAGCGGCAAATTCAAATTACGCAACTCTGCAGGCATAAATGCAGAACGTAATAAAAATGTGTAAAAATAAATGTGCACCGGTGGTCCCGAACTCATTTTCATGAAAATAATTCCAATCAGATTCGTTCTTTAAAAACAGTGCTCATAGCACGATAGTTACAACAAACTTTTCTAGCTGATGTATGGAGCCGAAATTAATTAAGCACGAGTTACGAAGAATATTGTTTCAGGTAAGATACGTCAGTGTTGTACGCGGCTGATATTCGGTGGTTTTAATGATCATTTTGCTGAAAATAACTGTTTCATAATCAATAGTTGTATAGAATCTGTTGTATGAACTGTGATTTAATGACACTTACACAACTAACAGACAACACTTTAACACGACGTTAACTTGGAGTTCTTTAGCAACTTGACCAAATCTTTAGCCGGGAGAAAAATTATTTAGTGATTACTCAATGTAATAAAATTAGATAAATACCAAACAACTGAATAACACAGCGAACGCCACAGGCATATGGCTGTCACGCATCGTACTGCATCTGCAGCAGCAATTTGAGTAGCAGTTGGCATCACAGTGACACAACGTCTGTTACAAATCGATTAACTACGAACCAGACGGCCTATAGCGTGCTTTCCACTGACTGGTGCAACCAGCACCGGATGCGACTTCAGTGTTGTCAAGCGAGAGCTCATTGGAGAAGAGCGTTTTCAAATGAACTCTGGCTCTGCATCAGTGCCAGTGATGGATGTGTCTTGGTTATAAGGAGGCCAGGTTGAGGACCTGCAACAGATGTGTCTGGGTGCCAGACACACTGGACCCACACCTTGAGTTCTGGTCTGAGGTGCGATTTCGTATGACAGCAGGAACACTCTCCTGGTTATCCCACGCCCCTGCCTGGAAATTTGTACGTCTTGTTTCCTCGATTGTCTCACGAAATAGAGAAACAGCTTGCGAAATCCGTAGCAGACATAAAGATTGCCGACAATCCGCCGGTACAATCTGTGACAATGAGTGGTCCCACGGCTTCAGTAAAACTTCCGCTGATCAAGCTTGAGCCTTTTTCAGGCGATCTCGAGACATGGGCGCGATTCTGGGAGCAGTTTGAGCAGTCGGTTGACAACGATCCGACGGTATCTGCAATTAATAAACACATTTTTCTTCGCAGCTATCTCTCGGGAGAACCAAAGCATTTAGTGGACGGTATTGCGGTGACGGCCGAGACGTACGCAGAAACGAAGAGGATTCTTAAAGCGCGTTATGGCAACAAGGGTCGAATAATTCTAGCCCACTTACATTACCTCGAAGCCATGAACTCAATTAAGCTGTCCACCTCAGAGGAACTTAATTCAACATTCATTGAATGCCAGCGACGTATTCAAGCTCTCCGGGCACTTGGGGAAGACGTGAACGGATACGGCCGAGTCCTCGCGCCGAAAATTTTACGCGCTTTTCCGGATGACATATGCCGCCGCTGGATAATTCACGCCAAGCGTACAGGAATATCCGAAGGGGACATTTTGCAACTGATGGAGTTTCTGAACAAGGAAGTCGACGGGGCGCTTGCCATGCAGAAGTTACGCGATGAATTTTCCAGCACTTCTAGTAACCTTCCCCGGTTTCGGCACCAAAATTCTTATGTCGTGAAACACATTAGAGCAGCGATTAGCAGTCTAACAACACTTTATTACATAGTCACAGAACATACACTACAACATGTCAAAGATACACTGTCCTAAGAGTAAACAAACAGTCTCTCACTTGCCCGAAGTACATCACTCTGTGACACTTGTCATCTGACCTGTTCTGCTGCCATTCATGAAGAGCATTCCAAGTGGTGTTTTCAAACACATTAACGCTCGCCCACATACCGCTTTTGTAAACGTCGTCCTCGCCCGTTCGATCACCATATCTGTCTCCAACCGAACGCATATAGGACCTCATTGGACGACAGCTTCAGCATCGCCCACAAACAGCATTTACAGTCGCCCTGTTGATCTGCCAAGTGTAACAGGCACGGGACTCCATTCCGCAAACTTACCCCGCTCGGCACCTGTACAGCACAATGATGCACGTTTTCATGTTTGCACTCTACATATCTCTGACGTCGATCTGTTGTAGAATTTTAGAACATGTTTTTTGCTCGCATATCATGTCGTTTCTGGAAGCCCAGAATCTACTCTGTAGGAATCAACATGGATTCAGGAAACAGCGATCGTGTGACACCCACCTCGCTTTATTTGTTCATGAGACCCAGAAAATATTAGATGCAGGCTCCCAGGTAGACGCCGTTTTACTTGACTTCCGGGGGGCGTTCGACGCAGTTCCGCACTGTCGCCTGATAAACAAAGTAAGAGCCTACGGAATATCAGACCAGCTGTGTGGCTGGATTGAAGAGTTTTTAGCAAACAGAACGCAGCATGTTGTTCTCAATGGAAAGACGTCTACAGACGTTAAAGTAACCTCTGGCGTGCCACAGGGGAGTGTTATGGGACCATTGCTTTTCACAATATATATAAATGACCTAGTACATATTGTCGGAAGTTCCATCCGGCTTCTCGCGGATGATACTGTAGTATTCAGAGAAGTTGCAGCATTAGAAAATTGCAGCGAAATGCAGGAAGATCTGCAGCGGATAGACACTTGGTGCAGGGAGTGGCAACTGACCCTTAACATAGACAAATGTAATGTATTGCGAATACATAGAAAGAAGGATCCTTTATTTATAACTATATGATAGTGGAACAAACAGTGGTAGCAGTTGCTTCTGGAAAATATCTGGGAGTATGCGTGCGGAACGACTTGAAGTGGAATGATCATATACAGTTAATTGTTGGTAAGGCGGGTACCAGGTTGAGATTCACTGGGAGAGTCCTTAGAAAATGCAGTCTATCAACAAAGGAGGCGGCTTACAAAACAGTCGTTCGACCTATACTTGAGTATTGCTCATCAGTGTGGGATCCGTACCAGATCGGGTTGACGGATGAGATAGAGAAGATACAAAGAAGAGCGGCGCGTTTCGTCACAGGGTTATTTGGTAAGCGTGATAGCGTTACGGAGATGTTTAGCAAACTCAAGTGGTAGACTCTGCAAGAGAGGCGCTCTGCATCGCGGTGTAGCTTGCTGTCCAGGTTTCGAGCGGGTGCGTTTCTGGATGAGGTATCGAATATATTGCTTCCCCCTACTTATACCTTCCGAGGCGATCACGAATGTAAAATTAGAGAGATTCGAGCACGCACGGAGGCTTTCCGGTAGTCGTTCTTCCCGCGAACCATACGCGACTGCAACAGGAAAGGGAGGTAATGACAGTTGCACGAAAAGTGCCCTCCGCCACACACTGTTGGGTGGCTTGCGGAGTATAAATGTAGATGTAGATCCTGCGGTTAGAGTGGTTATTAATCTAGGAGCATTTCACATTCGCAGTGGCTTATCTCGCACATCACTTTAACGTGTCATCTTGCAATGTTAATCACCTAAGTATGTCACCTAGACAAATACGTCCTCGAAATTTCATTACTGAATGTTAATTATTATTGTGCTGCAGTTATTTTTCTTCAGCGAATTTTCACAAATGGGCAGCAAAACTGCTGTTTAGGGCTAGGTAGTGTGGACAAACAACTCTCGCCCCCATAACTTCTAAATTTCTGTTAGTGGCAATGGACGGGCTGTAGTGAGTGGAACACAAGCACTCTGCCACTGATTCTTAAAATGACCAGACGCCTTGAAGGAGCGTCACCTGTACAGTAAGACACTATGGACGCATTGCAATGTTTATTGTCGTTCTGGTGGTCTAGGGGAGCCGGCACGCTAACTCAGCGTGTTCGGTCAGAGGGTTAACTGTCCTCTGTAATAAAAAAAACTGAGTTAATCTATCAACAACGAACATAAATGGATGTCTTACGACGTTCGCCCCGAGAAGATGCAACGAATGAAAGCGAACAAAATGAGATTTTAAAAAAGGGTAGCGTCTTTAATTAATAATCAAAACGCTCTCTGTGCCGGATTAGAATCCCACACCTGATAAATTTTGATTAATAATCAGCGTTGGCAGCCGAAGACTTCCAGCAGAAAAAGTCACCCCTCCTTCTGCCAACGGCCTTGTCAAAGAGGGCGGAGGAGCAGACAGAGGTTCAGGACACTCTCTTGTCCGAGGGGTGGGAAATTGCCCCTAAAGGCGGAAGAATCAGCAATGATCGGCATGAGGATGCAAAGTGCAATGGAAATCACTACATTAAAGACACGTAACGTGTATCCACAGAACATGTGGCCTGTAAATGGAAAGTGTCATGATGACCTCTCCATTGGTGAAAGATTCCGGAATAGTTCCCCATTCGGATCTCTGGGAGGCTACTGCCAAGCGGGACGTGACCATGAGAAAAGGATTCAATAACCAACGAACGCATAACGTTCTACGAATCGGGGCGTGGAATGTCAGAAGCTTGAATGTCGTAGGGAAACTAGAAAATCTGAAAAGGGAAATGCAAAGGTTCAGTCTAGATATAGTAGAGGTCAGTGAAGTGAAATGCAAAGAAGACAAGGATTTCTGGTCAGATGAGTATAGGGTAATATCAACAGCAGCAGAAAATGGTAAAACGGGAAAAGGATTCGTTATGAATAGGAAGATATGGCAGACAGTGTGTTACTATGAACAGTTCAGTGATCGGGTTGTTCTTATCAGAATCGACAGCAAACCAACACCGACAACGATACTTCTGGTATATATGCCGACATCGCAAGCTGAAGATGAAGAGATAGAGAAAGTATATCAGGATAACGAAACGGTAAAAATGTGTGACTAGGGCCTCGCGTCGGGTAGACCGTTCGTCGGGTGCAAGTCTTTCGATTTGACGCCTCTTCGACGACTTGGGCGTTGATGCGGATGAAATGAGGATGATTAGGACAACACAACACCCAGTCCCTGAGCGGAGAAAATCTCCGACCCAGCCGGTAATCGAACCTAGGCCCTGAGAATTGACATTCTGTCGCGCTGACCAGCTATTGGGGGCGGACATTGAAACGGTAATACAGTACGTCAGGAGAGATGAAAATCTAGTAGTCATGGAAGACTGGAATGTAGTTGTAGGGGAAGGATTAGAAGAAAAGGTTACAGGAGAATATGGGTTTGGGACAAGGAATGAGAGAGAGGAGAAAGACTAATTGAGTTCTGTAACAAGTTTCAGCTAGCGAATACTCTGTTCAAGAATCACAATAGGAGGACGTATACTTGGAAAATGCCAACTAATACGGGAGATGTCACTTACATTACCTCATGGTCAGACAGAAATTCCGAAATCAGGTACTGGATAGTAGGGCGTATCCAGCAGCAGATATTCAGACCACAATGTAGTGGTGATGAAGAGTAGGCCGAAGTACAAGAGCCGGCCGCGGTGGCCGTGCGGTTCTAGGCGCTCCAGTCCGGAGCCGCGCTGCTGTTACGGTCGCAGGTTCGAATCCTGCCTCGGGCATGGGTGTGTGTGATGTCCTTAGGTTAGTTAAGTTTAAGTTGTTCTAAGTTCTAGGGGACTAATGACCACAGCAGTTGAGTCCCATAGTGCTCAGAGCCATTTGAACCATTTTTTCGAAGTACAAGACATTAATCAGTAAGAATCAATACGCAAAGAAGTGGGAAACAGAAGTACTAAGGAATGACGAGATACGCTTGAAGTTCTCTAAGGCTATAGATACAGAAATAAGGAATATCTCAGTAGGCAGTACAATTGAAGAGGAATTGACATCTCTAAAAAGGGTCATCACAGAAGTTGGAAAGAAAATCGTAGGTACAAAGAAGATAACCGCGAGGGAATCATGAGTAACAGAAGAAATACTTTAATTGATCGATGAAAGGAGGAAGTAAAAAAAAAATGTTCCGGGAAACGCAAGAATACGGAAATACAAGTCGCTGAGGAATGAAATAAATAGGAAATGCAGGGAAGCTAAGATGAAATGGCTGCATGAAAAATGTGAAGAAATCGAAAAAGAATTGATTGTCGGAAAGACAGACTCAGCATAGAGGAAAGTCAAAACAACCTTCGCTGGCATTAAGAGCAAGGCGCTACAGTCTAGAGCCGCGCAACCGCTACGGTCGCAGGTTCGAATCCTGCCTCGGGCATGGCTGTGTCTGGTGTCCTTAGGATAGTTAGGTTCAAGTAGTTCTAAGTTCTAGGGGACTGATATCCACAGCAGTTAAGTCTCATAGTGCTCAAAGCCATTTGAACATTCTACTGATAAATGCAGAGGAGAGAGCGGATAGGTGGAAAGAATACAAAAAATGTTCAAATGTGTGTGAAATCTTATGGGACTTAACTGCTAAGGTCATCAGTCCCTAAGCTTACACACTACTTAACCTAAATTATCCTAAGGACAAACACACAAACACCCATGCCCGAGGGAGGACTCGAACCTCCGCCGTGGCCAGCCGCACGGTCCATGACTGCAGCGCCCTAGACCGCTCGGCTAATCCCGCGCGGCGGAAAGAATACACTGAAAGCCTCTATCAGGGGGAAGATTTGTATGATGTGACAGAAGAGAAAACAGTAGTCGATTTAGAAGTGATAGGGGACCCAGTAGAAGAATGGGAGTTTAAAAGAGCTTTGGAGAACTTAAGATCAATTAAGTCATCATAACATTCCATCAGAATTTCTAAAATCATTGGAGGAAGTGGCAACAAAACGACTGTTCACGCTGGTGTATACAATGTATGAGTCTGGCGACATACCATCTGACTTTCAGAAAAAGCATCATCCACACATTTCTGTAGACGGCAAGAAATGCCAAGTGCGAGAATTGTCGCATGATCAGCTTAACAGCTCATGCATCCAAGTTGCTTACAAGAATGATAAACAGAAGAATGGAGAAGAAGACTGAGAAAGTGTTAGATGACGATCAGTTTGGCTTTAGGAAAAGTAAAGGCAGGAGAGAGGCAATTCTGACGTTGCGATTAATAAAGGAAGCAAAGCTAAAGAAAAATTAAGACACGTTCACACGATTTGTAAACCTGGAAAAAGCCTCCGACAATGTAAAATGGTGCAAGGTGTTCGAAATTCTGAGAAAAACAGAATTACCTCGAAGAAAACGGTCTATTGACACACAGTTAACAGGGGTTTAGAAAACATCGTTCCTGTGAAACACAACTAGCTCTTTATTCGCATGAAGTGTGGAGCGCTATTGAAAAGACATTTCAGATCGATTCCGTATTTCTGGATTTCCGGAAGGCTTTTGACACTATACCACACAAGTGGTTCGTAGTGAAATTGCGTGCTTATGTAATATCGTCTGAGTTATGTGACTGGATTTGTGATTTCCTGTCAGAGAGTTCACAGTTCGTAGCAACTGACGGAAAGTCATCGACTAAAACAGAAGTGATTTCTGGCGTTCCCCAAGGTAGTGTTATAGGC
Organism: Schistocerca americana; assembly: GCF_021461395.2. NCBI lineage: Eukaryota > Metazoa > Arthropoda > Insecta > Orthoptera > Acrididae > Schistocerca > Schistocerca americana. Next base: position 442,746,839 of record NC_060126.1, read on the forward strand.
CCTTCGTTGTTCCTTATCTATATAAACTATTTGGGGACAATCTGAGCAGCGGTCTTAGGTTGTTTGCAGATGACGCTGTCGTTTACCGACTAATAAAGTCATCAGAAGTTCAAAACAAACTGCAAAACGATTTAGAGAATATATCTGAATGGTGCGAAAAGTGGTAGTTGACCCTAAATAACGAAAAGTGTAAGGTCATCCCCACGAGTGCTAAAAGGAACTCGTTAAACTTCGGTTACATGATAAATCAGTCTATTCTAAAAGCCGTAAATTCAACGAAATACCTAGGTATTACAATTACGAACAACTTAAATTGGAAGGAACACATGGAAATTGTTGCGGGGAAGGCTAACCAAATATTGCATTTTATTGGCAGGACACTTAGAAAATGTAACAGACCTGTTAAGGAGACTGCCTACACTACGCTTGTCCGTCCTCGTTTAGAATACTGCTGCGCGGTGTGGCATACTTACCAGATAGGACTGACGGAGTACATGGGAAAAATTCAAAGAAGGGCAGCACGTTTTGTATTATCGTGAAATGTGGGAAAGAGTGTCACTGAAATGATACAGGATTTGGGCTGGACATCATTAAAAGAAAGGCTACGGAATCTTCTCACGAAATCCCAATCACCAACTTTCTCCTTCGGATGCGAAAATATTTTGTTGACACCTACCTACATAGGGAGAAAAGATCACCACGATAAAATAAGGGAAATCAGAGCCCGTACGGAAAGATATAGGTGTTCGTTCTTTCCGCGCTCTATACGAGATTGGAATATTAGAGAATTGTTCGATGAACCCTCTACCAGGCACTTAAATGTGATTTGCAGAGTATCCATGTAGATGAGTGCTCGGCTTAAAGAGGGTGTAAATCACGTATATAGTCTTTCCCCACTACTGTTCAATCTGTACATCGAAGAGGCCATGATGGATATAAAAGAAAGTTTCAGGAGTGGAATCAAAAATGTGAAAGGGTATTGATACGATTCGCCAACGACAATGCTATCGTGAGTGAAATTGAAGAAGAATTACACGATCTGATGAACGGAATGAACAATCTAATGAGTACAGAATATGTACTGAGAGCAAATAGAAGAAAGACGAAAGTAATGAGAAGTAGCAGAAATGAGAACAGCGAGAAACTTATCAGGATTGATGGTCACGAAGTAGATGTAGTTAAAGAATTCTGCTACGTAGGCAGTAACATAACCAATGGCGGACGGAGCAAGGAGGACATGAAAAGGAGACCATCAACGGCGAAAAGGGCATTCCTGGCCATGAAAATTATTCTGGTATCAAACATAGGACTTAATATGAGAAAGAAATTTATACGAACATACGTCTGGAGTACAGCATTGTATAGTAGTGAAACATGGACTGTGGGAAAACCGGGACAGAAGAGAATCGAAGCATTTGAGATGTGGTGCTACCAGACGAATGTTCAAAGTTAGGTGGACTGGTAAGGTAAGGAATGAGGAGGTTCTGCGCAGAATCGGAGAAGAAAGGAATATGTGGAAAACACTAATAAGGAGAAGGGACTGGATGGTAGGACATCTGTTAAGATACGAAGGAATGACTTCCATGGTACTAGAGGGAACTGTAGAGGGTAAAAGGTGTAGTGGAAGACGGAGATTCGAATACATCGAGCAAATAATTCAGGACGTATGTTGCAAGCGCTACTCTGAGATGAAGAGATTGGCGCAGGAGAAGAATTCGTGGCGGGCCGCATCAAACCCGCCAGAGGAGTGATGACCCAAAAAAAAAGTGGTTTGCCTTGTGAATTGTGCCCCCACTCATGCTACCTCCCCCCCCCCCCCCAGTGATTGCTCATTTCTTGTTTTGTTCACTTTATGTATAACACGTTTTCCCCCAGAGTTAGTGCTCAGATTAGCCTGAGTTTAACTCTACTAGACGAAAAGCAAGGTTCTCCCCCCCCCCCCCCCCACAACTACCCCCCACACCCATTTTACTTGAGAATTTGTGCACGAATTTTATTCTGTCGAGAGGATAGAGCATATTCCAGGCTCCGAAAGACAGCTCTATGCTAGATGCATAGAGGGAGAAAGAGATGGAAAGAACCGCCTTCACACGGCTACCCTCGTTGGAGGTTTGAGTCCTCCCTCGGGCATGGGTGTGTGTGTTGTCCTTAGCGTAAGTTAGTTTAAGTTAGATTAAGTAGTGCGTAAGCCTAGGGACCGATGACCTCAGCAGTTTGGTCCCATAGTCCTTACCACAAATTTCCAAAGAAAGGCCAAGAAGGTTCAAATGGTTCAAATGGCTCTGAGCACTATGGGACTTAACTTCTCAGGTCATCAGTCCCCTAGAACTTAGAACTACTGAAACCTAACTAACCTAAGGACATCACACACAGCCAGTTTCGAGGCAGGATTCGAACCTGCGACCGCAGCGGTCCCGCGGTTCCAGGCTGTAGCGCCTAGAACCGCCAATATGGTGAAGCAGGCAGTGGCCTAAGAAGTGGAGGAGGAGGAGGAGGAGAAGGAAGAGGAAGAGGAAGAGGAGGAGAAGAAGAAAAGACGACTTAAGTACGAGTATAAGTCTAAGACTGTTTCAATAGCTATAAATATTTTCTTACGTTAACACGTCCCGAAGTAATTTTTACGTGAAATGATGTAAGCAACTAGCTGTTGTCTCTCATGGTGGTGTGTTGTGTGGACCGTCTCAAGGCTAATATGTCGTTCTCATGCCCTCCCTCCCTCCCTCCTCAATCCCCTCACCATACATAAAAGCTTCTGCTTCTACTTTAAGTTATTGCGTATTTATAAATGCTCTACGAAAATTTTTTAGCATCCCTTCCCCTTTTCATTTGCCACATCCCATCAGTGTGGTTGAGTACATTAGTAAATTGAAATATAGTAAGCATTGGTGGTTCACTAAGATGCACTCTTCGTGGAACATTAGCATTATCCGTTGCGATTATTTGGCAGTATGCTTGCCGAGTGAGAATGTTTAAGTTTCGTGAGAAGTACAATTGAACAAAATTTGTTATACACCCCTGTTTCTACTTTGTTACTTCCTTAGTATCAAATGAGCAAGTAAGGTAGTTCAATGGTCAGCTCATTAATCTCACATTTCGGAGGACGACAGTGAAAACCCTCGTCCAGCTACACAGATTTAGGTTTCCCATTGTTTCCCTAAATCGTTTAAAGCAAATGCCAGGATGGTTCCTTTTGAAGATCACGGCCGATTTCTTTCCCTAAACTGAGCTTGAGTTCGGTCTGAAATGACCTCATTGTCGACTGGATGTTAAACCCTAAGCACCCTTTTTCTTTTTGGTATCATGTAGGATCTTATTTTGAGATGATCTTCAGTATGTTTATTCTCTAATGGAATGTGTCAGAAGTATTGTATCTCTCTCCAACCAACAATTAGCGGAGGCAGTGAAAAGTATAAAACAATGTTCATTATGAGCTAAAGTCCGTTACTTTGCTAGATTAATGTTTCCAATATTCAGGAGAAACCATTTCCAATAACTTACCATTGACTCTGAAACATTTAGTGACTTAATAAGTACAGGTAAAGGCGCATACATAATTTATTGGAGGTCAACTCCATCTGATCCGTTGATGAATTTCTTAACAGAATGAACTGATGCATATTCTATTAACTATCACATAATAAAAACTCCGTGGTACCTGACATTGGCGCAGTTTCAGTGTGCTTCTGTGGGTGGTCTGCGTAATGTATGTCTCACACACGGCTTACGTTTTGATGATCCTTCACTTTAATACCTTACGCAATTTAAGTGCATAGTAGTAAGTTTTTTAAAGTGTGAAAGTTTTTTTTTTTTACTTTCTCCGCATCGTTAGTTAGCGTCTCACTTAGGGCTGTTGGAACGAACATAAGCTTATTACATTTTTCTTAGAAATAAGTATTACTTACCTTTTTTTCTGACGTGTTCCACATCATAGGGTATATGAGTATCCTCAGTGTATTTACATATCACAAAATAATGGTGTAGCACAGGGAACGAGTAAAAAGCAAAAGAAACTGTTCAACATAATTCGCTGGTCTCCTAGATAGCATCCTAGTTGTCACATGTGCCTTTAATGTAAGAAAATAGTGTCTCGTGGTCGATCCTTGACAATGACTGTCACGTAAAGAGTCAGTTACAAGTTTGGCCGATGAAGGATGCACTCTGTGGGAAACAGTGCATTAATGATGGGGAAGTTAATGATGCAGCAAGAGGCTGGCTGCGACGTTGACAGTGGAGTGGTACCACGTGGGCGTGTGATCTCTCGTGGAGTGCACGTCCTGATTGCAAACGCCATTCAGATGAATGATGGTGGTACTTTGTGCTCGGTTATAACAGGTAATTAGCTCTACATGGTTTGCGGATATGAACTATTGGCGATCCGTGCATGCGTTTTAACTGTGTTTATTCATTTCTCTTAGCATACCTTTAACACTCAATTAGAATCAGTAACTGAGCCGTGGTGCGGCTCGCGTTGGTGCTGTTTGTACTTTTCCACCCTCTGTAGGAGGCCAGACGCTATCGTTTAGTTGGCATGGTTGCGGTTGTTTGTCTACTTCTCGTGTTGACTGGCGCCACTCGGTTTTGCAAGCGTCGCCTGTCCGCTAGTGGCAGCAGCGGCGGTTATCGATATGTAGTAACTATTGCCCTTTCTTTGGAGCGACGTCGTTGTTTTTCCGAGTCGCGTGAGTGGGCCTTAAGATGAGTGCATTTCAATGCAAATAGAGAAACCTCCATCATTGTGATATGTCGCGATTCTCCAGTCACTAGGGTTCGTGTTGCTGCTCGTTGTGTCGCTGAAGCGAAGAGCAGCGAGTGGAGTGCTGTCTACTCTGGTGGTAATGGTTCCTTTCTTGTTCCGGGCGCTCTAAACACAGTGTTCTGGGGACGTAGTGCAGACCGCCGGTTCGGCTTTGGCGAATTGTTCCATCGTTGCATTTGGTTTATTGGACGTCAGGTAGCTTCAGCAAGATTATCATTAGTCATTCGTTTGACTGCCACTAGTATGAGTTACCATCTTGTGAAGTGAATGCAACTCTTGGGTGTCTATCTCATCACTCGCGAAGGTGGTTGTTACCGGACCTTCTCAGAGGTCGAGTCCCCCCGTGTTAAAAAGCTTACCATCATCTTATTTCACCCGTTTGGTGATCAGTTGCTTGTTTTTCTTTTTTTTTAAATTAAACTTTGCTACTGTATTTGCTATTTTACAGCAGGTTTTTAAATTAATTATGTATTTTGTACCTTTGTTATTGTATCCTCATGTTATAAAATTGTAATTGACACCAGTTCATCAAATTAAGTAACTTGTAAGCATTCATTTCACTGCACACATTTCTGTTGGTCATAGTATATGCACAATATGTGAAAAAAGAGGACTGTTAGTGCTCGCACGTGTGTTGATAATTCAGCAAGGGACTGGTTAACAGCACTGCTGGTTCTAAGGACAATTCGAAAAACTTTGTGAGTGCACAAGTGGTGGTTTATGGACTTGCTATATTGTCCGCAAGACTCTTCGATGGTGATTGTGCACCTGCACAGTCGCAACAGATGGCTGCTGGCCGTCTCTACAAGGACTACTGTGGGTCTGAATCTTTCATGGCCCACCAATACCATTATTTCTGCAAGGACTGCAGTGGGTCTGCACCTCTGATGGGCCACCAATACCATAATCTCTACCAGGACTACAGTGGGTCTGCTTTGTGATGACCTACCTACCAATATTCTTCAAAACTTCGACTCACTCTGCTGTGGGTTTGCTCTGTTGTGGCCCATTACCTGTCTGCATGTCAAGGGTCAGCACTGTCTTTCCGTTGGAAGGACAACACTACTTCTTCAAGACTGCCTGGAAATCCACTACTTTCGTGTGCATTTTCTTTTACTGCTCAGACTTTGTGCATAAAATTATAATTAATACTGTGATGAATGATTAGGACTGTCTTTATGGACTGTGATAAAATCTTTGCTTTTGACCAACATTGTATCAATAAGTGTGTGCATTTGATATCTTTGTTATTGTAATTATAAAAAAATTTGTAAAATTCTTCGTGGACAGCATGGGGGCTATGTAAGTAGGCTGTTTAGGTTTTTATACTGGTAACGCCACGTAGCGCTCTGTATGAAAATCACTGACTGTGCTGTGTGCAGTCTGTGGCTGGGTGGCATTGTTGTAATATTCGCTATTGTAGTGTTGGGCAGTTGGCTGTTAACAGTGCGTAGCGTTGCGCTGTTGGAGGTGAGCCGCCAGCAGTGGTGGATGTGGGGAGTGAGATGGCGGAGTTTTGAGAGCGGATGATCTGGACAGAGACAGTAAATTTTTAATATTGGATATCACGGACTGATATAGATATTATGACTTTTGAACACTATTAAGGTAAATACATTGTTTGTTCTCTATTAAAATCGTTCATTTGCTAACTATGCCTATCAGTAGTTAGTGCCTTCAGTAGTTTGAATCTTTTATTTAGCTGGCAGTATTGGCGCTCACAGTATTGCAGTAGTTAGAGTAACGAAGATTTTTGTGAGGTAAGTGATTTGTGAAAGGTATAGGTAATTGTTAATCAGGGCCATTCTTTTATAGGGATTATTAAAAGTCAGATTGCGTTGCGCTAAAAATATTGTGTGTCAGTTTAGTGTTGATCAGAATAGGGAAAGAGCGAAATGTCTGAATACGTTCAGTTCTGCTCAGCTGTTTGAAAATCAAATAATGTAAGAGGTTTATCAGCACAGTAATTCATTAATTTTTCTAAGGGGGCGTTTCAAAGGTAACCAATAGTAACTGATTACGGCCCCGTCCACAGTCGTAACCGAATCCTGCCTTCCCTTGACTACTAGGTTCCAACTGGTAGGAGAGCATGGTTAAGATTGTAATGTCGCCATTTCAGTTTTTGTTGGTTTGATTTGTGAAACTCTGTCAGTGTTGTACTACTTCAGCCTTTGGTATTGTGTTCTGTTTTAGATCATCAACTGTGTAATGGCGGTCAGGCAGTGACTCGGTATCGGCCTATTGAGGAGAGACCACCTCACTTACGAGCTGGCGATAAAACGCCAGCCTATTGAGGGCAGTGTTCCGGACTTAGCAGCCCACTTGCGTGCTACCGTTCTTCAGACGGTTGACGCCACGCCGGGCGTTGTGGGTGAGACAAAGGCTGCCATGAGTTTTTGTTTAAAGCTGTCAGGAGTCTAGAGGACCTCATCGGCTTTTTAGACAGCATTCAACCTTGTGGCAGTCAGTTAGACATGGTGCGGGCACAGTTGATACATTTAACCAACCAGATCTCTGGTTTAATGGCATTAAAGTTAGAAAATCGGGATAAGGAATCAACCCTTGAATTGGGGTTCTTGATTAATAAATTGCAGATTAAAGTCACATGTGTAGAGCTTGATGGGAAGAGTATGGGGGAGCTGGTTTTATTATCTTCCGGGTGATGTGCTATCGAGCCCTGGGATAACGCCCTTACGTCCTCCGAGGGGTTAGCCGGGGCGTTTGCTAAATTGCCTAATCCTTTGGTGCATGTGTTTCGAGACATAACCGACTCGAGCAGAATGAATGGTTGTTATGGTTGTTGGTTCGCTTTGAGCAAAATGCTGATGCGTTTGGTGCTTCGCATCAGATAATTTTGTCTCTATCGTATCCTTTAACTAGAGGCGAATTGATGACTCTGGTATCCAGGGCCATGGCAGAAGGGTTCTCATTGCAGCAGCTGAGCGTGCTTGTGGTCAGCGAAAGATTGACCACGGAAGTTCGTAAACAGCTCGAGTGTCGCTGTATTTGGCAGATGCAGCAACTTAAGGAGGAGTAGTATCAATACGTGGAAAGATTTAAGACGGCCTGTTTGGAATTGTTAGTCGACTTGCCAGAACAGGAGTTAGTTTCAGTTGTCCTGAGGGGAATGCGAGTGGCGGATAAGTCACATTTTGTTTTTCGTGGTCGTCCCTCCACTTGGGAAAAACTTCGTGCCGCCTTTGTAGCGATATCCGCGTTGACGCTCTCGGACGATAGACACCGTGAAGTTAAAATTCAGCCCGTGGCCGTCACCGAGGGGAACTCCGGCTTACCAACATCAGCTGAGTCTGCTAAAGGGGAATCGTGGAGTTTTTTCAGGTGTGGTCGAACAGGACATTTAGTCCGTACTTGTTTTCAGCCGTGGACACCCAGAGTCAATAAATGCCACCCGGCTGGGCAGCGACCCTGGGGTTGAGCCTTTAAACCCTGGAGTGTCTGTGTCGCTGCTCGATCATCGCCCCCACTGCCTTATATTTGTTCTCGAGTAGGTGGCCAACTATTTGTGCCATTTTGGATTCTGGTATCTCCTTTTCATTGTTGAGCTTGGAATGGTTTCTTGAATGTGGTCATCTTGCGAGACTTAGGCCAGTCCGTTCTTCGGTGCAGAGATGTCGGGTTGCCAACGGACAGGAGTTGCCTCTGCATGGCTGGGTCCGAGGGAGTACCTCGGTTGGGGATTTCTAGTGACCCATGTCTTTTGCCTCGGTTAAGGGGCTGCCGGTCGATTTCATTTTGGGATGTGATTTTATCGGTAAAACTGGTCTTGTCTTGGATTATACGGGGTACACCTTTTTCTTTAAGTTCGCTTCTGGTCAGAAAATTTGGTTCTGTGAGTGTACTAAACGTAAAGTGCATCTAGATGCGGGAATGCTGGCTGTTGATGCTAAGGTTAGTGAGTTTGGTCTCTCCCATCTATCTTCCCAGCAGGCCTCTGAACTAGGGGGTTTGTTGGTGAGGTTCCCAGAGTTTCTCTGTGTTAGACTGGGTGTTACTAATGTTACTACCATATTCGTCTGTCTGACCATATTCCCGTCAGGCAGTCCCCATATCGTATTTCACCGCCTAAGATGTAGATACTAAGGGGAAAGATATCCAAAATGCTTGAGCAGGTTGTTATTAGGCCATCTACTCCATAGAGGAACTTTTAGATATAAATTAAGAAAAAAAATATTAAAAAAATAGAAAAAGATAAAAAAACACAAAAAATAAAGTTGTTATATTAACTTAAGTATGTTGTTAAATTAACCTAATTATGTCATGTATTGGAAAATTTGACTCGTTCCACATCATTACGAAATATCGTATTCATGATCCATGGAACTAGTATTAATCTAATCTAATCTAATCTAATCTAATCTAATCTAATCTTACGCTTCCCCTATATTCCTCGCCCCTAAGGATCAGGGGCGGGCCTTTGGGCCTGTTGTTGGCTGCCGTCACCTAAATAAGAAGGTTGTCCTCGAATCGGTTCCTTTACCTGATCTTCATAACTCTTTTACTTGGTTTGCCGGGGCTAATTGGTTTACTCTACTCGACGTGAATCAAGCCTATTATCAGATTCCCTTAGCCGACGAATGTAAACACGTTACGATATTTTGTACTGATTGGAATCTGTTTGAGTTTAATAGGGTTTATCTACTGGCGCAGCCGTCCTTAATTGTTCGCCGGATAATATTCTTGGAGACTTGAAATTAGTCTGCGTTTACAGTTACCTGGACGATCTGGTAATTTATAGTCGTTCGTTTCAAGAGCATTTGGAACATATCCAGCAAGTTTTTGCTAGGTTGCAGGGGACCGGTTTGACTGATAAACCTAATAGGTGACATTAGCCAGGCAGCAGGTATCCTTCTTAGGCCACCTAGTATCAGGCGAGAGTATTCGCATCGATCAGGAGCGGACTAAGGCCTTGAGAGCCCTTCCACCGCCCACTGATAAGCGAGGGATTGCCAAGTTCGTAGGGATGGCGAATTATTTTAGGCGTTTTGTCCCTAATTTTGCTCAGTTTGCCGCTCCTTTACGTGAACTGCCCCGAAAAGGAGTGCGTTTTGATTGGGGTCTGGTCAAGAGGCCGCGTTTGAGCACATTAAGGCGGCTGTAGCCAGTCCTCCGGTTCTCGGAGTGCCTGACTTTAATAAGAAATTTATTGTACAAACCGACGCATCTAATGCGAGTATTTAGGCAGTCCTCCTCCAGGAGTTCGAGGGTCAAAGGCAGCCATTAGCATACACGTCTCGTCGGTCAACCAGCGCCGAACTTAAATATTCTGTTCACGAATGTAAGGCATTGGCAGTCTTGTTCGCGCTGGATAAGTACTCATTTTATCTCGAACATAGAGCATTTCAGTTAGAGACTGACAGTCAAGCCTTAAGCTGGGTGCTAGCCAGGCCGTGTAAAACGGGCCGTATCGCGAGATGGGCGGTACGCACTTCGGCGTTTCATTTCGAGGTTAAGCACATTAGAGGTACTGAGAATGTGCTGGCGGATGTCCTCAGCCATATTTGTACGTAACAACCATCTAGTGAGGGCACCCAAGAAGCTTCCGAAGGCAACCTTAGTTGTGTCGTGTTATGCGGTGTTACTCATTTGTTTAGTGACATTGCTGATCATCAGGATCAGGACCCCACTTGGGGACCCGTTAAGAAACGACTTTCGGCGGGGGAGCGTTTGGAGGAATACATGATCAGGAAAGGCATTTTGTGTAAAAGGGTGGGACGTACCAAGGAGATTAAGATCTGTCTACCAGGCACCCTAGTACACCGCGTTTTCCCTTATTTTCACAGCTCATTGATTGGTGGGCATTTAGGAACCTATAAGAAGATTAAGGAGCATCTACCTTGGCCCTCTACTGAGCGAGACATTAAAGAAATGGTTTCTCGGTGTCAGTTTTGTCGTGTGGCCAAACCGAATAACGCTCAACTTCTGAGCCTGAATCTTGCCCAATGGTCAAACTCTATATCGATTATGTCGGGCCTTACCTCGCACCAAAAGAGGCCATGGGTCTGCATTAGGTTTACCTGGCTTCTTCCGAGTCGTAATGTGACTGCTGCCATCACCATTGCGCATTTAACTAACGTATTTAGTGTTTTATGACCTCCTAAGCATATCGTTGGTGATAATCCGCCGGCCTTTCTTTCGGCTCCCTTCAAGGCCTTCTGTTTTCAAAGCGGTGTTAAGCATGTGACTAACACTACGTATTATCCGCAGGGGTCCTGTGCGGAAAGGGTCAGTCGTAACCTTAAATCCGCACTGATTATCTTTCATCAGAAGTCTCCCAGTAAGTGGGATTCTAGTCTGCCTTGGCTTAGCTTTCTCATCAATACCACCAGCCATGAGGCTTTGAGGGCTACTCGGGCTTCATTGATGTTTGCGTATCCTGTTAATTCCCCCCTTTCGAACTTAAGGGGAATTCAAGATCTAATTCCTGCGGAGATAACCCCTCAGGTCGTCAAAGAAAACAGTAATCTTGCGAGGCGCCATATTCTTAGGGCCCACAACAGACAAACTGGTCGTTATAACCGTAACCGACGAGCCTTCATGGCCGTAATTTTCCCAGGAGGGAAGTGCGTGTTGGCAACTTCGGTAAGTTTACTCCCCGTTTTCTGCGTCCGTGTACGATTATGCGGGTTTTAGGCCCAGTTAATCTTCTGGTTAAGAACAACCATACTGGTAAGCAATACCAGTTCCACCACAATCAAATTATGTTGGGTTTGGCCGCTACTTGGGTTTGTCCCCGGGATTGTCCTTGAGAGGGGGAGGTTGAGCTGTGCTGCGGCTCTCGTTGGTGCTGTTTGTAGATTTCCGCCCTCTGTTGGAGGCCAGACGGATTCGTTAAGTTGGCATGGTTGCGGTTGTTTGTCTTCTTCTCGTGTTGACTGGCGCCACTCGGTTTTGCACATTTTCTGTCCGCTAATGGCAGCAGCGGCGGTTATCGATACGTAGTAAATGTTGACCTATCTTTGGGGTGACGTCGTTGTTTTCTGGGTCGCGTGAGTGGATCTATTCGGTTGGGGACTCAGGAGGAGCCAGGTCCGCACAGTACCAGAACGCGCTGGGATCGCTGGCGGCACGCATGGACTCTCGGATGGAAGGACTATGGTCACGAAGGTCGTCGACAATCGGATCAAGAAAGCATTAAGATGAGCGCATTTCAATCCAAGTACAGAAACACCCACCATTGTGATATCTCGCGATTCTCCAGTCACTGGGGTTCGTGTTGCTGCTCGTAGTGTCGCCGAGGCGAAGAGCAGCGAGTGGAGTGCTTTCTACTCTGGTGGTAGTGGTTCCTTTCTCGTTACAGGCGCTGTAAACATAGTATTCTGGGAACGTAGTGCAGACCACCGGTTCCGGCTTTGGTGTATTGTTCCATCGTTCCATTTGGTTTATCAGACGTTAGGTAGCTTCACCAAGACTATCATTAGTCATTAGTTTGACTGCCACTAGTCTGAGTTACCATCATGTGAAGTGAATGCAACTCTTGGTTGCCTATCTCATAGCTCGCGAAAGTGTTTGTTGCCGGACCTTCTCAGAGGTCGATTCCTGGAGCACCGTTTGTTGCTCCTTGCGTTACAAAGTTTACTATCATCTTATTTCACCCATTTGGTGATCAGTTGCTTGTTGTTTTAATTACCCTTAGCTACTGTATTTGCTGTTTTACAGCAGGTTTCTAAATTTCTTTATATTATTGCCGTTCCTGGTGTGTAAGGCCTTCAGCCGTGATTGTGGTCATTTGCCTTAAAATTATAATTTGGTATTTGTATTTCAGCGGTAAGCTTTAAAACCTTATGTACTGCCATTCCTGGAGTCTGATGCCTTCTGCTGTGTTTGTGGTGACTTACCTTTAATATTTCAGTACTTGTAATTTGTAAGTTGCAGCGAGTTTCAAACAATTCTTCATTTATTACCATTCTTGGCGTGTAAGGCCTTCTGTCGAGATCACAGTTGCTTGTTTTCAAAACATTATGTGTTGCATCTGTATTTAATGGTGATTTGCTAAATTGTAGCTCACTGAAAACACTATTATTTCCACAGTTGTTTATTCCTTCACTAATAACGTCTGGTATTTTATTTATTGTTGAGTCTCGAATTACTAGTTTAAAATAAATTGTGTGTAACTGTAAAAGGTATCCAATAGTAACTTCTTACGGCCCCGTCCACAATCGTAACCGAATCCTGCCCTCCCTTGGCTACCAGGTTCCAGTAACGCCAGGGAACTGAAAACTGGTGTTAAGTGTAGAATGTCCTATAGAAACCCACCGAGCGAGGTGGCAGTGGTTAGCACACTGGACTCGCATTCGGGAGGACGACGGTTCAATCCCGTCTCCCGCCATCCTGATTTAGGTTTTCCGTGATTTCCCTAAATCGCTTCAAGCAAATGCCGGGATGGTTCCTTTGAAAGGTCACGGCCGATTTCCTTCCCCATCCTTCCCTCACCCGAGCTTGCGCTCCGTCTCTAATGACCTCGTTGTCGACGGGACGTTAAACACTAATCTCCTCCTCCTCCTATAGAAACCGAATGTATTGTATGTTGGGAGTAAACACTTACTACTTGACCTCGCTTAAATTTCTTAAATTTTTCAGTTCTCATTTAAATTCCTGTTTTGCACTGGTGATGATATATTGTTATATTTATTTGTGATACCGTCACTTTAACCTAATGAAAATGCACTGCAAAAAATTTCGAGTATCATGCTCTCATAATTTAGTAGTTTATTTTACCACCATTTAATAGATGCTCTGTAGCATGCAAAACAACAATCATTGAATAAAACTACATGGACGAGATGTTTTAATTGGTCAACTGAAAGGACAAGAAGTGGATGTACAAGGACGCATTCTTGAGGACTGGTGTGCACTCTGGAGGTCGAATGGCAGTGTGATGTACGTGAGAAGAAGCAGATTGATGAATGTAAATGTTAGGCGGGGACTTCTCATTTTAATTATTATCGTGACTACTGTGTGAAACGAGGACCATTATGTAATTGATTTTACTGAATGATTACTGTTTCGCATGTTTGGATGCATCTGATTGATTTAGAAATGGACAACCAGATTACGGAAGTGGAGCTCTTGAAACATATTGCTGTGTGTTTTCACTGTTTTAACGTGACGTATTCGAAGTCAGTGACTTAACAACCACTACTGCTGCTCCATGTGCTGGATGTTAAAAAGACGATATAGTGGTTTACATGTTCTCTAAAACCGTAATGCTCTATTATATATTGTTGTTATCAATTCAGAAGATAATTTGATAGAGCTACCCACGTTAGCCTCTGCTGTGAGAGCTTCTTCACTTCTGAATAATTACTGTCACGTAAATCCATCCAAACCTGCCTGTTGCCGTCATACCTCAGGCTCCCGCCACAATATTTTCCTTCTACACGTCTCTTTCATTAGAAAATTGACAATTCCTTGATACCTCAGGATGTGTTCTCTTAACCGATCCGTTTTTTTGTCAAGTTCTGTGTTAAGTGGCAGTTTATGCCCAAAAGTGTCACACAACCTATTCGATAATAATGTAATTCGCACATCCCAACAGTCAGTGTAGGCGACTCATTATCGCCGCCTGTAAACTGCAGACTACATCAATCACGAAAGGATAACGTTCTACGAGTCGGGGCGTGGAATGTCAGAAGCTTGAACGTGGTAGGGAAACTAGAAAATCTGAAAAGGGAAATGCAAAGGCTCAACCTAGATATAGTAGGGGTCAGTGAAGTGAAGTGGAAGGAAGACAAGGATTTCTGGTCAGATGAGTATCGGGTAATATCAACAGCAGCAGAAAATGGTATAACTGGTGTAGGATTCGTTATGCATAGGGAGGTAGGGCAGAGGGTGTGTTACTGTGAACATTTCACTGACCGGGTTGTTCTAATCAGAATCGACAGCCGACCAACACCGACAACGCTAGTTCAGGTATACATGCCGACGTCGCAAGCTGAAGAATAACAGATAAAGTGTATGAGGATATTGAAAGGGTAATGCAGTGTGTGAAGGGGGGCGAAAATCTAGTCATGGGCGACTGGAATGCAGTTGTAGGGGAAGGAGTAGAAGAAAAGGTTACAAGAGAATATGGGCTTGGGACAAGGAATGAAAGAGGAGAAAGACTAATTGAGTTCTGTAACAAGTTACAGCTAGTAATAGCGAATACCCTGTTCAAGAATCACAAGAGGAGGAGGTATACTTAGAAAAGGCCGGGAGATACGGGAAGATTTCAATTAGATTACATCATGGTTAGACAGAGATTCCGAAATCAGATACTCGATTGTAAGGCGTACCCAGGAGCAAATGTAGACTCAGATCACAATATAGTAGTGATGAAGAGTAGGCTGAAGTTCAAGACATTAGTCAGGAAGAATCAATATGCAAAGAAGTGTAATACGGAAGTACTAAGGAATGACGAGATACGTTTGAAGTTCTCTAACGCTATAGATACAGCAATAAGGAATAGCGCAGTAGGCAGTACAGTTGAAGAGGAATGGACATCTCTAAAAAGGGCCATCACAGAAGTTGGGAAGGAAAACATAGGTACAAGGAAGGTAGCTGCGAAGAAACCATGGGTAACAGAAGAAATATTTCAGTTGATTGATGAAAGGAGGAAATACAAACATGTTCCGGGAAAATCAGGAATACAGAAATACAAGTCGCTGAGGAATGACATAAATAGGAAGTGCAGGGAAGCTAAGACGAAATGGCTGCAGGAAAAATGTGAAGACATCGAAAAAGATATGATTGTCGGAAGGACAGACTCAGCATACAGGAAAGTCAAAAAAAACCTTTGGTGACATTAAAAGCAACGGTGGTAACATTAAGAGTGCAACGGGAATTCCACTGTTAAATGCAGAGGAGAGAGCAGATGGGTGGAAAGAATACATTGAAAGCCTCTATGAGGGTGAAGATTTGTCTGATGTGATACATGAAGAAACAAGAGTCGATTTAGAAGAGATAGGGGATCCAGTATTAGAATCGGAATTTAAAAGAGCTTTGGAGGACTTACCGTCAAATAAGGCAGAAGGGATAGATAACATTCCATTAGAATTTCTAAAATCATTGGGGGAAGTGGCAACAAATCGACTATTCACGTTGGTGTGTAGAACGTATGAGTCTGGCGATATACCATCTGACTTTCGGAAAAGCATCATCCACACAATTCCGAAGACGGCAAGAGCTGAAAAGTGCGAGAATTATCGCACAATCAGCTTAACAGCTCATGCATCGAAGCTGCTTACAAGAATAATATACACAAGAATGGAAAATAAAATTGAGAATGCGCTAGGTGAAGATCAGTTTGGCTTTAGGAAAAGTAAAGGGACGAGAGAAGCAATTCTAACGTTATGGCTAATAATGGAAGCAAGGCTAACGAAAAATCAAGACACATTCATAGGATTTGTCGACCTGGAAAAAGCGTTCGACAATATAAAATGGTGCAAGCTGTTCGAGATTCTGAAAAAAGTAGGGGTAAGCTATAGGGAGAGACGGGTCATATACAATATGTACAACAACCAAGAGGGAATAATAAGAGTGGACGATCAAGAACGAAGTGCTCGTATTAAGAAGGGTGTAAGACAAGGCTGTAGCCTTTCGCCCCTACTCTTCAATCTGTACATCGAGGAAGCAAAGATGCAAATAAAAGAAAGGTTCCGGAGTGGAATTAAAATACAAGGTGAAATGATATCAATGATACGATTCGCTGATGACATTGCTCTCCTGAGTGAAAGTGAAGAAGAATTAAATGATCTGCTGAACGGAATGAACAGTCTAATGAATACACAGTATGGTTTGAGAGTAAACCGGAGAAAGACGAAGGTAATGAGAAGTAGTAGAAATGAGAACAGCGAGAAACTTAACATCAGGATTGATGGTCACGAAGTCAATGAAGGCTCAAATGGCTCTGAGCACTATGGGACTCAACTGCTGTGGTCATAAGTCCCCTAGAACTTAAAACTACTTAAACCTAACTAACCTAAGGACAGCACACAACACCCAGCCATCACGAGGCAGAGAAAATCCCTGACCCTGCCGGGAGTCGAACCCGGGAACCCGGGCGTGGGAAGCGAGAACGCTACCGCACGACCACGAGATACGGGCGAAGTCAATGAAGTTAAGGAATTCTGCTACCTAGGCGGTAAAATAACCAATAACGGACGGAGCAAGGAGGACATCAAAGGCATACTCGCTATGGCAAAAAAGGCATTTCTGGCCAAGAGAAGTCTACTAATATCAAATACCGGCCTTAATTTGAGGAAGAAATTTCTGAGGATGTGCGTCTGGAGTACAGCATTGTATGGTAGTGAAACGGACTGTGGGGAAACCGGAACAGAAGAGAATCGAAGCATTTGAGATGTGGCGCTATAGACGAATGTTGAAAATTAGGTGGACTGATGAGGTAAGGAATGAGGAGGTTCTACGCAGAATCGGAGAGGAAAGGAATATGTGGAAAACACTGATAAGGAGAAGGGACAGGATGATAGGACATCTGCTAAGACATGAGGGAATGACTTCCATGGTACTAGAGGGAGCTGTAGAGGGCAAAAACTGTAGAGGAAGACAGAGATTGGAACACGTCAAGCAAATAATTGAGGACGTAGGTTGCAAGTGCTACTCTGAGATGAAGAGGTTAGCACAGGAAAGGAATTCGTGGCGGGCCGCATCAAACCAGTCAGTAGACTGACGAAAAAAAAAAAAAAAAAAAAAAAAAAAGGATGTAAAGATGTTATCCATTATGCGACGCTGTTTCTCTTAAACTAGCATGATCTGATAGGGAGCTTCCCTTACCTGTAGGTGACCAGTGATCAGACTTACTGCGTCTCAGGTGCTCCCTTAATAGCTCAACCAACACTTCACGTTAGCCATAAATTTCTTTTCCCCTGATTCAGCACCTCATTCGATCCACCCTTCTAATTTCAACATTCTTTGGTAGCGCATCATTACAAAAGCTTGTGTTCTCTTCATATTTGTGGTCTTTGTCCTCTGTTTCCTTATCCTCCCTGTTTCCCTTCTGTAAAAGGCTACACTCCCAATAATTATCTCCAAAAAAGTCTTACTAACACTTAAATTTATGTGAAGTGTGAACAAATTGAATTGCTCTTTCTCGTAAACGCTTTTCTTCCTACTTTCTAATTTCACCACTATCAGTATTTTTCCTCTCATAACAGTACAATTCTCAACTACCTTCAGTGTCTCAATTCCTCATCTAATTCCCTTAGGGTCACCCATTGCTCATTCTGTTCATCTGATCTTCCAAGCCCTTTGCCATGACTGACGGAACTACAGTGTCATTGGTAAATCTAACAGTTCTTATTTCTTCTCTCTAAACTATATCTCCATTTTCATATTTCACTTAGGTTTCCTACACTGCCTGCTCAATGTGCAGATTGAATAACAGTGGGATAAATACTAGGGCAGCCTCATGAGCAGCCTCATCATCTGCAAGCAATTCTGCACAGAAGGTGCTTCGCTGCTGTATGTTCTTCTGTTAGCCAGTGGGAAACCCAACGGGCACACTCTTTTGAGTACCCCAGATTGTGAAAAAGTGTGTCAGCAGTTGTGAAGCGAGGTGTTTGTTTGTGATCCATCGATCACCTCCAAGGAGAGTGTCCACACGTTCCAACACCGCAGGAGTCACTGTGTGCGGCGGCCGGCGCATGAGACATCGGACAGGTTTGTGCGATCTTGTTACGATGATGATGTACGCCTCGCCCAACGACTCATGGTGCTTTTGTTCACTGCCAGGTCTCCGTAGACATTCTACAAACGCCTACGAACATCTGTGAAGCTCTGGTTTTCCTTCTAAAGAATCTCAATAACGGCTCTGTGGTTGGAACGCACCCCCATTATAGACGCCATTTTGAAGGCTACGTATAGTGGCGCCATCTGTCAGGCCTTCATGAGACTACAGAAATAGATGCGGGAATATTTCACTATTCCCCAAAACAAATGCCACGTTTTTCAACCTAGGCTGTCTGAGAAAAAAATGTTTTGCATTTTTTATTGATTGGTCCTCGTAATTTGTGTCAGTATTTTGCCACATTCACACCTGTCAACAGTTTCCTTTTTAAGTCCGAGGGTATTTCGCCGGTCTCTTACATGCTGCGTACCAACTTAAATAGTATTGTAATGGGAAGTTATCCCAAGGATCTCAACAACTGAGGGGAATAGGATCCATTCTAGGTGTCTTGTTTCGAATACTGTCACATTTTTCTCGCAGTGTCGTTTGGCACACTCATCTGCATCTACTTGCTCCTCCCATTCAATAATACATTCAAGTCTATTTTCCTTCGTATAGTCGTATTTTTTCCTGCTATCTTCCAGCGTTCCCTTTTATGCTTGATCCTGACTTACCAATCGAGCTCGTGATATTAACACAACGTTCCGAAAATAACTTTATTCATATCTGTCAAAACCGTGACATGAAAGTATCTACTAGTAAAATGAAGGTAAAATAATATATGGGGAGAGTCAGCTAATGCGATCGTAGCCGTGAATAAAAAATTTTGAAGAAATACCCTCTTCCAAATATTTCGTGTGTGAATTACTATTGATGACGACAGAGGCAGTGATAAAATGCTGGTTATGCTCCAAGCAACATATGGAAAAATGGATAATGCGTTAAAAGAAAAAGTGAGACAGAAAAGAAAAATCACATTTTACAATACTGACGCAATCCTTACGTTATTCTTCGGATGCGAGAGATGGGTCAACACAGAAAAAGACTAATACGGAACTGTGAAATAAGCCAACTAAACAAAATGCAGTGTAAGATACGTTTAACAGTGAAAATATGCGATAGGAGTTAAAAGCAGAATGTAGGAATTCAACACGACGTATCGGGAGGATGGAGTACGGAGAAGAAGACTAACGTACGTGTATGTCTCTGTGATTGTTTCGGTAGCTATAAATATTTTTTATGTAATACTTTCCCAAAGTAAGTTTTACGTTAAATTATGTAAGTAGCTGTTGTCTTTCGTAGTTAATCATAGCAACACAATACTAGGCCCATGGGGCAGTGTCGTCGACTTTGAATAATGTCTGTCGTTGGTGTAGTTGTTAGCTACCATAAGCACCGCCATCCACTCAACCAAGGCCAGCGGAACACTTGCCAATAATTAGCAAACAGTCAAAATTTTTTATCTGTGATCTGTTCTCCAAGAGCTGATATCTCGGCAACTGCACTAAAACATAGTTCATTTTTCTATAAATCGGAGAGGTGTATGGCTGAAACTGGCTTCAGTGTGACTGACAAAGCAGAATTAAATAAAAAAGAACTCATACAGGGATAAGAGATATCACTGCCTCCAAACTTCCAAAACCCACAAAAGTCCTTTACAAACCTCATTTAACAGTTTCTTTTACGCAGAAAACGTTCAACAGAACCTTTCACCAGTATGAATTGAATAGGCTGTGATATTATCACAGAATTGAAAGTTATTGGCAGTTAAGTCCAGTAGAATTTTATTCTCTGTGAAGTGGAATATGCAAGGTTGAGGAAGGTTAGAGGCACCAGAGACCACATAGCAAGCATAAGATGGATCGTAGAAAATGGCAGACAGTATCAGTATGACTTCTTTGTGTGCTCTGTTTGCAGCAAAACATCTGACTATATAAGTGTAGCCACAGCTATGTGAGCCCAGCCAGGATTCTGTTTATCCATAGGATTAAGTTCAGTTTTCATTCTCACGTGATTCTACGAAGAAGTCAATTGTATCTGTGTATTTTACAGTATTGGCTAGTGTATACTAACTTATTCCTAGTTCTTGAATATATGATAGTGCAATTATATTTTGTAACCTTACTTTGAAGTGTAGTAAAAGTACGGAAGTAGTGTACCCTGCTTAGATTAGTGTTATATTCCTTTTGGTATAGATGAACATAGATTAAACATGAGTGGAGACATTAGGTCTTGTGTATGGATGCATGGAGAACTGAGCACTGTCCGTATGTCCGTAAGCAGCTGGAAGCTATGTTGGCCACAATGACAGGTTCCAGGTTGGGTCGTCAGAGAAGAGTGCTTTGGCACCTCTAGTGGGTGTGTTTCACGACAGCAGGGATTAGCTTCTATAGTATTAGTAGCTGCTCTGTTCCTTCTGCATTACAGAAGATAACTTCTGATGTCATACAGCAGTGTACAAAAACAGATGAGAAAGACTGAAAGAGGAATATATGCAAAAAATAATGAATACATTGAGTCCAGATATAACACTGAGGTGAAGACATTTCCATGAAGGCTGGAAACAGCCTTGTGCCCTGTAATGATGTAGAGGACTCATGCTGACAGAAAGGGTCAGTGGATATAGTTCGATGTCGACTTTGGTAGGTCAGGCTATCAAGTAATGGCTTAGTGATAGGCAAGTAGTTGCCATGTTCATGGTCTCGTTTCGTCCCAAATAATAAGAACTGTCTTCCTCTGAAGTTCATTGTATTAAGATAGTAATTACACCTTGCAGCTAACACGCATGTCCAACCTCTTTACAAACAAACTGCATTATCTGCAAATTATGTACGATTCATTGACAACGAGGCTTTTCACACCACTACTACCTTTGCTCTTCCAAGTCCATAATTTTAGGAATTAGAAGTTGCAGATTTCCCTGTATACTTTCAGTGTTTGTCCCTACGTTGAGACCCAACAAATTATAATCCACACCCGCAAATGTTCTACGCTGCGATGAGAAACACTGTAAACTGAATTTTATGCTCCTAAGTAACTTAGAGAGAAACTTAAATATCAAGTCTAGTTGTATTTTATGTAGTCAAATGTACATCACAGAGTGTCCTCACAGCATGTCTTTGTGCAGTTAATACATTGTTTCTAAGTATGGAATCACCTCAGGATATTATTGCGTGTCTAGAAGAAACACAAGAATGAATAATAATACTATAGAGTCTGTTAGCTGATTTGACGCAGGCTGAATAGAACAAAATTAAAAACTGAACAAACCCTATAGGGTAGAAGCTATGTCGTGTCATCCAGCTATGATTTTACTGACAAGTAACAATTTTATCTCAGTTCCAATGTCTATAGTTTTTATATGGTTTAGACATGATCTTATGAAGTTATTTGTTATGATGAGAGCACTTTGCTCGAAAATCTGTTCATCTATTACTACACGTAATTGTTTGGATTTTCTGATGAAGACACCCATAGCTGGCGTCAAAACCAGGTTAAAGTAAAGTCTTGTTACAACTGGTTGGCTGTATTGTACAAGTCATAAATGAAGACAGCTAAGTCTTGCAAAAGCTAGTAATTCTCATTTGCCATAAACACTTTCGTCTCCTGTCACTGCAAACACTTTCACATAATCTTTCTTAACGTTTCACAAATTAATGGTGACTACCTGTAAGAGACTGCTTCACATCATCACACACAAGTAATTTACCTTGTTCATTGAACTCAAAAAATTTGTTGCATTTTATGACAGAGAGCACCAAAAGAAATGCAAGGATATCTCGAGTGCAAAAGATATACAACCATATAAATTAAGTGCCATCTTACACTAAAATCTGCTTGCTGTTTTATGACATAAATTAACTTTTTGTCTTCACTCTCTAATGTATTCATTGTTGAAATTGTAAATGATACCTCATCCACTACGAGACTGGCTTTATAAAGCACTCTACTTCATCATCCACTTTTTTTATTATAAAATAATTATTCTTTGGTTCTGTTGTGCTCCAAAGCAGTGATGCTCCCAGAAATGATTATAGGAATTAATAAGTGAAATGTGCCGGTTCTGGGTAAGAAACAGAGTTATCTCAGTTTAATTGTATTTATTGCCTATTTCATTACATCGACCTTTGATTCATACGAAATAAAAAAGTTTTGTGATATGCTTTTAGGATGTGTTCTGGCTGATATTACTAAATGACATTCCTTATAAAATGATATGCTATACAAATATTTATCTTAAACAACAGCTCTAAAAACAAAGCAGTCATTGGCGCAAAAGTGCACTATGACTTCTTCTGAGATGCATTTAAAATTACTGTTTCACAAAAATTTTAATCAGCTCCTATCTGCAAAATGAAGATAAAGTACTATTCATAAAATATTGTGATTGTGAATTGTTTCCAGTTCACTGAAAATTATCAATGAAACAATTTCTAAAAATATATATATACCAAATATTAAACATTATTATCATTAACATTATTGTTATAGTATACTTATTAGTCGTTCTTAATTCAACCAAACAACAATGACAATGTCTCAGACACTCAAAAACGTTCACACTTCATTCAGTTCTCTATAGTAGTTTACCAACAGAACTAACATTCTGAAAAGAACATCTCTAATTGAATCTTACTTCAAGTTACTTTAAAGTCTTTACTTCTGTGAGTGTGAAGCCCTTATCCACTTCAAGTCACAATGAATGTACTGCTAAGAAAGACAGTAGTGTGTGTTTAATAATGAATACTTAATTAAAAGTTACTTAACAGCACCCAGCTAATAAACATGAATTACACAATAAACTGCAGATTACATGAATTAATCAATCAAGCAAAGAACTGTATAATCACACAAATTAAGATGTTTTTAAGTTATACAGGTGATACAACCAGTATTAAAGAAATATAAGTTATGTACCACACTAAAAGTAGGTCATTACGGGCTACAAAATTAGATGAAATTATGATTAATACTCTTTATGTTCATATATATTCATTCACCCAGCCATTTTCTGCATTAATGAATGATCTCCCACAATCCCATTCCTAAATAAATATATGAACATAGGACAGAAAAAACTGTTATTGTGGCTGATTGAGAATGTAGTTATGTAATTGTATTACTCTGGATTGCACCTGCAACACTTTTTCTGGATGAATGCCTCTACATGATGTTTGTTAAGAAAAAGATAAGAACAAGATGTCATTACATACTATACATCAGTACATATTACACAATCGTAATTCTCATTCAGGGGGTCCATTAATGGAGTGTCATAGTGTATCACCTAATGATGACATGATGGAGAACAATCTCGATTTCGCTCTAACATGTTTCTGTTACGAACACCTCATATTTTGTCAGACACAAGTAAAGATTAATAATCTCAGTTAAGGAAGCATTGTATGATTTGGAGATAGTGGTATCTGGAGAGTGCCATAAAATTTGGACTAGCTAAGAGATACAGAATCACATTTCAAAGAAACAGTGTGCTGAATGTGATATTGAATATGAGGCTATTAAGCAGCTGAAAAACTGAGAAATTAAACAGAATACTAACAAATTAAAATATGTTGTTCCTTGTACACCTCAAATTTCCTTCTGCATTTCGTAACTACCCAAATAATCTGGCCTATAGTAAACATTCTATTCAAATATTTCAATCTATTTCTTTTGTTTATCATCTAAAGTAAAAACGTAACAAAATAGCTGTGTTTGGATTACAAATTACATCATTCAAAAGTACAATCTTCATTATTCAACAAACTGTGATTGCATTAATAATTTTACAACATTAGTATTTCACTATTCAACATATTTCATATCACTGTTTGACTTATTCCATGTAAACCTTAATAAAGAAATATTTTAAGTATTATTATTGGATCTACATCTAAAGCATAGTTCTGTGTATTTCATAAATTATGAGTTCAGAAAACTGCACTTAATGCATATATATTCCATACTAACTTATTATAGTTACAGAAATTCAGTTACTAGAGACCCTGCACTGGAAAGGATGATTATACAATTGTTCTCGCTTTTTTTGCCTCATTATTTTCATGTTTAATTCACTAATAAAACCTGCTCTGTGAATGTCCTAAGGTCACACCAAAATTTCAGTATAAAGTGTTTCTAGACTTCATAACATACTAAAACTCTCCAGTTTGTTGAAGTTGGTAGCAGCACTTAAGTACGTTATAGACAACTAAAGATATGTCTTAAACAACAATGATTGGTGGCGCTGTCTAACTGAGTTCTTCAACTAGCCAAACTAAAATGTGTGTGCCTTTAGAATAAAACTGGAGCAGTACTTCTGTAATCATATCATGTACTGCAGCTATTCGTTACTGATAATTTACTGCTTGGTTTGTCTCAGAAAATCACTTTTGTACAAACTGTGAAGTAAACGCTGTTAGAACACTATGATTGTTCGTTCTTGGTAGTGTAACAGCAGCAATAAATATGATGCATTAAACAGACTTATCTTTGTGTGAGAAGTTAACAAATCGTGTAAATACTCTGACAAAACTTTCTAGAGAATTTCTCATATCTAAAAAACAAAATCTGAATCACTAGGCTAATTTATAAAAGAAATTTCATATACCAGAATCACTGGTGAAATACAGGATATTCTTAGTGATTTTGTATGATTCATTTATCATCATGTCCTGTTCAACACACATTTAAGACAGCGACAGAGTAACACATTCAGAATAAGTTTCCACCAACTGTAAAATCCAGCATTTTAAACACTTATTGGTTTGTAAATTACATTACGAAATTATTCAGCTCTATAAAGTCTCACCTTGAGCTGCGAAATTCGTCTATTCTTGTAAACATTATTGCTCTTTAAGAATGCGAGTTCTATAGCCTTTGCTGCTAATTTATAATGAGAAACAGCTCCCTGTACGAAAATGAGCAAATCCGTATACAGTCCTACAACTGCTTATTCTGTAACGTGTAACAGCAAAGGTAGAACTGTTCATCTCAACAATTGCAGCAGAATCACTTCACTGTAATCATCACAAATCCCCTGATTAAAAACCTTGTAAGAAAATTAATGCCCTTTATGAAGACTAGGCTGTTCCTGTTAACCCATAATCACATAGGTGCGTAAGGAAGGTGCTGCGTCGAGTAATACCGAGCATTTACACTTCCAAGTGTTGTGACAGGACTGTATAAATGAGACAGTGAATGACTCTGATTTCGAAAGTGTAGAAGTCAGTTCGATACATATATTTCTTTTTATTTGAGGCGCAGTCACAGAACAGGATTACAATCATTAAGCATTTGCAATGTGTGTTTGAGTTCGATCATGGATATAGCGTTTACTTTGCTCGCCAATACCGGCTGTGATACACAAAGTCTGTAGATGCCTGACCGAATCCGGTTAAGCGAAACAGTGACTTGGTTCAATTATCTCTGCACCACGGAAACGTCCCTTCCCGAAACATGGCATGTAACATTTATCTTTAACGTTTGCGGTGCTATGTCTAGAAGTATGTAATAGGTACTGTGGAACATCACATTCGCTATACATTTGGTCGTTTTATTTTTGTATCAACTGAACCACTGAAACAACAAGATTCTCGTACTGTCTACTATGATTCGTTGCTAATAGCACATCACATAATTCTGTGTGGCCGTCTCTACATGCCAGTCACGATTTACAGATTAAATTATAGTAACTGGCGTGCAGGGTCTCCTCTGTTTCCTTTCTTGTTTTTTTTTTCCTCCTTCCAAAATTGGTAAAGAACACAAAATAAAGAAAAGTGCAATATATGTATATTTGGCCATCTGCGAAATTTCGGCGCCGAATATTACATCAGGCCCTCATTTGTGGACACCCCTGAATGACGACACTGCAACCGAGCGCCGGAACTTCGCTGGCACGCAGCGCGCTGAAATCGTGTGTGACTCGCCGTCGCGCGTTGTTGGGAATGGGAATGTGTGTGCACGTGTGTGGGTGTGAGTGTCTGTCTGTGTTGTGTGTTTCTGTGTTTTTGTTTTGTGTGTTCGGGTGGCTAGCGGTCCGCAGCAGCGCCGCTCAGACGAAGATGAAGGAGGCGCCATTGGCGCACGCTGGGCAGCTTGGCTGGTCGTCGTGGTGCGAGAGGCGCAGCCACTTGCCGTGGCAGTGCGGTGCTGACAGGGCTGTCCAGCGCGTGCCGCGGTCCGCCACGCCTGGCCCCGCGCACCGGTAGCCCAGCGCCGGACGCAGCGCCTGCGACTCGCAACGCACGCACACGCGTTCTCCTGCAACCCGACACACGGCCACACTGTATTTCTATTTATTTACTTATTTATTCAACTTTACAAGATTAGCGTCATCAGGACACCTCTTAACATCTAACTAGGACAGTGGTTCCCAACCTGTCAGTAACTAGCCCCAAGGGGTAAAATGAAAAATTCTGAGGGGAAAAACAAAATGGGGCCAATGATGATATAGTGGCTACTAAATAGTAACTTCGTTAAAAATAACCGCCATTACCAAAATATCGGCAGACTATTATGTAGGATATAATGGGTATAAGTTAGGAATTTTTATACAGTATGTGCTACTTTAATATGTGCACACATCGGTATGTTGGTTAATTGTCTGCATAAACTGGTCTTCGCTCACGCATGTCACAGACTTTATGACGTGATGTTTTCTGCATGGCCGTAACTGCACCATTAAGGGGACTGCTCCTGTCAGTATAGACTAACCTCCACACTTCAACACTTGAGCTGCTGCCAAGGAGAAAATAAACATTAAGCACTAAACATTAAGTAGCTGGAGATCTAACAAACCTAAAAATATACAGCTTGTAACAGCCGTAATAATAATAATAATAATAATTATTATTATTATTATTATTATTGTTTTTGTGGGAATCCACAGCCTCCAATTGCTCTACAAAAGAAAATATGCTCTTTAATATAGATGACCTTCACTTAAACCTGCTATTAGCGAATTTCGACGAATTGTCATTTTGTAGCACACGTGTACTCTTACGTATTACATGTCGTAATTGTACACATGTAAAGTAGACGTCATATCCCATCCTTACGATGTGAATGAATCCACATTGATATGACAACTGTAAACATATTATTGTCAACTACCCTCTAAGTTGGTTCTCAAGCTGTATTACTTAGAGCAAAGTCCGCAATTAGATCTTCACAGTTGGCATATCAGTGTGGAACCATTCACAATTTAAGGATGGAACATAACTTCCACATTTTACGTGAAGTGAAAAATAATTTGACAATTAAGAAATTTAATACGTTACAGTACACATGTGCTTGAAAATGACAAGTCGAAATTATCTAACAACAAATAAAGATAATCTCCATTACAACCTAATACAGACTGTATTTTCTTTTATTATAATTATTAATCTGCTAATGAAGTAACCACTGATGTAACGTTGTTCAGTACGGCGTCCTCTGTGCCAAACAGAAATATCTGAACTCATACACAATGTTGTTGTTGTGGTCTTCAGTCCGGAGACTGGTTTGATGCAGCTGTCCATGCTATCCTGTACAAGCATCATCATCTCCGAATAATTACTACATCCTTCTCAAGCTCCTTAGTGTACTCATCTTTTGGTCTCTCTCTACGATTTTTACCCTGCATGCTCTCCCCAGCACTAAACTGGTGATCCCTTGATGCCTCAGAACTTGGCCTACCAACCGATCCCTTCTTCTACTCAAGTTGTGACAAATTTCTCTTCTCCCTAATTCTATTCGGTACCTCCTCATTAGTTACGTTATCTACCCATCTAATCTTTAGCATTCTTCTGTAGCACCACATTTCGAAAGCTTCTATCCTCTTCTTGTCTACACTGTATGTATGTATGTATGTATGTATGTATCACTTCCATACATGGCTACACTCTATACAAATACTTTCTCTATATTCGATGTTAACAAAATTCTCTTCTTCAGAAAAGCTTTCCTTGTCATTGCCAGTCTACATTTTATATCCTGTCTACTTCGACCATCATCAGTTATTTTGCTCCCCAAATAGCAAAACTCCATTACTACTTTAAGTGTCTCATTTCCTAATCTAATTTCCTCAGCTTCAGTTGATTTAATTAGACTACATTCCATTATCCTCGTTCTTCTTTTGTTGATGTTCATCTTACATCCTCCCTTCAAGACACTGTCCATTCCGTTCAACTGCTCTTCCAGGCCCTTTGCTGTCTCTGACAGAATTACAATGTCATCGGCAAACCTCAAAGTTTTTATTTCTTCTCCATGGATTTCAATTCCTACTTCGAATTTTTCTTTTGTTTCCTTTACTACTTGCTCAATATTCAGATTGAGTAACATCTGGGATAGGCTACAACCCTGTCTCACTCCCTTCCCAACCATTGCTTCCCTTTCATGTATCTGCACTCTTATAACTACCAATTGGTTTCTGTACAAATTGTAAATAGCCTTTCGCTCCCTGTATCTTACACCTGCCACCTTCAGAATTTCAAAGAGAGTATTCCAGTCAGCATTGTCAAAAGCTATTTGTATGTGTGCAAATGGTAGAAACGTAGGTTTGCTTTCCTTAACCTAAGATAAGTCGTAGGGTCGTTATTGCCATGCGTGTTCCAATATTTATACGGAATCCAAACTGGTTTTCCACGAGCTCGGCTTCTACTAGTTTTCCATGCGCTTGTAAAGAATTCGTATTAGTGTTTTGCAATCATGACTTATTAAACTGATAGTTCGGCAATTTTCACACCTGTCAATACCTTCTTTCTTTAGGATTATAAATATTATATTCTTCTTGAAGTCTGAAGTTATTTCACATGTCTCCTACATCTTGCTGACCAGATGGAAAAGTTTTGTCATGGCTGGGTCTCCCAAGGCTGTGAGTAGTTCTAATGGAATGTTATCTGCTCCCAGGCCCTTGTTTCGACTTAGATCTCTCAGAGCTCTGACAAATTCACGCAGTATCATATCTCCCATTTCATCTTCGTCAATGTCCTCTTTCATTCCAATAATATTGTTCTCAAGTACATCGCCCTTGTATAGAGCTTCTATAAACTCCTTCCATCTCTCTGCTTTCCCTCCCTTGCTTAGAACTGATTTTCCATCTGAGCTCTTGATATTCATACAAGTGACTCTCTTTTCTCCAAAAGTCTCTCTAATCTTGCTGTAGGCAGTAGTTATCTTACCTCTAATGATATGTTCTTCTACATCCTTACATTTGTCCTCTAGCCATCCCTGCTTAGCCATTTTGCGCTTCCTGTCGATCTCATTTTTGAGACGTTTGTATTCCTTTTCGCCTGCTTCACTTACTACTTTTTCATATTTCCTTCCTTCATCAATGAAATTCAATATTTATTCTGTTACCCAAGCATTTCTACTAGCCATCGTCATTTTACCTACCTGATCCTCTGTTGCCTTCACTATTTCGTCTCTCAAACCTACCCGTTCATCTTCTACTGTATTTCTTTCCCCCATTCCTGTCAATTGTTCCCTTATGCTCTCTCTGAAACTCTGTACAACCTCTGGTTCTTTCAGTTTATCCAGTTACCATCTCCTTATATTCCAACGTTTTAGCAGTTTCATAACCAATGAATTGTGGTCACAGTCCACATCTGTCCCTGGAAATGTCTTACAATTTAAAACCTGGTTCCTAAACCTCTGTCTTACCATTATATTATCTATCTGAAACCTTCCACTGTCTCCAGGCCTCTTCCACGAATACAACCTTCTGACATGATTCGTAAAACCAAGTGTTAGCTATGATTAAGTTACGCTCTGTGCAAAATTCTACCAGGCGGCTTCCTCTTTCATTCCTTGCCCCCAGTCCATATTGACCTACTACTTTTCCTTCTTTTCCTTTTCCTAGTATTGAATTCCAGTTCCCATGACTGTTAAATTTTCGTCTCCCTTAACTATCTGAGTACTTTCTCTTATTGCATCATACATTTCCTCAATCTCTTCATCATATGCGCAGCTTGTTGGCATACAAACTTGTACTAGTGTGGTAGGCGTTGGCTTCGTGCCTGTAGGCTACAATAAGGCGTTCACTATGCTGTTTGTAGTAGCTTACCCACATTCCTATTTTTTATTCATTATTGAACCCACTCCTGCATTTCCGTTATTTGATTTTGTATTTCTAACCCTGTATTCACCTGACCAGAAGTCTTGTTCCTCCTTCCATTAAACTTCAGTAAGTCTCCTTATATCTCACTCCACCCTACCCATTTTCCTTTTTAAATTTTCTAACCTACCTGCCCGATTAAGGCACCTGCCATTCCACGCACCGATCCACAGAAAGCCAATTTTGTTTCTCCTGATAACGACGTCCTCCTGAGTAGTCCCCGCCCGCACATCCGAAAGGGGACTGTTTTACCTGCGGAATATTTTGCCCAAGAGGACGCCATCATTATTTATCCATACAGTAAAGCTGCTTTCCCTCGGGAAAAGTAACTGCTGTAGTTTCCCCTTGCTTTCAGGTTGTATACGTCACACCCTGTATAATACATCATCAGCTATTTAACGTCTACTACTGGATAAAATACTCTTCTTAATATTTCCACCCACAGCTATCTTCATAAACATAAGTCAGTGTTGGTCCTGCATATCTTCTAAAGACATCTATCTACCTTTTACAAGTTTGTCTCCTTAGTCTTGTCTTATCTTCTTATTTCTTGGAATTCTGAGAAGAACTTTCTTTAGCCTCCTACCATCCATCTTATTGAGTACTGTCCAGCCCATTTCCCTTTCCTTTTGTTTTTCATCGCTGTCATTGTTACTTCTTCTATTCTAATCTGTTCCTTGATCCATTTATTTACTTTGCTGTCCCTCCCAGCAATTTTCTACATACATCTCTCCATTAGCCGATGAGCCAGCATAAGTTTTGGATGGTATTTCTGTTGAAATATCACTTTTCACTATAAATACGAACTGAATGTTAGAGTTCTCTTTCATACACATTGAAAACTTAATTTTGAAACTTTACTTAGTTTGCTAACAGTGCTCAATGTCAGCTTGACTCCTGCAATTATTGCTTTTCGTGCCCACCCCGTGGTAGTAATCACGTGCCACTGTAGTGAATTCTAAAAGTAACAGTTTTTCAGATTTGGTAAAATGACCTGAGCTGTAAGCCCGTTTTCAATGAATGAATATATCGAACTTCGATCCACAATACAATTTCATGGACTTGGCATAGGCAACAGATTAGAAACAGGTACTCGTATAACAGGGCAGGCATTGTTTTAGGTGTCGTTAGTAGCTGTTATTATTAGGAGAAATAAGATTACCGACTTAATTCGCCACAACTTAAAGCTGTTAAAGTAGTCTTTGGACTACAGTAGCAAGAAAGAAGTGAAGAAAAGTATGAACATGGTGCATATTTCGGATGTGTATGGGCGAACACCAAAACAAATGCAAAAATAAAATAAAATAAATGTTGTTAGAAATAAGCAGATACACACACCACTTTCGCTCATCAATTATACGTTTAGTGAAGACCATAGGATGCTTGAACATCAACTAAGTTTTATACAGAACTAGTCTCTATAAAAATAAGAGTAAAAATTTTGCAGTCTAGTGTTTAAATGGATCATAAACTTTATTTATCGTTTTACATGCTAGCTGATCTTGTGCAGGGGGTAGTGGTTTCCAAAAAGGGGGGGGGGGACCACTGAACTATGCTCTACACATGTTCTGCACTTATATTCATTGCTATAATCTGTACATACAGTACACTACAGCATAAAACAGTTAGATATTACTGTAGTGCACAGATAGAGAAAAATAAGCGCACTTTACATTCGTTCATGAGTACAACAACTGAGACAAGCCTCGGAAAAGCAGTTTCAAACTATGAATTCTAGCAACAATGGACATGAAAGAAAGGGACGGATGGGAGGTACAGTAGGGTTAAGAGAAGACAAATAAAATAGAAAGGAACGTGATAAAAGGAAATATTATGAAGCCAGGGGAAAAGAAAGTGACGTGACTGATTGAGAAACGTATCAGTGGACGAAGACTGATGCATTTTCTACATTTACTGTCTGACAAAGTGAAAACTGTCCATACGCATTAACTTGCGGAGAGCCGTTTCGACAGTGACAGGAAAAAAAAAATATTCAAGCTCCTCCTTAAAAGCAACAGAACATTGAACTGTACGCACAGGGCAATGTTTCGTGCACCAGAGACGGAGTTTTCTTTCTTTTTTTTTTTTAATGGGCACAGCTATTGTGCTATGTAAAAGGGACTCATGACGGACGGAGCAAGGAGGAGATAAAAAGCAGACTAGCACTGGAAGAAAGAGCATTCCTGGCCAAGAGAAGTCTACTAGTACCAAACACAGACCTTACTTTGAGAAGTTTGGCGCACAGCATTGTATGGTAGTGAAACATGCACTTTGGGAAAGCCGGAACAGAAGGGATTCGATGCATTTGAGATGAAGTGCTAACAGAAGATTGTTGAAAATTTGGTGGACTGATAAGGTAAGGAATAAGGAGGTCCTCTGCAGAATCGGTGAGGAAGGGGTTATGTGGAAAACACTGACAAGAAGAAGGGATAGAATGGTAGAACAGCAGTGATTTCCATGGTACCAGAGCGAGCTGTACGGGGTAAGAACTGTAGAGGAAGACAGAGATTGGAATACATCAAGCAAATAATTGAAGACGGAGGTTTCAAGTCCTATTCCGAGATTAAGAAGTTGGCACAGGAGAGGAATTCGTCGCGGGCCGCATCAAGCAAGTCAGAAGAATGATGATTTTAAAAAAAGGTACCCGGCGCACTGCACACGCTCTATCGTCTGGTCGCAACCAACCCAATTGAAAGCATTCGCGGTTAGCTCTAACCGTCTAGGGTTCTCCTCTGCTCATGCCGTATTACAATAATATGGAACAGACTACTGTGCACGAATTCAGCCATGTCAGCAGGAAAAAAAAGAAAAAAAATTGGCGTTGAAATTCTCGTTACCAACTAAAATGTTCCTTTATGGAAGTGATACGTTTAAGCTAGGTGAGCGAAAGCTAAATTTGTTCAGCTTAAGAAAACCAAACGAAGAACTCGTTTGGCGACACCACCCCTGGGAGGCTGCTTGAAATTGCTCGCACGACGACTTCCAGCGTTAATTAATTGGGAAACCGCTACCGTATAGAATTTTTCCTTTACGGTTATTTCTCAGCACAATCTCTCCTGGTCAAAATCCGCCTGAAAAGCTTGTAGGGGTGGACATGTGTCCGGAAACGCTTACTTTCCATGTTAGAGCTCATTTTATTACTTCTCTTCAAATCACATTAATCATGGAATGGAAACACACAGCACCAGAACGTACCAGCGTGACTTCAAACACTTTGTTACAGGAAATGTTCAAAACGTCCTCCGTTAGCGAGGATACATGCATCCATCCTCCGTCGCATGGAATCCCTGATGCGCTGATGCAGCCCTGGAGAATGGCGTAATGTATCACAGCAATCAACAATATGAGCACGAAGAGTCTCTACATTTGGTACCGGGGTTGCGTAGACAAGAGCTTTCAAATGCCCCCATAAATGAAAGTCAAGAGGGTTGAGGTCAGGAGAGCGTGGAGGCCATGAAATTGGTCCCCCTCTACCAATCCATTGGTCACCGAATCTGTTGTTGAGAAGCGTACGAGCGCTTCGACTGAAATGTGCAGGAGCTCCATCGTGCATGAACCACATGTCGTGTCGTACTTGTAAAGGCACATGTTCTAGCAGCACAGGTAGGGTATCCCGTATGAAATCATGATAACGTGTTCCATTGAGCGTAGGTGGAAGAACATGCTGACGAAAGTGAAATGAGCTCTAACATGGAAATTAAGCGTTTCCGGACACATGTCCACATATCATCTTTTCTTTATGTATGTGTGAGGAATGTTTCCTGCAAGTTTGGCCGTACCTTTTTGTAACACCCTGTATATGTGTGTGTGTATGGTGAACCTGAAATCGACCGACGAACTTGCAGAGGTGTTAGTGCGGACCTAAACAAGAAAAAAATTGCTCGCTATTATGGACTCTTAAATGTATATCTTAAGGGCTATGAGCACTTGTGCGTCTTCAGTGCTGTGAAAACATTTCGTCTGCTGCAAGCTCTTTGTTTTCCATATTTTGGGACGAGGTAGTATTAAAAAAATGTTCATTAAACGTGGGCTCTAAAATGTATTTTTTGAGAACTATGAGCCCTTGTACAGTAGAAAAGGCGTGTGTCGTACTTCTCAGTAGCGAAGATAAACAAGTGCTCATCAAAAATAGCAACGTCAACTTGACTGGAATCCCGAAAACACATCCACGAAACAGTCGACAGAAGTCAAGAGAATCCACATTAAGATAGTAAATCGGCATGTCAATTTTAGCTGTCTCGGGCGCGTTCTCCGGCATTTTTGCAGTTGCTACAGATCCTGACACAAAAACACAATCTTACAGCTATTTCTCATGATTTGCATCCTTACACAGAGAACAGCAGTTTTATCCTGCATTTGTTTAAGAAACGAGTTTTTGTGAGTCTTTATTACTCTGGAGCATGAAGTGCGATGCAACTTCAAAGGATGTGTTACGACTGGAATGTGCTTGCACCTGGCCAAGATCTTTCAGCGTTCAAAGTAACACGTTCGCAAGTCTTCTGATTTCTTTCTTTTTTTTTTGAGTTATTGAAAAGTCTCTATATGCAAAAAGCTTGTATGACAAGAACTTACCAATTCTCTTGTAACAAGTCGTATGACAGGTCACACCTATAATGGCTGTAGTTTCCTAGAAGCTTAAAAGTTTTGTTAAGTAATTTCGCATAAATGTGTACTCCGCGTTAGCTGCTATGTTCTTGCCCGATGTCACAAAGTAGGAATCACTAAATAATCCTTCATATGCTCGAAGAATTCCTTAACGAGTGCCTTTAGCGGTAATTATTCGAGCGAAAACTCGCGAGGAAGTTCTGCAACTGCTTTGGATTCATTTCTAAGGGATCAGCGCCTATTAGTTGGCTCTGTTCGGCTTAGATAAGTCTGCCCATTATAGCTAGGAGTTCGCAGAGTTCCAGAAACTCCCAAATTACGTCACACTTTTACGTTGAAGGACTTATTTCCCTTATATTTGCGTCATATTAGGCAAGGAACATCCGTGGTCCCAGTAGAGTGCTTACTGGGTCAGATAGCAAAAACAACTTCACATGCGTTTTCCCTTCGTGTCTCATTGAGCGAATCCTTTTGTATTAGTATTTCATACCAGCTGTTTAATTTAGCTTCATGGAGCAGACTGAAGGACCAGAATTGGCTCAGTGAAATATTACCAACACGGTCGTGTTAAACATGTTGCTGTAAGTAATTTCGTCTCTTTCCCCTTTCTGAATGTATTTTTAAAATGAAATCGGATTCCATATACATATAGCACGCATTTTAACCTTGTACTCTTTGTTTCTGTGACCGAAAGTTTACATATCTTCAGGTGTAAAATAACTACGAACAAAAATTTTTAGTGTTTGAGGAGACAAAAAGAAGCGCTTTCCTCGTGTGATAAAAATATCACAAGTACACCGTTTCCCCAATCGGGATCCATTACGATTTTTACGCTAGCTCAGAGACGGGGTTCAAACTGCCGTGCGATGAATACTTTTTTAGGAGTTGCGCTACAGCTATGGATTAATTTTTGGAGAGGTAGGTGAAACGTCTTTTTATTTCTTACTAGTACCAGACGGCTGGTAGTGCGCCAAAGAGTTTCCTCTTTGGAAACAGATGTTAGGGAGCTACCAGTTATGATATTTCCCTTAAAACGAAGGTAAACGTCTCAGAAACCTTGGTCGCAACTTTTATGGATTTAAAAATTGCAGTAGTTACGGAAAACCTCTTTTGTATCATGCACAATACTTTTTTTCAATTTTATTTATGCACCGAAGGACGCTTCATCTTTCTAGCAAGGCATCTTCATTGAACTCTTTTTTTTTTTTCGTTGTCAGATATTGGTTACAGATTTAAAAGCAGTCGATGGAAGCTTTTTATGCAAAATCGGGAAGGTACTTACACTGAAGCATCTAACTCATTATTTGAAGCCATGCAGTTTTCTCTCATGTGGAAAAGCACTTGGATGCTACACGTTTCCCGCAGACAGTGAGGTTATTGTAACACAACATTTCAGCTCTAATTTTCGGAGTTTTAAGTGTCACCAATGTTTTCTGAGTCTTGCCAACTTCCTGATTTTTTGCTTTCTCTTGTTTTGTGTCTGATTTTTTTGTGTGCTGATGTGTTAATATTCCTCTAAAACAACAGAGAAATTTACTTTCTTCCAAACTTCTAAACGCAGCTAATATCCCAGCCTCTGTCACAACAGCTATCTTGTCCACATCCCACTCTTGTCAACAGCCCCTCCGCCTCCATTTCTTCATCCCAATTCCCACACAATTCTCTATCGGAATTCAGATCTTTCTTAACAGTTATTGTTGCTGTCATTTGCAGCCCGCCAGAGTGGACGTGCGGTTCTAGGCGCTACAGTCTGGAACTGAGCGACCGCTACGGTCGCAGGTTCGAATGCTGCCTCGGGCATGGATGTGTGTGATGTCCATAGGTTAGTTAGGTTTAATTAGTTCTAAGTTCTAGGCAACTGATTACCACAGACATTAAGTCGCATAGTGCTCAGAGCCATTTGAACCTTTTTTTTTTTTTTTTTTTTGTCATTTGCAGTCCTTTTCTGTTTATTATCCCTTCTGCTTCTGATTGTACTAAACGTGGCTTCAAACGTACTAAACTAATAAGCCATTCTGTTATTCTTGATGCTCTTTATTATTCTTAATGTCTGTTATTATTATTATTATTATTATCTTACGAAATGTGTATTATTGTGTATTATTGTAACTTTTTGTGTAGGTAATGGTCCTGGTCCGATGTAACACAGGGTGTTAGGGCATGATCTTATCTCGCCAAAATAATAAATAAGACCCCCTCCTCGGCAAGAAATTAAACCTTAAACGTACAGGTACGTTACAAAATCTGTATCAGAAGAAATTTAAACAAGGTAATGGGTTGCGTTCACATCGGGTCTCTAGCCGTAACATCTCGTCATCTGGACACAATGTTTCGGCGGTCCACCTGGCCTCCATCCTCAGGTGAGTAGGTCGTCGCACTATCTCGGCGGAACTCTGCCGCACAAGAAGGATTTTTTAAAATGTTCTGTTAATCAATCCTTGAGACAGGTCAAGGAATATGGCACTAATTCCCACATACCATGTCATAATGATGATCTGGGCTTATTCTTCACGCATATCGTTGGTGAATGTGAGAGGACGGGAATCTTATGCTAATAGTATAGGAAATACACAGCGCCACAGACCGTGTAGTGGCTTACGGATGTAGATGTAGGTGTAGATGTGTGTGTGTGTGTATGTGTGTGATGTCTGAAGGGAAGCACAGGTAGCCTGTGCCGCAACTGTGCTGCGGTGTGCCGCCAACATGTGTCTGGGGATGGCCATTGTGTCGCCTCCAATGGCGTGGGTAATCGGTACAGGCACTCAGGTCTACACAGTATGGTCCAGCACGAGGAAGGGTCCATCCAGTCGATTTACTTCACAGCATCTGATTTCAAATCCCGAGTCAGAAGCAAAATGTGCGCAAATGCTTCAGCTGTCATAGTTAATGACTGTGACGAAACCGCGAAGCCGAAACAGAATGGGGCAGGAAAAACAGCGGTGTATCTAGAGCAAGGAGACGAAGATTAAAGTTCTTGGTTGAATATGATGAATAGAAAAGACGTCGAAACGGTGCTTTATAGCAGTGCTGCTAGTCAAATACATTGATGCGCCAAAGAAACATGTACAGGCATGTGTATTCAAATACAGAGATATGTAAACAGACAGAATACGGCGCTGCGGTCGGTAACGCCTATATGACACAACAAGTATCTGTCGCAGGTGTTAGATCGGTTACTGCTGCTATAATGACAGGTTGTAAAGATTTAAGTGAGTTTGAACGTGGTATTATAGTCGGCGCACGAGCGATGGGACACAGTATCACCGAGGTAGCGATGAAGTGGGGATTTTCCCGTATGACCAATTCAGGAGTGTACAGTGAATATCAGGAATCCGGTAAAACATCAAATCTCCGACATCGCTGCGGCCAGAAAAAACTCCTGCAACAACGGGACCAATGACGACTGAAGAGAACCGATCAACGTTACAGAATTGCAACCCTTCCGCAAATTGCTGCAGATTTCAATCCTGGACCATCAACAAGTTTCAGCGTACCACCCATTCAACGAAACATGATCGATATGGGCTTTCGGAGCCGCAGGCCCACTCGTGTACCCTTGATGAATGCACGACTCAAAGCTTTACCCCTTGTCTGGGCCCGTTAACGCATTGGACTGTTGATGACTGGAAACCTGTTGCCTAGTCGGACGAGTCTCGTTTCAAATTATACCGAGTGGATGGAAGTGTACGGGCATGGACCTCCATGTCACCTGGGGAGTGTTCAAGCTGGTGAAGGCTCTGTACTGTTGTGAGGCGCGGGCAGTTGGACAGATATGGGACCCCTGATATGTCTAGATACGACTGTGACAGGTGACACGTACGTAAGCATCCGGTCTGATCACCTGCATCCATTAGTGTCCATTGTGCATTCCGACGGACTTGGGAAATTCCAGCAGGACAATGCGATACCCCACATGTCCAGAATTGCTACAGAGTGGTTCCAGGAACGCTCTTCTGAGTTTAAACACTTCCACTGGCCACCAAACTTCCCAGATGTGAACATTATTGAGCATATGTGGGATGTCTTGCAACTTGCTCACCAGAAAAGATCTCCACCCCCTCGTACTGTTACGAATTTATGGACAGCGCGGTAGGATTCATGGTGTCAGTTCCCTCCAGCACTACTTCAGACATTAGTCGAGTCCACATCAGTAGAGTCCATGCCTCGTCGTGTTGCAGCACTTATGCGTGCTCGCGGGGGCCCTAAACGGTATTAGGCAGGTGCACCAGTTTCTTTGTCTCTTCAGTGTACTATTCTAGGCTTGTTTTTAAATAAAGAACCGTTTTGAAATTCAGCTGGTGCAGCGCTGTGGTCGGCATTTGGCGCATGCGCACTGTGCACCGAATTTGATTGTCAAGCCACAGACACCATTACAGAGTCATTCGGTGTGTTCTAGTTTGTTGATCAGTATTTGAAATGCCTCCTCTGACTGAGAATAAGCGTTGTGATTCGTTTTCTTGGTACTAAAAGTGTGAGAGCGGTGGAATTCATCGTCAGAACAATGAAGTGTATTGAGAAAACATTGTGACCAATAGGATGGTACGGAAATGGGTAAGCTTTTAAATATGACTGTACGAATGTGCACGATGAGCACCAAAGGGAGAGATCTTCAGTGATTGCTGACTATTTGGTGCAGAAAGTTGATGAAAAAGTGAGAGAGCACAGACAGTTTACGATTTCGACGTTACGTGATAAGTTTCCTCAAGTGTTAAGAAGTGTGCTTTATGCAGATGTTACAGAACGTTTAAATCATCGGATGTTATGCTAATCAAGCGGCATATTTGAATGAGGTAGTCTATGTATTGGAAAGCTGGTTCAAATGGCTCTAAGCACTGTGGGGCTTAACATCTTAGGTCATCAGTCCCCTATACTTCGAACTACTTTAACCTAACTAACCCAAGGACATCATACACATCCATGCCTGATGTAGGATTCGAACCTGCGACCGTAACAGCAGCGCGGTTCCGGACTGAAGCGCCTAGAACCGCTCGGCCACAGCGGCCGGACGGAAAGTTGGTTGTACGATACGATTAATATTGGTGGGAATTATGTAGAAAAATAGATTAAAGTACAGACTTTCATATAGAAATAAAACTGTTAAGAAAAGTGTACTTGTTCTATTTTATTTCAAAATGGTAAACGTAAAAAGACGCCTCGCTTCAGGTATAGTTCACTGTTTACGAAATTAAAATCCAATTTTCCTCTAAGGATGTTTTATTGCTCAAATATTGCAGAGCAACGAAATCAAGACTGCCTAGAATTTAGACAAAGGATTTTTTTACAATTCTCGTAGCAAAATTCAGAGTGAGAAAAGAAAGAGTGAAAAAATTAACGAAGAGAGGGAAAACATAGAGTGGGAAACAGACAAATGGGTTACCAAACTGTTGACCATAAGACCTAGTTTTGCAAAAATAAAGAAAAATTCACTTGCTTGAAAGTAATCATGGTGATGAACTTAATTTATGATTGGAGAGGATTTGAAATATTTCAGGAACAGCTGCTAATAGCTATGTAACAAAATTACCAAAAAGTTCATCTCCTCAAGGAATAGATGTTTTGTGTATGACCAGTTGTACTGACGCAGAAACTGTGGAATTTTTTCTTTCGTGATCAAAAAAAGGAAAATAAGTATCAAATAACAGCTCGAATTGAAACTTCTCTTCCTTCACCTTACCTATAAGCTATTAATAATAATAAAATATGGATCGATATTTTAATAGATTATGTATTCTGCATTCTGAACAAGACTAGATATTAAAAAATTTAAAAAAGCGAATGGTCGTATGTTTTGTGAAATTATTTGCCTAAAAGTAAGAAATAAAACATATTAGAGAAAGCTTTGACGTACCTCATTTTCTGTACGCGATTTAGAGTACAATTGCAAGGTGCATCAAAATTTTCTCTAATCTACTTTACCTCTTACTTTCACAGAAATCATTTCACAAAATTTTTGAACCTTTTTTTTTCATTTCATTTCTGTACATTCTTACACAGTAGCATTTCAGATGTTTCATTAAGTCTGTTCCGCAATGCATCTTCTCCATTCTACGTGAAACCGGGTAGTGAATGCCAACAAGCGGGAGCATCTAGTTCAACTCCATGTCAGAGTAGACCGCTACCAGAGTCTCCTTCGTGTGTCTTGGGTGTCTGTTTATACCAACGTTATAGAGTAGTTCCCGGCTAAACTGTTCAGAGTCCCCACAGCTCCTGTAGAATAACATAATTTTTGATGGCGGCGGAGGGGGGGAGAGAGAGAAAGGAAAGGAAGGAACTAATGATATCAGCTGCATCATTTCTGAATGTGGAACCAGCAGCTACGAGGGAAAATGTGTACCAGGCTGAGATCTCCTGCTCCGACAGCTGCGTTAACCACTGTGCCACCCGGGCACAGTATTTATCGCAAATGTGCGCACTATATCGGCACGCTCCCCAGCTGACCCACACTCCTAGCTAGTGCTGCCTATTTTAGATTCGCGCTGAAGGTCGAACGTAAATGTACAGTCGTGGACAAAACAAGCGAGACCCCTCGCCCTTGTCGTTATGCTGCTCCGCACAGCTTTAACGTCTGCTACACAGCGTAACAGGCAAGGCGACGAAGTGCTACCAACATACTATGTACAGGCGTGAAATTGAAAAACTATCCGAACTTTGTCAGACTGTTTTCAATCACGTGTAAGACTATATTAATGCTGATTAGTGTGTAAAACAACACACGTAAATACACTCCTGGAAATTGAAATAAGAACACCGTGAATTCATTGTCCCAGGAAGGGGAAACTTTATTGATACATTCCTGGGGTCAGATACATCACATGATCACACTGACAGAACCACAGGCACATAGACACAGGCAACAGAGCATGCACAATGTCGGCACTAGTACAGTGTATATCCACCTTTCGCAGCAATGCAGGCTGCTATTCTCCCATGGAGACGATCGTAGAGATGCTGGATGTAGTCCTGTGGAACGGCTTGCCATGCCATTTCCACCTGGCGCCTCAGTTGGACCAGCGTTCGTGCTGGACGTGAGACGACGATTCATCCAGTCCCAAACATGCTCAATGGGGGACAGATCCGGAGATCTTGCTGGCCAGGGTAGTTGACTTACACCTTCTAGAGCACGTTGGGTGGCACGGGATACATGCGGACGTGCATTGTCCTGTTGGAACAGCAAGTTCCCTTGCCGGTCTAGGAATGGTAGAAAAATGGGTTCGATGACGGTTTAGACGTACCGTGCACTATTCAGTGTCCTCTCGACGATCACCAGTGGTGTACGGCCAGTGTAGGAGATCGCTCCCCACACCATGATGCCGGGTGTTGGCCCTGTGTGCCTCGGTCGTATGCAGTCCTGATTGTGGCGCTCACCTGCACGACGCCAAACACGCATACGACCATCATTGGCACCAAGGCAGAAGCTGAAGACGACATGTCTCCATTAGTCCCTCCATTCACGCCTGTCGCGACACCACTGGAGGCGGGCTGCACGATGTTGGGGCGTGAGCGGAAGACGGCCTAACGGTGTGCGGGACCGTAGCCCAGCTTCATGGAGACGGTTGCGAATGGTCCTCGCCGATACCCCAGGAGCAACAGTGTCCCTAATTTGCTGGGAAGTGGCGGTGCGGTCCCCTACGGCACTGCGTAGGATCCTACGGTCTTGGCGTGCATCCGTGCGTCGCTGCGGTCCGGTCCCAGGTCGACGGGCACGTGCACCTTCCGCCGACCACTGGCGACAACATCGATGTACTGTGGAGACCTCACGCCCCACGTGTTGAGCAATTCGGCGGTACGTCCACCCGGCCTCCCGCATGCCCACTATACGCCCTCGCTCAAAGTCCGTCAACTGCACATACGGTTCACGTCCACGCTGTCGCGGCATGCTACCAGTGTTAAAGACTGCGATGGAGCTCCGTATGCCACGGCAAACTGGCTGACACTGACGGCGGCGGTGCACAAATGCTGCGCAGCTAGCGCCATTCGACGGCCAACATAGCGGTTCCTGGTGTGTCCGCTGTGCCGTGCGTGTGATCATTGCTTGTACAGCCTTCTCGCAGTGTCCGGAGCAAGTATGGTGGGTCTGACACACCGGTGTCAATGTGTTCTTTTTTCCATTTCCAGGAGTGTATAAGATATAAATGAAAGAAGAAACGTTAATTACTATGAACTGCACTAATAAAAATTAATTTCAGCTTATCGAGATAATATAAGTGTTTCAGTAAGACAAAGTACCCCAGATCGTTACGAATTAGCAAAATATTATGCGAATTTGGGTACCTTTATTCTGTACTGGCGCCCTGTGGATGTCAATATGAAACTCTTGTAGAATTTCATA
Source organism: Schistocerca americana (assembly GCF_021461395.2). Lineage (NCBI taxonomy): Eukaryota > Metazoa > Arthropoda > Insecta > Orthoptera > Acrididae > Schistocerca > Schistocerca americana. The sequence goes on from NC_060126.1 coordinate 442,790,307, forward strand.
CTTGTTACTGCCTATTTTTTCCGCTTCAGTCAATAACTGAATTGACTTAACTGTGACACTGAATGATTTTTAGCTGAATTTCGTTATGAATCTTCACACATGGTAGTTCAGCAACGGTAATCCAGTATGACTGGTCTGAACGTTGACACAGACCGTTTCGCGGCCAAATTCGCATAATATTTTGCTAATTCGTAACGATATGGGGTATTTTGTCCTACTAAAACAGTTATGTTATCTCGATAAGCTGAAATTAATTTTTATTAGTACAGTTCACAGTAATTAGCGTTTCTTCTTTCATTTATATCTTATATTTACGTGTTGTGTTTTACACGCTAATCAGCGTTAATATGGTCTTACACGTGATTGAAAACAGTCTGACAAAGTTCGGATAGTTTTTCAATTTCACGCCTGTTACGCTGTGTAGCAGACTTTAAAGCTGTGCAGATCAGCATAACGAAAAGGCGAGGGGTCTCGCTCGTTTTGTCCACGACTGTACATCCGCACTGAAGGTTGTCGATTCATTGCCCATCAAGGTGAATCGGGTATACGATTTGTGACGTCTGTTGTTCCAGACATGTCCGAATGACATCATGTATTCACATAATCCTATACAACTGACGTATATGCAACAGAAAACTGTGGCGACCATATGGCGGCTGCCACTTTCCGGTATTCGGGTGTCCGCGAGCAGCTGGACGGGGCGTCTGGCGTGACCGGCCCTGGAGGTCGCAGCTTATTGGGCACGGCTTATTGGCCGCGCCGCGTCAATAGACTGCGTGACGGGACGCGATTATCGACTCGTGCGAGTCGACTAGAAGCGCGAGTCGACTGGGCCGTCGAGTGCGCTATCGGGTCCCGCGCGGGCACCTAATGGAGCGTGAGGGGAAAGATTGGCCGGGCCTGCAGAGGCGGTCGCGGACGGCGCCGAAAGAAAAAGTGGTCGCGACGGGGCGAAGGAACTCCGGCAAACTCGCAGTCCGACGCCGCCGGCGCTTTGATCAATGCCGCGGACGCGCCAGGGGAATCTCAATTATGGGCGGCAGCCCATTCCCCGAGCTCCGAAAGGCATTCACCCGCGCCAGCCAACGATAACTCTTACAACTGTCTGGCTTACTACCCAGTGGCAACATCTGAAACAATTGTCATACCGAGTTTGTGTGCAAAATGTTTGTAACCAGTTCTGACACTCAGATATAACAATAAAATAATGAAAAATCAGCAGTCCGGAAAAAGTTGTGGGTGAAACTTTGTAACTAGCAGGGTAATCTGCAGTGTACAGTCCTGATACTGGAAATGAGACATTTTATGTTTTCAAATGCATTTGTTACTGTGCTTTTACATCTGACTCATCACCTCTTGAGTAAAGAAGCCTCTTTGTGCCTTTAACGAGCCTGTCTGGTTCTTTAACGATCAGCAGTTTCCTTACTTCTAACGTAATCCCCATAACTGTTAATACATTAACACTGAGGTGACAAAAGTTATGGGATACCCCATAATAACCTGCCCTGTGTAGTTCAGCTGTTCGACTTGGGATGGAGTCAACAAGCCGTTGGAATTACCAGATACGCAGCAACCAGTCGAAAGATCATATTTTCTTAATTTAATTTTGAGTTTAGGGTCACTTCTGGTGGTGACTGCGGGAACTCTGACGGCTCAACGACATGTCAGGGACATCCTGCGTCTTCATGTGACAGACTTCCGGCGACTACTCAAAAAATTTAGAGAACCGTCATTTGAACATGACTGCCGAACGATTCTATGGCTGCCAACATACATTGCGCGTAAGTACCACGAAGATACGATACGAGAAATCAGGGCTCATATGGAAGTACACTACTGGCCATTAAAATTGCTACACCAAGAAGAAATGCAGATGATAAACGGGTATTCATTGGACAAATATATTATACTAGGACTGACATGTGATTACATTTTCACGCAATTTGGGTGCATAGATCCTGAGAAATCAGTAACCCGAACAAACACCTCTGGCCGTAATAACGGCCTTGATACGCCTGGGCATTGAGTCAAACAGAACTTGGATGGCGTGTACAGGTACAGCTGCACATGCAGCTTCAATACGATACCACAGTTCATCAAGAGTAGTGACTGGCGTATTGTGACGAGCCAGTTGCTCGGCCATCATTGACCAGACGTTTTCAATTGGTGACAGATCTGGAGAATATGCTTGCCAGGGCAGCAGTCGAACATTTTCTGTATCCAGAAAGGCCCGTACAGGACCTGCAACATGCGGTCGTGCATTATCCTGCTCAAATGTAGGGTTTCGCAGGGATCGAATGAAGGGTAGAGCCACGGGTCGTAACACATCTGAAATGTAACGTCCACTGTTCAAAGTGCCATCAATGCGAACAAGAGGTGACCGAGACGTGTGACCAATGGCACCCCATACCATCACGCCGGGTGATACGCCAGTATGGCGATGACGAATACACGCTTCCAATGTGCGTTCACCACGATGTCGTCAAACACGGATGCGACCATCATGATGCTGTAAACAGAACCTGGATTCATCCGAAAAAATGACGTTTTGCCATTCGTGCACCCAGGTTCGTCGTTGAGTACACCATCGCAGGCGCTCCTGTCTGTGATGCAGCGTCAGGGGTAGCCGCAGCCATGGTATCCTAGCTGATAGTCCATGCTGCTGCAAACGTCGTCGAACTGTTCGTGCAGTTGGTTGTTGTCTTGCAAACGTCCCCATCTGTTGACTCAGGGATCGAGACGTGGCTGCACGATCCGTAAGGTCTCCTAGCTGATAGTCCATGCTGCTGCAAACGTCGTCGAACTGTTCGTGAAGTTGGTTGTTGTCTTGCAAACGTCCCCATCTGTTGACTCAGGGATCGAGACGTGGCTGCACGATCCGTTACAGCCATGCGGATAAGATACCTGTCATCTCGACTGCTAGTGATACCTGGCCGTTGGGATCCAGCACAGCGTTCCGTATTACCCTCCTGAAACCTCCGATTCCATATTCTGCTAACAGTCATTGGATCTCGACCAACGCGAGCAGCAATGTCGCGATACGGTAACCCGCAATCGCGATAGGTTACAATCCGACCTTTATCAAAGTCGGAAACGTGATGGTACGCCTTACACGTGGCATCACAACAACGTTTCACCAGGCAACGTCGGTCAACTGCTGTTTGTGTATGGGAAATCGGTTGGAAACTTTCCTCATGTCAGTACGTTGTAGGTGTCGCCACCGGCGCCAACCTTGTGTGAATGGTCTGAAAAGCTAATCATTTGCATATCACAGCATCTTCTTCCTGTCGGTTAAATTTCGCGTCTATAGCACGTCATCTTCGTGGTGTAGCAATTGTAATGGCCAGTAGTGTATAGAGACAGTCGCTTTTCCCTCGCTGTATTTCCGAGTGGAACAGGAAAGGAAATGACTAGTAATGGAACATGGTACCCTCCGCTACGTATCATACAGTGGCTTGCGGAGTATCTACGATGCAATCATACAAAATGTCAATAGATGCCCATACAAACATTTTCTGCTCGGAAGATGGCATCCCTGTCAATGGACGACTACGCCAACGAAGACGCCAGAGCGCCTATCAAACGGAGCCGTCCCACATCCACCATCACTGTGTAGACAGCCACAGGCGGTGGAGCATGGCCTACCAGACATTTTGCAGTGGAGACCACAGGAAGAATGGAAGCAGGACATACATTATCCCTTGGCCCGTACTATCGGGTAGGAATCGTGAATCGACCAGCCGATCGTATATAGATGTAGACAGTATCGCGTTGCCATTTTTCAACAGGAAAATGCTCGTCCACGTCAGATACGCGTTTCAACAAAGCGTCTGCATACCGCTGAGTATTCCTGTGGCTTGCAACATCGACACATTTGTCCCCTACAGAACAAGTCTAGCGCTAGCTCAGACGTCACTTCGCCGGCCGACGTGGCCGTGCGGTTAAAGGCGCTGCAGTCTGGAACCGCAAGACCGCTACGGTCGCAGGTTCGAATCCTGCCTCGGGCATGGATGTTTGTGATGTCCTTAGGTTAGTTAGGTTTAACTAGTTCTAAGTTCTAGGGGACTAATGACCTCAGCAGTTGAGTCCCATAGTGCCCAGAGCCATTTGAACCATTTCAGACGTCACTTCGGTTTCGCTGCCACGGAGCAGGATATCAGCGAACTGATACAACAGTTGTAGGACTCAGTCAGTGCGTGCATCCGTACCGAGTACGATGTCGTGTCCTGCTGACAAGTGGGCTCATACTGCCAAGTTCTCTAAATCTGAATCAACGCTGTAATCATTGAAGTACCATCAAATGCCCTCTCAACCCGTGAAGTTTCGTTTCTTTTCCTCGTACTCTTCTGTGTGCTTCAAGTTTTTGCTTTACTGTGTTTGTCAGGCAGTGTAATTTAAGGATAAACAGAGAAACGACAATGGTGCCAGAGAATAGCACAACGACAAATAAAGACTTGCTCAACACCAAAGTTGGGAAAGACGCAATAATTCTATAATCGAGAGGATTTGCTTTATTTAATTCCGGTCTTGGTTCACAATTTTTATTTGTAATCAGATAATTAGTTTCGGTCGCTAATGACCATCTCCACTCTACATCTACATCACACTCTGCAAGCCACCTAATGATGTGTGGTGAAGGGTACTCTCCTTACCACTATAGTGGGTGGGAAGAATAGAGCGTGGGAAGAATGATTGTCGGTAAGCCTCTGTATTGGCTCTAATTTCTAGAATTTTCTCCTAGTGGTCAATACTCGAGATGTATGTGGGGGAAGCACTACGTTGTCCGACACCTCTAGAGAAATGCTGTCCCGAAATTTCAGTAGTAAATCTCTCCGTGATGCACAACGTCTCTCTTGTAACGTCTGCCAGTGGAGTTTGTTTAGCATCTCCGTAACGCTCTCTCGCCAGCTAAACGATATCGTGATGAAACGCACCGCTCTTCGTTGGATCTTCTGTATCTCCTCTATCTGTCCTACCTGCTAAGGATCCCAGACAGATGAAGCCACTTCTTTCATGGGTAAGTTACATTTCCTTAAGATTCTTCCGATAAATTCCCACTATCTGTTTTATATGGTCATTCCACTTAAGGTCTCTCTGGATAGTCACGCCTAGATATTTTACGGCAGACGCTGTCTCCAGCTGTTTGTCATCAATAGCGTAGCTGTACAGTAGTGGATTTCTTTTCCTATGTATGTGCAATACGTTACATTTATTTACGTTCAGGGTCAATTGCCAGAGGCTGCACCATTCATCAGTTCTCTTCAGGTCGTTCTGCAAATACTTACTGTCTCCTGGCGTCATCTGCGAATAGCCTTAACGAGCATCCGACGCTTTCTACTAGATCATTTATATATATCGTGAACAGCAACGTTCCTATCCACGTGGTGCATTTTGCGTATCAAGCCATTACACGTGATGGTGCAGCCATTTCGACTTCGTCAAACAAACAAAATTGTGGTATGCAACTTGAGGTGCAGTATGTACGCTTCAGTGGTGTTCTTTGCATGCTACAATTTTATTTGTCTGACGATGCCGAAATGGCTATTAATTGCACCATCTGATATGTATAATGAAACACGTTTCTACTCAGGTCTGAAGACGACCGCAATTAATCACCTGATGTCATAAACATTGTGATCCACGACTGCATTTATAATAAAGCAAATATTTTCCTGGATCGCTGAAAACCGTTTCGTGACGTCACAACTCGTACAATTGAGAGAAGTTTCCTGTCTAGCAAGTAGGATTAAGAAGCAAGAAACGTACCAAAATTAGACGAATACGTGAAGGAAATTTTCTTCAATTAAAGAGCTCCACTGACGTCGGATACTGATATGGAATTGAGGAAGGAGCTCCTGAACGTGCACACCGGGAACACACCGTCGTGTGGAAGTGAGTCTTGGATCATCGGAAATATTAAAATGAAGAAACTACAAACATGTGAAATGTGACACTGTCGAACAACATAAAAAATTAATTGCACCTACAAAATACGAAACGTTAAAGTGATACAAAGAATAGGTGACGAAAGAGTGTAGAAGAACCTTGTCATAAGGGGGAATTAGTGGCACACTGCCACGACATCAAGAAACAGTTAAGCTCGTTTACGGATTTCCAGCATACATAGTTAAGCTTGTTTCCGAAAGCAGCAGTAGAGAGGGGAAAATGATAGTGGCAGACAAGGAGAGACTGCAGTAAACAAAGTAGATCACAAAGGATGTTGGATGTAATAGTAACACTGAAGTGAAAAGATTGTCGCAAGATAGTAAAGTTGCCTGACAGAATCAAGCCAGGCTAAAGATAAATGACAAAGCAAAGAAAGAGAAAACACAACTGTAAACATTCACTTTTTTCGTATTAAAGACGTAGTATAGTTAAAGCTGTTTAGTGCGTCAACCATTATTTGTATTCTCACTACGCGTTTCGGTGGTTCACACTTTTTCCCACAGCAGCTCTTCGTTGTACATTATGTTTGGATTACTTCAGACAAAGATGTTTCACATCTCAGAGGCTACGTTTACACATGAGTGAGGAGTACATACAACAAATAGAAGTATGCATCATCTTTTCGATTCCACTCGTGTTGTAAATACACTTTACTCTTACAAATTCATTTTTTTAAACTTTAAATCAGTTTCATCATCAACAAAAACAGGAAACATAACCTGCTTAGCAGCATTTTGTGTGCTGCTGTGAAAAGGCGTCTGTGCTCTACACAAATACCAGGAATACAACAACGCAGTTCTCCACCTGAAGATGATAGTGTGAACCATCGAAACGCGTAGGCAAAAACAATCAGTAAGTAGCGCAGTAAACTGTTTTATTTATATTTAGGGACGAAATATTCAGAAAGACTTAAGCTATGGTCGGAGTTGGCGAACATCTAAATTACCTGAGGATGCGACATTGCCTCCCAAATGCATTGTAATTATTCAGAAAGAGTTAAAACCAATATAGTCACTGTTACTGTGTTCAGAGAACAACCGGAACTTACCTTCTCTCAGAGACGAGTAGCTGGTCTCCTTGCGGCATGCCTTGGAAGCCTTCAGAACTTCAAACTGCACACAGTACCTGCAACAAGACAACAGTGGCATCAAGGAACGACATCCTCGCGTACAAACAAACTTCTACTAATACGCATACTGTACGGAATTCTTAAACGTTCTTCAAAGTGGTGAGCGCTCATATTTACATTAGAGAGACTGGACTACGTAGCCATATAGTACATGTAGCTTGAAACAAAGGTATGCTATCCATTTCGTGTTAGGCTTCGTACTCCATCACATTCTCTGTGCTGGCCATATTTCAGATGCTTCAATGAATAGGCGAAAGCCTCCTCAACAGTTCAATATTCCGCAGAATATGTTTCAAAATTGTATATGTGTATGTCCTTTTCTTGTTTTGTATTTTCAGTGTGTCTTTATAGGTAGCCATGTGTACAGAAAAAAAAGATATTTGTGTAGTAATATTATTTTCAATTTATAAATGTAAGCTCTGTGTATTTCTAGACCCTTCTCCAACAGTGAATATTTTATCCGTGTAACAAAAATTTGTGAGCATAAGAGAAACAGTTGATGAGTAGAGTCAGTCTAACAACAGGAATCGAAAGTGTTAAGACGACTGGATGTGAACGATTAGTTGCCTTATGAAAAGTAATGTATTTGTGTAATGGGAAACTGTTTTAGTAGTGGCGGAAAGAGAAGTTTGGAAGATATCAGGGACAGCCATGAGACGGAGAACGTTGTCGTTTACAAGGAAGATGCGTGTAGATCTCGAAACATTTTGAATTATGTTTGCTATAATTTGCTAATACTTCAAGAAACAGATTTTATTTTCCAAGATCGACGCAGAAGAGGTAGTCACAAGTGTTGAAGGCATTGTACAAAAGGGAAGAAATCATAAGATGATTCATTTCTTGTTCAAAGGTTTGAAATGTGTGTGAATTCCTAGGGGACCAAACTGCTGAAGTCATAGGTCCCTAGACTTACACACTATTGAGACAAACTTAACCGACCTTACGGTAATAACAACACACACAGCCTTGCCCGAGGGAGGACTCGAACTTCCGGCGGGAGGGGCCACGCAATCCGTGACATGGCGCCTCAAACCACACAGCCACTCCGCGCTGCCTTCAAAGGTATTATTGACGTTAGCCATATCTGGGCACTGACATGTGTCATAGATAACGGGGAAAAATTTGCGCCAGGCCGGGAATCGAACCCGGATTTCCCGCTTAATGTAAGTAACCGTCACTCCTTCTGCCTTGAAACACTTCAAAATTTAGTACTTTACCATTTAAAAAAAAAAAAAAAAGTATTTCTGTTACGAGTCATGCATAGTACTAAATCGAATTTTACGCTTCGCTAACCCAACCTGGGACCCTCTTACGCTAGAGGGCTCCGAATTGTAGCGTGAAACATGGCGGTGCGTTACGTAGCTGCACCGGTGAGTGAGAAACAGCGGGTTGTAATCGAGTTTCTAACTACAGAAAAAGCGTCTCCAACTGATATCCGTAGAGGAATCAAAGCTATGTACGATGGTGATTGTATCGACATCAGTAATGTTCGAAGTTCGGTTGTCGTGCTCGTAATGAACGGGCGTTAAGCGTAACCAGTGTGACAGAGCACGGAGTAGACGATTACGAACGGCAACCGACTCATCGGAATCGGGCTCATGAACGCATCAGAGAAAATCGTCGGATAACACAGACACAGCTCTCAGGCAAGTGTAGCATATGACGAGAGCATTTACACGCCATCAATGCGGTACACAAAAATCTTTGCGCACGGTGGGTGCCTCGAATGCTCACTTCTGAAATGAAACAGGGGAGACTGGACATCCGTCACCCATTTCTCTTGCTTTTTGAGTGTGGAAGCGAGGTGATCCTTATCAACATGCGATGAAAGATGCGTTCACTATTTTGACCCCGAAAACAGGAGAGCATCAATCGATTTCCGTCAAAAAGGCTCACCGACGCCAATTAAGTGCAGGACCATGCCATCAGCAGGTAGTCATTCTCACAGTGTTCTGTGATGTTCAGGTTGTGGTGCATTTGGAATTCAAGTCAAAATGCAAGATACTGCGAGAGCCTCAGAAAACTAGAAGTACGAATTCGAAGAATTCGTCCACACATGGACAATTCCACAACACACACATATGCATCAATCCCACGCCTTGCGTTCACTGCCATCGATCGACCTTCGTACAGTCTCTACTTGGTGCCATCCGATTCTCATCTGTTTCCAAATCTTAAAGAACACTCTCGAGGACACCACTTTGATAATTATGCAGCTGGAGAAGCAGAGGTGAGGTTGTGGCTGAGTCAACAAAGTCAGACATTCTACAGTGACGGGATCAATAAACTGGTCTCTCGTTGGCAGAAATGTGTTCCTCACCAGGATGACGATGTCGAAATATACACTCCTGGAAATGGAAAAAAGAACACATTGACACCGGTGTGTCAGACCCACCATACTTTCTCCGGACACTGCGAGAGGGCTGTACAAGCAATGATCACACGCACGGCACAGCGGACACACCAGGAACCGCGGTGTTGGCCGTCGAATGGCGCTAGCTGCGCAGCATTTGTGCACCGCCGCCGTCAGTGTCAGCCAGTTTGCCGTGGCATACGGAGCTCCATCGCAGTCTTTAACACTGGTAGCATGCCGCGACAGCGTGGACGTGAACCGTATGTGCAGTTGACGGACTTTGAGCGAGGGCGTATAGTGGGCATGCGGGAGGCCGGGTGGACGTACCGCCGAATTGCTCAACACGTGGGGCGTGAGGTCTCCACAGTACATCGATGTTGTCGCCAGTGGTCGGCGGAAGGTGCACGTGCCCGTCGACCTGGGACCGGACCGCAGCGACGCACGGATGCACGCCAAGACCGTAGGATCCTACGCAGTGCCGTAGGGGACCGCACCGCCACTTCCCAGCAAATTAGGGACACTGTTGCTCCTGGGGTATCGGCGAGGACCATTCGCAACCGTCTCCATGAAGCTGGGCTACGGTCCCGCACACCGTTAGGCCGTCTTCCGCTCACGCCCCAACATCGTGCAGCCCGCCTCCAGTGGCGTCGCGACAGGCGTGAATGGAGGGACGAATGGAGACGTGTCGTCTTCAGCGATGAGAGTCGCTTCTGCCTTGGTGCCAATGATGGTCGTATGCGTGTTTGGCGCCGTGCAGGTGAGCGCCACAATCAGGACTGCATACGACCGAGGCACACAGGGCCAACACCCGGCATCATGGTGTAGGGAGCGATCTCCTACACTGGCCGTACACCACTGGTGATCGTCGAGGGGACACTGAATAGTGCACGGTACATCCAAACCGTCATCGAACCCATCGTTCTACCATTCCTAGACCGGCAAGGGAACTTGCTGTTCCAACAGGACAATGCACGTCCGCATGTATCCTGTGCCACCCAACGTGCTCTAGAAGGTGTAAGTCAACTACCCTGGCCAGCAAGATCTCCGGATCTGTCCCCCATTGAGCATGTTTGGGACTGGATGAAGCGTCGTCTCACGCGGTCTGCACGTCCAGCACGAACGCTGGTCCAACTGAGGCGCCAGGTGGAAATGGCATGGCAAGCCGTTCCACAGGACTACATCCAGCATCTCTACGATCGTCTCCATGGGAGAATAGCAGCCTGCATTGCTGCGAAAGGTGGATATACACTGTACTAGTGCCGACATTGTGCATGCTCTGTTGCCTGTGTCTATGTGCCTGTGGTTCTGTCAGTGTGATCATGTGATGTATCTGACCCCAGGAATGTGTCAATAAAGTTTCCCCTTCCTGGGACAATGAATTCACGGTGTTCTTATTTCAATTTCCAGGAGTGTAAGTATACTGACATGAAAAAGAAAGATGCAGAATGTTAAAAGTGTTTCTTTTATTTTAAAAAGTCTTAAGAGTTTTCACACACAAAAAATCGGAGGTGTTACTTTTCAGCACTTCCTTGTAGGCTATCATCGATTTATTTTTCTGAAATAAGAATATCTGCTTCGCTGGCCTGGTTTTTTACTCATTCGGTAGAGGCGTCCAATGACGATAAATCTACGCAGTGCTAGCGCTTCTAATGCTTTATATTTTCGTAGATCTCCTAGTTACTTCTGATTTTCCAAACATACGCAGTTTGTATTGCACCCAATACTTTTCTAGTAATCAATTTTTTCATTTGAATCCATCTAATGAAAATGTGAATAAAAATATCGGCTAAGGACTACAAAGGGCTAATACTATTGTTAGGGTTTGTAGTATTACTACTGCTGTTGCTACTGCTGCTAATTATTTAACAATAACCACAATAGTAATAACAATAATCACAATTAGTATTATTATTATTACCATCATCATTATTATTATTGGCGGTAGAAGCAGCAACACCAGCATTAGTAGCAAACCCTATTAACAATAGTATCTCTTATTAGTCGGTGTTGTTATTCACATTGTCGTGAGATTCATTCAGTTCCTGTTTCAAGTAATTTTTGATTCTATCACTATCATTTGATCACTGTTTATATTATTAGAATTACTGTCATTTTAAGTAACTCTGATGTAAAAACTACTAGTTCTATGATACAGTGATCCCAAGGCGCTAATCGGCTCAGGCTTATTTTAAGTTTTACGTTCAGTATTAAATTGTGAACATTTAAAAAAAAAAATAGATTTATATATAGAGGACCAATGTAAGGATGTAGAGGCTTATCTCACTAGGGGTAAGATAGATGGTTCAAATGGCTCTGAGCACTATGGGACTTAACATCTTAGGTCATCAGTCCCCTAGAACTTAGAACTACTTAAACCTAACTAACCTAAGGACATCACACACATCCATGCCCGAGCCAGGATACGAACCTGCGACCGTAGCGGTCGCGCGGTTCCAGACTGAAACGCCTAGAACCGCTCGGCCACTCCGGCCGGCCGGTAAGATAGATACTGCCTACAGGAAAATTAAAGAGACCTTTGGAGAAACGAGAACCACTTGCATGAATATCAAGAGCTCAGATGGAAACCCAGTTCTAAGCAAAGAAGGGAAAGCAGAAAGGTGGAAAGAGTATATAGAGTGTCTGTACAAGGGCGATTTACTTGAGGGCAGTATTATGGAAATTAAAGAGGATGTAGAGGAAGATGAAATGGGAGATATGATACTGCGTGAAGAGTTTGACAGAGCACTGAAAGACATAAGTCGAAATAAGGGCCCGGGTGTAGAAAACATTCCATTAGAACTACTGACAGCCTTGGGAGAGCCAATCCTGACAAAACTCTACCATCTGGTGAGCAAAATGTATGAGACAGGCGAAATAACCTCAGACTTCAAGAAGAATATAGTAATTCCAATCTCAAAGAAAACAGGTGTTGACAGGTGTGAAAATTACCGAACTATCAGTTTAATAAGTCACGGCTGCAAAATACTAACGCGAATTCTGTGCAGACGAATGGAAAAACTGGTAGAAGCCGACCTCGGGGAAGATCAGTTTGGATTTCGTAGAAATACTGGAACACGAGAGGTAATACTGACCCTACAACTTATCTTAGAAGCTAGAATGAGAAAAGGCAAACCTACGTTTATAGCATTTGTAGACTTAGAGAAAGCTTTTGACAATGTTTTCAAATTCTGAAGGTGGCAGGGGTAAAATACAGGGAGCGAAAGGCTATTTACAATTTGTACAGAAACCAGATTGCAGTTATAAGAGTCGAGGGGCACGAAAGGGAAGCAGTGGTTGGGAAGGGAGTGAGACAGGGTTGTAGCCTCTCCCCAATGTTTTCAATCTGTATATTGAGCAAGCGGTAAAGGAAACAAAAGAAAAATTCGGAGTAGGTACTAAAATCCATGGGGAAGAAATAAAAACTTTGAGGTTCGCCGATGACATTGTAATTCTGACAGAGACAGCAAAGGACTTGGAAGAGGAGTTGAGCGGAATGGACAGTGTCTTGAAAGGAGAGTATAAGATGAACGTCAACAAATGCAAAACGAGGATAAAGGAATGCAGTCGAATTGAGGATAATGGAATGTAGCCGAATTAAGTCGGGTGATGCTGAGGGAATTAGATCAGGAAATGAGACACTTAAAGTAGTAAAGGAGTTTTGCGATTTGGGGAGCAAAATAACTGATGATGGTCGAAGTAAAGCGGATATAAAATGTAGACTGGCAATGGGAAGGAAAGCGTTTCTGAAGAAGAGAAATTTGTTAACATCGAGTATAGATTTAAGGGTCACGAAGTCTTTTCTGAAAGTATTTGAATGGAGTGTAGCCATGTATGGAAGTGAAACGTGGACGATAAATAGTTTGGACAAGAAGAGAATAGAAGCTTTCGAAACATGGTGTTACAGAAGACTGCTGAAGATTAGATAAGTAGATCACATAACTAATGAGGAGGTATTGAATGGAATTGGGGATAATAGTAGTTTGTGGCACAACTTGACTAGAAGAAAGGATCGGTTGGTAGAGCATATTCTGAGGCATGAAGGGATCACCAGTTTAGTATTGGAGGGCAGCGTGGAGGGTAAAAATCGCAGAGGGAGACCAAGAGATGAATACACTGAGCAGATTCAGAAGGATGTAAGCTGCAGTACGTACTGGGAGATGAAGCAGCTTGCACAGGATAGAGTAGCATGGAGAGCTGCATCAAAGTAGTCTCAGGACTGATGACCACAACAACAACAGATTTATATCTCTAAATTTGAGTGAGTTACGAAAGGTTGCATATTTGTGTTGGAAAAGGGTTGTCCTGAGGTACCGAGTTTTAAATTTTCACTTTATTACCATTTTGCAATTGGACATATTTCACAAAAAAATTCTGCATATAAATTGCCCTTAAAATGTCCTTTCAAAAATGGTACAGAGATTTTTTTCAAATTAACATTACATATTTATTGGTTAACCCCTCCAGACCTATAGCACATTACAGTGCAGATAAATTTAAAACCAAGTAAACTGGCCCCAAACTGAGAGAAATTAGCGTCCCACGTGCTGCAGTTTTAGAAAGAATATTGACATTTTTATTGTATGTTATGGTCAACTGCAAATTGGCAATATGTGTAGGCACCACTGGTCTAGCATTATTCTAATCACAAATTGTTTTTCTTTCATGCAAAGCTACTGTGAGCCCCTCAAAACGCCTCTACAATATAGGTATTACTATTGTGTGATGCATTACATACACAGCTGCTATATTTTGAAAAGGGGCCTCTAGTCGGGCCAATGTTATTTCCCCTTAACGACAAGAGATCCGATTTCAGAAGACTGACATAGATTTCTTTTAAAGCTATTATGGACCCCTTTAGGATTCAGACAACTTTCAAATCGATAGGACCATGTACAGAATGAAGTAAATTATAATACGCAAAGAACTAAAATGGATACTTTAGACATTACCAACCATTTTTGTTTCTTTCTGAAAATATTACTTCTCTGACAAGAGGTCTCTTTTCATTGTCCTTTTTCACAAACACATAAAATATCTGTGGATTTTCAACTTTTCGCGGCGTAATGAATAGTCCATTAAATTTCGAGCATGCAGCCGCGCAATTAAAATTTCTTCCCCAGATATTTCGGCCGCGTATCGTCCGGCCATCCTCAGAGTAAGTCGCAAGACTCGCAATTAATCGAGTAACACAGCCCTGTCAAGAATGAAAGTAATTCTCCGACTAGCCCTTCAGAGGCCATGCGGACAGACTCCGTATTTACCGCCAATTAAGGCTATCACAGACGGGCAATAGAACCAGTGGTGAACGCGCTGGGAAACAATCGCCCTAATGCCTCGGCCGCAAATGGTCGCCCAGTGTTTACTGACAAAATGTTGCCTCGGAGGCGGCACAGTGATGCGTTTCCCGCATTGACAGTGCATTCAAAGCGGAAGCGAGTGGTGGCGGGCGTTAACTTGACTGACAGGCACGGTAAGCCCCTAAGCGGAGAGCTGTCTCCCGGAACTGCGACCGGCATTAGTTGCGCGGCTCCAGTAACATCGTTTAATGGTCTCTGCTAATCCGCACTCCCAGCAGAGGATGGGCAGTGTATCAAAATCGCCCCCACTGTCGACCAAACATTCATTAAAGCAGCTGCATGAAAACTTGAACACGCATCTGTGGGCACCGACCGGCGGGTTCTGAATAGAGGCAGTGTGCCGGCAGAGTTTCATTATGGGCAGCGCCGTCTCTCTGCCGGCGTGCACAACCCGCGGACATCGGATCGATCGATCGTTGTATGATAGGAAAAGTCACGCCACGTCCCACCGCTGGCCGCTGGAAACGGCGATAGCGCACGGACTGAATATAGCTGTGTCGACACTGTTTTCATGTTTCGCCATATTAAAAAACAAAGCAAGCCCCAGATAAAAGCGGCATCCACGTCTGTTGTACGCGCGCACATTCATTCACAGAAAAACATCATTTCACTTAAAAGCATAAAATACATTTGAAAATAACGACAGACATAGAAAGCGCTTGTCCTGCATCCCTATGCATTACTGTGTGTGAACGCTCATTCACACTTCACGCTATAGTGTTTTCACGTGAGTTTCCCACAGTTAGCGTAAACTTTTAGGCCTTTTTCCATCCACTTTTCTAACTAAATATCCTTACAAATGAAAATCACAAATAGACAAGTTCGGCGATCGAGGTGGCTACAAATCTTTGTTTATTGTCAATTCTTCTGCGAAGGCTTTCTTGAATCCGAAACAGTGACGTGTGGAACATAGCACCTTCCTTCCGGAAAAACCGGCACTGCGTTTCGAGTTTTTTACTATCTTTTGATTCAAAATATCGATTTTTATAAATTGCATTTTTGGATCCATAAAAGTGTTTACATTCCACTCCTGAAACGGTTTTTCCTAATACGGGACAGAAATGTTTGTTATTCGCGGTTAAACAAAAAAATGCAACTGCCTGAAATCGGCCTTTTTCACGCACCAATTTTTTTCTTTCGGAAGACGAGTTATTGTACCGCTGCTTGGGAGGAAACACAAAATTGAAATGAAGGTTTCAACTCGTGTGTTTGGAAGTTAGCCTCCAAGCATTTGCATTCTGGTGCGAAGACTGTGGAGATTGCGACTTTCTTAGCAGTGAGCAGCTTCAAGGAAGGGTATTCAGCATCTCTGAAGACCATGGCAACGATGGACGTCACCCTGGGACTCTATTCGACGCAGTTCGCCAAGCATTCGGACTACCACCGGATTCAAGCGGCCGAAAACCGCTTGTCACCGGCCGTACGAGCGGCTCTGGAGTAGCGCAAGATGGCCCAGATCGAGCAGAACGCCCTCTATGAGGAAGAGGAAGGAATAGTTTATGGACCCGGAATAGCAGATTGAACGTAAGTTGCGTAATATTGCACTTATATGTAGTCAAAACTTCAAACGCGTTTTTCTCGAAATGACTTTTTTTTATCGCGCGGTATGGTAACTTCAAATCTACTGAACGGATTGGCATGATTATTTGCTTCCGACGAAGCTAAGTTGTCTGGGAGTTGTACCACTTCTATTCCGGTTCATCAACTACAAATATTTTTACTTGGCCGACGAAGTAAAAAAATCGATGAAAAAAACCTATTTTTTTAAACGGCCGCTATTTTGTTTCCTATGGTCCAAATAACTTAAGCTAGGTACAACTCCTAAAGAATCATATACTTCGCTAACGTCAACTCAATTTTGATTTCAGGTGAGCCGGCTGACCTGTGACATACCGCGCGTGGAGGTCTACAGTGAAATTTTGTTTCGTTCCGACGGCCTTTCCGCCTTTGCTCTACGACATTTCCGGTCGAAAAAATTCCAGTTTGTACAGAAAATATCAATAAACACCTTGATCAAATTTGACATTGATATCTATAACATATTTCTTAACGAACATGCTTGTTTCTGGCCAAAGATAGTAAACTTCCCCTTAACTCTGTCCAAACAGAATGAGATTTTCACTCTGCAGCGGAGTGTGCGCTGATATGAAACTTCCTGGCAGATTAAAACTGTGTGCCCGACCGAGACTCGAACTCGGGACCTTTGCCTTTCGCGGGCAAGTGCTCTACCAACTGAGCTACCGAAGCACGACTCACGTCCGGTACTCACAGCTTTACTTCCGCCAGTACCTCGTCTCCTACCTTCCAAACTTTACAGAAGCTCTTCTGCGAACCTTGCAGAACTAGAACTCCTGAAAGAAAGGATATTGCGGAGACATGGCTTAGCCACAGCCTGGGGGATGTTTCCAGAATGAGATTTTCACTCTGCAGCGGAGTGTGCGCTGATATGAAACTTCCTGGCAGATTAAAACTGTGTGCCCGACCGAGACTCGAACTCGGGACCTTTGCCTTTCGCGGGCAAGTGCTCTACCAACTGAGCTACCGAAGCACGACTCACGTCCGGTACTCACAGCTTTACTTCCGCCAGTATTGTTACGCCGCATTGTTATCTGTAAAATTCCGACGTTTCGGCGACTGCTGCAAGGCGCCTTCATCAGGGTGTATTGCTGTTAGCAGTTAGCAATACACCCTGATGAAGGCACCTAGCAACAGTCGCCGAAACGTCGGAATTTCACAGATGATAATGCGGCCTCAAACCCAGAAGAATTTTATTGACTGTGACAACGGCCGCGGAAGCGTATTCTTACATCAATGCACCATTGTCTCACTTGGCTATCACTGATCATTCTTTTTCCATACACGTCATAACGGTCGCGATAAAATTCAACTGGCTTGCAGTTTCTTGCCAACAAAAACCACGAAGTGCACCTCACATGTGCCGGAATTTTCTAATGCAGAGCACATTTCAACACGTCACGAAAAACAATGTAGTAGAGAAACCGCTACCACGGCTGGATGCGTGCTAAGTTCAGGAACGTTATGGTACCAAGATGGAGGTTACAGCCCCACCCACCGCGGCGACCAAAACATCTGTTCCTTACTGGATAGCCTCTACAGAAACCTGAATCATGTAGTTATTGGCAGGAAGAACCTCCTAAGGTAACTACTGGCTTACTTTAAACGTATGGCAGTATTAAACAATAATACATTTTCTAAGAACAATTTTGGAAAGGGCAAAATTGAAAACATCGTTCGACTGAAAAATATACAGGGATACCCAACAACATGATATGCAAAAAGTTGTAGAAGCGATGTAAGGAACGATAAACGGCAGCAAGGAACCCATCGGGTATAGATCAGCCGCAAGCAAAGTATAAATGCATACCAACGTACTCAAATAGATGTTTGAGGTAGGTGAACTCTAAGGAACAAAAGCAACAACCTGACCTAAAGTGTTCGGTTAAAATAAAAGAGCGCGAACAACTATGAATGCGGGAACCCTAGCTGTCATGAGTACTATGTAATCTGTAAGTTATACACAATGGACTCGTAAATGGCAAGAAAAACTAAAAAATTATAAATGTCCAAAAGCCATGCTCTTTTATCTAATCCTCATTTAATAAAAATTATCCTACTTAAAACGTGCAGAAAGATGGCTGACAGGTTCAATGCATCATGTTGTGGGCCAATCAGAAATGGGAAGAAGTGATCGGTTAAAACCGATACCGGTATTTTAGATCTAAATAACCGGTATTTTTCGATAATTGTTTGGTTCCAGTTACAAAGGGCCTTTTTCCCAGTTTTGATAATAACCAGAAAAAAAACAGCATATCAAATTGCCATAGCACCAGTACTAAGATTCTTGATTTTTAAATAAAACTTTTTTTTAAAAAAACCAGTAATTTTTATTGGTAAAATTTCCATTGCTTTGAAATATTGGGCTGTTATAGAAATTGGGAAATGCGATAAGCAGTATTTTAACAACGATGCCTGCAGTTAGAATCTAGCAAAAACGCGTGACATAAGAATTAGTACAGCATTGCGGAGAGAATAATGTACCTGTTGTCCGGTAGCGTGGCCTAACAGACGGTACGTGCGTATGTGCAGCGTGCAACACTTGCCCCCACCTGATCAGTACGGTAGTTTCTCCCTGTCGTCTTTGGACATCAGTTGCATTGCAGAATGATAGCATCCTTCGTTTGGAAGAATTTTACGAAGAGCGGTAGCAATGACGTACAATTCTCCATTGTGCTAAAAGATTAAAAATTAAGGAAGGCACAACAAACCTGTCACATCACAGAAGGAGAAAATACGCTCAATTTTCCTTGGGAGAGAAGGTACATTTGACTGATGTAAAACTTTATTGACGCGCTATCAACTTGGGATATTAACTGAACACTTCATACTTTAGCCCTTGCCATCAGAATGTCTGTCTCCTTCACCATCGCAGTATCTGCTGGAGACGAAAAGGCCAATTTCTGCTGCAGCCTCTACCCCACATCGATCTCCTACTTCTTCATTTTCATTAGAATTTTCAATATCTGATTGAAGTCTACGTTTGTTACTGGAAGTAACAGCAATAAAAAACCGAAAATCAGTTATTTCGGCAACCGGTTATTTGATCGATTTTAACAGTCAGCTTAGAGACGAAAAAGAACCGGTGTAACTGAAAACCATTTTTTTCCCAGCTAATACTGGCATTATTGCCGCCAATTCCCCTCCCCCTGTCCCCCACCCAAAAAAAAAAAAAAACGCGTCGTGCCTCATGAAAACGATAAGCGCTACAAGCACGCGAAATGGTTAGTACGCTTGACTCGCATTCGCCAGGCAAATTCCGAGATGGTTCCTTTGAAAGGGTACGGTCGATTTCCTTCTCCATTCCATCTTTGACACAATCCAAGCTTGTGCTCCGCCTCTAACGACAGTTTATTATGAGAATCGAAGCTTTCGAAATGTGGTGCTACAGAAGAATGCTGAAGATTAGATGGGTAGATTACATAACTAATGAGGAGGTATTGAAAAGAATTGGGGAGAAGAGAAATCTGTGGCACAACTTGACCAGAAGAAGGGATCGCTTGGTAGGACATATTCTGGGGCATCAAGGGATCACCAATTTAGTACTGGAGGGCAGCGTGGAGGGTAAAAATCGTAGAGGGAGTCCAAGTCCCAGGTGCTGGGAGATGAAGTATGCTAAATGGTCTCTTTTGATTTTGTCTTATGACTATGTAGTAATTTTAATGAAATATTTTTAACTAATATCTTAAAGTCATTTTATTAATTTTTATGTGTATGAAAAATGAAATTTTAATTTCATTTTAAGACTGTGTAGTCATGTGGATGAAATATTTTTCCAACCAATGTGTTAAAGATGCATACCATGTTCCTCGACAAAAATTTTAGGCTCTATTTTGTCGTATGTATAAAATTAGGTTATATTTTGTCGCATGCATAAATTTTGCAGATGTTATGTATCCCCATGTTTTACATTCATTTGATATTTTCCTTCACCTCTAAAAATTGTGTCGTCTTCTTGTTATTTTTATTTACTGTGAATTTTCGTCCGATACGGCTTATTTTAATTTCATGAACCGCTCTGTAGCTTGTGTTTCACATACGTACGTCTTTTGAATGGACTGTAAATTATTTTACGCTCTAACATTCATCAGTCTTGCTTATCTGTTACTTTACATTTTATTTTATTGGTTTTTTATGTACTCTCAGTCAGGTGGAGAGCTGTTACTACCCCAGTTTAATAATTTGAATATCACATAATTATTAATCGCAACTTCTTTGGATTCAGAATAAGATTTTCACTCTCCAGTGGAGTGTGCGCTAATATGAAACTTCCTGGGTGATTAAAACTGTGTGCTGGCCCGAGACTCTAATTCGGGACCTTTGCCTTTCGCGAGCAAGTGCTCTACCAACTGAGCTACCCATGCACGACTCACGACCCGACCTCACAGCTTCAATTCTGCCAGTACCTCGTCTCCTACCTTCCAAACTTCACGGAAGCTCTTCTGCGAACATTGCCTTGGTAGAACAGTTGCCCGCGAAAGGCAAAGGTCCCGAGTACGAGCCTCGGTCCGGCACACAGTTTTAATCTGCCACTAAGTTTCTTTGGATTCGTTCACGACTGTCCTCTTTGACCTTGAAGTCCTTTGACTTATATTGCTGTACATCACTAGCTGAACCTGTGTCAATGTACCGTCATATTTTTATCTTGCTACAATTTTCGATTTATTATCTTGGCAATTATAGTTTTCTTCGATAATTTATTTTTAAAACATCTGTGGCATGTGATACATCTATGATAATTTTCGTGAGTATTATGATCGATTTTACATTTTTTCCTGTTTTCGCTATTTCGTTCGGCATTGTCACACTGCACACTTTCGTATGTTGTAAATCCGTCGTTGATGATGGTTCCGAAACGAAACCGGTAGCAAAATAAAGTAACACTATTACAGAGAGCACAGTGTTACGATTTTTTAAAGATTTTTACATGCTGTTGATCATCGCCTAAGCAAGGATTTCAGCAGTCTAGTGACCTCGAAATCGACGGGGCGTTAACCCGATCTTCCCCTGTTCCACGCGGCGTAGCGGAGCGGAACGTGTTCTAAGGGACTGCTAATTGTCGACGAACGTCCGACAGCTTACACAACCGTATATCTGTTTTAAGCTTTTCCTGCAACGGCCACTCACGCAAACCGGCGGCGTCGTCCATTATGCCAACTTTGTGGTCGCCGAGAAAAAGAAAAAGAGAGAAGGAAAAGGATAATTTCCGCGCCTCGCAATTAAGGTCCCTCCTGGCATTGCGCCCGCCTCCCGCTCGCGGGATATGAATGACCGCCGCACGCTCTTTTTGCTTTTGGCTTCCCTCCTCTCATTTCCGCCGCCTCAATGAAGCGTGTGCCGGCCATTTTCAAAGCTGACGTCGCCGCGTCCGCAATTCACGGATCGTGACCCAGCGTAACGAAGCTGCGCCTTATTCACGGGCTTTATGTTCCGCACGGCCAGACACACACACACACACACACACACACACACACACACCGTTGCACAGTTTATACCCAACAGTTCCATAACCGGTCGCCAGTGGCAGCACTGCAGCCACGGCTCCAGACGTTCCCCTGAAAATTAAGAGCCGCCCCATTCCGTTCCCCATTCTAATTTACACGCTGCACATATTTATCGTTCACCCAATCGCAGTCAAAGGTAATGCAAGACACTTCGCTTTTACTTACAACAGTCCACTTTTATACTCCGCTAGCTATCTTACGTTGTGAGTCAGGGGGTACTTCTGGTAGAGTCCGACAATCATACAGCGACCATTTTTTTTTTTTTCGTTCAGAGAGCTGGACGAGTTCTTTGATTTGTTCGGAAGGAAAGGCCAGCCTTGTTTGCCCACTTTCGGCAGGTCGGAGACACGCTGCGTTGGCAGAATCGAGGCGTGTCCTGCAATCCGCCTCAAACTATTTTAGAGAAACCATAAAGTAGAAAAAAATCATTTTTACGTTCGCTTCACGATGATGTGCCCAGTATCTAGTCAATAGTTGTAGTTGTTGTGGTACTTCCATTTAAGTAAGACACTGCGCGAAATTTGAAAAAGTTTGCAACAGAAAATAGGGATCACTATGATTTTCAGTTTGCTGCATATTACATAATATGTGCTACATACGAAACTTAGCTAACATATTGAATTTTTCAATATACTTGTGTGAAGGTGCCTGTCAGTCACCAATCACGAGAAAACTGAAATGAGGTAGCACACTCATTACGCGATTACGAACGCGAGCAATAAAGCCAGAATGAAATACCCACAACATTTCCCATATTTCATAAACAGTCTGAGATATCGAAATGAGATTTTCGCAAATGATAGCACCCAAATGCGTATTTTTCCATATGTTTATTATGCAAAACTTCATTATCCGCTGAGTTGTTTCACTAACTACAAACGTTTGATTAAATAATGGAATTTATATGGACCATCGATAGTTGATGAAACGGGAAATGCTCTGGGTTGTGGAACATAAATGAAGACATTACACTCTTATGTTTGTAGGGAGGATGTGCTTTTTCATAAGCTATTGATCATACTTTTCCTCAGTTCCTCACATAATAAACCACTCTTTCGGAGATCTGTAGCAGTTGCGTGTGCACAACATCTTATCGAGGTGACATAATGTAAACTCCGCTGTGTTTTGGCGAAAGAAGCACATTGGAACATGGCGACGATAGAAATGAAGGTTATACTCCAAACTCGACACTCGCGACACTTCTGGTATGGTTACAAATGTTTAAAAGCAAGGCTAATATAGACTGCTGCTTTTGTCACATTTACAACGGAATTTTTTGTACATACTAACAAAGTAGATGAGACAGTAGATCTTTTTAAATGGTCACCATGTAAGTATGGGCGTGGGTGGGGGGCGCTTAATATTTACAAACAATGTGAGCAGAGGATTCAGTTTAGAACGGCACTTCTCTTCCAACACTTGGCATTTCCCCCTCACCGCCTCTGAGGCAACAATAGCTCGTGGACACCAACTTCCCTGAAATGGACTGGCCCAGCCGCAGTCCAGACCTGAACGCTACGTAACACCTTTGGTATGTGTTAGAATGTCAAGCTTTGCTGCTCTCTCAGGTCGCTGCTGCTCTCTAGTGCTATGGTGGTAGAAAAGCTACGTGGCGTCGTTTTCACAATGGCGGGTTCAGATCATCATAATGTTTCAACGATATATATATATATGTTATCTGCTTTTACGGCTTCATTGGACCACTTTAGTCAATCATTTCCTGGCCCTCTTCTTCAGTAAGCGCATGTTTCGTTCTTTCTTAACTGCCCAGTACCTTTTCATTCGTTCTGATCTTTCCTGTCTTTCCCCATCTGTAAATATCCTTTTCATTGTGTGTCGTTCGTCTACTTTTGGTTTAAATCATAATTTCTGGTCTTTCGTTTTCTTGAAATTTTCTGTCTTGTTTTGCGGATCATCCAATGTTATATCTAGTTCTCCCAATCCTCTTTAATTTCCTTGATCCATCCTACTTGTTGCTTCAGATACCACAGTTTCTGCATAATTTTTATTGCTAATCTGGTTACTGGTGTTCTCATCATGTGGCCAAAGAAAGAAGTCCTCTTTTTACGTATAGCATCTTTGATGGGCTCAACGTCCCTGTACACTACTTCATTCGGCACTATACGCCATTCTCCTTCCTTCTGGTATTTTTTATTTATGCATGTTCTAGATATTCTTCTCTCTGCTTTCGTCGACTCTGTTTCTCTGAGTGACATTAAAAACAGTCTGGCTTGCATAAGATACCTCTGGCTGAACCTCCGTCTTGTTGTTGTTGTTGTTGTGGTCTTCAGTCCTGAGACTGGTTTGATGCAGCTCTCCATGCTACTCTATCCTGTGCAAGCTTTTTCATCTCCCAGTACCTACTGCAACCTACATCCTTCTGAATCTGCTTAGTGTAGTCATCTCTTGGTCTCCCCCTACGATTTTTACCCTCCACGCTGCCCTCCAATACTAAATTGGTGATCCCTTGATGCCTCAGAACATGTCCTACCAACCGATCCCTTCTTCTGGTCAAGTTGTGCCACAAACTTCTCTTCTCCCCAATCCTATTCAATACTTCCTCATTAGTTATGTGATCTACCCATCTAATCTTCAGCATTCTTCTGTAGCACCACATTTCGAAAGCTTCTATTCTCTTCTTGTCCAAACTATTTATCGTCCATGTTTCACTTCCATACATGGCTACACTCCATACAAATACTTTCAGAAATGACTTCCTGACACTTAAATCAATACTGGATGTTAACAAATTTCTCTTCTTCAGAAACGCTTTCCTTGCCATTGCCAGTCTACATTTTATATCCTCTCTACTTCGACCATCATCAGTTATTTTGCTCCCCAAATAGCAAAACTCCTTTACTACTTTAAGTGCCTCATTTCCTAATCTAATTCCCTCTGCATCACCCGACTTAATTAGACTACATTCCATTATCCTTGTTTTGCTTTTGTTGATGTTCATCTTATATCCTCCTTTCAAGACACTGTCCATTCCATTCAACTGCTCTTCCAAGTCCTTTGCTGTCTCTGACAGAATTACAATGTCATCGGCGAACCTCAAAGTTTTTATTTCTTCTCCATGAATTTTAATACCTACTCCGAATTTTTCTTTTGTTTCCTTTACTGCTTGCTCAATATACAGATTGAACAACATCGGGGACAGGCTACAACCCTGTCTTACTCCCTTCCCAACCACTGCTTCCCTTTCATGTCCCTCGACTCTTATAACTGCCATCTGGTTTCTGTACAAATTGTAAATAGCCTTTCGCTCCCTGTATTTTACCCCTGCCACCTTTAGAATTTGAAAGAGAGTATTCCAGTCAACATTGTCAAAAGCTTTCTCTAAGTCTACAAATGCTAGAAACGTAGGTTTGCCTTTCCTTAATCTTTCTTCTAAGATAAGTCGTAAGGTCAGTATTGCCTCACGTGTTCCAGTGTTTCTACGGAATCCAAACTGTCTTGTAGTGCTTCAATTTTGTTTGAATTGATAGACATTTCTTATTATTTGTAGACTACGTTAGTTTCTGAGCTCTTATCATTTTATTGGTTCTTTCTTGCCAAGCAGGTTTTTCATCCAAGGTGTGTGTTATAATCTCTCCAAGACTTTAATTTATCTGTTGTCTACTGTCACGTGGTCTATCACTACCGGGTCTGTTATCATCATCCCGATCTTTTCGAAAGATATAGGGAAGCCTACTTTTTGCGCTATATTTTACAGGACCGTTATTTGATTTCTAGCCTCTTGTACATTATTAGGTAGTAATGCCAAGTCATCAAAAGGTTCAAATGGCTCTGAGCACTATGGGACGTAACATCTGAGGTCGTCAGTCCCCTAGAACTTAGAACTACTTAAACCTAACTAACCTAAGGACATCACACACATCCATGCCCGAGGCAGGATTCGAACCTGCGACCGTAGCGGTCACGCGGTTCCAGACTGAAGCGCCAAGTCATCTGCGACTCTCAAACAATTACGGGTTATATCATCTTTCTTGGTTCCAATTGTTATGTTTTTAGGATTCTCTTTGTACCATCCTCTCATCAAGTATTCAAGAGCACAGTTGGAGAGCAGTGGTGATAGACCATCTCCTTAACATAACTCTGTTTTAATCGTAAATTGATCAGATAGTTCTCCTCTGAATTTTACTTTGGACTTCGTGTTTGTAAGAGTTTATTTCATCATTTGTATTTGGGATGAAGTCCAAAATTTCTTAATATGTTCAGCATGAAGATCTGTGGATGCAATCATAACCTATTTTGAAGTCTACAAAGGTTATGACTAGTTGCTTCTGTCTCCTTTTGTAGGCATCCATTATTAATTTTAATGCGATGATCTGTTCTGGGCAACTTCTCCAGGGTCTAAATCCTCCTTGATAATCTCTTAGCTCCTTTTCAAGTTGATCTTTACAGCGATTGTAAAGAATTCTTGACAATATTTTATATGTGCAATCCAATAATTGTCCGGATTTGATTTTTCTCCTTTTTGTGTAATGGCTGTACGATAGCTGTAGTCCAATGTTCTGGTAGCTCTTATTCGATCCAGATTTTAACTATACATCGATGTAATGATTTCTTGACGGGTTCTGCTGCGTATTTCCAGAGTTCTGCAGATGTTTGATCTTCTCCACTTGCTTTGTGGTTCTTGAGCTCGCTCGACGCTTCGTAGACTTCCTGAATTGTCGGTGGGCTCATATTTTTTGGTGGGGTTTTAATTGAAGTTTCTGTGTTTATTTCAAGAAGCTCAGGAGGATCCTCGCAATTTATTAGTTCGTTAAATGTTTCTGCTAAAATTTCTGAATTTCTTTTATCACTAGGGCCATCTTATTGCTTTTATCTTTTAGCATTAATGTTGGGGGATCATATCTTTGGAGCTGTCTGCTAAATGTTTTGTAGTAATCTCGTGAGTCTTTCTTACTATTTGTTTCTATCATAGGAAGTACATGTTTTTGATATTGACGTTTAACTCTCCTCAATGTTTTTTGAGTCATCTTCCTTTGTTTTGTGAGTTCCAACTAAGATTCTTTGGTTTTTTGACTCTGATACCTTAACCAGGCGTGGTGTTTTATCACATTCTTCATTCCACCACTGGTGTCCTTTTTCCTAGGATTTATTGGGGCTACTTGTTCAGCTATTTGTTTTAATTGGGGAATTATTTAATCCAGATAGTCTATTATTTTTATATTCCTAGTTTGTTCATCATATTCATTGTTATTTATCAATTTAAGAGGGTCATAGGTTCTCTTCTTTTTTGGGTGGGATTTTTTCTTTCTCAGTCAGATGAATTTAATTTTTATTTTTATCAAGTGATAATCTGATCCGGCGTCAGTTCCTCTCAGGCCTTTCACATTGCAGATTTCCTTGTGGTAGTTCTTATCCATGCAGACATGATCCAACGCCCTTCTCCTTTTGTCCAATCTGGGTATTTCTGGGTTTTAAGTTTATTTGTTCTTCTCTCGAATATCCTGGTTTTGAGATCATGTCATGGTTTCTACAGAATTCCACCAATCTCATGCAATTCTGGTTTGCTCTTCGTTGTTCTGGCCGTTTCCCTATTACATCTCTGAATCTCTTTTACCCTTCATAATTGGGCATTATAGTCTCCAATCAAAATTTTGGTGTGATTTCTGTTGATGTTTGTTTCTGTCTGAGCCAAAAGCTGCAGTATATATACTCAATCGCCAAAGAAACTGGTATAGGCAAGCGTATTCAAACACAGAGATATGTAAACAGGCAGGGTACGGCGCTGCGGTAGGTAATGCCCATATAAGACAACAAGTGTCTGGAGCAGTTTTGTTCGCTGCTGCTACAGTAACAGATCATCAAGATTTAAGTGAATTTGAACGTAGTGTTACAGTCGGCGCATGAGCGATGGGACACAGCATCTCCAAGGTAGCGATGAACTGGCGATTTGCCCATATGACCATTTCACGAGTGTACCGTTCATATGAGGAATCTGATAATACGTCAAATCTCTAACATCACTGACGTCGGAAAAAGGTACAGCAAGAACGGGACCAACGACGACTGAAGACAATCGTTCAACGCGACAGAAGTGCAACCATTCCGCACATTGCTGCAGATTTCAATCCTAGGCCATCGACAAGTGTCAGCGTACGAACCATTCAACGAAACATCATCGATATGGGCTTCCGAAGCAGAAGCCCACTCATGTACCCTTGATGACTGCACGACAAAAAGCTTTACGCCTTGCCTGAGTCGGTCAACACCGATACCGGACTGTTTATGACTGGAAATATGTTGCCTGGTCGGACGACTCTGGTTTCAAATTGTGTCGAGGGGATGGATGTGTACAGGTATGGACACAACCTCATGAATCCAAGGATCCTGCACCTCAGCAGGGGTCTGTTCAAGCTGGTGGAGGCTCTGTAATGATGTGGGGCGTGTGCAGTTGGAGTGATATGGGACCCCTGATACGTCTAGATACTACTCTGACAGGTGACCCGTACGTAAGCATCCTGTCTGATCACCTGCATGCATTGATGTCCACTGTGTATTCCGACGGACTTGAGCAATTCCAGCAGGACAAGACGCCACCGGACACGTCTAGAATTGCTACAGAGTGGTTTCAGGAACACTCATCTGAGTTTAAGTACTTCCACTGGCCACCAAAATCCCCAGAAATGAACATTATTGAGCATATCTGGGATGCCTTGCAACGTGCTGTTCATATACGAGGGGCGTTCAGAAAGTAAGCTCCGATCGGTCGCGAAATGGAAGCGACTATGAAAATCCGATAAAGCTTTGCACAGATGTGTTGGGTAGTGTCTCTAGTATAACTCCAGTTAGCATCACGTCGCTCTTCTCATTTCTGAGCTCGCAGTGAGTGCGTAAAGATGTCTAGAAAATAGTGTCTGCCGCCAAGTACGAGGGCCTGGTGAGAAATTTCGTCTGAAGCTATGCAGCTAACATTACATAACTGTCGTGCTGTTCCTTCTTCAAGACAATTCTCAGCCGCATTCTGCAGGGGCAATGAAGATGCTCCTGCATCGTTTTCAAATGGAAATGTGAGATTACCCACAATACAGTCCGCAATTGTCTCCCCCTGAGTTTCATCTCTGGTCACATGAACCGCTGTCTTTGAAGACAACATTTTGACACAGACAACGAGGTGTAGGCCAGCGTGGAGAATTGGCGGAAAGCACTGGCGGCTGCCTTCTATGATGAGGCTATTGAAAAGTTGGTACAACGCTATGACAAAAGTCTAAGTCAGAACGGCGACTACGTAGAGAAGTAGCTGAAAGGTGTAGCTAATTGTTAGAAGTAAAACATTTCTGATGTTTACTGTGGTTTCAATTTGGCAATCAATCGGAGCTTACTTTCTGAACAGGCCTCGTATATGTAAACAGCACGTTGCAAGGCATCCCAGTTATGTAGGTACGTAACAAGACGTAGAGAACGCTCCAGTGAGCAGTATGAGGTATGGAACCTGGGATCATCAAATGGGTCAAATGGCTCTAAGCACTATACGACTTAACATCTGAGGTCATCAGTCCCCTAGACTTAGAACTACTTAAACTTAACTAACCTAAGGACATCACACACATCCATGCCCGAGGCAGGATTCGAACCTGCGACCGTAGCAGCAGTGCGGTTCCAGACTGAAGCGCCTAGAACCGCTCGGCCACAACGGCCGCCCTGGGGTGAGAGAAGCCACCTTAAGAAGGTATGGAAGAAGTAAACCTGTCTACCACATTGACTGCCATTACTGTTTTCCAGCTTATTTACAGCTAACATACGTACAAGTTTACACGTACTGTGCTGTTTCTTTATATGTACATTCTTTATTTCCGGCAAGGAAGTGAGGAGAACGACCCTCATTACTAGGAAATGTTTCCTGGTCGCTACATTAGTAGGGTAGGTTCCCTGAATCCCCTTGATTATATGCCATGGGGATATCTAAAGTCACTTGTGCATGAGACCCTAGTGGATACAGAAGTGGAACTAGTTGTCAAAATTGTAGCTGGCTGTGACGTGATCCGAAACACACGAGGGATATGGAAACATGTCAGGGATATCGAAACATACCAGGGATATTTGTAAGGGCGCATCAGATTCTGGTTCGCCGATGTCATGCCTGCATTGAGGTTGATGGAGTACAGTTTCACCACACTTCTGTAGGATATAGTACAAATGGTACATTCATTGTGTCAGTGATGGCATTTGCAGTTAACTGTAACTACTGCAGATAAAAAAGTACACAGTACTGTGATTTTATTCCAGTTATGTCTTTAAGATGTCTTCTCCAGCCCCAGGTTCCCTACCTCAAATCGTTCAGTGTAGCACCTTCTACGTCCTGTTAAATTTTTGCAGGCTAAAAATCAGTTGGAACTTTGCACAGATGTGTACGTCAGAGTTTTTAGCGTGCTTATCGATCGCTTCACGTTGCTCTTTTCAGTTCACAGCGCAAAGTGGTCATGTATAAATGCCTAAAACGACACTGTCTCCATCCAAGTATGTTGATCTGGTGAGAGATTTCGCCTGATGTTATGCAGTCCAGCCGGCCGGGTTGGCCGAGCCGTTCTAGGCGCTACAGTCTGGAACCGCGCGACCGCTACGGTCGCAGGTTCGAATCCTGCCTCGGGCATAGATGTGTGTGATGTCCTTAGGTTAGTTAGGTTTAAGTAGTTCTAAGTTCTAGGGGACTGATGACCCAAGAAGTTAAGTCCCATAGTGCTCAGAGCCGTTTTATGCAGTCCTCATAAAATAAATGTCATGCGTTTCTTTCTTCGCCGCGCGTTCTCTGGCGTCTTGTCACGGTCCGCGAGGCTCCCCCCGTCGGGAATTCGAGTCCTCCCTCGGGCATGGGTGTGTGTGTTGTCCTTAGCGCAAGTTACATTAAGTAGGGCGTAAGCTTAGGGACCGATTGTAGTGTCACCGCCAGACACCACACTTGCTAGGTTAGTTAGGTTAGTATACGTCGGACCCGCGTGTCGCCACCATTAGTGATTGCAGACCGAGCGCCGCCACACGGCAGGTCTAGAGAGACTTCCTAGCAGTCGCCCCAGTTGTACAGCCGACTTTGCTAGCGATGGTTCACTGACAAAATACGCTCTCATTTGCCGAGACGATAGTTAGCATAGCCTTCAGCTACGTCATTTGCTACGACCTAGCAAGGCGCCATTACCAGTTACTATTGACGCTTTAAAACATGTACCGTCAAGAGCGATGTTCACCAATTATGGATTAAAGTTAAGTATTCCATCAGCTACGTACGTTTTTTGTTAGTCTCATTTCTTTGACCTGTTCCAGACCTCACGCCAGCCTGCGTGAGCTAAAACGCGTGCCTTTCGGCTTCCTCTCATAGTGGGTTGGCTGTCTTGCCAATCCACAACACCGATGACCTCCGCAGTTTGGTCCCATAAGCCCTTACCACCAAAATGTTTCTTTCTTCAAGACAATTTTCAGCCGGAGTCTGCAAGGACATGAAGACACTAAGACGTTCCTGCAGCGTTTTCGATGGAAAGTGTTTGATCACCCACAATACAGCCCTTATTTGGCTCCTTCCGTTGCTCATCTCTGCTCACATGAACCGCTGGCTACGAAGACGATGGCACAAACAACGGAAGGCAGACCAGCGTAGAGGATTGGCGAAAAGCAAAGGCGGCTGCTTACTGTGACGAGGGTACTGGAAATTTTGTACAGTGCCACAACAAATGTCTAAGTCGGAGCGGCGACTATTTAGAGAGGTAGCTGGAACGTGTGGCTAAACGTTGCGATTAACAATTTTTTTTATTTTTCACTGTTTTTTTCATTTCGCGACCGATCCGACCTTACTTTCCGAACAGCCCTTCCTCGTGAAGCAGTATATCGATCAGCTAAAACCTGATCAGAATCCTCATAGTAGTTCCTGGGATTAGCTCAAATATACAGACGGAAGTTTCAGTTTAACTACACGGAAAAGAGAAGAAAAGAGTTGTATAGCGTTAGTAAGAATTGTACTAATGATACACAATGAATTTATTCTACATGACTGTAGATACAAGGTGATTTCGTGATTGTCTAAAGTAAAAGAAGAAAAGTGGTTGTCTAAGTGAGGAAGTTACAACTAAGTAACAGCGATGCGACGAGTGATCCTGTTCGGTGAGAGAAGAGTGTGTGAAGGCTAGGCCGCCACCTTTCACGGAAGCCACATTTCCTTGTACGAGGCGTTAGTGGAGAGCACTCGAGACAGAAGAGAACCTGGCTTCGTTGGCGAGCCAAGTGGAGTGAAGCTGGATCGCGCGGCCCTGCGAGGTGCTGGATGTGGTGTGAGGCGTGGTGGACTGGGGAATCTGTGGACGCAGAGTGGCGCTTTGTTTGCCGAAACAATAGCGGCCGGCCGGTTGCCACGCAACGTCACACGCCGACAGCACGGCGACACTCCGGGCAGCGCGAGGGCGGAGCGTCAACACGGGGGCAGGTGGCTGTCGGGCGTGGGGAGGGTGAGGGGGGGGGGGGGGTTGTCTGCGCCAGGCCTGCCTATAGCGACGGGCGGGAACCTCTATGGACGAGGCGACAGATGTATCAGGTTACCCAATCAACATGGCGGCTGAAACGTTATATCCTTACGACGTTCTGAAACTCAAACGAAACAGGAAGTTTTCATTGTGCGAATTTTGTACATCGGAAAAAAGTAACACAAGTTACAACTATGATATCCAGTCATAGATCAGTAATGGAAACATTACTCGGAGGGAGAATGAATCGAGTACCGTAAAAAAACGTTCCGCTGATAAAGACCACGATACACAGTAAAGTTGTTTTTAAAAAAGTTCGCAAAGCTACATGGGAATGAATATACGTATATACCGGCTGATAAAAAAGTCAGTGGCCGTGCGGTTCTAGACGCGTCAGTTTGGAACCGCGTGACCGCTACGGTCGCAGGTTCGAATCCTGCCTCGGGCATGGATGTGTCTGATGACCTTAGGTTAGTTAGGTTTAAGTAGTTCTAAGTTCTAGGGGACTGATGACCTCAGTAGTTAAGTCCCATTGTGCTCAGAGCCAGCCAAAAAGTCAGTATAAATTTGAAAACTGAATAAACCACGGAATAATGTAGATAGAGAGGTACAAATTGACACACATGCTTGGAATGACATGGGCTTTTATTAGAACTAAAAAAATACAAAAGCTCAAAAAATGTCCGACAGATGGCGCTTCATCTGATCAAAATAGCAATAATTAGCATAACAAAGTAAGACAAAGCAAAGATGATGTTCTTTACAGGAAATGCTCAATATGTCCACCATCACTCCTCAACAATAGCTGTAGTCGAGGAATAATGTTGTGAACAGCACTGTAAAGCATGTCCGGAGTTATGGTGAGGCACTGGCATCGGATGTTGTCTTTCAGCATCCCTAGAGATGTCGGTCGATCACGAAACACTTGCGCCTTCAGGTAACCCCAAAGCCAATAATCGCACGGACTGAGGTCTGGGGACCTGGGTGGCCAAGCATCACGATTGTCATGCGCAGTCACTGACGTTTTGCTGTCCAGCGCCATCTGTCGGACATTTTGTGAACTTTGTTTTTTTTCGGTTCTAATAAAACCCCATGTCATTCCAAGCATGTGTGTCAATTTTTATCTCTCTATCTACATTATTCCGTGGTTTATTACGTTTTCAAATGTATACTGACTTTTTGATCACCAGGTATATCACCATAAAACAGAATCCTAAACAGACGACTGACTGGAAATGTTACATGACTGTAGATAAAAGGCGATTTCGTGATTATGTTACACGACTCGTACACGGTTAGTGAACATTCGCGCGCCGGAGATCTACGCCTCGTGTTCTGTGTGTGTCGTCGTTTTGTGCTTAAGTGGTTCAGTATTATTCGTTTTTGTGCACCTCTGTTCCCGTGTGACAATATTCGTCTCTGTCCAAGTGTCTGAACAAATTTTATCTTGGACTGTACGCCCGTGAACGGGTCCATGTATTTTAAAAAGTGATTGTCTCCGTTTCTATGTCCACCATGTTTTTTCTCTCGATGTCTTCATTTATCTCTTGCGTGTTTCTGTGAGGCCAAAGAGCGGCGTAGCATGCTGCTGCTGGCCTGCCTGTACCCAGGTTTGAAAATAACAATAAAGAAAAAAAATATGTTACACACATTCGTGGGTGATGGGATAAGGTAAAAGTATCAAGTTGAGGTAAGAGTCGAAAATTACAAGCGAAAGTCGTTCTGATACTTCTAACAGACGAATACATGTTGTTACTAGGACTTTAGGGTAGGAAACTTCCAACGGTGGTTCTATGAGCCAAAGTTAAAAGCGAATATAGTTCTGATACTACTAACAGTGGAATACGTGTACCGGTGCTGCTGTTGCTAGGATTCTAGGGCAGGCAACTTCCAGAGCTTGTAGCATGCGCCAAAAAAAGAAAAATGTGCCTAAAATGCATACCGTAAGGGTTATGACACTTGCTCATCCTCAATGCTACGAAACATTTCAAAGGCGAGCTGCTATTTTTGTTACCGGTAGGTTCGAACAACACGCAGGTATCGCGGAGATGGACTGGGAACTCAAATGGGAATCAGTGGAGGGAAGGGAAAGCGACGTTCTTTTCGAGGAGCAGTGTTGAGAAAATTTAGAGAAACGGCATCTGTGGCTGACTGCAGAACGATTCTACTGCCGCCACCGTACATTTCGAGTAAGAACCATGAAGATAACATTTGAGAGAATTGAGCTGGAGCCGGCCGGAGTGGCCGAGCGGTTCTAGGCGCTTTAGTCTGGAAGCGAGCGACCGCTACGGTCGCAGGTTCGAATCCTGTCTCGGGCATGGCTGTGTGTGATGTCCTTAGGTTAGATTGGTTTAAGTAGTTCTAAGTTCTAGGGGACTGATGAGCTCAGACGTTAAGTCACACAGCGCTCAAAGCCATTTGAACCATATTTGAGCTGGTACGGACGCATATTGATAGTCTTTTTCCCCTCGCTCAATTTTCGAGTGGAACAGTACAGAAAATGACTAGTAGTGGTAAAGGGTACCCTCCGTGACACACCATACGGTGGCTCGCAGAATATGTATGTAGATGTAGAAACACATCTCTTCTATTGCCAACTTCGGGTTCCATATTTTTGAAGAAGATGGTATTGGACAAAGCAAGAAAAAAGTCTGGTAATCGAACCTTGACAGCAATGGCCACTCGTTCAGCAGAAGAGATTTGTTTCACGGTAGCGAAGATGAACAAGCGCTCATAGCTCTTATTGTACACTCTTGAGGACTCATATGTCTATCAGATTTTTTCCTCGTTTTCGTCCATATACCAATTCTGAAAGTTGCCTGCTTCCGCTGCCAGAGATTTCTTTAACACCTTCACGGAGTCACCAACTGAAAAAAGCAGTTCTCGTCAGATGCATGAAATTTGAATTTTGCACTGGCCAACTTGTACGTAGTCAAAATTTTATCTGCTACGACTTTGTCTGTGCTCGTACTCTTAAGTAAGTCACTCTTAAGTAAATCATCATACAACAAAGTGTTGCCAATATACAACATCACTACCACATTGTCACCACTACAAACAATGTCAGCAATAAAAGTACCTTCATCTATAAAGCATATTCACCACAGCGTGGTCAGCTTGCTTACCACTGCGACTTGGTAGCTGGGCGGTCACCGCGGCGGATTACTAACCGAAGGGACCTTGTTTCGATTTCTGGTCAGGTCAGATATTTTCTCCACTCGAGGACTGCGTGTTTCGTATTCCTCACGTTTGTATCGTCGTAAGTGATATTAGGCTACTGAGGTGGCTGAGTGGGCACGTCCAGAAAGCCAGTAAAAAAAAAAAATTTTTTTTTTATTAGCACAATAAGCATGGCTACCACTGTACGCATCGTCATGACGATTACCAAACCGAGTAAGGCGACAGTTCAAATCCGCGTGAAGCAAACTGAAGAGTTAGGTTTTCTGTGATTTATCTAAATCACCCCAGGCAAATGCCAGAATATGTAAGTCTGCAGGCTTTCGTGGCCGTTGTCACAGAAGTTAAAATCTTCTGGGTTTATTAGGCCACGCCATGCTTCTTCTGAAATGTTCGACGTTTCGACCCCTCTGCTGGGATCTTCCTCGGGATCTTTTCGTGTCGACAACTGCTAGAACAGTAGTAGTGGACACCAAAAGATCCTGAGGAAGATCCCAGCAGAGGGGTCGAAACGTCGAACATTTCAGAAGAAACATGACGCGGCCTAATAACCCAGAAGATTTTAAATGCCAGAATAGTTCCTTTGCAAAGGGTTCAGCCTATTTTGTCCTCCACGGTTTCGTAATCCTTCGCTGCGCTCTAATGACATTGCTCTCAATTGGACAGTAAACCCTGCAGTCATTGATAGGCACTATAAGTACAACAACCACTACAAGAATTATCACAATGGTAAGCATTCTCGCCAGTTTGGGCTTTCGTACCACTACAGCTATGGTTACAACCTTAAAACTTGTCACACTGTAAGTATAATCAGTGTAATCATCATCAGCACTATAACCACCAGCGACACTATAATCACCAGCGGCACTGTAATCATCATCAGCCATCTAACCAACATTTGCACTGTAAAGAGTCATCATCACATTATACATCATCACCACTGTAAACATCATCACCATATTAAGTATCCTCACTGTGGTAACCATTGACACTACAGTAAATATTCACACCATGAAAACCCTTGTCACTACCATAGCCATCCTCCCCCCACTAAATATCCGCAGCAAGCATCGTCACCCTTCTGAACATCCACACTGTAGTAATCATCCACACCATGGTACACATCAGCACCACAGTAAGCATCTCCAGCATTCTAAACAGTCCCACAGTAGTAAATATCGACGCCATGGTAAGCTTCGTCAGTACTGTAAACATCCGTAACATGGTAACCATCCACACAGTGTTAAGCATTTCAACACTGCAACAATCACCACAACAATCGGTTATACGAGCACAATCATCTTCAGTGACATCAGTTTTCACTTCCTTTCACAGCGTTTGACAAATGCTGACAGTGTGATATAATTTCAGATTCCATCTGCATATCAAAGAGACCAGTAGCACACCTCAATTATTGGATAACGTTTCCCAACGATCGTGGCGAAATGGCTAGGAAAAAGTAAATGAATCTCGAAAGCAGGCAATACAACACTCGTGGAATGTGTGCTCATGGATTCTTTTAGAAATATGCACTAATCGCGAGCGAAAACGATTCAATATCTGTCCACAGAAGCACAGCCAAGCAACGACCTAATATTGGATGGAAATAGAAACGTTTAATTTATGGACGTTGTAATTTATCGATGTAGAAGTCGATGAGTACTGTCATTATTATGCAGCAGACACTTCTTTTAAAACTGGTGTGAGAGCCTCTAAGCGATCAACTCCCCCAGAAAGAGGGTCGTGTCTCACCAAACGCTTACATCTCACGCTCTAATGGAAAATTAAAAATGTACCCTCAGTCGGAAATTGAATCTGGAACTGTGGCTTTGGCCCGAGCACCGCGGCCGACACGAGGCGCAGAAAGCAGCCGGCTCCTGGCCCGGTCGCCAGTTTGCGCCGGCTGCCGCGTTCTCGGCTCACGCATTGATGAGAATGCCGGCGTCCGGCCGCGCGCTGTGATCCGGGTTTAATTCCCGGCTCGGCAGACAGTTTTAATCACAAGCCGCGTTCCGGGCTACAGTAGTGGCTGCCGCGGGCTGGACTGGCCCGCCTTTCCCAGCTGACTCTGTGCGCGCTTGCTGCGCCACGGTCGGAAGGCGTAGCTTTGCTGGATCATCGCTGAAATGTGCCTGGACGCCCCTGCAGGGTAGCTGTCTCCACCACAGAAGCAACTGATGCAGTCTTATCTCTGGGCATCCAGCGCTCGTGCAATGAGTAAACTCATTTCACTATATAACACTATACCACAACAGAGCAAAAAGTCCTGTCACAGGAAAAGCCATGTATGACACTATTATACGGGGAATTGCGCATAAAGCATACATCTGTCGTATAATGTTCACCCTTTTACAGGATTTGACGGTAATGTATGACTAATGCATAAGAGAATCAAATATTAATTCTTTTCCTACGAGTTTTCTAGCTGTTAGAAAGAAAAGCATTAAAATGGAGTAATACTGAATCTAGGACCTTTCTGTACCAATTTCATTAAGTGATTTGTCAAATGGATTTAACCGAGATATCGAGAGTTATCTGACGTTTCATGTTAAGTTTAATAAAGTGGATAAACGTTTGGTGAAAAACAACTGTGTGAAAGAAATCAGTACCTCATTCAGATATCTTTGCCATCGTATCGCATCGATGTCGTTTATTTTTAGACTAACTACAACGAACACGGAGCCATTCACGGAGACATTCTCCTAGTGGTCTATATTACAACGGAACTGGATGGTACCCTAAATGTGATCCAGTGGATAATAGCGTTTGCCGTGCATGTCACAGTCGTTGGAAGAGTATGGATGCTGATGTAGTTATGATACAATTCAGGGCAGGTTGTACACGGATTTAAGCGTCATTTACACTAGTGTTCATGTTACAATCTGATTATCGGATATGTTACTTCATGGCTGCGAAGATAGTGTATAGCTACAAATCCGGAAGTCCAGGTTTCGATCTCCGCATAGGCTCAGGCATTGTAGTGAATATTTGCGAGATTGGATTGATGGCCCTAAGCACTGTGGGACTTAACATCTGAGTTCATCAGTGCCCTAGACGTAGAACTACTTAAACCTAACTAATCTAAGGACATCACACACGTCCATGCCCGAAGCAGGATTTGAATCTGCGACCGTAGCAGCAGCGCGGTTCTGGACTGAAGCGCCCTGAACAGTTCGGCCACAGCGGCCGGCGAAAATGGGTTCATATTCCGCCTTTTGTGAGACAGATTTACTTTATCTGTGATTAATTTACACATCTGTGATGCATTTACACCTCCATCTACATGGATACTCCGCAAACACACATAAGTGCTGGCAGAGGATTCATGGAGTTATTCCACTCTCTAACAGCACGGAAAAAACGAACACCTACATGTTTCCATGCTAGCTCTGACTTCCCTTATTTTATTATGATGATCGTTTCTCCCTAAGTAGGTCGGCATCAACAAAATATTTTCGCATTCGGTTTGGTGTTTTTAATTTCGTGAGAAGATTCTGCCGCAACGATAAACGCCTTTGTTCTAATGATATCCAGTCCAAATCATGTATCTTGTCAGTGACTATTTCTCGATAACGCAAAACGTGCAGCTCTTCTTTGAACTTTCTCGATGTTCTCCGTTAATCCTACCTGGTAGTATCCCAGAGCGTGCAACAGTACTCAAAAAGAGGAAGGGCGAACGTAGTGCAGGCGATCCCTCTAGTAGATATGTGACATTTTCCAAATGATCTGCCAATGAATCGTGTTCCAAAATCCTGCTGCATATCGACATTGATGATATGGGCCTGTAATTTAGTGGATTATTCATACTACCTTCCTTGAATATCGGTGTGAGCCGTGCAACTTTCCAGTCTTTTGGTATGGGTCATTCGTGGTGCGAGCAATTGTATACGACTGTTAAGTATGGAGCTATTTTATCAGCATATTCTGAAAGGAACGTAATTGGTAAACAGTCTGACCTGGAAGACATGCTTTTATTTAGTGATTTAAGTTGCTTCACTACTTCGACGATTTGCACTTCTAAGTTACTCATGTTGGAAGCTGTTCTTGATTCGAATTCTAGTATATTTACGTCGTCTTCTTTGGTGAAGGAATTTCGGAAGACTGTGTTTAGTAACTCTGCTATGGCAGCACTGTCGTCGATCGTATTTCCAATGCTATCGCGCAGAGAAGGCACTGAGTGTGTATTACCGCTAGCGTACTTCACATACGAACAGAACCTGTCTGGATTTTCTGCCAGCTTTGGAGACAAAGTGGAAACTATTACAAGCATCTCGCGTTGAAGTCCGCGATAAATTTCGAGCTCCTGTCGAACATCGCCAATCCTGGGGATTTTGCGTTCTTTTAAATTTGGTACGCTTTTTTCGTTGTTTGTGCAACGATGTGATGACCCGTTTTGTGCACCAACGGGGATCAGCACCGTCATTTGTTAATTTATTTGGTGTAAATCTCTCAATTGCTGTCGATACTATTTCTTTGAATACAAGCCACTTCTGGTCTGCAGCTACATTGTTAATTTGGAAGGAGCGGAGATTGTCTCTCGTGAAGGCATCAAGTGAATTTCTCTTTGCTTTTTTTTTTGTTAATAGGTATATTTTTCGTTTATTTTTGGAGGATTTGAGGATCACAATATTCATTCTCGCTACTACAACCGTGTGTTCACTAACACCTGTATCCGTTTTGATGATCGTTAATAACTCAGGGTTATTTGTTGGTATCATCAGTGTGATTTTCATCTGTCTCTCTATCAGAAATGTGTTTCGAAAAGGTGAGCAGACTATGGATCGTAATCCCATATTTGAGTAAAGGTGGGACGAAGGACAAGGAAACCAGCTATCGCCTCATCTGCTTCGAGCAGTTAAAAAAAGGAAAAAAAAAACAAGTAAAACGCATATCTGGATTACCTGATGGTGATTTCAACTTCAGTCCTCCCAAATTAATACACTTGTGGCAACAGCTGTGCCACGTCGCTCGTCGATATTTTAAAGAAAGAAAATATCTTTTGGGAATAACATTTTACAAATTACTTCTTCGGTAGTTCGTATTTTAAGTTTTACCTAACGATATCCACGTTCAGTAGCGAAACACTTTTTGTAAATAGGAGATTTAAACATTTAAATTTACCTTACATAGAATTAATTATTGTCCAATGTCGACAGTGCTACAGAATTACATTTTGTCATCAGATAAAAGCAACAAAAATATGTTTCGTTGATACAGACGATGAGCCGTAAATTTGTATGGCAGTCTCCACAGTGCAGTAAT
The DNA here is from genome assembly GCF_021461395.2 of Schistocerca americana. Classification (NCBI taxonomy): domain Eukaryota; kingdom Metazoa; phylum Arthropoda; class Insecta; order Orthoptera; family Acrididae; genus Schistocerca; species Schistocerca americana. Next base: position 442,831,064 of record NC_060126.1, read on the forward strand.
ACTATTGTATCTGGAATATCAAATAAACACTGATTCTCATTATTACCGCCATATCTAAGATTTATTCAGGTGTGGACAACTGAAGCGCAGAGGACCGGGAACACGAGTAATTGATGCATGAGAGGCGCCCCTGACTTAACCCACAGTTCATAATGCGGAGAGTTGAGCGAACAGCAAGCTCTCTCGCTGCGGACAATATATCGATGACCGCCACTCCGGGGGGCGTCGATAGCGTCGATATTTAATCACTAACCAACTAATAGCAGACGCATTACATCCGCTCCAGGTGTGCAGCCGGTCGTCATTATCTTGCATGATGATGGCTGCCCTTGTCGAACGCGGTAATAGGTCACAGGACTTTGACCACGCACTACCTCCTGTAATATCGTTGTCCTAGCTGTATAGTACAGAAGAAACCGCACTGCAGTTATAAGAGCTGCAAATGTTGTAACACCCCACCCGTCACTTATCTGGTTTTGGTGTGTGTTCACCCCAGTTAATTGACGAACAGATCAACAGAGAGAGCAACACTGCCGCAATATCGGATAACGCAAAGAAAGTAATAAGGCCCTGTGACTCCTGATTGAACTGCAGTGGCAGTGTTGACATTAATTGATTCAGAATTTATCACTTTTAATTAAAAAGGGGTGCACATTGATGTTATATTCAGCTATTGAACACCAGATGCAAATGTTGAATATAACATTAATTAAGAAAGTGACTTAGGATTTCAACTACTTGATTGAAAACAGATGCAGTCATTTGCATAAATTTATTTTAACTCCCGACCTTCAATCATCACATTACATGACTCTCCTATCAGTCAGTGGTAATAAATTGCGTTTACGTGGAGTAAACCGCGATAAATCAAAATTAATTCCTATCGACTGATCCAGGCGTAATGCGAAGTGCGAAAAGAATTCCCCAATATACGGCCCATGAAACCCTCGTGGAAACTTTACTGATGTGATCCAACAAATTAATCAGTGGCCTAATTCAAGCCGGAGCGGATGCAGTATCACCGAATTCAGCATGGCGGGTTGGCATCATGTTGAGGACGTCTGCCAGCCTTGTGGTGCTGCAAGGCTGCACTTGTCTATTCACTCCTAGCTATCTTGCTCAGTACATAGCTGAACCAAAACTTTCTATCTCCAAGCTCAATCGTTCCATTTGCTAAGTCCTAAATTGCAGAGATGCTCACTCTTTCTCAGGCAAGCTGAGTAAAGAAAGCCACGTCCACACTCTAGGCAAGCTGGGAACAGAAGACCACTATGGGGACTTCTCCCAGTCTGCTCTCCACCTCGGCTTCCCCTCCAGCAAAATCACTTACGCCAATGGCAGCGCAAGTCGCGTTAATTATGCACCGCTTCCCAGCGCTGACCAATGCCTGCTCTGGGAAGTGAACAAATTCCCACAAAATTTCCCTTCCTCTCAACTTCTGCTATTTAGCTCCTCCCAGGCCACCCATCAAGATTAGCGTCTGCACAAAACGCCAATATTTCGGAAATTCTGACTCCCAGGAGAGTACTTCAAATTCCTTGGTCCTACGTTCCCATCGGAGGCCAGCGTATTTCATTCTGTTGCTCTTCACCTGATTTACTTCAGACTCTGCGGACTGTGAATTCAGCGTGAAGTTGCTATAGTCACGAACACGCATATTTTGGCCTCTGTTGATGGCTCCACCATAGCTTTGCGTGGCTTTCTCGCATGTTTCACTGAAAACGAGACGACTGACATTTATCAACAGGCGAACAAGTTCTCCGTCTGCTTCCCGGTACACTAGCATGAGGTCAACCACCCACTCACTGTCCTTCATCTTAAGGCAGCTGGAGGCCGCACCCCGTTACCGCTTTCTCAGAGCTTCAGCTGCCCTAAGCTGCCTATTGTCGCTTCCTGTCGCCGCTCCCCAGCCAGCCATGGTTAACTCTGAATACCTCCCTGGGACAAAGTAGCCTCCAGTAAATTGATGCGTTTCCACAAACAATTTCATGTCGTGTGAATTACTTTAAAACCATCACCTGACATTAATTACTCCAATATGTCCATACTATACCCTCTACAAGATGCATTGTGCCTTGTCAGTCATTTTTGGTCAGCCCTACTGTTCGCTCAACGTGAGTTGATCTTTAATGACTTCATGTAAGGGGCATAGTTCTTGCCATCTTACAATGTAGACAGTAGGTTAGCAGCTAATGCATCGAAATTGCTGACGTGAATAATATGAACCAGAATGGAATAGAAAACTGAGACTCTTGTAGATGACGACCAGTTTGGCTTTAAGAAAGGTAACAGCACTACGAGGCTGTAGTGGCTTAGCTCTTGATACTGAAAGCAAGACAATATGAATCAAGGATGGTCACTGGATTTCTAGGCAATATACAGGACGTTCCCGTAAGAGTATGCAAAAATGTAGCGGGACATAAGAGAATTCTCCACTGAAAATTTAGAGGTAGGGAACCTGTTGTCGGAGAAGACAGCTTAAAGAGATGTGGAAGTACACTTGTCTACCGCTTTGTATAGTATTACTGTTTATTTACAACTAGTATGCGTACAAGTTTACATATGCTGTGCTGTTTGTTTACGTTCCTTATTTCTCAAAGGAAACAAGGAGGACGAGCCTAATTACTAGGAAGTCATGATTGTTTTGTTTACTTTACTTGTTCTAAATGTGGCTCTGTTGCATCGTATTTACATTGTTCCATGGCAGAACGTGCAATGAATCAACGACAGACCCATCCATTACTCAGTCCTATTCAGAGATGTACAGTACAACACGATGTGGCATTACTGGTACAGTATTTCCTGGTAGCCGGATTGGGAGAGAAGGTCCTATTCCATAGCCTGCGAGGTCACCTGACCTGAATGGCTGGCTCTGAACACTAAGACACTTAACTTCTGAGGTCATCAGTCCCCTAAAACTTAGAACTACTTAAACCTAACTAACCTAAGGACATCACACACATCCATGCCCGAGGCAGGATTCGAACCTGCGACCGTAGCAGTCGACCTGACCTGAATCCCCTTCATTATTTCTTATGGGGATATCTAAAGTCACTTGTGTATGAGACTCGAATGGATACGGAGATGGAATTAGTTGCCAAAATTGTAGCTGTCTATGATGTGGTTCGAAACACACCAGGGTATTTGTCATTGTGGTTCAGAAACTTGTTCCCTGATGTCATGCATGAATTGAGGTTGATGGCCGTCAATTTCAGCACTTTTTGTTCGATACAGTACAAATTGTACTCTTATTGTGTCAATGGTGGTATTTGCAGTTAACTAATGTAAATAAAAGAGTACAGAGTAATGTGATTTTATTCCTATTATTTATTAAGGTGCTTCTCCGACTCCAAGTTCCCTAACTCAAACTCTTCAGTGGAGGATCGTCTATGTCCTGCTAAATTTTTGCATGCTCTTACGGAAACACCCTGTATAACATGCATAAGAAGCAAGAAGAACAGTAAGGGTGCAATAAATGCTACCGAATTCTGGTAATATTGAAATAAGTGCTCGGATGGAAAAGGGTGTAATGGATGCACCATTTCTGCACTGCTGTTCATTCTGTACATTCAAGAAGCAATGACGGAACTAAAATTCAGGAGTGATAATTCCGTGTGATTGAGAGGAAGCGAGAAAGAATTACAGGACATACCGGACGAAATGAACAATCTACCGAGTACGAATACTGACTGACAGTAAATCGAAGGAACACCTAAGCGATGAGGAGTAGCGCAAACGGGATTACTGTAGTGATAAAATTGACATCAAGCTGAGAATCAGGATATAGACGAATGGAAAGAATTAGGAAGCAAAGTAAAGAATTACGGACGAACCAAGCGAACCAAGCACGACACAAAAAGCAGCGTAGCGCACGCAAAGAAAACATTCCTAGGCAAAAGAATTTCACTACTGTCACACATCGGCCGTAATTTGAGGAAGACTGCTTTTGAGAACGTACGAATGTTTGGAGCACAGCATTGTGTGACATGGAATCATATACCGTGGGCAAATTCGAAAAGTAGAGAATCGAAGCGTATGAGATGTGGCGTTAAAAAAATAATGTTGAAAAGTAGGTGGACCGATAAGGTAGGGAATGAGGCAGTTCTCCGCAGAATCGGCGAGGAAAGGAGTATGTAGAAAACACTGGCAAGAAGAAGAGAGAATGGAACATGGGAACCACCCCGGTTTACACGTCGTGGGAGCTGGGGAACCGCCTAAAAACCACATCCAGCCTGGTCGGTGTTAATCCGGAGCATGGAATCAATCCGGAGCGGGCGTGCGTCCCCGAACCAAAAACGGTCGCGCTAACCGGCTAACCAGGCGGGTGTATACTAAACCATCAGGGAATAACTTGCATGGTACTAGAGGGAGCTGTAGAGGATAAAAACTGTAGAGGGAGACAGTGATTGGAATACATCCATCAAATAATTGAGGGCATTGAGCGTAACTCCTACTCTGAGATGAAAAGGTTAACAGAGAAGAGGAATTCGTGGCGCACCGCATGTAACATGTCAGATGGCCGATGGTTCTCCCTCGCCTCCCCCCTCCCCACCATAAAAAAATCGAAGTTAATTCCCTGAATGCTAATACACTGGCATTAGCCACGTTAGGTGTAAATATACCACCTGTTAGTGAAATACCAAAATTTATGCCCGGTCAGGACTCGAGCCCGGATTTCCGCTCACCGCATTAACCACTTCTTTTGTGGACAAGTGATTCACCGACATTTTGTTTTTTCTCATAGACCCGCCTTGTGCTCGTTAAGTGTGCCATCTCAGCCCACTTCACCGCCTTTGAACACAACATTTTCCAAACACAAAACAAAAATACGTCTTCTGCATCAAATTATAAAATATCTCCCGACAGAAAACTAATACGGACGCACACCCCCTTACCACCCAAAGCAAAGGCCGAAACCGACTAAAACTACTAACAGGCTGCATCCTCGAATTTTCTGCTTTCCACTTCATCCACCTCGCTGACTTCTAGTCGCTACTTGCAGCTCTACAGGCCCGAATGGTCATACTTCTCATCGCACTTCCATTCTGACAATTTTTTCGTGCATCACCTAGCATCACCATTGCACCATGACATAATTCACGCATTCACGTTTAGGACTCACTGTATTTTAACTGTAATATAATATCGTCAAACGAGTTTTAAAAACCACCAGTAATTTCATCCATATGTACTTTCCAAATGCTCGTTTGCTGTCACTAGTTTTTATGTAAAAATTGTCACTATCGTCCACCAATGTATTTTTTTTAGAAAATCGTCTGTTATTTTCACCTTTTATATGTTTTTAACTATTTTTAAATACAGTTTTTGTAGCCTTTATCTTAAGAGTGGTTTTTGTCCGCTGCCAGAATTGAAATGATAATAAAAAAAAGAAGAACAAGTCACGACAGTCAGTTTTAGTCCCTGACGAAGATGATGGTGGATATCATCGGAAGTTCGGAATTTTATTCGAATTTGACGCGACAAGCGAACCGAGAAATTGTAATGCTACTTCGCAGTTTGCTAACATCGTATCACTATATATAACTGTGTAGGCTACATGTTTACAAACGTTTATCACAGTAACGTGTAAAAATTTTAAGTAAATCAGAAAGGTACATCTTGGAATTTTTACTAACGATTTTTTTACCTTTATATAAGCCTTAGAAACTTAAAATTCAGCGTTGTGTCAAAATTTCAAAGTAGTCGTTCAAGAACATCCGGAGATTAACGATTCTGAGCAAACCAACATTTACATTTTTATAACGTTTCCCCTTTTATTACATATACAGCGGATGGCGTTCCAGTACGTACATAAAACACTTGAGTATTCGAATGTGACGTGGTGTCACAATTCCAAAGCAATCCATGATGAGCTTTCCGAGATTTGATAGTTTGAAGAAACGAACATCTACATTTGCAGTTTCATATAAAACGAAGATATTCATAATCGCAAATCTCCGAAAGATTTTGAACGATTGCTCTGAAATTCTGACGCAGCGTTCCTCTGGTACACTCCCCTGTTTTTATTTAGCTGCTTTTAAATATATGTAATACATAAATTTATACAAATTTAGTAAATAGCGAAATGTTGTTACAAAAAGTTACACACATGTATAAGAAATATGTACCTGCATCCACTTCTGTATTATAACGTTGACAAAATTTCAAAGTACTTGGTCAAGAACTTTCCGAGGTAGGCGATTTTGAACAAACTAACGCTTACATTTTTATGTGTATAGATTAATAACAGACGGCTGTCAGTCGTCATTAATGTGTGTTCATCGAGACACAGTGTAACAATTAAAATGACGTGTGGTGACTCCAATGGAAGTATAATGCCGTAAACAACCGGCGCAGAGTGTTCAAAAAATGGCTCTGAGCACTACGGGACTTAACTTCTGAGGTCATCAGTCCTCTATAACTTAGAATTAGTTAAACCTAACTAACCTACGGACAACACACACATCCATGCCCGAGGCAGGATTCGAACCTGCAACCGTAGCGGTCTCGCGGTTCCAGACTGTAGCTCCTAGAACCGCTCGGCCACCCCGGCCGGCGGCACAGTGTTCATTGTTACCGAAATCACAGCCAGGAGCTGGTACCTCGTTATTACGAGAACTGTGAACTCTTGAACAACGCCGCTCACAGCTACCACAGACACCTTGGGCCAGGTTCGCTGAGCCAGCTTACGATACAGAAACAACACACAGACAGACGGACAAACCCGCCAGACGGCGGCCGTCTACTGTCGCGCGCTTCCTTTGTTGTCGAGGAGGCGGATGGAGCGCCTTTGTGGCGGCCGCCGCTCATAACCCAAACATTATTTCTTTCCTCTCCCCCCACGTTATTGTTTCGGGCCCGCGCCATTGTGCTCTGGCGGGCTCGCACTCACACGCGCTGTGGCGTCCCGTTTATCACGGCTCTGCCAGCCAGCCCCGCCACTGGCCCGTCGAGTTCTTCATTTTCGGCGCCATCCGCCCCCCGCCGCCCCCCGCAGGCCCCATAGCCGCCGCCCTCTCTCTGAGGATTGTTTGACGCGTGTGCCCGGCCTCGTTAGCCTACAAAGGAACGCTCCGGAGCGGCGGCGGCAGGAAGTCATCGGCAGCGACTTTTAATGAGGCCCCGACGCGCCGATGGCAACAGCCAGTGATTTACGAGCCCCGATCCGGATACTTGCTGCGCGCTCCCGAATGCCGGGCCCCGGGGTATCACCGAGAAAGATTCCTATCTGCCAGCGAAGGATATTGCCGGGGCGGCCGCCGCGCCCATTGTGCGTGCTTCGTAAGAAGGCCGCCATGTTGCTGCTGCTGGCTCTGTAACGGCACTGAAATACCTCCGTCGTTAAAAACATTTCTGTGTGCGCAGTTCCCGTCCTCGCAGCAGACATTTCTTGAAAATGTCGAGATGAAATCATAACAAGTGTTTCGTATTAAAATGTGATTTAACTGTCAATCTCTTTCATACACCTCAAAACAAAGAGCTCCAAAATCCGTTAAAACTTACTCCGTAATAATAATGTTACGATGTATTTTCTTCGTACTTCATGATAATGTTTCTCTTTTGCTACATGATCCTCGCATCTAATAGTTTCCAGACGACATCTTTGTTTACAAAATTTGACGGCATACATGTGATGTGTCACTACAGTCAAAGGAACCTGTGCCCAATGGAGGTATTGTGTTTTATTTCAAATGGTTCAAATGGCTATGAGCACTATGGGTCTTAACATCTCAGGTCATCAGTCCCCTAGAACTTAGAACTACTTAAACCTAACTAACCTAAGGACATCACACACATCCATGCCCGAAGCAGGATTCGAACCTGCGACTGCAGCGGTCGCGCGGTTCCAGACTGAAGCGCCTTGAACCGCTCGGCCACCAGAGGCCGGCTGTGTTTTATTTGTTTTATTTTTTCTGTTAGATACATATTAAGTTTTTGTCGAACAAATCGAACCATACTACGGTATACTGATAATTATATGATAACCTGCCACTGATGATGCCTTGCAGAAAATAAAGGCGAAACGCGTATGGCACTAAAATTGTGTTTTATTCAGTTGCTGTCAGACGGTCCATAAGTAAAAATTATCAATATACCGTAGTATTACGCGCAACTGAGGAGGACAGGACCACAAAAGTTGAAGAAATCAAACGATGATCTGAATTAGTGTTTTGATTCTACGCTAGACAGTGCCCCGAGTTCCTCCAAAAATCGTAACACAACACACACATGTATGTCATACCAACAAACGTAAATCCGCCCGATAGTGGAGGTTTAAACAGTTGAAACGCGTCCCGGAGATAAATAAACAGTTACTGGTAGCAGTTGCATTCGATATCAATAACAGTCACGAAAAGCATGATGTAAAATGATGGCATTTAAAACTCTTTCATACTACTGTTGCAGAGAGTAGTATAATGCTTACAGAATAGATAAAGCACAATTCTGAACTGTCACTGGCTGCTGGGCAAGCTAGTTAATCGCTTTGTGCCATTTATTCAGTTCCTTTTGGACTCCGACATAGCTCTCCTATTTCGCACGGCAAAGGATTTCGCCTTATTGAAATCGTTTTTACGCGAGCTTTCCTCCGACTCGCTTTTTCTGTAATTCTGAGCACATTTACGAGTGATATGAAACGACATCTTTCATTACTTCGTAATTTTCACTTTTATGCCTATTTTCTCTTATATTCCGGAGTACATTTTTATCGTCTCACTTTGCATCCGAATCAAGGTCCTACATAAACGCGTTCCCAGGCTACAGCAGGTTGTCTTTTATCATACACTCCTGGAAATGGAAAAAAGAACACATTGACACTGGTGTGTCAGACCCACCATACTTGCTCCGGACACTGCGAGAGGGCTGTACAAGCAATGATCACACGCACGGCACAGCGGACACACCAGGAACCGCGGTGTTGGCCGTCGAATGGCGCTAGCTGCGCAGCATTTGTGCACCGCCGCCGTCAGTGTCAGCCAGTTTGCCGTGGCATACGGAGCTCCATCGCAGTCTTTAACACTGGTAGCATGCCGCGACAGCATGGACGTGAACCGTATGTGCAGTTGACGGACTTTGAGCGAGGGCGTATAGTGGGCATGCGGGAGGCCGGGTGGACGTACCGCCGAATTGCTCAACACGTGGGGCGTGAGGTCTCCACAGTACATCGATGTTGTCGCCAGTGGTCGGCGGAAGGTGCACGTGCTCGTCGACCTGGGACCGGACCGCAGCGACGCACGGATGCACGCCAAGACCGTAGGATCCTACGCAGTGCCGTAGGGGACCGCACCGCCACTTCCCAGCAAATTAGGGACACTGTTGCTCCTGGGGTATCGGCGAGGACCATTCGCAACCGTCTCCATGAAGCTGGGCTACGGTCCCGCACACCGTTAGGCCGTCTTCCGCTCACGCCCCAACATCGTGCAGCCCGCCTCCAGTGGTGTCGCGACAGGCGTGAATGCAGGGACGAATGGAGACGTGTCGTCTTCAGCGATGAGAGTCGCTTCTGCCTTGGTGCCAATGATGGTCGCATGCGTGTTTGGCGCCGTGCAGGTGAGCGCCACAATCAGGACTGCATACGACCGAGGCACACAGGGCCAACACCCGGCATCATGGTGTGGGGAGCGATCTCCTACACTGGCCGTACACCACTGGTGATCGTCGAGGGGACACTGAATAGTGCACGGTACATCCAAACCGTCATCGAACCCATCGTTCTACCATTCCTAGACCGGCAAGGGAACTTGCTGTTCCAACAGGACAATGCACGTCCGCATGTATCCCGTGCCACCCAACGTGCTCTAGAAGGTGTAAGTCAACTACCCTGGCCAGCAAGATCTCCGGATCTGTCCCCCATTGAGCATGTTTGGGACTGGATGAAGCGTCGTCTCACGCGGTCTGCACGTCCAGCACGAACGCTGGTCCAACTGAGGCGCCAGGTGGAAATGGCATGGCAAGCCGTTCCACAGGACTACATCCAGCATCTCTACGATCGTCTCCATGGGAGAATAGCAGCCTGCATTGCTGCGAAAGGTGGATATAGACTGTACTAGTGCCGACATTGTGCATGCTCTGTTGCCTGTGTCTATGTGCCTGTGGTTCTGTCAGTGTGATCATGTGATGTATCTGACCCCAGGAATGTGTCAATAAAGTTTCCCCTTCCTGGGACAATGAATTCACGGTGTTCTTATTTCAATTTCCAGGAGTGTATTTTAACCTAAGTTACGCATCATTTCTAGGCTTATTTTAATATGCACCTGAACTTGGTACTCATGTCCTGAAACCGGCTAGTGCTTTTCTGTTTCGAAATTAATAAATTTGTACAACTGTAGCGGATTTTACAATTGACTACATCAATTTGTATCTTTGCGCAAAGCTAATTCATAACATTTACCCACATGTGCCTACACTACCATGACGTCACAGGCAAAACAAATACTGTACGAAAAACGCTTACAGACACAATCTATCCGTTGTGCTCTGAGTCATTGTTTACGCTTATTATTCTCGTAGTTATGAGCAAATTTGTGGTAAGGCCTTACCGGACCAGACCGCTGAGGTCATCGGTCCTTAAGCCTACACACTACTTAATGTAACTTTAACTAACTTGCTATTGACAACATACACACCCATGACCGAGGGAGGACTCGAACCTCCGACGTGAAGAGCTGCACGACCCGTGACAAGGCGCCTAAGACCGTGCGGCTACCCGTCACGGCTAGTTATTAGGAATCCAAACCTAACGGCATATTGTCACACAAGAAACTACGACGGACGAGCGAATGGACTTTACCACGTCGAAAGAGTAGTCGTAAATACAGAGGAGGCACGTCTAAGAGCTGTAGGACTGCAAGAGAAAATAACCAGAAGTATAAGAAACGATCAAAAAGTTTCCGTTCGAGCGCGTTGCTGTAGTGTATATGCCTTCGATGTGGCTATATAGGCACCGAGGTGTAGGAAAGGGATGAGTGTGGCGTTCGTGGCGTTGCGAAGTGCGTGCAGTAGATGCAGAAACGTGATGTAAGGCGACGTCATAACCAAATGCGTCCAAACATACACAAAGTGTAATTTTTTTCTCGGCTGCCGAAGCACAAATCGATCGGAGAATGAAGAACATGTATAAGACTGCATGTCTATCGAAAATCACCGTTGTGGAATGGTGAGCCAAAGAATTTTGCTGTTTCCTGATAATGCACGTCCCCACATCGCAGCTGCCGTCACGCAGAAGTTAGAAGTTGAAGCTTTTTTTTTATTTTTTTTTTTTCATCAGTCTACTGACTGGTTTGATGCGACCCGCCACGAATTCCCTTCCTGTGCTAACCTCTTCATCTCAGAGTAGCATTTGCAACCTACGTCATCACTTATTTGCTTGACGTATTCCAATCTCTGTCTTCCTCTACAGTTTTTGCCCTCTACAGCTCCCTCTAGTACCATGGAAGTCATTCCCTCATGTCTTAGCAGATGTCCTATCATCCTGTCCCTTCTCCTTATCAGTGTTTGCCACATATGCCTTTCCTCTCCGATTCTGCGTAGAACCTCCTCATTCCTTACCTTATCAGTCCACCTAATTTTCAACATTCGTCTATAGCACCACATCTCAAATGCTTCGATTCTCTTCTGTTCCGGTTTTCCCACAGCCCATGTTTCACTACCATACAATGCTGTACTCCAGACGTACATCCTCAGAAGTTTCTTCCTCAAATTAAGGCCGGTATTTGATATTAGTAGACTTCTCTTGGCCAGAAATGCCTTTTTTGCCATAGCGAGTCTGCTTTTGATGTCCTCCTTGCTCCGTCCGTCATTGGTTATTTTACTGCCTAGGTAGCAGAATTCCCTAACTTCATTGACTTCGTGACCATCAATCCCGATGTTAAGTTTCTCGCTGTTCTCATTTCTACTACTTCTCATTACCTTCGTCTTTCTCCGATTTACTCTCAAACCATACTGTGTACTCGTTAGACTGTTCATTCCGTTCAGCAGATCATTTAATTCTTCTTCACTTTCACTCAGGATAGCAATGTCATCAGCGAATCGTAACATTGATATCCTTTCACCTTGCATTTTAATTTCACTCCTGAACCTTTCTTTTATTTCCATCATTGCTGCTTCGATGTACAGATTGAAGAATAGGGGCGAAAGGCTACAGCCTTGTCTTACACCCTTCTTAATACGAGCACTTCGTTCTTGATCGTCCACTCTTATTATTCCCTCTTGGTTGTTGTACATATTGTATATGACCCGTCTCTCCCTATAGCTTACCCCTACTTTTTTCAGAATCTCGAACAACTTGCACCATTTTATATTGTCGAACGCTTTTTCCAGGTCGACAAATCCTATGAAAGTGTCTTGATTTTTCTTTAGCCTTGCTTCCATTATTAGCCGTAACGTCAGAATTGCCTCTCTCGTCACTTTACTTTTGCTAAAGCCAAACTGTTCGTCACCTAGCGCATTCTCAATTTCCTTTTCCATTCTTCTGTATATTATTCTTGTAAGCAGCTTCGATGCATGAGCTGTTAAGCTGATTGTGCGATAATTCTCGCACTTGTCAGCTCTTGCCGTCTTCGGAATTGTGTGGATGATGCTTTTCCGAAAGTCAGATGGTATATCGCCACACTCATATATTCTACACACCAACGTGAATAGTCGTTTTGTTGCCACTTCCCCCGATGATTTTAGAAGTTCTGATGGAATGTTATCTATCCCTTCTGCCTTATTTGACCTAAGACCTCCGAAGCTCTTTTAAATTCTGATTCTAATACTGGATCCCCTATCTCTTCTAAATCGACTCCTGTTTCTTCTTCTATCACATCAGACAAATCTTCACCCTCATAGAGGCTTTCAATGTATTCTTTCCACATATCTGCTCTCTCCTCTGCATTGAACAGTGAAATTCCCGTTGCACTCTTAATGTTACCACCGTTGCTTTTAATGTCACCAAAGGTTGTTTTGACTTTCCTGTATTCTGAGTCTGCGCTTCCGACAATCATATCTTTTTCGATGTCTTCACAATTTTCCTGCAGCCATTTCGTCTTAGCTTCCCTGCACTTTCTATTTATTTCATTCCTCAGTGACTTGTATTTCTGTATTCCTGATTTTCCCGGAAAATATTTGTACTTCCTCCTTTCATCAATCAACTGAAGTATTCCCAACTTCTGTGATGGCCCTTTTTAGAGATGTCCATTCCTCTTCAACTGTTCTGCCTACTGCGCTATTCCTTATTGCTGTATCTATAGCGTTAGAGAACTTCAAACGTATCTCGTCATTCCTTAGTACCTCCGTATCCCACTTCTTTGCGTATTGATTCTTTCTGACTAATGTCTTGAACTTCAGCCTACTCTTCATCACTACTATATTGTGATCTGAGTCTATATCTGCTCCTGGGTACGCCTTACAACCCATTATCTGATTTCGGAATCTCTGTCTGACCATGATGTAAACTAATTGAAATCTTCCCGTATCTCCCGGCCTTTTCCAAGTATACCTCCTCCTCTTGTGATTCTTGAACAGGGTATTCGCTATTACTAGCTGTAACTTGTTACAGAACTCAATTAGTCTTTCACCTCTTTCATTCCTTGTCCCAAGCCCATATTCTCCTGTAACCTTTTCTTCTACTCCTTCCCCTACAACTGCATTCCAGTCGCCCATGACTATTAGTTTTTCGTCCCCCTTTACATACTGCATTACCCTTTCAATATCCTCATCACTTTCTCTATCTGTTCATCTTCAGCTTGCGACGTCAGCATGTATACCTGAACTACCGTTGTCGGAGTTGGTCTGCTGTCGATTCTGTTTGGTACAACCCGGTCACTGAACTGTTCACAGTAACACACCCTCTGCCCTACCTTCCTAATCATAACGAATCCTACACCTGTTATACCATTTTCTGCTGCTGTTGATATTACCCGATACTCATCTGAACAGAAATCCTTGTCTTCCTTCCACTTCACTTCACTGACCCCCTACTATATCTAGATTGAGCCTTTTACATTTCCCTTTTCAGATTTTCTAGTTTCCCAACCACGTTCAAGCTTCTGACATTCCACGCCGCGACTCGTAGAACGTTATCCTTTCGTTGATTATTCAATCTTTTTCTCATGGTAACCTCCCCCTTGGCAGTCCCCTCCCGGAGATCCGAATGGGGGACTATTGCGGAATCTTTTGCCAACGGAGGGATCATAATGACACTTCTTCAATTACAGGCCACATGTCCTGTGGATACACTTTACGTGTTTTTAATGCAGGGGTTTCCATTGCCTTCTGCATCCTCATGTCGGTGATCATTGCTGATTCTTCCGCCTTTAGGGGCAATTTCCCACCCCTAGGACAAGAGAGTGCCCTGAATCTCTATCCGCTCCTCCGCCCTCTTTGACAAGGCCGTTGGCAGAATGAGGCTGACTTCTGATGCCGGAAGTCTTTGGCCGCCAATGCTGATTATTTATCAAAATTTAGGCAGTGGCGGGGATCGAACCCAGGACCGAAGACGTTTTGATTATGAATTAAAGACGCTACCCCTAGACCACGGGTACCCCCCTTACCCGAGGTTGAAGCTTAGATTATGGAATTGAACCTCTGCCTATTATGCAAACAAGTTCCACTTTTCTTATATGCTCATCATTGGGTATTATTACTACGATTTGTGAAATTAGAGCACGTTTTAAGTGATATACAACGTTATATTGCCGGCCGCTGTGACAGAGCGGTTCTAGGCGCTTCAGTCCGGAACCGCGCTGCTGCTACGGTCGCCGTTCCGAATCCTGCCTGGAGCATGGATGTGTGTGATGTCCTTAGGTTAGTTAGGTTTAAATAGTTCTAAGTTGACCTCAGCAGTTAAGTTCCTTAGTGCTCAGAGCCATTTGAACCATTTGGACGTGACATTAATTGGGTCTTGAAACGTTTTAGGAGGAGGAGGAGGAGATTAGTGTTTAACGTCCCGTCGACAACGAGGTCATTAGAGACGGAGCGCAAGCTCGGGTGAGGGAAGGATGGGGAAGGAAATCGGCCGTGCCCTTTCAAAGGAACCATCCCGGCATTTGCCTTAAGCGATTTAGGGAAATCGCGGAAAACCTAAATCAGGATGGCCAGACGGGATTGAACCGTCGTCCTCCCGAATGCGAGTCCAGTGTGCTAACCACTGCGCCACCTCAAACGTTTTAGGTTTATCTTACTTCCGTCTTACTCTTATATTGTTGGGTACTACAAGACCATCTTTTCAATATACTATAGCTTGCCACCTGGAAGGTAGCGTTAGTATTGACGGGTTATTATCTCTGTAAATATTCTACGACCTAGTTTTTTCGGCTGTTTACTTACTTTTTAAGTTACAGCATAAAACAGCAGCGATGTATTTCCGCGGAAAAAAATTACGTTTATACACTACTGGCCATTAAAATTGGACGTGCTACAGACGCGAAATTTAACCGACGGGAAGAAAATGCTGTGATATGCAAATGATTAGCTTTTCAGAGCATTCACTCAAGGTTGGCCCCGGTGGCGACACCTACAACATAATAATGCCCATCTTCAGATCTGTTTTATAAAAACATGCCACTACGGCTCCAGTATATTAGGACATGTTTTAAAGAAAGAAACAGGTCTGCAGACGGTCATTATAGACCGAAACCGATAATCTGATGACAAAAAATTTGTGACCATAGACGTAAAGTAAAGAAAATTTATTCTATATTCGGGTCACTGTTCAATTCGCCACTACGTAGGAGCTTGTGATACGGCTTTATGACGGATGGGTCTCACATCCAGCTACTTATCCCAGATGCCCAGAAAGAGTGATATGCTTCTTTGACATTAAATACACCACTGGCTATTAAAATTGCTACACCACGAAGAAGAAGTGCTACAGACGCGAAATTTAACCGACAGGAAGAAGGTGCTGTGATATGCAAATGATTAGCTTTTCAGAGCATTCACACAAGGTGCTGACATGAGGAAAGTTTCCAACCGATTTCTCATACACAAACAGCAGTTGACCGGCGTTGCCTGGTGAAACGTAGTTGTGATACCTCCTGTAAGGAGGAGAAATGCGTACTATGTTTCCGACTTTGATAAAGGTCGGATTGTAGCCTACCGCCGTGGTTTATCGCATCGCGACATTGCTGCTCGCGTTGGTCGAGATCAAATGACTGTTAGCAGAATATGGAATCGGTGGGTTCAGGAGGGTAATACGGAACGCCATGCTGGATCCCAGCGACCTCGTATCACTAGCAGTCGAGATGACAGGCATCTTATCCACATGGCTGTAACGGATCGTGCAGCTACGTCTCGATCCCTCAGTCAACAGATGGGGACGTTTGCAAGACAACAACCATCTGCACGAACAGTTCGACGACGTTTGCAGCAGCATGGACTATCAGCTAGGAGACCATGGCTGCGGTTACCCCTGACGCTGCATCATAGACAGGAGCGCCTGCGATGGTGAACTCAACGACGAACCTGGGTGCACGAATGGCAAAACGTCATTTTTTCGGATGAATCCAGGTTCTGTTTACAGCATCATGATGGTCGCATCCGTGTTTGGCGACATCGCCGTGAACGCACATTGGAAGCGTATATTCGTCATAGCCATACTGGCGTATCACCCGGCTTGATGGTATGGGGTGCCATTGGTTACACGTCTCGGTCACCTCTTGTTAGCATTGACGGCACTTTGAACAGTGGACGCTACATTTCAGATGTGTTACGACACGTGGCACTACCCTTCATTCGATCCCTGCGAAACCCTACATTTCAGCAGGATAATGCACGACTGCGCGTTGCAGGTCCTGTACGGGCTTTTCTGGATACAGAAAATGTTCGAGTGCTGCCCTGGCCAGCACATTCTCCAGATCTCCCACCAATTGAAAACGTCTGGTCAATGGTGGACGAGCAACTGGCTAGTCACAATACGTCAGTCACTGCTCTTGATGAACTGTGGCATCGTGTAGAAGCTGCATGGGCAGTTGTACCTGTACACGCCATCCAAGCTCTGTTTGACTCAATGCCCAGGAGTACCAAGGCCGTTATTTCGGCCAGAGGTGGTTGTTCCTGGTACTGATTTCTCAGGATCTATGCACCCAAATTGCGTGAAAATGTAATCACATGTCAGATCTAGTATAATATATTTGTTCAATGAACACCCGTTTATCATCTGCATTTCTTCTTGGTGTAGCAATTTTAATGGCGAGTAGTGTAAGTAAATTGATCATTATGCGTGATTAATCATTACGCAGGAAACACTAATATGTGTCGAATAAGTTATTTTAATTATATTTATCATGTAGATGAGAATAAGTATTATCTGACTGCAGCAACTGAATGTCCATTTTGTGGCCGTATGCTCTAGATAAACCTAATATCCGTTTCTAATCAACTGCATGGGAGAATTAGGCGTTTCATAGAACGTAACGCAGCTCGTTGCACTTCACCTTACTGCGTCGTTCGTGTCAAGTGTACAGGAAACTAGGTAATGTCCAGTGAAGTGCCCAATTGTAAGAAAATGTCTTTGAGCAATTGTCCGTGTTGAAAATGGTCTTTATGAATGTTCAGAACAGTTACAGGATAGCCGGCCGAAGTGGCCGTGCGGCTAAAGGCGCTGCAGTCTGGAACCGCAAGACCGCCACGGTCGCAGGTTCGAATCCTGCCTCGGGCATGGATGTTTGTGATGTCCTTAGGTTAGTTAGGTTTAACTAGTTCTGAGTTCTAGGGGACTAATGACCTCAGCTGTTGAGTCCCATAGTGCTCAGAGCCATTTGCACCATTTGAACTTACAGGATACTCCTCAGTCAGTTTTTCCAATAGTTTGTGTCTTGATTGTTTTCCGTCTAGCTAATTCTGAGGTACCTATGGGTTTCAAGAGGTTTGTATGTTTTTATCTTCAAATTCCAGATCCTTACAATTTTCTACGAAATTATTACAGTATTACACCACGCCGTTCACAACTTCAATCTCGCATCTTAAGTACAATAGTACCAATTGCAGCGAAAAATAAATGCACATTCAACTTCCCTCAATGACAGGATATTCTATTCCTCTCGCTCTAAGTTCAAATATTGCGAATTCTTACTCCGTGGCGGAACTCTAAATTGTGTCTCTGCATGCACTTGTAAGCGAACGACTCACGGTGAGGTGTGAATTAGCGAGCCGTTCAGACTATGTGTAGTACACACAAAGCCACTTTTCCATGTTCGCCTCATTTTGACAGCCCAACTTTCACATACTAGTGGCACGTGAGGTTGGAACACTAGGGACTTCTTGTACACCTGATAAATGAGCGCAATCGTATTTGATAATCTACAAGATGCAGTCTCCGGACACGCGTCCATATACATAAAAGCGAAGCACAAGCCATCTCGTTAGCATGTCCGTGATTGCACGAGTGTGTCTTCTCTGTGGAAGTAATTTCCATCCTACCCACTCACTGTTCGTGACATGGCTTGTGTGAAAAATGAACTCAGCATTTCTTGCTTCGAACTGCATAATGAATTTGGTGATGCACGACAGCAATAAGCTGATAGCGATTTCTCTGCCGGCGTCGGGGTAAACTCTCTATGTCCAGGTCTGTTTTCATTCCATATCTTGAATACCATCACATGACGGCAGAAGGCCACAAGAGGCATCTCACTTTCACTTCTGTTATTGGAAAAATAAGACTCTACGAATACCTCCTTCGACTGAACAACAGAAGTCAATGAGCGAAGTTAGGAATCTTACAGTTTGTGTTGTGAAATAAATTGCTACAATTAAGAACAAAATTAAATTTCTTTCAAATCCTTGTCAATAACGAAAGCACCATTTAACCACAACAGCTATCAGAAAAACGCATTTGTAGTAAAGAATTTGGTCTTTTATTCGCCTTTAACAAGATTATTTCTGGTTTGACGAAGCTCACCTATGCAGTTTTCTGCAGTGCTATCAGACCTTCAAAACATTAAAAAAGCGATTGCAACATTGCACCGAACATCATCCGTTCGACTTCTTTTTTAAAAAAACAGGGCAAACAATTTCTACTCTGAAAATCCCTTCGACATTCCTTTCAAAATATAGCTGATAATTTCTACAGCTGCTACGTACAAATAAAGCCTCCATCAATTTTACCTGTTTAAAGAGTTGAAGTATCCAATTTTACCTGCCACATGCGGCTAATTCACAGTGTAAGAGATTCCACAGTTGTTCAAATGGTTCAAATGGCTCTGAGCACTATGGGTTCAAATGGCTCTGAGCAATATGGGACTTAACATCTGTGGTCATCAGTCCCCTAGAACTTAGAACTACTTAAAACTAACTAACCTAAGGACGTCACACACATCCATGCCCGAGGCAGGATTCGAACCTGCGACCGTAGCGGCCGCGCGGTTCCAGACTGAAGCCCCTAGAACCGCTCGGCCACACCGGCCGGCTCCACAGTTGTTGAAACACTTCAGTGCCACTTGACAGGAGTGGAAATCAAATCTCCATCTACCCAACCAGGCTTAGGATTTCCGTTGCTTCCGTAAACAGCTTAAAGCGAATGCCGGAATGGTTCGTTTTAAAACATCTTCCTCTATCCTATCCAGTTCTCCGTCTCTAATGATATCGCCGCAGACGTAACAGTAGTTTCTAATTCATTCTTCCTTCCATAAATCTACAAACTTTAAGGAAATAGAAATTATATTTACGAATGGCTATAGTTCAGAAATCAAAGAGTGCTTTATTTTGTGGATAACTGTCATGAAATTTGTGCTGGTTCTAGTGATATAGGCATCAAGCTTCAGTGTTTTTAGGCACTTACACTACAGCTTCCAACATTTCTCCCTATTACTCATCATGTTTAGCCTAGCTCGTTATTTTATAATGACCTAGGAGCAGCATTGCCCTAAGGCTCGTTATGCTGTGTTTACGTTCCACTAGAGGTGAAACTACGGAACGAACGCACTGTACTGGGTACTTTCTTTCTTCCTTATCGTAGTGTAAGTGTGGTTAGGAACCAATTCAAAACGAAATTACAAATGAATGTGACATCTGATTACATCTTCAGTACTGAATTGACAAGAGTCTTACATTAGACTGCAGCTGTTCTTTATATACAAGTGTTTTTCATTGCTTTCAACGTTGTTAAACTCACAAGAAGTATAAATCCAAGCAATTTTGTTCGCTGGGCTGACAGTAAGTTCCAAGTCGAAGAAAACTGAAACCGTTGCTGAAGAAGAATCAGTGTCTCGTGACGGAGGTACTTAATGTTAGATTCAAGAACTGATAATGGAGGTTTGTCCTGACCGTCACATGAAGTCTTAAGTCAAAGAAGAGCGTTGCTTCTCGAATCCGAGTAGGAATTTCCGTTCGATGCCAATGGGCAGCTTCTGCCTCGAGTAAACAAAGCCGCCCATAGGGCCAGTGAGAGAAGCTGGAAAGAGGACTGCAGAATGTCAACAGAGAACACGACCGCGGGGAAGAGCGACCACCTGAAAAGCCTGACACTGCTGATAGAGAGAACAAGGGGCCTATAAGGATAGCAGGAGGCGCCGTTATATGATGCTGCTACGGAGCAAGCCAAATAGGCAAGTATATTTTGCAAATCCTGTAGGTTTTAGGTACTGGCTTTCGAGGATATATCTGCCAGTTTCCTTTCTGGGTAATGCAATAAAAACAAAACAAATGACGTATGGTTCCCAAAGCGGTGGAACATGTATCTGCACACACGTATATACTACAAGTCACCTTATGGTAAGTAGTGGAGGGTACTTCGTGTCACTTTTCCCTTTCCTTTTCTACTCAAGTATGGCGCGCGGGAAGAACGATAGCTTATAAGTCTCCATGTGCTGTTAGATCTCTTTCATTACACCTTCACGGTCTTTTAGAGAGATGTACTCAAAAGCACGATACAGGGTGGTCCACTGATCGTGACCGGGCAAAATATCTCACGAAATAAGCGTCAAACGAAAAAACTACAAAGAACGAGACTTGTCTAGCTTGAAGGGGGAAACGAGATGGCACTATGGTTGGCCCCCTAGATGGCGCTGCCATAGGTCAAACGGATATCAACGGTTTTTTTTTAAATAGGAACCCCGATTTTTTATTACATATTCGTGTAGTACGTAAAGAAATATGAATGTCTTAGTTGGACCTCTTTTTTCGCTTTTTGAGAGATGGCGCTGTAATACTCACTTCTTCTACTCCGACTGCCAGCGAATGTCCACTACCTATAGGTCTGATGGACACAGAAGAGATCAACTTGTGGGATAATGCGATGTCTGATAAATACTTCAGCAAAGATTCAGTAAGGGATGTTGGGTGATAGGGATTTCTGAAAGCTGCACGAAAAACACGGAGTAATTAAACGATCTCATTTATCATTTACTGTGGAAAAAATTATTTTCTGTAATTTGTCTACAGTCAGTCTCGCAGGCGTTTTTGGATCTCCTCCTTCCAGCGCCTCCCCCTCAAGGAACCGATGTGACGAACATTGAGGCGAGGCATGAGGCTCACAGAGAATTTCATCAAAGACGGAACAGAAGTTTTCTTTGGGAAAGGAAACCAGCCGCACCCTTTCAAAGGAACCATCCTGGCATTCGTCTTATGAGATTTAGGAAAATCGCAGAAGACACGGTTGGCCAGAAATGGATATGATCGATTTTTCTCGACGTTCCGAATCCCGTTGGATTGATATATTCCCTTAGACAGCATCGGCATTGAAGTTTTCCCCGAAACAGAGCGTTCTGCGGCATTCGAGAAGCGTTTCCCAGCGCAAAGTGTTCCACATGGCGTCAAAGAGACCTTCGTAGTTGTTGTTCGCCACATTCAGATGACCCTGCCAGGTTGAAACAAAAGCTGTAAGGGTACAGGGGACGAAATCAATGAGAATGGCTGAGGGCGAGAAACAGGCCAATTATTCTGCAGCCACGGTTCATTGGCTGAGAGGCCTAAATGTTTAACTAGTTCGGCGAGTTTCCCGGAACTCCTGCGGTGACTGGATCAGGACTGTTATCGGCAGTTCCGGCTTGTCTACTTCTGTAACAGCGGTGAAAGCTTTTAGCACGAACTGTTCGCTCCAGTAACAGCCGACCTGGAGCTGTGGCTGACAAATTCCATTGATGTGAAAAAATTCTTTGTTGGTTTTCGTTGGGAGCTACTTAGATCTTGAAAGAGGTCTACTGATGTGCAAGTAAACTATCGTTTCCGTAGAAGCTTAAGTGTTTGATTTTGATATAACCTTCCGGCCATCAAATCTTCCAGCTAATATTCGGAGACGACAACTTTTTTGATGTTATGAAGTATGTTACAAAGATCCAGCGGAGGTTAGTTGAAGTTTAATCACGTTGTGCGATTACAGAAAAACGGAATATACTCGTGTACATTAAAGAAAACTGCCAAATTCTTAAAAACTATTTTGATAAACTCCTCAACCGTGAGAACCCTACAGAAAAATTATACTACACGAAAACAGTACCAAACCCAAATTCGAAAGACCTACAGTAACAAAGCTAAAGAAGATTAAGAAACAGCTAAAAACAACAGAGCCCCAGGAGAAGACGGTGTTATATCCGACATCTGGAAATTCAAAGGCCAAAACATGACATAGAAAATTCATAAAATTCTCACAGGAAATAAGGAGTGCAGAGAAAATTCCACAGAAATGGAAATGTGCGTTGATTCACCAGTTCCACAAAAAAGGGCGACAAGACACACCGTAGTAACTACAGAGCTATCTCACTATTACCAGTCACCTACAAAATTCTCTACAAGGCGTTACTCAGCAGACTAGAACCACAAGCTGATACAAAGATGGGTGAATACCAAGCAGGTTTCATGAAAGATAGGTGGTGTACTGGAGAGATTTGGAACGTGCGAACCCTCCTGAAGGCCAAACAGACGATCAACACTGTGGTCACTTTAAGAAGGCCTACAACACCATAGACAAGCAGACTGTCTTTGAATCACTAGAAGAATATGCAATCGACAGGAAACCTAGGACACTCACACAACAGACGCTCCCAGACACGACATCTCCCCATGAATTTGCTGTGTCTTTTCTTAGGATCCTCTCCCCAATGTTTTCCAGTGATTTTTTAAACTCTCTCAGAAAATTAGCGATTTGCGACCATGAGTCCAAAGACTTTTCGTTCTCTAACGGTATCTTCTGTAACATTCATTTCTCCTAAGTTCTGATTAACCTCTTCTAACCAAGCGATTATTACCTTTTTTTGAACTTACTGTGTTAATTAGTATTTTTATTAATCTTATGTTGTTCATTCTCCAAAGTAATTTTTTTTTCTTCATCTTTTCGTTGGGCCTACTTACTACTATGTGGCTCATTTGTAATCAGTTACATCATCTGACAACTTCGACAGAAATGATAAAAACACAACCTATTATACCGGGTGTCATGGGTGTAAGTGCAGATATCAGCGTGTTTCTTGTCTTTTCTCTGTGTCAAACAGTCTTCCCAGAATCACGATCACGTCACGTAATTTACCCCTTGACGTTTCCTAAACGGCTGTAACTGCATCACTAACAAGGAAAAATTCTCACCGCACCCCCCCCCCCCCCCTCTGATTTAGGGGTGAGAGGGCCAAGTGGACAGCCCGGCAAAAACTGAACACAGATCAAGCACGAAAACAGGACAAAATTGAACTGAACTGTGAAAAAAACAGACACAATGAACGACCCAAGGACAAGATGAGCAATATAGATCAACCAAAAACAGCAACGGCATCGTGGCAAGGCGGTCCCGGTGTTGGATTGCCAAGCAGACGAGCTGTGTTCAACCCTCCATCGTGCCAATTGTTTTGTCTTTTTTTGTGGTTTTTTTCCCACTGTATTCAAATTTGTGGCTGTGTCGCGGTTTAACGTCCGTTTGCAACAGCGAGGTGCAAAGTACGGACCTATAATGACAGCAGCCGAAAGGTAGTGGCTTTGGAGTGGGTACCGCAAACGTTTGGTGACAAGGCGACAACTCAACCGAATCCTCCAGCGGAAAACACATCTGGTGTCTCACACAGGCCATTAGCGTCAGTACGTGTGTCATGTGATAGGAATCTCTTATAGACGCACCTATCTTGCACGCCTGGTGAGTGAATGAGATATGCCTCCTTGCTCGATATAGGTATTCGTATGAATGTGAATGTGACCACTCCCAAGGAAACGATGAAAACATAACAGTTTGTCACATATGCTGCAACATTTGGACGCAGCAGTTTCACAATCACACAATTTTCCCTGTGCTCTGTCAAAACATGTGGGTTTAACGTTTTTAAAGCTGTGTTCCGCTTTGCAAGTTTTGTCCCCTGAATTCCTTTGTTGTAGCGTAGTTCACACACGTATATTTGTTGTTTTTATTTCTGTGAGACGTCTATGTGGTATCTCGTCTCCTCTCACTATTAATCACCTTTACTTGCGACGGTAATGTACTCTTACCACATGACTCATTTTCTATAACCATTTTATACTGTGACAACAGCCAGGACTACAGAAAGAGAATAAACATCTCAATGACCGGAAGCACAGTTCATAATATTGTGAAAAAAAATTTTAAAAAGTGACTGTCACGAGGAAGCTTTGAATACAGCAGCTGAACACCTCGACCATCTACCCATGACGCCGTGGCTCTGCCACGTCACTCTATGTTGCACTTGTTAAGCTAGAACCGTTCAGTGCTTCTATTTCGCTTTTTTTCAGCAGTTCAGTACATCTTTCTCCTCTTTTCATGCTTGACCTGAGTTCTGTTTTCAACGTGCTCTCCACTGGGCCATACTACCACTAAATCTGAGGGGGCTATGATGGGGAGTAGAACTGAGCCGTAGCGAGCTGGCGCCAGTGTTATTTTGTTCATGTATCGTTGAGATCGATTGTGGTTGAGCTAAGCTATCGTTGCTTTTCGCATGTCTTATCTTCCGGGTTGGCGGGCGAAGCAAGTTGGTTGTTAGCCTTCGACGGGTAACCCTCGAGATCTCGTGGCATTCGCTGGTAGACGAGTGTCAATGGCTGCAGAAGGAGCGTGATGACCGTTATATGTTGTGGTCTGAAGTTGGCCGGGCGTTTTGGCGACGTGGGCAGCTTGGAGATACAAGTTCTGAGACTTCGCTGGGAACAAAATTTGAAGGGAAGCGGTGAAGCTGTGGAACCCGCTCCCTCGTATTGCGTACGTGATATGAGTAAGTGGTCGTAATTGTGTTTTGTTGACCGACGCACTCAGAGGCATTTAAATTTTATTATTATGGTGAGACTTTCATAGTCGAACTTTTTTAAGATAGTGTGGAAGAGTTCAGTAGGCCTAGTTAAATGGTGGCCGTTATTGGAATGCTTTCTCAGAAACTCTGTGTTTCTTGTAATCAAATGATTTTACATTGGGGCTTTCAAAGCCTGCACTCTATTAATACAGTTGCCCATGTGTAAAATGCTTAAGGTCACAGTTGCGAATTTGTCAGCAGTGTAACGGGTTCCTTTACACGCTTACCCATACAGCGAATCAAAGATTCTGCCGAGTGATTCTATGTTTCAGGATTATTGGAATGTGTTTGTGATTCGCGAAAAAACCTTTGATTGTGCCGACGCCTTGGCGGGTAGTGAAATGTCGTCCGAGGTCTAGGCCTGGCAGTGTTTAAGAACCTGGCCACTACCGGGAGTTGTTCACATACCGCCTTCCAAAGTTTAGTATTTATCTGCCTTCCGCCAAGCTGATATATATATATATATATATATATATATATATATATATATATATATATATATATATATATATATATTGTATGTAACCTGTTCTTATACGAACTTGTTTCCTTAAATATTAGCAACTGGCTAAACTTTAAATTGCATAGCGTCTGTTGAGTTCCTTGCGCAGCTCTTTCTAGTAGTCTTTTATTAACACGTATCAGCACGTGAACATTCATTTTTAAAGATCAGTGTTTCTGTTGCCGTTTTTTATGTAAGTGGTTCTATCATGTTACGTAATTGGATCTTAGCTTGGCACTAGAGTTGAAGTGCCATTAAGTCACGCTTTATTGGTAACTGTTTTCATTATATGCATTTTGAGGTAAATCCTACATAGGAGCTTGAATTTTTTAAGTTTGTCAGTAAGTTTTCCTAATAATGGAAAATAAAGTGAGGGGTATTAGTGCCCGGCAACGTTAAGTTTGTAACTGACCTTTTAACAAGTGCTTCTTTAACGGACTGAAATAGTAAGCTTATAACGGTATTTTAGTGAAGAATGTTTTAAGTGTAGCATCTTAATGTAATAACTGGTTTAACGAGTTTGATGAAGTGGCTATGTGAAGTAATTGATAACTGCTATGCTTAAGGTTTCTATTAATGCCTGGCACAATAAATTTTTTTACAACTTTCTCTTAAGGGACTGTTTATTTGAGTACTGAGTACGTTGGGTTTCTAATTGTATTTGCAAAGCTTTATCTAGTGGCTCGTCCACAATTTTTAATTGTCAAATTCCTTATAAGCCGTAATGTCACTAAACTGTCTTAATTATAAATTGTGACTACCAACCATGATTCCATCCAGCTTCCTCTTTTATGGTGTCTAAGATATGGTGGGCAAGTGTGGTACGAATAGGGGAACCCACGTACCAAGAACTATGCCTGTCAGTATAGGCTAACTAATTTGAGTCCATGCATCTACACTTCAACACCTGACCTGTTGCACAGGGTAAAATAGTCAGTGTTGGCTTGCTCTTACCACATGTTCTTGGGGCTACTAACAAACGTAACAATACAGGTGATTCGCGAAGATATGAAAATAATTTAGTATGTTATTCTACAAGTAAAACTAAAGAAAAAAAATCGTAGAAACATAGGTCCGCAAAAGTTTGGTTACAGAGTTACGGATAATAAAAGATTTTGCCAGAAATTTAGCAACATCTACATCTACATCTGCATGGATACTCTGCAAATCACATTTAAGTTCCTGGCAGAGGGTTCATCGAACCACCTTCACAATCCTCTTTTATTCCAATCTACTATAGCGCGTGCAAGGAACGAACACACATATCTTTCCGAACGAACTCTGATTCCCCTTATTTTATCATGGTGATAGTTTCTCCTTATGCAGGTCGGTGTCAACTAAATATTTTTGCATTCGAAGGGGAAAGTTGGTGATTGGAATTTCGTGAGAAGATTCCGTCGCAACGAAAAACGCCCTTGTTTTACTGATGCCCAGCCCAAATCCTGTATCATTTCAGTTTTTTACTGATGCCCAGCCCAAATCCTGTATCATTTCAGTGACACTCTCTCCCATATTTCGTGATAATACAAAACGTGCTGCCCTTCTTTGAGCTTTTTCGATGTACTCGGTCAGTCCTATCTGGTAAGCATCCCACACCGAGCAGCAGTATTTTAAAAGAGGACGGACAAGCGTAGTGTAGGCAGTTTCCTTAATAGATCTGTTACAATTTCTAAGTGCCCTGCCAATAAAGCGCACTCTTTGGTTAGCCTTACCCACAACATCTTCTACGTGCTCCTTCCAATTTAAGTTGTTCGTAATTGTAATTCCTACGTATTTAGTTGAATTTACGTCCTTTAGAATTGACTGATTTATCGTGCAACCGAAGTTTAGCGAAGTCATTTTAGCACTCATGTGGATGACCTAACACTTTTCTTTGTTTAGGGTGAAAACTGCCAATTATCGCAACATTTAGATCTCTTTTCTAAATCGTTCTGTAATTTGTTTTGATATTCTGATGACTTTATTAGTCGATAAACGACAGCGTCATCTGCAAACACCCTAAGAGTATGCTCAGATTGTTTCCCAAAAGTGATCAAAAGTATCCAGACACCCCCAAAACATACGTTTTTCATATTAGGTGCATTGTGCTGCCACCTACTGCCAGGAACTCCACATCAGCAACCGCATTAAGTCATTATACATCGTGAGAGAACAGAATGGGGCGCTCCGCGGAACTCACGGACTTCGAACGTGGTCAAGCGATTGGGTGTCACTTGTGTTAGACGTCTGTAAGCGAGATTTCCACACTCCTAAACATCCATAGGTACACTGCTTCCGATGTGATAGTGAAGTGGAAACGTGAAGGGACACGTACAGCACAAAGGCGTACAGGCCGACCTCGTCTGTTGCCTGACAGACCGCCGATAGTTGGAGAGCGTCGTAATGTGTAATAGGCAGACATTTATCCAGACCCTCACACAGGAATTCCAAACTGCATCACGTTGCACTGCAAGTACTACGACAGTTAGGCAGGAGGTGAGAGAACTTGGATTTCATGGTCGAGCGGCTGCCCATAAGCCACACATCACGCCGGTAAATGCCAAACGACGCCTCGCTTGGTGTAAGCAGCGTAAACGATTGAACAATGGCAAAACGTCGTGTAGAGTGACGAATCACGGTATACAATGCAGCGATCCGATGGCAGGGTATGGCGAATGCTCCGTGGATGTCAGTGTATGTTATGCCAACAGTAAAATTCTGAGGTGGTGATGTTACGCAATGATCGTGTTTTTCATGGAGCCTGCTTACCCGTTGTTGTTTTGCATGGCACTATCACAACACAGGCCTACATTGATATTTTAAGCACCTTCTTGCTTCCCGCTGTTGAAGAGAAATTCGAGGATGGCGATTGCATCTTTCAGCACGATCGAATACCTGTTCATGACGCACGGCCAGTGGCGGGGTTATTAAACGACAATAACAAACCCATAATGGACTGGACTGCACAGAGGTCCTGACCCGAATCCTGTAGAACACCTATGGGATGTTTTGGAACTCCGTGCCAGGCCTCACCGACCGACATTAATACCTCCGTGAAGAATGGGCTGCCATTCCCCAAGAAACCTTCCAGCACCTGGTTGATCGTATGCCTGCGAGAGGGGAAGCTGTCATCAAGGCTAAGGGTGGGCCAACACCATACTGAATTCCAGCACTACCAATGGAGGCGCCACGAACTTGTAATTCATTTTCAGCCAGGTGTCCGGATACTTTTGATCACATAGTGTAGATAAGGAACAGCAAAGGGCCTATAACACTATCTTGGGGAACGCCAGAAATCACTTCTGTTTTACTCGATGACTTTCCATCAGTTACTACGAACTGTGACCTCTCTGACAGGAAATCACAAATCCAGTCACATAAATGATACGATATTCCATAAGCACGTAATTTCACTGCAAGCCGCTTGTGTGGTGAAGTGTCGAAAGCCTTCCGTAAAGCCAGAAATACGGAATCGATCTGAAATCAGCTGTCAATAGCACTCAATACTTCATGTGAATAAAAAGCTAGTTGTGTTTCACAAGAACGATGATGTTTTCTAAACCCATTCTGACTGCGTGTTACACCGTTTACGTCGAGGTGATTCATAATGTTCGAGCACCATATATGTTACAAAACCCTGCTGCATATCGACTACCTTTTGTTGAGTATTGGTGTGACCTGTGCAACTTTCCAGTCTTTTGGTACGGATCTTTCGACGAGCGAACGGTTTTATGTGATTGTTAAGTATGGAACTAATGCATTAGCATCCTCTGAAAGGAATCTAACTGGTATACAGTCTGGACCAGAAGACTTGCTTTTATTAAGTGATTTAAGTTGCTTCACTACTGCGAGGGTATTTATTTCTATGTTACTCACGTTGGCATCTGTTCTTGAGTCAAGTGGTTCAAATGGCTCTGAGCACTATGGGACTTAACATCGGTCCCCTAGACTTATAACTACTTAAACCTAAGGACATTACACACATCCTTGCTCAAGGCAGGATTCGAACCTGCGACCCTAGCAGCAGCGCGGTTCCGCACTGAAGCGCCTAGAACCGCTCGGCCACAGCGAACGGCATTCTTACGTCGAATTCTGGAATATTTACTTCGCTTTCTTTAGTGAATGCACTTCGGGACGCAGTGTTAATAACTCTGCTTTGGTAGCACTGTCTTCGGTAGTATCTCCATTGCTATCACGCAGAGAAGGCATTGATTGTTTCTTGCCGCTAATATACTTAACATACGACCAGAATCTCTTTGAATTTTCTGTCAGGTTTCGAGACAAAGTTTCGTTGTGGAAACTGTTATAAGCATCCCGCATTGAAGTCGCGCTAAATTTCGAGCTTCTGTAAGAGATCGCCAGTCTTGGGGATTTTGCGTCTGTTTATATTTGGGATGTTTGTTTCGCTGTTTCTGCATCGGTGTTCTGAGCCGTTTTGTGTACTGGTATAAATTTCTCTATTGCTGCAGATAATATTTCTTTGAACTCAAGCCACATCTGGTCTTCACTTATATTATTAATTTAGAAGGAGTGGGGATTGTCTCTCAGGAAGGCGTAAAGTGAATTTCTATCTGCTTTTTTTGAATAGGTACGTTTTTCGTTTATTTTTGGAGAATTTGGGTGTTACAATATTCAGTCTCGCTACGACAACTCTGTAGTCACTAATCTCTTATCCGTTTTGATGCTCGTTATTAACTCAGGATTATATGTTGCTAAGAGGTCAAGCGTGTTTTCACAGCTGTTAACTATTGACATGGGCTCATGAACTAACTGCTCAAAATAATTTTCAGAGAATGCGTTTAGCACAATTTCGGAATTAAAAATGTATTTTCGCCAACATATCGATGGTAAATTAAAGTCACCTCCAGCTTCGCTAATATGAAGCCTTCTCAAAACTGTTCCAGGTTAAAGTAAAGCACGATTCCCATTTATTTCGTTATTATTGATCTGGTGAATCGGATAAAACATGTCCCAGAAGTGTATCTGTAGTAGTTTTCCAGAACATCCAGAGAAGCAAAGACGTAATTTTGGAAAATTTTTAATTTGTTTACTACTTGGCCCTATTTGGTTTTTAAATGCCAGATAATCGCACAAAGTTTTCATCAGAAGTTGTAGAAAATTTAATTTTGGAAAAATGATGGTAATAACGATAAGTGAAGCTACATGAATCTGTCAGGTAATCTGCTTTTATTAACACCATAGCACACGTGAATTCATGTTAAACCGGAAAAAATAGAGCTCAGTGTTAAGGAAGTTTTATAGTGTACATACAGTTTAACAATAATTTCACAACAAATGTTCAAAAATGTCTGCACCGAGTTCAATGGATTCAGCCGCACGTTTATGAACAAATTTTGTTGCTCGTTTCAGTTTCATAGGGTTCTTCTTAATTTCGTCTATTGCATTCGGAATCCTCCGAGTTGGATAACTTACAAGATATTCGTTAATTGCAGCCATAGATTACCACCTCATTTGCTATTAATAAACACCACATGGGCGTGTTCCTCTGCCGTAAATTTGAAAGGCATCTCCATTTCATAAATAATCTACAAACTACAACAGTTACTATGTGGTTTCATCTAAATACACTGCTGTTATTACGTTCTTTCACTGAACAATACAGATAACTAGCTCGTTTGAAGGTTAGGAAACGAGTGGAACAACACTAACGGTTGCCAACAACGACATAAACGTTTTTACATTCTTAATGGAAAGTTAAAAAATTTACTAGCATAATAATATTTGCTTCTCTGGATGTTCTGTGAAACTACTGCAGATACACGCCTGGGACATATTTTATTAGATTCAGCAGACCAGTATCAATAAAATAAATGGAAATCGTGCTTTAACATCGTACAGTTTTGCGATGCCTTCATATTAGCGAAGTTGCTAAATTTCAGGCAAAATCTTTTACTAGCCGTAACTGTGTAACTAAACATTTGCGAACCTGTGCTTATCTGAACTTTTTAATTTAGTTTTACTTGTAGGATAACACATTAAAATACTTGCATATCTTCGTGAATCAGCCTATATACTACTCCTAACAGCTGTAATCATTGGGTCCGCAGCTCGTGGTCTCGCGGTCGCGTTATCGCTTCCCGAGCACGGGGTCCCGGGTTCGATTCCCGGCGGGGTCAGGGATTTTCACCTGCCTCGAGATGACTGGGTGTTTGTGTTGTCCTCATCATTTCATCATCATTCATGCACGTGGCAAGACTGGACTGAGGAAAGGTTGGGAATTTGTACGGGCGCTGATAACCGCGCAGTTGAGGGCCCCACAAACCAAACATCATTATCATCATCACAACTGTCATCATTAGTCCGCAAATGAAGTACTGATGTAATGTTATTCAGTACTGTGTTCTAACTTGCCGATTAAAATCTGGGCACTTATACCCGATATGTTGTTGTTATGGTCTTCAGTCCTGAGACTGGTTTGATGCAGCTCTCCATGCTACCCTATCCTGTGCAAGTTTCTTCATCTCTCAGTACCTACTGCAACCTACATCCTTCTGAATCTGCTTAGTGTATTCATCTCTTCGTCTCCCTCTACGATTTTTACCCTCCACGCTGCCCTCCAATGCTAAATTTGTGATCCCTTGATACCTCAGAACATGTCCTACCAACCGGTCCCTTCTTCTGATCAAGTTGTGCCACAAACCCCTCTTCTCCCCAATTCTATTCAATACCTCCTCATTAGTTATGTGATCTACCCATCTAATCTTCAGCATTCTTCTGTAGCACCACATTTCGAAAGCTTCTATTCTCCTCTTGTCCGAACTATTTATCGTCCATGTTTCACTTCCATACATGGTTACACTCCCTACAAATACTTTCAGAAACGACTTCCTGACACTTAAATCTACACCCAATAACCCTGTATAAATATAGCTAGCAGGCCTAAAGTCATCAACAAATAAATAACATCTAATTCTTTCGTGCATGTCTTTCAGTGACAATAGCTTCAACGCTTTAGATACCATTGCACATGGTTTTTATGTTACATTTTTTCTTATGTTACTCTAGATTTATACATCCAGGGACTGATATGCTACGTCAGGTCGATGATAGAAGGGAACAACTTTTCTTTAGTTTCAAATTGGTGACATTTGTGCACCCATTTAGGCAGCAGTCCGTTACGACGACTTTTAAACTGACGTTTCAAAATAGTACTGGACTCATCTGTCTTGTGCATGACTTACTTCCTGTGTTCATGTGATGCTGACAGGATTTTGCAAGTGAAAGAACTTCCACTCGTTGTATGTCGTCTGTTATAAACAGATGAAAGCCCAGATTCAGTATATGTTTATACCCAGGCAGTAAGTGTTCCTGCCACGAATGTGAAGTTATAAGACACACTGACACCGTTAAAATGGCCACCATCGTGGCTGAGCGGACAGCGCCCCGGCTTGTCATGCCGGGGGACCCGGGTTTGATTCCCGGCTGGGTTGGAAATTTTCTTCGCTGAGGGACTGGGTGCTTGTGTCTTCTTCATTATCCTCATTTCTTCCTCATCGACGCGCAAGTCGCCGAAGTGGCGTCGCCTCAAAACACTTGCACCAAGCGACCAGGCCTTCGCCGCACGACATTTCATTTTCACCGTTAAAATCTTTGCTCAATCACTGTCACGAACAGAATGGTATTTGCCCCTTACGGACAAACACCCAAAGGATATTATAAACTGTGGTAGACAGGCTGCATAGCAAAGTGTCGTAATAACTCCTCGTAACTGCGCACTGAGGAACAAAATATTGTTTCTTAAGTACCTTAAGTTGCCATTGCTATAAGTCTACCTGCCGGTTCATTTTTCCATCAACGCTTGTGAGGCGTCTCAAGTGATCTCATTGTAGGAGATAAGATTTTTCCTTAAACTTGTTTGATATCAACCATTTACCTGTCAGGTGAAATGCCACCCATCTCCCTTCCCATTTTCTGAGGTAAGAGTATGGATTCAGTAACGATATTCACACAGCGCTCGCATGAAGAAATCCCCACCTAAGGGAGGTAGGGCGTCAAACGGGCCGACTTGGAGCAGGAGAGGCACCACAGAACATTTTAGTTTCCACTGTCTATACTTTTACAAATAAATTCATAAAATTTTGTCAGCATGGCCAGAAAGGATTCAGAATTCACCCCCATAGCAGTGGAAATTCTAAAACATAACGAAATAATTTTTTTACATGTGAAATTTCAAAATTTTTTTTTTCACTTACTAATGGCTGCATTAGTTGCTAGAGGTACACTTTTCTTCATAAGTAAGAGAGATTCATCGATGAATTTTGCACAGCATACAAACCATACTTAAAGGTGCATGAAACTCTAGAATTTTCCAAATCTATTAAAACCTGTGGTAAAAATTGAGGTAATTTTCTAAACAATTGTGTTTTTTTCTAAACATGAAATTTAAAATTTTTTCATAAATTAAATAAATTCTAGAGTTTCATACACCTGTGTGTATGGTATGTATGCTGTGCAACATTCATCGAAGAATCTCTTTAACTTATGAAGAAAAGTGTACCTATGGCAACAAATGCAGCCAGTAAGTGAAAAAAATGATGAAATTTCGCACGTAAAAAAAATTATTTTTTTATGTTTTCGAACTTCCACTGCAATGAGGGTGAATCCTGAATCCTTCCTGAAGATGCTGACAAAGTTTTATGAATTTATTAGTAAAAGTATAGACACTGGAAATTAAAATGTCCTGTGATGCCTCTCCTGCTCCAAGTCGACCCGTTTGACATCCTACCCCCCGTAACTTATCGGCGCAAGGCGTTGCAAAGTAGACAACAAAAACTTTTAGTTTTCTTTTCTGCGCTTCGCAATAAGAAAATTTTTGAGAAAGTATTTGTGTAATACCTCCATCAGTGCAGCAAGGCAGCTCGCTAATGGAGCTAATAGAAAGACGAGCAATATTACTCTCTGCGAAAACTTTCGACAAGACAGAGATTTCATGGCTAGTTTCCTTTCGAGCAACTTCATAACAGGACGCAAAGCACTGAAAAACAGAGGAAAGCCTGTAAAGTCTCTTTACTTGAGAAGTTAACATTACTTGGTGTACACCCATCTAACATTATTTCACGTCCATTCTCACTCCTCTGTTGGACACTGTTTCCAAAGCAAGTGCCAATTCGACGCTAAACAGTACTGTAACTGATACAGCATCGAGGCAACATTAGTTTGCGGAAGACCTTAGTATGTGACCTACAGCGGAAGTGGGTGGCAATAGGTAAAAAACTCTTGCTATACAGAGAGTAGCGCCAGTAATTTAATATGCACGGCCCAGTCACATCAACGTGACCACAGCCTATGTGCGGTGTCAAAGTGTAATAACCACTCACAGAGGGCAGGTGGCAGCACAAGCAGTGGAGTTTATACACTCCTGGAAATGGAAAAAAGAACACATTGACACCGGTGTGTCAGACCCACCATACTTGCTCCGGACACTGCGAGAGGGCTGTACAAGCAATGATCACACGCACGGCACACCAGGAACCGCGGTGTTGGCCGTCGAATGGCGCTAGCTGCGCAGCATTTGTGCACCGCCGCCGTCAGTGTCAGCCAGTTTGCCGTGGCATACGGAGCTCCATCGCAGTCTTTAACACTGGTAGCATGCCGCGACAGCGTGGACGTGAACCGTATGTGCAGTTGACGGACTTTGAGCGAGGGCGTATAGTGGGCATGCGGGAGGCCGGGTGGACGTACCGCCGAATTGCTCAACACGTGGGGCGTGAGGTCTCCACAGTACATCGATGTTGTCGCCAGTGGTCGGCGGAAGGTGCACGTGCCCGTCGACCTGGGACCGGACCGCAGCGACGCAAGGATGCACGCCAAGACCGTAGGATCCTACGCAGTACCGTAGGGGACCGCACCGTCACTTCCCAGCAAATTAGGGACACTGTTGCTCCTGGGGTATCGGCGAGGACCATTCGCAACCGTCTCCATGAAGCTGGGCTACGGTGCCGCACACCGTTATGCCGTCTTCCGCTCACGCCCCAACATCGTGCAGCCCGCCTCCAGTGGTGTTGCGACAGGCGTGAATGGAGGAACGAATGGAGACGTGTCGTCTTCAGCGATGAGAGTCGCTTCTGCCTTGGTGCCAATGACGGTCGTATGCGTGTTTGGCGCCGTGCAGGTGAGCGCCACAATCAGGACTGCATACGACCGAGGCACACAGGGCCAACACCCGGCATCATGGTGTGGGGAGCGATCTCCTACACTGGCCGTACACCACTGGTGATCGTCGCGGGGACACTGAACAGTGCACGGTACATCCAAACCGTCATCGAACCCATCGTTCTACCATTCCTAGACCGGCAAGGGAACTTGCTGTTCCAACAGGACAATGCGCGTCCGCATGTATCCCGTGCCACCCAACGTGCTCTAGAAGGTGTAAGTCAACTACCCCGGCCAGCAAGATCTCCGGATCTGTCCCCTATTGAGCATGTTTGGGACTGGATGAAGCGTCGTCTCACGCGGTCTGCACGTCCAGCACGAACGCTGGTCCAACTGAGGCGCCAGGTGGAAATGGCATGGCAAGCCGTTCCACAGGACTACATCCAGCATCTCTACGATCGTCTCCATGGGAGAATAGCAGCCTGCATTGCTGCGAAAGGTGGATATACACTGTACTAGTGCCGACATTGTGCATGCTCTGTTGCCTGTGTCTATGTGCCTGTGGTTCTGTCAGTGTGATCATGTGATGTATCTGACCCCAGGAATGTGTCAATAAAGTTTCCCCTTCCTGGGACAATGAATTCACGGTGTTCTTATTTCAATTTCCAGGAGTGTATAAGGCGTGTGCGGGGGACGCGAAAACAGTGCAGCTGCTGGCATAATGCGTAAGCAGAGCGATTTATCTGATGTCCAACAGGGCTGTTCATTGGCTTTCAGGTCAAGGGTGGAAGCATTTCCGAGACGGAGAAATTTCCACAACTATTCACGCGCCGCCGGCCGGAGTGGCCGAGAGGTTCTAGGCGCTTCAGTCTGGAACCGCGCGATCGCTACGGTCGCAGGTTCGAATCCTGTCTCGGGCATGGGTGTGTGTAATGTCCTTAGGTTGTTTAGGTTTAAGGGGCTCCGGAAAGGCTCAAAATCATGAAAAGTTCAATTTTTACTTTTTTGCGTTTTCTGAATCTGCAGACTATTACCTTTTAATAGATATATAATTTATTCAATTCCGAAGACTACAACTATTTTTAAATTTTTTTTTAAATGTGTTCTACATGGGCGTGACCCACTGTGGCGCTGTTAAACTGCTGTGAAATGGTGTTATTATTAACGTCCGTGTTCATCAGGTACATTTTAGTGATGTGAGATAAAGTATGTGTTGTGGCTAACCTGTGATGGTTCAATATATATCGCTGGTGTGATTGTCGATTGTTTCATGTTTATTTACTCTGTCGTTATCTCGAAAATATTCGTAATTAATTCTGTTTCTTGAGTCTCTGTTTTGTTGAAGTATAGTAATGAGTAAAAGTAAAGTTATTAGAAATCCTCTGAAGGCTTTTAAGAAAAGGAGAAATGTTGGAAAGCCAAAGGTATGTGCTATTACTGTAAACAATAAAGACGATAACCAAGTGAGTGAACCTAACCTCTCAAGTACACCTGCCCATAGCAGTCAAAGTGGGAAAGAAAATACTTCACAGAAGAAGCTTGGTTCAATGAGTGAAAACTATGAATGTTTTATGGGCGAATCGGATGTGAATGGAATATTTGATATGTCGGTTCTCAAAGGAATTTTTTCAAACTGTGTAAGATGTATTTACTGTAGTGAAGTTGGTCTGGAATTCTCCATAATAAAGCACGTAGGACTTGCTAGTGAAATACAACTGAAATGTGATAAGTGTTCATACATGACCACCTTTTGGAACAGTGTTGCAGTAACTGCAACTGAAGAAAATGGTAGCAAAATCTACGAACACAACAACGAGCGATGCTTGCTTTAGACAAGGAACGCCTTCGAGCTGCAGACAGGGCTGTAAAGAGTCTAGAAATACAAGCAAGAGTAAACAGGAGGAGGAACAAAAGGAAGCTGGAGGAGGAGTTTGCAGAGGATGAAGATAATCCATCCTATGGACCTGGAATGCACTAAAAAGTTAATCCAATCTTTGTCGCTCGATTCCCAAAACTTTTATTTTCTCATACTAATTACATGTTTTCTAAGGATCTTCCAAACATATTTGCTTCAAACTTTCAGTAAATGTTGCACAGTACCTTCTACATATTTTAACACAGCCTTTTTCCAAAAAACTGTATATTTTTGAATATATAAATAAAAAATTGCAAAAAAATGTTGTGAATTTTCATTACAATTGAAAAAAAATCATCTTTAATAACTGAACTAAAATTCTGTAAAATCCCTGTGTTAAGTTGAAGCCCATATTCCAATAAATAATCTGTAAAAAGTTCAACTTCCTACCTCAAATACTTTGTGAGGAAAGATGTAATTTATAAGCGCTATTTTAACATTGCAAGTATAGGGCGTTCCGGAGCCCCTTAAGTAGTTCTAAGTTCTAGGGGACTGATGAACTCAGCAGTTAAGTCCCATAGTGCTCAGAGCCATTTGAATTTATATTCACGCGCCGCGGTGGTTTAAATATACCGTACATGGCCAAATGGCGCTAACCGAAACCGGCGCCGAGGCAACCGTGGTGCACCAAGGGCAGTAGGTGGCTGAAAGACGTTTATGGGTGGATGGGCGGGGGTTGCAACACTTGTGAGGAGCGACATTTGTGAGGAGACCCGGCCGAAGAGGCAGCGGGCGGTCTACAGGGACACCAAACAGGTGGCACACCGCAGTGCAGTACTGCATCGTCACATCACTGCCGTCACACGGGAGTACGAAACGATCGCTGCAACGCATCAGGCAAAAAACATGGGATCTGCACAAGATCCGACCGATGCTGCCGGAATATTTCTGCAAGATCATCATATGCTAATGAATGATGGGAGCAGATGACGACAGAGGACCAAATGATGGGATACTGGTGTTCGCCAGCGAAAGGGGAAAATCCTGTTTAACAGACTGCAATTCGTTCTTTGTCGATGAAACTTTCGAAAGCTACAGCAAGCTGTTTGGACAGTTATTTATTGTTGATGCCGATATTTCAAGTTCTGAGGAGGAAACAAGCACAGTTCCAACCGTGTACGCCTTGCTACCCAATAAAAAGCGAGAAACATACGATCGATTTTTCACGGCTGTTAAGAGCAACGTACCTGGATGGAATCCTATAGCTATCATGATGGATTTTGAAGCTGCAATCTTCCAATCAGTAACACATTTGTTTCCTGATGCAAAGATTAATGGCTGCAACTACCATTTCAATCAGTGCTTGTAGAGGCAGAATTGTGGCCTTGTTGCTGCCTACAAGGAAAACGAAGAAATTCGTTTTCGGACATGTTAGATGATGGGTGGCTATGCGTTCAGGAGAGCAAGCCAGATAATGAAAAAGTGCAGGATTTTTACGACTACTTTGTTGAACAATGGCTGGATAATCAAGACATGCCAAGAGATATATGGAACTGTGCAGGAAGGCGTCACCGCACCGACAATGCATCAGAAGGATGGAATCGGAGGATAAATACATTCATTTAGAAGGTTCGTCCAAATTTTTACTCCTTAGTAAAAATTCTCAGAGAAGATGCAGAATATCGTGGGCACCAATTTGACCGACTAGTTTTAAATCTAGGTGGGAAAAGAAGAATGAAGTCCGCAATTAAGACAGATGAGATGGTTTCTAAGACTCTTACAACACTCCAAGTTGACGGCAATATAAAATCATTTCTTAATTGCGTGGCCTACGCACAGAAATTACAATGAAAAGGAAATGGCTGAAGCTACAGCAACACTTCTAGATATTGAAAAGGGGTTCAGTTCACGCCGATAGCCCTATTGTAAAAATTGTAAATAAATAATCATCCTGTAAATATTGTAAATAAATATAATACGGGACGAAGAGACACTATCTCCTCGTGGTGTTCCCTGGAAACGACACAAAGTCGGCTTAATGTCTCTTGCAAATTGTAAAAGATTCACTAATGAAGTCTGAAAAGTCATAGCTTTTCTAACAATCACAATCAGCATTTTCGTGTAGAGAATTTTAGAATCAATGTCTGTTTGAGTGGACGATGAATACATCTCGTTTCAATACATAAATTGCATTCCTTAACGCTAATTGCTAGCAGGACTCACATTAGACCTCAGTACACTTCTCTGCGTGGCACGGGAAAATTGAGGTTTATTTCGAAATAATTCAAGAAAAGGTTCCTGCCGAGAACCAAATTCTTTAGTTGGCTCCTCTTAATATATGGTAAAAGGTTGCCACTCCTATCTTATCAAATTTTGAGTGAGAGGTTGAAAGATGGAAAACATTTTCGGTTTCTATAGTTTATGTAAAATACATCGTTAAGTATGAGGTTGAGCGAAAATTGTGTCCTATGTAAGATTAGTCAGAACAAAAATTCCAATGAACAAGGCCTTACGCATAACTGTGCTGCGACTAATGGTTGACATGATATCGTGGGGGCAAAATCAGCTCCGATTTATAATTTGACTAAGGCTACTATTACTTGCCCAAAAAAAATCTGAAATAATGTAACCTGGCTGCACTGGAGGAGTGTGAATGTCCCTCGGCAGCTGCCCGGGCCGGCACAAGCCGAGTGCTCAGTCACCCAAGCGGGAGCAAGTGGTGGCGTAGCATTGGCAACACACCCTGTGCCGGCCCCTCAACATCCCGGATTTCTCACAAGTTTCGCCACGTTCCAGTTTCTCACTAGTATCGATTCTCACAAGTGTCTACAAGTCGGATGGGCGGATAGCCGAGCAACTGTTGAGCAGCTGACCGCTCGGATGCACCAAGTGGCTGCCATCAGTTTCTTCTCAAAAACCGCCCAGTGAGCGTTGCTGAGTACGGACCCTGTTCGTGCATCCATGCTGACTGCCGCAACTGACGTTCACTGACCGGCGACAAGTGCCCTTTTCAGATGAATCTCATTTTACGCTCCACAGGCGTGAAACGTCTGAAAGCATACACTCTGGAACAACTGTGGGAAGGGTCCAGGCCGGAAGAGGAGGGAGTGTTATGGTCTGGGTAATGTTTTCGTCATTCTCGAAGGCCATAATTTTTAACATTTTTATGCAGCGACAGCAACTGATGTTTTTTATATAAGAATATACAGCCTACACGGTCAAGACCTCCTTACACATGGCTCTAACAAAAATTTGGGTAACAGAACAATTTCCCGAACATTGGACCACACCTATCATCCACCCACTACACAAAAAGGGAGATAATAGCAACCCAGACAACTACAGAGGAATCTCTCTCCTAGACTGCACATATAAAATTCTATCCAAGATCCTATATGAAAGAATCAAGGAGCAATTAGAACAGGAGTTAGGGGAATATCAGGGAGGTTTCAGACCATTGAGAAGCTGTGCAGAGCAGATAATTAGTTTAAAATCGATTATGGCATACTACAAGAAACGGAACAAACCTCTGGCAATAACAGTTGTAGATTTTAAGAAGGCATATGACTGTTTCCACAGACCTTCAGTACTAAAAATTTTAAGAAATCTAGGACTCCATCCAAAACTAATAAAAGTAATACAACTCACTCTAACCAACACCAAATCAAAAGTGAAGTTTAGAGGAGAAATTTCGGAACCATTCTTCATAAAAACAGGCTTAAGACAAGGTGACTGCCTATCACCATCACTTTTCAACTGTGCACTGGAATACATAATGAGAGAATGGTACAAGGACAATCCAAAGAGGATAAGAATTGGAAGTGCAAAAGATATTAGCTTAAACTGCTTGGGATTCGCTGATGATCCTGCTCTCCTAGCCAACACCGTTCAAGAAGCCAGGCAACAAGTGAAATCACTACAAGAAATAGCAGAGAAAGTAGGCCTTAGAATATCACTTGAAAAAACGGAGATTATGCTAACTGATCCACCACTTGCAAACAAAATTACAATAGGAGAACAGTAAATCAAAATTGTTGATAAATTTAAATATTTAGGCGAAATAATAACATACAATCTAAATGAGAAGCCATCATGGCAAAATAGAATAAAAAAACTGAACTATGCAAATTACATTACCAAAACTACATACAACAAAGAAGCCTATCTATAGATGCAAAATTAAAACACTATAAAACAGTTACACAACCAGAAATAAGTATGCAGCTGAAACTATCTTCAAAACAACTAATACAGCAGAAATTGACAGAATACTAAAAATAGAAAGAAGAATAATTAGGACATGTATAAATAAACAGTATAAAATAAATGGACATTGGAGAATAGCATCAAATGAAACAGTATATAAGAAAATAGAACCAGTCATGAGCACAATCAGGAAGAAACGCATCTCATTCTTTGGACATCTGATGAGAACTCCAGAAAACAGAATTAGTAAAAAAATAATACAAAAATTGTGGAATGGCAAGAGCGACATTAAATGGATCACAGAAATTAAGGAAGATATAAAAGAACTTCAAATTACAGTAGATGACCTAAAAAACAAGACAGAGAAAACCAGAATACTGCAAGACCCGCAAACCAGACTACGAATGAAAATCAATAAAAGGAGTACAGGAAGCGTTGTTTCAGATGAAGAAAAAAAGAAAATATCTGAAAGAATGAAGAAATATTGGGCAGACAGAAGAGCAAAACACCTTTCATATAAGAATAGCCGCTAATAATTATATTATCTAAATATATTAAGTTATTGTCGAACCAAATTGTATCCATGTGTAACAACATGTTTAGAACTTTGTATTTTTGACTACAGTGGTCCAATGAAGGCCATAAAATAAATAATAATAAAAAACAGCCTACAGTTGCAGGTTAACTTTATCGTTTACCTAGGTTTAAAGCAAAATTTGGTTCATTCCCTTGAGAAAGACGGTGACAAGTCAGCGAAATCAGGCGTATATAAGATTATGTGTGATGATTGCCCATGTTATTACATAAGTCAAACAGGCAGAGCTATATCAGTAAGGTTTAAAGAACATCTTCCAATACAGGGCGTAGGAACACGGGGGTCAGCCTTTGCGGAACATCTGGTGGAAATGGCTCATACACCTAAACCTTTACGTGACATAGAGCTACTACATCATGAAGTCAAGGGATATAGACTCGACACGCTTGAGGAACTACAAGTTTATGTACACCTAATTATAGATAGAGGCATTTATTGAACGATCAACTGTATCTAAAAAATAGGGCATACCTCGAAGGCTTCCAGCCTATACTAGGTTTACAGTAATTCATAACGCACGTGACCTCACAGTTTCTGTAATAATAGATCCTTTCCTAGAGATGTTCATACGAGACTTCTTGGTCGGTTTATAAGGCTCCGTAGTAGAATGTAAAACGTAGTCATGCTGTATACTGTAATTAACGTACAATAGTAAAATATAAAATTAATTCATAGCAAGAAGTTTATCTGACGCGTGCGTAATGGGAGTTTGATTCTATACGTCTCGCGCATGCGCGCCGCTCTCTGTGAGGCAGACCGCGAAGCCCTCGGGTTCTGCAGTCTCTAGTCACACGACGAGGCCCATACGACGGGCTTAAAGTGAACTGTTACAGCGTGTTTAATACACTCGCACACGCTAAGTGGACATTCGCGCGCCGGAGATCATCGCCTTCAGTGTCTCGTGTGTGCCGTCGTGTTTAGCGTTCAGTGTTCACCGTCACACTCCATCGTTCACCAGTGCCATCGTCATCTTCAGTGTTTGTGCTTCGTGTCAACAGTTCGTAGTGTGGATTGTCATCGAGTGTGAACGGCTTCATGTTTTTTTTTATGTTCATGTGTCTACTGTTTTTTTCCCGCCGTTTTTCCAAGTCATGTATCTTCTCTGTTTATATCATTGTGCTATCTTTGGCTGACGAGCGGCGTATTGTGCTGCTGCCAGCCTACTTGTTCTACAGGTTTTAAAATCACAATAAAGAAAAAAAAACGTATTTAATAGAAGTGACAAAACCTTATGGTTATGCATAAATTTTTATAAAGTTGACTTAGGACATGGCCTGTTTTAGGCAAACATTTAAATAATATTTTATGTAAGTACTATA
The DNA here is from genome assembly GCF_021461395.2 of Schistocerca americana. Classification (NCBI taxonomy): domain Eukaryota; kingdom Metazoa; phylum Arthropoda; class Insecta; order Orthoptera; family Acrididae; genus Schistocerca; species Schistocerca americana. The sequence continues at coordinate 442,874,823 of NC_060126.1, forward strand.
CGTCGCATCCTGTAGGATGACCGTATCTAATATAATTTACTAGTTCATTATAATATTAACTTGTTCCAGGTTCTGAAGAAGACGTTATTACTAACGTTGAAACCTAGGTAAACGATAAAGTTAACCTGCAACTGTAGGCTGTATACTCTTATATATTCTCGAAGGCGCAATGGATGAACGCAAGAATGCTTTGTGGACGAATTACACCCCACACGCAGTTTGTTTTTGCCTGGCACGGCGACATCTACCAGCTGAACAATGCAATGTGTCTCACAGCTCGCAGTGTACGTGCGTATTTCGACAAGCATCGTAGTTTTCGGATTGAAACCCAATCTAAAATCTGTGGGACCATCTCGATTGGACTGTACGGGCCACGGACCCTCGACCGAGAAACTTAACGCCAACGGCTACGGCACTGGAGTCGGCATGGCGCCAAATTCCAGTCGGTACCTTCCAGAACTTTACTCTCTTCCAGCGCGTCTCGCAGCGCTCCTCGCTCCAAAGGGTGGTCATCCAGGCCTGTGACAGGTGGTCACATCAACGTGAGTGGACGGGTAGAGCAGTTTCAGCAGTTGAGGAGAGGCACTGTGCAGTTTCGTGGACGCCAGTTGTAAATTTTACCCTGTCTGGATGCGCTTACGGAATGCCTTTACAATCAGTAATGTCGCTCTTGATCAAACTTTTCAGGGCGAGCCAGCCGATTCTGCTGCACAAGTCAAAATGAAACCTATCGATACCAGAGTCGTTCCGATCAATCATGAGGCTGATAGTTGGAACAACGTTTTTCGACAAAGTTGCAAATCACATTAGGCAAACAAGTGCAACCTTTTGACAACTGTGGAGATGCTAGCTCTCCAAATGACTAGCAAGCACCAACAGAAGTATGGAACATGTCAACTGAGAAACTGCTATTTTAATGCTGTTACTTCGGTATTTTCCAGTCACTAAACGGAGTGGCGATTTTTCCATACGAATAGGAAAATGTAATTAAACAAATACCTCACCGCCTTCTAATATTAACATATAATAATACAATCTGATTACAAAGTAACGCAGTCATAGTGATATCACCGCCAATACTCCAACATCGAGAATAAATTGCGAGCTGATGTATTTAAGTTGAAAAGGAAATGACTGTGAGTATACAAGAGCGCTTGAAAAGTGCTTTGTGATGAAATGATGATTAAATCGACACCCTAGCTGCAAACGGGCGTTGATACACATCATTGGGGACATGTTGAAAATATGTGCCTTGACCGGGACTCGAACCCGGCATCTCCTGCTTACATGGCAGACGCTCTATCCATCCAGACTGATAGAGCTTCGACCATGTAAGCAGGAGATCCAGCGTTCGAGTCCCAGTCGAGGCACACATTTTAAACATGTCCCCAATGATGTATATCAACGCCCGTTTGCAGCTGGGCTGTCGATTTAATTACCATTTCATTCTAGAGAAGCTGGACGGTCATTAATGGTATCTGTTCTTTCGGGAACAGGTACTACTTTCATACATGCTTTGTGATGCTTTGCTCCGCCTGTAACTGGTTCCGACACTTTCCTCACCGATTTCAGATTCCTTTTAATACATTCACAACAAGCACGATTCCTACATTCTTGAAAATTAGCTGCTATTTATTTTTATAAAAGAGCTTTTGGCCTTGTCATTGCGTCTTTGCCTTGTGTGGACCTATCGGAAAGAAATCGACTGTCATTTTACGAATCTGAGGAACTTAGATAATAAACCATTCCTTCCTGGCATTCGTCATCATCTATTTACTGGAAATCTATGAGTGGCTGTAAGGGGAACCGGACCGCGATTCTCCGGAATAAGGGTCCAGTGAATAGGTCACAGCGTCATCTCTCGGTGTGCCCCTTTTTAATGAGTCATTTTCAGTAAACCGAATTCCGAGTCACATCTACATCACTTGGACCACATGCACGAGTGACTGCTTGCCTGTGTCGTATGTGTCTCTTTCATTTTATGTCATAATTTCATCGTCCTATTGTGATCAGTTAAATTTAACGACAGGAGAGGCAATTTCAGCCGTTCGTTATACCATCAAAACCACTATTAAACAATACGTCCCCACTGGTCCAGTAGATTACTGATCAGCTTTCATCGCTCGCTTAATGAAATTACAGTATAACTAGCAGTTTCAAATTTTCACCAGCATTCGTTTATCTATCGCCATTACATGATTCGACGCTCAATTTCGGTTAAAAACTTCTCATTCCATTTTAATTTTGCAGTCACACTGTAATTGTGACGCAACTCTTTCATTGCATGGACGTACGTTTTTGCAGTAGTAAGGTGATTCCGTTAACGGTGTAGCAATTTAAAACTGGGTCAACGCCACCCACTATTACCAACCAGTGTTGTTAAACTGCACGTTACAAAGTCGTTTTTCTCTCCATATTTAAACGGTGTGTGGAACACAATTATAGGGGTACCGACGATAAAATAATGTACTCATACTCCACAGATTCGATGTAAACAGCACGCTGGCGATAAAAAGAAAATATTTTTCTGGAAAATTAAAAAAAGTGTTAACATCTGGTACAAATTGAAAATCAGGCTGTCTTTTCGAATCATGTTTGCCAGGAATGCCGCCGTTCATGCAAGTGAAACTTGGACGTTAAACAACACAGAAAGAAGGAGATTTTGAGATGTGGTGCTACAGAACAACGCTGAATGTTACATACAGTGGTGCGCAGAACTTAAGTTTTCACAGGCTGTGTCTCTGTCAAGTAACATAGGCCGATGAAACTTGGGCCCTACATAGAAAGAGCTGCTGCATAGTACATAATATACCCGAAAGAAATATGCAATTAGACAAACAGAAGTGACACTTCGAATCAGTCGTTACACTTAAGTCACCGTGAGGCATAGCGCCTCTACATTGTCCCAATTGAGATGGGAGACCTGCGAACAGGCGCACAGTGTGTGTCGCGCCAAACAGGTAGCGTCAGGGATGCCTTGAGTGTATGTAGTTTCTATGCAATATGATGGAGCCCGCCAGCTGACGGACAATGTTGGAGGTGCAGTCAAAATAATGTTAATTTTATTTCCGATTTTGATTGTTTGATTTTCTAATTGTTTATTAATTATTACTCTTATTGTGTTCGCTTAAGGGAGTGAATGAAGATGTGAATGTGAAACACAGTTTTAAGTAAAGGTTTTGTACTATACATTGAAGTAACAGGTCACATGAGGAATGTTCGAGAATGACGTGTGTGTTACGCATGCACCCCAGGGAATTTATTACCAATTATTTCGACAGTTTATGGTACTGGGGAAATGAGACTATGATTTCGGAAAAATAGTTTTGTTAAAATGGAATTAATTTTATATTTGTGACTTTGCAAAATTTATTTTTGGTAATTTACTGTTCTGATTTCAGTGACAAATTTCGACTGGTTCTGTACATATGCGCGGAATTGAGCGGGTTGGATGCTGCTTTCAAATTGGCTGTGATGCATCTCTGCCAATCAGAAATTAGCATATTCGCGAGTTTTATGGGAACTAGAAGGCTCTATTGTGTAGAGAGATAGAAGTATAGTCGGGGCTTGGATCTGATAGTGATCAGACGTATTGATATGTGCTCCGCTGAAAATTATTAATGTGTGATATTTCGTTACTAAAATGTTTAAGAAGTGCCGTAGAGTGTAGAAGAGAGTTAGATTTAACGCACAGTGTGAAACTCCGAGTTTACATATAAATCATTAATTACTCCGTCATCGCTGTGGCCGGAAAAGATCCTGCAAGAACGGGACCAACGACAACTGAAGAGAATCCTTCAACGTAACGGAAGTGCTAACCTTCTGAAAATTGCTGCAGATTTCAATCCAGGGTCATCAAAAAGTGTCAGCGTGCGAACCATTCAACGAAGCGTCATCGATAGGGGCCTTCGGGTCCGAAGGCCCACTAGTAAACCCTTGACTATTGCACGACACAAAGCTTTACACTTCTCCTGGGCCCATCAACACCGACATTGGACTGTTGATGACTGGAAACATGTTGCCTGGTCGGACTAATCTCGTTTAAAATTGTATCGAGTGGATGGACGTGGACGTGTACGGGTGTGGAGACAACCTCATGAATCCATGAACTCTGCTTGTCAGCAAGGGACTGTTCAAGCTGGTGGAGGCTCCGTAATGGTGTGGGGCGTGTGCTGTTTGAGTGATATAGAACCGCTGATATCTCCAGATACGACTGACAGGTGGCACGTACATAAGCATCCTGTCGGATCACCTGCATCCATTCATGTCCATTGTGCATTTCGACGGACTTTGGCATTTCCAGCAGGACACGTTACCCCACACGTCCAGAATTGCTTTATAGTGGCTCCAGGAGCTCTCTTCTGAGTCTTACACTTTCGCTGGCCACCAAACGCCCCAGATATGAACATTATTGAGCATATCTGGGATGCCTTGCAACGTGCTGTTCATAAGAGATCTCCATGCCCTCGAACACTTGCGGATTTATGGACAGCCCTGCAGGATTCATAGAGTCAATTCCCTCCAAAGCTACTTTAGAAATTTGTCGAGTGCATGCCACGTCGTGTTGCGGCACTTCTGCGCGCTCGCATGGGCCCTACACGATATTAGGCAGGTGTACTACTTTCTTTGGCTCTTCAGCGTACAACGAGAGGATAATCGGCGAATGGACTCGCCACTCAAATGCCATGGAGCACATGTGGGATGGGTTGGGGAGACGTACCGAACGACCATCCAACAGTTGTCAACTACACTGATGGAGTAATGGAACATCCTTCCACAAGATCTTACTAAGCTTGTGGCCAGCACTGGAGAACCCTACAGAGTTTGCATTGCAGTACGTAATAACATACAGACTATTATTAACCCTCTGTTATAATTTATCCCAAGCCATTGTCCGTATCCGAAGTCCATCCCAAAATATAAGTTATGATTTTTACTAATTCAGATTTTTTATGAACTAAGTACGCTTTGTCCTTTTTATAGAAGAGAGCGCATTGTACCAGACTCATCTGAATAGTTAGTTGTTGTCCAGCAAATGCGACACGCTTTCAAAACAGCAGTGTCATCTGATGAATAATTGGTAAGACAAAATTAAATTAAAAAATGGCAGCATTGACTTTCCCCAGGGCCAGTTTATGAGATTAAATGTTTAATGATCCACGGTGTTGTATTCAGACAGTCTTCTTGCCTTTAAAAGGATTTGCAACACATTCTCACAATCGAATTCTTACGTGCAAAGTTTACGAATTCCAATGCTGAAAGTTTATGTAAGCTTACAGACAGCTTACATGGCCAACAAGGAGAACAGTTGAAACTTACTGGCAGATTACAACTGTTTGTCGGACCGAGACTCGAACTCGGGAACTTTGCCTTTCGTGGGCAAATGCTATACCATCTGAACTACCCAAGCACGACTCATGCCTCGTCCTCACAGCTTTACTTCTACCGGTACCTCGTCTCCTATCTTCCAAACTTTACAAAAGCTCTCCTGCGAACCTTGCAGAACTATCACTCCTGATAGAAAGGATAGTACGGAGACAAGGTTCGAAGGAGAGCTTCCGTAAAGTTTGGAAGGTAGGAGACGAGGTACTGGCAGAAATAATGCTGTGAGGATGGGGCGTGAGTCGTGCTTCGGTAGCTCAGGTGGTAGGGCACTTGCCCGCGAAAGGCAAAGGTACCGAGTTCGAGTCTCGGTCCTGCACACAGTTTTAATCTGCCAGGAAGTTTCATATCAGCGCACACTGCGCTGCAGAGTGAAAATCTCATTCTGGAAACATCCCCTAGGCTGTGGCTAAGCCACGTCTCTGCAATATCCTTTCTTTCAGGAGTACTAGTTCTGCAAGGAGAGCTTCTGTAAAGTTTGGAAGGTAGGAGACGAGGTACTGGCAGAAGTAAAGCTGTGAGGACGGGTAGCTCTGATGGTAGAGCACTTGCCCGCGAAAGGCAAAGGTCCCGAGTTCGAGTCTTGGTCCGGCACACAGTTTTAATCTGCCAGTAAGTTTCATATCAGCGCATACTGCACTGCAGAGTGAAAAATCTCATTGAAGGAGAACAGTTAATAAATAACAATAATCTAAATAATTTTTATTAAGATAACTTGCTTGCTAACTTTCTACATGTACATGGATACTCCGCAAATCACATTTAAGTTTCTGGCAGAGGATTCATCGAACCACCTTCGAAATCCTCAATTATTCCAATCTAGTATAGGGCGTGGAAAAAAACGAACACACACATCTTTCCGTACGAGCTCTGATTCACCTTATTTTATCATGGTGATCGCTTCTCCTTATGTAGGTCGGCGTCAACAAAATATTTTCGCATTCGGACGAGAAAGTTGGTGATTGGAATTTCGTGAGAAGATTCTTCCGTAATGAAAAAGCCTTTGTTTTAATGATATCTATCCCAATTCCTGTATCATTTCAGTGACACTCTCACCCCTATTTCGCGATAATACATAAAGTGCTGCGCTGTCCTTCTTTGAACTTTTTCGATGCACTCCGTCAATCCAATCTGGTACGGATCCCACACGGCGCAGCAGTATTCTAAACCAGGACGGACAAGCATAGTGCAGGCAGTCTCCTTTCAGATGTGTTACACTTTCTAAGTGTCCTGCCAGTAAAACACAGCAAATGGTTAGCCTTCCCCACAACATTTTCTATGTGTTCCTTCCAATTTGGTAAAAACAGTAAATTTCAAAGCCAGGAACAGAACCAATTCTTGTCAATCTGGGTTTAGTATGGGGAAGTGGAAGAAACGTGAGATTTGTGTATTTCGTAGGCGGCCGGTTGCTACACGTCGTCAGGTGGCTTTAAAAGTGAGAGAGGCTCCCAAGGGAACAGCGGGGTCGCTCCCAACACAGGCAAGCAAAAGCGGTCTGTTACTCTTACAAAACGGATCCAACCTTTTAACGGGCGGCCGCTGTGCACTTATCGGACGGATGCATGTGGTGGCGTGACAGGCACAGCTACACGAATAATGAGTGCATATGGGAAACACCAACGAAGAAGGGCAGAAACCTTTTTAGGGCAATACTGCCAGTAGTGGTGCGATCTAAAACAAAAAAAAAACTAAAAAAATACGAGGAAAACGCCACGTCCTACTGTGTTTTTTTAATCTAATGTGAACTTCAGTTGCACAGGGGGCGTGTGACCACGATGTGTAACTGACAGCACTATTTCAACCACTGCTAAATGGATCGCTTGCGGTGAACTAATAACTTGTTCTTCCCTAAATTATTCAATAAATATCAGACACTGCTCTCATACAAAGTATGGCGTCTTGTGAGTAAGTCCTCGCCATCAGCACACAACTGTTTAGCAGTGATGGTAAGGGCGCTACCTCCTCTTATTTCAGCTTTTTGAGACACAGCGAACTGTCACTGCACCACAGACATTCAGATATCTTATTGAAAGTGTCGTTCGCAGTGGTCAGACTGTAATAAAGGCGAAGTAGTGTGGACAAATCGTTTATTAACGTTCTCTAACAGGTGTCCTGTCAATTTTGATCAGATGGTGTATGCTAATAGTAATCTGTACTTGTAATGAAAAATAAAAAATTCACATAGATTACAAAAACTGTATACATCTATATGCCAAAGCTCCTAAATGACTGGACCAATTTCAACGAAACTTGGTACACATATTACTTGGTCTAGTGGCAATAACTGTGGGGTAAGAACCATGCAGCAATCAAAGGGACGGGAAGGTGGATGGAAAAGTAGCGTAGCTCAGTACGCAGACTTTATTCATCCAGTGTTTCAGAATAAAAGCACTTAGCGGCTTGCAACTATCTTAACATATAATTTCAAACCAATACAAAATTTTTTTCTCGCTGGTAACACCCACATAATGACGAAAGCGAATAAATTGTTGCTTAATATAGTTTCATTGTTCATGCAGCAAAACCGGCGCATCAGACCTGACGAATTAATTTATTACTTGTCTGCTACTAACTTCGTTCAATAATCTTCGTACACACGATCCACGTATGCTCCTGAATGTACTTACAAAATTGCGCCATTGTACGACGTACAGTCCAGGAGGTATAATGCCATAAACACAGAGATGCGTGAAAAACTGCCGCATCACACATGACGCTTTAATTTGTTACGAATTTACAACTAACTCTATTCGCAACACCTTTTGCAATGTAGCACTGAATGTACCTGCAAATTTATGTCACTATACGGCACAGGAGATGTCACAAACACTGAGCTGCGTGAAAACGGATCCACAGGGCGAAACTCGCTAGAGGCACTACATACAAATATGTGTGAAGTATATTAAACATTCTTGAAATGTAAGTAATATGTGTGCACTCTCACAAACCCGTAAGTAAAAAGCTCGTCCTCTAACCTCTGGATCCACTTCAGCCAAATCTGGAACTGGAAAGAAATACTATCAACCAGTATTGGGGTGGGTGTGATAACTTGGATTCGGAAGTGGGGAGAAAGAGATGGACAGACAGAGAGGGAGAAGGAAGACATTGATACAGACATAAGGGATCAGGACATGGGCACATTGAGGGGAAGGTGAAAATGGACTGAGAGGGGCCGGCCGAAGCGGCCGAGCGGTTCTAGGCGCTACAGTCTGGAACCGCGCGACCACTACGGTCGCAGGTTCGAATCATGCCTCGGACATGGATGTGTGTGATGTCTTTAGGTTAGTTAGGTTTAAGTAGTTCTACGTTCTACGGGACTGATGACCTCAGAAGTTAAGTCCCATCATGCTCAGAGCCATTTGACTGAAAGGGAAGGGGAGGAGATGGGCAGAGAGGGGAGGAGGAGCTGAAGAGAGGGGAAAGAGGAGGAAATGGACAGACAGTGGGAGGAGGAGGGGATGGTGGACAGAGAGGATGGAGCAGGCGAAGGACTGGTATATGAATAAAGAAGAGATGTGTAGGTTAATGGGGAGGAGTAGTCTGACAGAGAGAGTGGGAGAACAGACTGAGAGGGGAAAAGAAGATACATGAACTGATGAGGAGATAGAGGACAAAAGGACATGGAGTCAGAGGGGAGTGAAGGACATTGACAAAATTAGCAGATGGACAGAAGGAACAGGAGAAAATGGACGGAGACAGGAAGGGAGGAGCAGATGGAGAGAAAGAGAGGCTAAGGGGCCTAGGAGGTGGACAGAGAGGGAGGAAGAAGAACAGAAGCTGGAGGAGAAGGACAAAGAGGGAGGGCAGGAATAGATGGATAATGGAAAAGATGCATACCCGGGCAATGCCGGATACCAAGCAGCAAATAAATAAAAAGGCTAGGCGTGTTCAAATGCATCATCGAACCTGTATACGTTATGTGATCAAAAGAATCCGGATACCAGAATGAAAAGGACTTGTAAGTTCGTGGCGCCCTCCATCGGTAATGCTGGAATTCATTATGGTGTTGGCCCACCCTTAGTCTTGATGACAGCTTCCACTCTCGCAGGCACACGTTCAATCTGGTGCTGGAACGGTTCTTGGGGAATGGCAGCCCATTCTTCACGGAGTGGTGCATTGAGGAAAAGTATCGATGTCCGTCGGCGAGGCCTGGCACGAAGTTGGGAGTTCCAAAACATCACAAAAGTGTTCAATAGGATTCAGGTCAGAACTCTGTGCAGGCCAGTCCACTACAGGAATGTTATTGTCGTCCAGCCACTCGGCCACAGACCGTGCTTTATGAATAGGTGCTCGATCTTGTTGGAAGATGCAATCGCCATCCCCGAATTGCTCATCAGTGGGAAGCAAGGAGGTGCTGAAAACATCAGTGTAGGCCTGTGCTGTGCTAGTGCCACGCAAAACAACAAGGGGTGCAAGCCCCCTCCGTGAGAAACACGACCACACCTCCGCCTCCGAATTTTATTGTTGGCACTACACACGCTGGCAGATAACGTTCACCGGGTATTCGCCATATTCACTCCCTGCCATCGGGTCGACACATTGAGTACCATTATTCGTCACTCCACACGACTTTTTCCATTGTTAAATTGTTCAATGTTTACGCTCCTTGCCCCAAGCGGGACGTTGTTTGGTATTTACCGGCGTGATGTTTGGCTTATGAGCAGCCGCTCGTGCCTAACTGTCATGGTACTTGCAGTGGATCCTGATGCAGTTGGGCAGTTTGGAATTCCTGTGCGACGGTCTGGCTAGATGTCTGCCTATTACACATTACGACCCTCTTCAACTGTCGGCGGTCTCCGTCAGTCAACAGACGAGGTCGGCCTGTACGCTTTTGTGCTGCACGTGTCCCTTCACGTTTCCACTTCACTATCACATCGTAAGCAGTGGACCTAGAGATGTTTAGGAGTGCGGAAATCTCGCGTACAGGCGTATGACACAAGTGACACCCAATCACTTGACTACGTTCGAAGTCCGTGAGTTCCGCGGAGCGCCCCATTCTGCTCTCTCACAATGCGTAATAACTGCTGAGGTGGCTAATATGAAGTACCTGGCAGTAGGTGGCAGCACGATGCACCTACTAGGAGAAATGTATGTGTTTTGGGGTGTCCGGGTACTTTTTGATCACATAGTGTATAAACTACAGTTCTGTATGAACAAACCTTATCCACTGAGTTACCCATTACAATGAAACTTCCTGGCAGATTAACTGTGTGCCGGACCGAGACTCGAACTCGGGACCTTTGCCTTTCGCGGGCAATTGCTCTACCAACTGAGCTACCCCAGCACGACTCACGCCCCGCCCTCACAGCTTTACTTCGGCCAGTACCTCGTCTCCTACCTTTCAAACTTTACAGAAGCTCTACTGCGAACCATGCAGGACTAGCACTCCTGAAAGAAAGCATATTGCGGAGACATGGCTTAGCCACCGCGTATGGGATGTTTCCAAATGGTTCTGAGCACTATGGCACTCAACATCTGAGGTCATCAGTCCCCTAGAACTTAGAACTACTAAAACCTAAGAACATCACACACGTCCATGCACGAGGCAGGATTCGAACCTGCGACCGTAGTGGTCTCGCGGTTCCAAACTGAAACGCCTAGAACCGCTCGTCCACATTGGGCGGCGGATGTTTCGGGATGAGATTTTTGACTCTGCAGCTGAGTGTGCGCTGAAATGAAATTTCCTGGCAGATTAAAACTGTGTGCCGGACCGAGACTCGAACTCAGGACCTTCGCCTTTCGCGGGCAAGTGCTCTACCAGGAAGTTTCATATCAGCGCACACTCCGCTGCAGAGTGAAAATCTCATTCTGGTACCCATTACAATGTTTCGCAATGCGACCTGTATGAACCGATAATGTTCGATATTTTCGTACTGAACTGGAAACTTTCTGTCCCCCAGCGTTGGATCGATAACTACGTCAACATGCAACAGGGCCCTCGTCATTTTCCCTCGCCCAGATGTAACGTTGCGTTTGACAAGTAACACTCAGTCGAGATACTGAGACATTGCATGGAGACCACCCGATGCATCACCAGAGGTCCTCACTTTGCGGTGCACTGGTGGCGACACGCAGGTTCCCGCCGCGGCCGCTGGGGCAGCACCTGGCACCGGACGCTCAGTGGTCGGAAGTGACTGGCCCTAGAGCCTCGTTAGAGCTATCCGGCCTGGCGCGCCGCCTTGTTATGGTAATGCGCTTACCGCAGCGCAGCGCGATGTGGGGGCGACGGGAAGGGGAGGCCGAGGCGGCGCCGTAACGAGCGGCAGACGGCCTGCGACCTGTGGAGGGGCGTGGTCCGCCTGGCGCGCTCACACAAAGGACGGCCGGACCAGACGCGCCGAGCTGAGCCGCTTGGAATGCGACCCCGTCTGGTCTTCTCTGGCCGTGCACCGCGGCAGCCACAACAGGGCGCACCACCTGCACGGCCGCACTTCCAGACTCGGAGAACTACACTCAACCGCACACACGGAGTTTCACTGTTTCTCGCTGCAAACGGTCTACGAAGCAGACTGGATACAAAAGAGTGGGCGACCCAGTCTAGAACTTAGCTCAAGGCTGTAGCACCCTTGCAGATTTGATTGGATGCGGCTCGGTGTCTCATAGTCAAATGCCACATTGTAGCTCTAAATGTCTCGAGTTCGATGTTTCGTGAGGCCTAGGAGAATTTTGGTCTCTTGTCACTTATTTCATTTCTAGAAACTGTGACGATATAGAAACCGCAAGACCTATTCCCTGCGGCAGCAGTTCATGGGGAAAAGTATTAAGGTAGTGAATGACAAATACTGATGGTTTAATAAGATAGATGAAAGAGTTTGTTTTGTGATTTTTCTGTTTCATGCTGTTGTCGTTGTTGTGGTCTTCAGTCCTGAGACTGGTTTGATGCAGCTCTCCGTGCTACTCTATCCTGTGCAAGCTTCTTCTCCCAGTACGTACTGCAGCCTACATCCTTCTGAATCCGCTTAGTGTATTCATCTCTTGGTCTCCCTCTACGATTTTTACCCTCCACGCTGCCCTCCAATGCTAAATTTGTGATCCCTTGATGCCTCAGAACATGTCCTACCAACCGGTCTCTTCTTCTTGTCAAGTTGTGCCACAAACTCCTCTTCTCCCCAATTCTATTCAATACTTCCTCATTAGTTATGTGATCTACCCATTTAATCTTCAGCATTCTTCTGTAGCACCACATTTCGAAAGCTTCTATTCTATTCTTGTCCAAACTATTTATCGTTAATGTTTCACCTCCATACATGGCTACACTCCATACAAATACTTTCAGAAACGACTTCCTGACACTTAAATCTATACTCGATGTTAACAAATTTCTCTTCTTCAGAAACGCTTTCTTTGCCATTGCCAGTCTACATTATATGTCCTCTCTACTTCGACCATCATCAGTTATTTGGCTCCCAAATAGCAAAACTCCTTTACTGCATTAAGTGTCTCATTTCCTAATCTAATTCCCTCAGCATCACCCGATTTAATTCGACTACATTATATTATCCTAGTTTTGCTTTTGTTGATGTTCATCTTATATCCTCCTTTCAAGACAGTGTCCATTCCGTTCAATTGGCCTTCCAAGTCCTTTGCTGTCTGTGACAGAATTACAATGTCATCGGCGAACCTTAAAGTTTTTATTTCTTCTCCATGGATTTTAATACCTACTCAGAATTTTTCTTTTCTTTCCTTTACTGCTTGCTCAATATACAGATTGAACAAAATCGGGGAGAGGCTACAACCCTGTCCCACTCCCTTCCCAACCACTGCTTCCCTTTCATGTCCCGCGACTTATAACTGCCATCTGGTTTCTGTGCAAATTGTAAATAGCCTTTCTCTCCCTGTATTTTACCCCTGCCACCTTCAGAATTTGAAAGAGAGTATTCCAGTCAACTTGTCAAAAGCTTTGTCTAAGTCTACAAGTGCTAGAAACGTAGGTTTACCTTTTCTTAGTCTAGTCGTAGGGTCAGTATTGCCTCACGTGTTCCCATATTCCTACGGAATCCAAACTGATCTTCCCCGAAGTCGGCTTCTACCAGTTTTTCCAATCGTCTGTAAAGAATTCGCGTTAGTATTTTGCAGCCGTGACTTATTAAACCGATAGTTCGGTAATTTTCACATCTGTCAACATCTGCTTTCTTTGGGATTGGAATTATTATATTCTTCTTGAAGTCTGAGGGTATTTCGCCTGTCTCATACATCTTGCTCATCAGATGGTAGAGTTTTGTCAGGACTGGCTCTCCCAAGGCTGTCAGTAGTCCTAATGGAATGTAGTCTACTCCCGGGGCTTTGTTTCGACTTACGTCTTTCACTGCACTATCAATCTCTTCACGCAGTATCATATCTATTTCATGTATGGCGTGGCAACTAACGTACAGAGGACGTCAGTCTTCGCCCGTTGCGGCAGTAAAGCAAGTACAGTGCGTACGCAAGGACTCCCCGCTGCAGCGAGCTCCCCATGTCTCGCCCGGCGTGATGCGCAAGGCAGGCAGCAGGCAGCACGATCATGTCGCTCTATACCAGTGGTTCCCAACCTTTCTAAGATCATTACCCCTGAGTGCGTTCAGACATTAGCTAGTACCCCAGCCGCCCGCTCCCCCCACCCCCCCCCCCCCCCACACCCCACAATGCCCTGCCGTCTGTTGTCCCACTTCCTGACATTATTACTAACTTCAGCACCTAACTAAACTGTAAGATGAAAGACTTTACTTGGAACAGTTTTGTTTTTAAAAAGATGGAAGTTGAATGATATTTACTTTGTGTGTATGTGTGAGCGTGTGTGTGTGTGTGTGTGTGTGTGTGTGTGTGTGTGTAAGAACAAATAACGAAGGTGCAGGTTCGAATCCTGCCTCGGGCATGGTTGTGTGCGATGTCCTTATGTTAGTTGGGTTTAAATAGTTCTAAGTTCTAGGGGACCGATGACCTCAGATGTTAAGTCCCATAGTGCTCAGGGCACCATTTTTCTGCACCGACGAATAACGGAGCTCGGGGAACAGGGCGCATTATTGGCGTGAAAGAATGTGATGCATCTACCCGGGAAATTGCTGCTCGCGTGCGATGATGTGTTCCGGCAGTGCAGTAGATCTGTGCAGAATGGTTCACGGAAGGCCACTGAACAAGACGAGAGGGGTCTAGTCGCACCGCCCAGACCATCCCCCGAGAAGATCGACACCTCATGCGAAAGGCATTACACGACAGATCAGCGTCCTCCTGGGCTGTCGCGCAACAGTGGAACACATCGTACACTATTAGGGCTGACAGTCCGTCGCCCGTTTATTACAGCATGGATTAAGTGCACATCGTCCACTTCTCCGCCTACTTTTTACGAATGTGTGGAGACATGCATGTCGCATAGAACGACGTCATTGGTAACAGGAATGGCATCAGATAGTGTTTGACGAATCCAGGTTCTGTTTGTATGGAAATGATGGCCGCATTTTGGTTCGCCGCAGACAGGGTGAGCGGCATCACAGTGACTGCATTCGCACAAGACATACAGCCCCCACGCAAGGTTCAAATGGCTCTGAGCACTATGCGACTTAACTTCTAAGGTCATCAGTCGCCTAGAACTTAGAACTATTTAAACCTACCTAACCTAAGGACATCAAACACATCCATGCCCGAGGCAGGATTCGAACCTGCGACCGTAGCGGTCGCTCGGTTCCAGACTAGCGCCCACGCAAGGCTTTATGGTGTGGGGTGCTACTGGGTGCAACCACACTTCACAGTTGGCTCATGACCAGCGGACTGTGACCAGTGTGACCTACGTGAATGACATCCTACGACCCACAGTCGTATCCTTTCTGCACAACACACCACACGCAATTTTTCAGCAAGAAAGTGAACGACCACGTGTTGCTGCACGAACAGGGGCCTCCTTGGCATCACACGATCTCAGCCTATTGCTCTGGTGCGCCAAATCACCAGACTTGTGGCCAATCGAAAATGTGTGGGATTTTGTGAAACAACAGGTGCTGTGCTGTGAACCAATGCCAACCACCGCAGATAGACTTTAGAACGAAATGAATGCAGCGTGGATCGCTATAACACAGGATGCCATTCCCGCCTTATACGTGTCGATGGCATCACGCATGGAACAGGTTATCAGGGCCGATGGCGGACCCAGTGCCTGCTAGGCAACAGGGCAGATGCTGAACCGAGGTGACTGAAAGGCTACTCACTTCTGCAGAACATACTAATGTACATGTCCTGCGATACTGAACGTCCTATCTCTAGTCATTCAAGGTGGTTTTTGAACGTGATTACAGCTATTCACTGGGGCATCAGTCGCGAGACGAGCGCAAGACTAGCGTAAAGCAGGCTGCCTAACTGACAGGCAAGGACCTTATAAGCGGTGTGGCTGGTATGTCCCTCGGAATATACGAATTTTACATACAGACACTCATACAGATGCGTAGATCGTAATACTTAACGACCCTGTGCAGTGAGGACCTGTCTTTCCCTCGGCGTTTTTCATCTCCATTTCTTCCCCTTGTTTTATCGGCCTCAGTAATTGTTTAATTTATTGCAGGGTTGGGAAGCCCATAGGCAGAGATAGAAATTAAGTTGCGCGTCACGTCTTAGCACGCTAAACAAGGGCTCTTTGCAGAAGGGAGCACACGTTTTCTGCAGAAACAATTTTGCTCTGATATGGATAGCAGGTCCATCACAGTGTACGAATGAAATGGAGTAGCAACTTTAAACGTTCTTGAAATTTGAAGTAGGTGGTGCACTACGATTCTTGCGGGCAAAACGTCTAAACTGCACAGAGAGTCGTTGTGAAATTCCGGCTGTATAGAGACCTAAATGCAGTGTCGCGTCCAGCCAAAGTGAAATGGTGCCAACTATACGAACAACACCAAACAGACGTGAGTGATGATGATGGGGAAGTCCAGACCTGGCGCTAAGCGATGTCCATCTATTCGGCGAGCGAAGAGAAAGAGGTATTCCAGATATGAAAATGTTCACAGAGCGTTTCTCGAATGGCTCCATGACCGGGGAGGGAGCTGTTTTCTGTACGACTGGTTGAACGTCCCAACCGCTGTTTACAGGGATTTGGTGTCTATGTTGAAAAATACTGTCCTTCACCTGTGTCACTTTGAAGCGTAGCGGAGCATTCAATAAAAGTTAATTCGCCGGTCATATTAAAGCGTAATTTACTTTTAGAAATCCCCTCGAGAGTCATTCCGGGCTACACCAGCACTGAAGAAAGTGCACTGTGTTTGCGATACGTATATGAGTGCATCGATAAGTAAACAGTCATTACATCACGATTCCTCATTATTATAATGAAAACTAAATATGTACTTATCGCACTGATGTTGTGTCAGCCTATACCAGCACTGAATTATGTCCACTTTATTTATGATGTGCGCTTCAGTGCATGGTTAAACAATTTGTTTCATTACGATTCCTCATTATACCTTGATTCTTAGCTCGCTAAAAACGTTTCACGACGAGTATTATTATTTATTATTATTGTTATTATTATCCTCTATTCGATTTCGGCATTTACGGACACCGGGAGGGAACTTCCTCATAATGTCATCTTCTTTCCCGATTTTCGACCTTCCCATTGCTAAAAATCAAATGAAAACAGTCTCGATAGGGTTTGTCGATTTTTATTCATTAGCAACCCGTTTCGGCCCTTTCCTCACATCACGTTCAGTCTTTTCCCCGCCATTATGGCTGCTGGTGGAGGCAGGCGGTGCGAGATCCATAGAAGTGAGGATGTCACTCCTCACTGCTGACTTCTATAGATCTCGATCCGTCTGCCTCCACCAGCAGCCGTAATGGCGGGGAAAAGACTGAAGATAGTCTGAGGAAAGGGTCGAAGCCGATTGATAACGAATAAAAATCTGAAAATGCGATCGAGACAGTTTTTATACGATTTTTAGCATTTTATACCGATCGCTGCTTTCCTCCAATTACGAAATGCTTTCCAAAATTTACTTTCCATTGTTTCTGCATTCTCTCACTATGTTCTTTTTTTTTATTTTCATCTATACGTGGGCTGACGCGCTTTCTGGTGTTTCCTTGGAACCACTAACTCGCTAACATTTTTTTCGAGAAGTTGGCCTTTCAAGAATTTTTACTGTCGTAACGTTCATTTCTGCTAAGTCCTTTGTTACTTTCCTGAACCAACTGATTTGCGAATAGGGATTTCTGTATAAATGATCAAATTTTTTTCTAATGTCTTTCCTGGTTCATTCGAACCAGGTGGCCATAAAACTAAATTCTCAATTTCCTGAGAACATCTTCCTTTCCTTTTACTCAAATCTTCAGTTTTTGTTGAGGTCTAAACATTCAGATGTGTAAAGGCACTCCAGTTTTATGACAATGTTGCAGTGTTTCATTCTTTGTATCATAAAGGATTTCTGGTCAGATGAGTATCGGGTAATATCAACAGCAGCAGAAAATGGTATAACAGGTGTAGGATTCGTTATGAATAGGAAGGTAGGGCAGAGGGTGTCTTACTGTGAACAGTTCAGTGACCGGGTTGTTCTAATCAGAATCGACAGCAGACCAACACCGACAACGATAGTTCAGGCATACATGCCGACGTCGCAAGCTGAAGATGAACAGATAGAGAAAGTGTATGAGGATATTGAAAGGGTAATGCAGTATGTAAAGGGGGACGAAAATCTAATAGTCATGGGCGACTGGAATGCAGTTGTAGGGGAAGGAGTAGAAGAAAAGGTTACAGGAGAATATGGGCATGGGACAAGGAATGAAAGAGGAGAAAGACTAATTGAGTTCTGAAACAAGTTTCAGCTAGTAATAGCGAATACCCTGTTCAAGAATCACAAGAGGAGGAGGTATACTTGGAAAAGGCCGGGAGATACGGGAAGATTTCAATTAGATTACATCATGGTCAGACAAAGATTCCGAAATCAGATACTGGATTGTAAGGCGTACCCAGGAGGAGATATAGACTCAGATCACAATATAGTAGTGATGAAGAGTAGGCTGAAGTTCAAGACATTAGTCAGAAAGTATCAATACGCAAAGAAGTGGGATACGGAAGTACTAAGGAATGACGAGATGCGTTTGAAGTTCTCTAACGCTATAGATGCAGCAATAAGGAATAGCGCAGTAGGCAGTACAGTTGAAGAGGAATGGACATCTCTAAAAAGGGCCATCACAGAAGTTGGGAAGGAAAACATAGGTACAAAGAAGGTAGCTGCGAAGAAACCATGGGTAACACAAGAAATACTTCAGTTGATTGATGAAAGGAGGAAGTACAAACATGTTCCGGGAAAATCAGGAATACAGAAATACAAGTCGCTGATGAATGAAATAAATAGGAAGTGCAGGGAACCTAAGACGAAATGGCTGCAGGAAAAATGTGAAGACATCGAAAAAGATATGATTGTCGGAAGGACAGACTCAGCACACAGGAAAGTCAAAACAACCTTTGGTGACATTAAAAGCAACGGTGGTAACATTAAGAGTGAACGGGAATTCCACTGTTAAATGCAGAGGAGAGAGCAGATAGGTGGAAAGAATACATTGAAAGCCTCTATGAGGGTGAAGATTTGTCTGATGTGATAGAAGAAGAAACAGCAGTCGATTTAGAAGAGATAGGGGATCCAGTATTAGAATCGGAATTTAAAAGAGCTTTGGAGGACTTACGGTCAAATAAGGCATAAGGGATAGTTAACATTCCATCAGAATTTCTAAAATCATTGGGGGAAGTGGCAACAAAACGACTATTCACGTTGGTGTGTAGAATATATGAGTCTGGCGATGTACCATCTGACTTTCGGAAAAGCATCATCCACACAATTCCGAAGACGGCAAGAGCTGACAAGTGCGAGAATTATCGCACAATCAGCTTAACAGCTCATGCATCGAAGCTGCTTACAAAAATAATATACAGAAGAATGGAAAAGAAAATTGAGAATGCGCTAGATGACGATCAGTTTGTCTTTAGGAAAAGTAAAGGGACGAGAGAGGCAATTCTGACGTTACGGCTAATAATGGAAGCAAGGCTAAAGAAAAATCAAGACTCTTTCATAGGATTTGTCGACCTGGAAAAAGCGTTCGACAATATAAAATGGTGCAAGCTGTTCGAGATTCTGAAAAAAGTAGGGGTAGGCTATAGGAAGAGACGGGTCATATACAATATGTACAACAACCAAGAGTGAATAACAAGAGTGGACGATCAAGAACGAAGTGCTCGTATTAAGAAGGGTGTAAGACAAGGCTGTAGCCTTTCGCCCTTACTCTTCAATCTGTACATCGAGGAAGCAATGATGGAAATAAAAGAAAGGTTCAGGAGTGGAATTAAAATACAAGGTGAAAGGATATCAATGATACGATTCGCTGATGACATTGCTATCCTGAGTGAAAGTGAAGAAGAATTAAATGATCTGCTGAACGGAATGAATAGTCTAATGAGTACACAGTATGGTTTGAGAGTAAATCGGAGAAAGACGAAGGTAATGAGAAGTAGAAGAAATGAGAACAGCGAGAAACTTAACATCAGGATTGATGGTCACAAAGTCAATGAAGTTAAGGAATTCTGCTACCTAGGCAGTAAACTAACCAATGACGGACAGAGCAAGGAGGACATCAAAAGCAGACTCGCTATGGCAAAAAAGACATTTCTGGCCAAGAGAAGTCTACTAATATCAAATACCGGCCTTAATTTGAGGAAGAAATTTCTGAGGATGTACGTCTGGAGTACAGCATTGTATGGTAGTGAAACATGGACTGTGGGAAAACCGGATCAGAAGAGAATCGAAGCATTTGAGATGTGGTGCTATAGACGAATGTTCTACGCAGAATCGGAGAGGAAAGGAATATGTGGAAAACACTGATAAGGAGAAGGGACAGGATGATAGGACATCTGCTAAGACATGAGGGAATGACTTCCATGGTACTAGAGGGAGCTGTAGAGGGCAAAAACTGTAGAGGAAGACAGAGATTGGAATACGTCAAGCAAATCATTGAGGACGTAGGTTGCAAGTGCTACTCTGAGATGAAGAGGTTAGCACAGGAAACGAATTCGTGGCGGGCCGCATCAAACCAGTCAGTAGACTCAAGACCAAAAAAAAATAAAAAATAATCATAAAGCTCCTTCATTAACTGATAAGCCATTTCCATTTTCAGAGCTCTACCTTTGTTTTCCTCTTTATCTGCACCTCTTGGCTGTATCATTCTCCCTATGTACTTAAATTTATTCGCAGTGTTGTTTCTTCCGCATTTTGGGGTTAGGAATTTCGGAGCATTTTTAATGCACGTTGTGAATTCTGTCCCCTCGAAAGAAATTTCTAATGTGGCTTGGTTGATCTGCTCAGTCGCTGTATCGCTGTTTTCGGAAAATATTGCTAAGGCATTTGCAAAGGCAAGGGAGTTGAGTGTGACGTTGGTATTTTTATGACTCATACTGATTTCTTGGGTTTCTTTCTTTTGAACTCAATGATTCAATTCTCTAATTACCTTTCGCATCCATTTATATAAACTGACTGGAAGTTTATCCTAGACGGGCTTGCACCCCGATTCGCTGAAAGTTCGTCTGGACCCAAAAAGCAGCTCGTTCCCACGATGTGTACGGTAATATGGTGGTGGCTTTTACTTTGAGTACGTTTCTAGGAAAGGCTGAGTGCGTTTATAGCTCCTCTCCCAGGGACCACTCGCATTTCGCACAGGAGAAGAAGGTATTCTATCCTGGGCCTCGCGGTCTTGGGGAAATTCAGGGAAACATACCAAAAATCCACTGCTCGGCCACCCGATCTCCTAAGCTTGCAGCTGGCCTTTCTCACCATGTTACAATAAAGGGAAACTTAGTGAGCTCAATACTCCAAACTTCACAATAACTACATTTCTGGTCGCCCAGCAACATACGACTAACTAGTATTGTGTCCATCGCTGGAGGAGACGGGGGGCAATGAATTTGTCTGGAAAGAGAGGGCTTACCTCACATTTATGACAGGTATTTTTCAAGAGACCGCAGTGTTTGGGGTGGAGTCAAGGATGGGGGTGAGCTGTATTTTTTATAGTTTTTGGTTAATGACTACGCTATGCAAGCCAATTATTCCAGCGCCCCGTAGAGAATCCATAACAGTAAAGGAAAACTCCAGCGGCAGTAACATGCTTAATTTTCAGTAGTTTTTCTATGTCCATCCTTGTGACTGGAGGTTTAAGGGACCGGTCGTTCAGATATCTACTAAAATTTAACACCTACAACCTTTCTTGCGACGATATTTATTTTATGGCTGCCACTTTTGGTGCTTCAGTATACCCTCAGCGTTAATTAAGACCTGAAGGTAGCGTACTGAAGCACCGAAACTGATAGCCATATAGTAAATAATATCGTAAGGACGGCTGTAGGTGTTCCATTTTATTACATTAATGTCAGTAGCCTGCAAGCGATTTCATCGTGTCAACGTAAACACCGATGCCTTAAATCGTTCGAGGACGTGTTTTAATAACTGCACACTTCCACGCAGCATGTCTTTGCAATGTCTCTTTTAGCAAAATGTCCTAGGAAAGGAAAGCTTATAACGGGCGCGTTGCTACTCGGATGCTTTCAGAGTCCCCTGCTTGGGAGAGAACGCGGAAAACATGCGATGATACCCCGAAGAAGCGAACGCCGAGTCACAAAAACGCAGGCGGAGCAGGAGTAGGAATTTCCGGCGGATATGAGGAAAGACTCAGCAGAGAACGTGGATATGAATTCATTCGGCGGAGCGTGTAAAATCTTACGCCACCTAGCACGGCAGGCTTGCAGCTTATCCACGTTAAACCGAATAATAATCTACGGAAGTAAAATATGGAGGAAGAGATTAAATTCGTAAAAAGTATGGGGAGGCTGACTACTGCAGCTCATCGCCTTTTAAAGGCAACGGTAGGGAAATCGTGAATCAAATAAGTAATGAAATACATCCCACCTATTCGCCACATATAGAGGGAGTATGGATTTTTACTCTGTATACACATAAACAAATACATCTACATACACTATAGTTGAATTCTTTTATCTTGGCGGCTCGCGCATGCCCGCCCAGACGCGGGAGATTGCTGCGTTGCCAGTTGCACACGACGCACGCGCCAAGAGAAGCAGCGCCATAGTATAGTATAGTTCGCAAGCTTACGTTTAGGGGGGAGCGCGCAGTTTATGAAGTAAAGCCACCACGACCGCATTAACCCTTTCGCTGCTACAGATACGTGCTCCCCGCATTCCGCGCTCTGCGCGATTTTGTCACTGCACTGCTCGCCTGTGCTGACACATGGTGTTTCCAACTGCTTTGACACACTTATCATTCGATTCCACAAAAACTATTTGCCCCAAAAATTAGATTTTTTCACATCTTCTTGTCTGATACCTTCCCCCCACTTCCTTTGACTGATTGAAGTGCTTTAAAATAAAGCCAAACGCGCCCGGTGTAAATAAAACTTTTATTACAGTCGCGAAAGACGGAATATTTCTCAATATTACATACGACACCTATGTGGTACTTAAATTAAATGAGATATTGTTATACAGTAAATTTTATATGAAATGTAGGTACCTTGTCCACATTTCATTCTCAACATTGTGGCAACTAAAATCGACCATACGGAAAGTATACGCTATGGACTTTTACCTCTGCAAACTCTTTCAAAATTTCGTGCAATGGTTTACTACATTTAATGCTGCACAATAACTGGGTTGAACATCGAAACAAAATTAAGTCATTTATGGGGGGAAGGTATCAGTCAAGAAGATGTGTAAAAATCAAATTTTTGGGCCAAATAGTTTTTGTGAAATCGAATGATAAGTGTGTCAAAGCAGTTGGAAACACCATGTGTCAGCACAGGCGAGCAGTGCAGTGATGACAAAATCGCGCACAGCGCGGAATGTGGGGAGCACGTGACTGCAGCAGCGAAAGGGTTCATGAAGAGACAAAGCACTAGAAATTTCAAAAAATTGCATTCAAACGAATAAAATTCGTGAAGTAAGACACTTCGATATTGTTTTTAAATAAAGAAAATATTTAGCATCGCACAATTGTTTTTAAATAAAGAAAATATTTAGCACCGCAGAAGGTTTGAACTCTTTATCTTTCGCTTACTAACCCAACGCCTTAACCGTTACGCTAGCGCAGCTCCTAGTACAATGTCACTCCATAAGGACTATAACAGGTGACGCAAAATTCTGACAAACACTGTTGGTATGCCTATGAATTACTCGCACTTCGTCGAAGTACAATAGGAAATAAACAATTACCGCTGTTCTTTATTGCGAAAAAGCGGTTCGTGAAATTGATACAAACACCTTCCCTTGCTATCGCCTGAATTAAGAGTCTTATTGCTTGTTTGATTTAACTAATTAATAGAAAATGAAGCAATTGGTATAAAGAATGGTTTTTCCAAACTTTCAAAAAACGAAGTCTGCTATCAAGACATTGCTTTTGTTCTATTACTTTATTTATGACTGAACGTTTCTAAAACTGAAGACACTCGTCCGTGCTCTGCTCTGCAGTCGAGATCTGGCAACGACGTTCTCTGTTCATTGGCTGACTGTATTTTTTGACGTCAGATGCGCAGAACGAACCTATACTCGGCCGCCAACATAAATGACGCGCACTTTAATGAGCCAATACATTATGAGCAGCTGCTCAATAGTTTGCTGGGCCATCTTTGTAACGCAATGTATCACCGATTCTGCACATCATCGATTCTACAGTTCGTTGGTAGATTTGTGGAACTACGTGGCACTAGGGGTCTACACACAAGTTACGCAATTCCTGTAAATGACTGGCCACTGAATTTTGTGCACGGTGATGGCGCTCGGTAGCAACCCAGATGGGAACCATAGGATTCAAGTCAGGTGAATTTGGTGGCCAAGACGTTAACGTGATTTCGCTATCATGTTCCTCGAACCCCTGTATCACGATCCTGGCTCCGAGATACGAACAATTATACTGCTGGAAGATGACATTGTCGTCAGGGAGGACATCAAGCATGAAGGGATGCAGGATATTCGCAAGTGACATGGTGTCTTCGATTAATGCCACAGGTCTCATGCAAGCGCAGGACAATAACTACCATAGCGAAATACTGCTCCCACGAGCGTGCGTCCGTGCCGTTCGCCTGGATAAGAGCGTTTATGGAGACGACCATCGACTTGGTGTAGCAAAAACGTGATTCATCCGACGAGCCGGCAGGTTTCCAGTGATACATGATCCAATCTTGATGGTCCCGACCCTACTACAACCGTAACTGACGAAGTCGTTGGGCCAATAAGTGAACACGCAGGGGTCGTCGGCTTCTGAGCCCGTTGTTCAACATTGTCCGCTAAGTAGTGTGCACCGAAACACACGTGCGTCCACCGGCATTGTGCTCTTTCGCTAGAGGTGCCAAAGATCACAATCTGTCCTACTCTACAGAGAGATAAGCCTCCAAACTCCACGTTGTGTGAAGAGTCGTCGACGTCCATCCACTTAGTGCCTAGTGGTAGTTTCATTGTCCTACCACTTTTCGTAGATGCTCCCGAGAGTAGCACTTGAACATTCAACCAGCTTCGCCAATTTCGAGATACCCCTTCATAGGCTCTGCGCTTATCTCAGTGGATTTCTCCATTTGCAGCGCATATCGCCGCTAGGGTGACCACCTAACTGTCTCTGCTCGGCTTACATACTTTTCTTACTGCGTCACGAGTCCGCAACACCACTATGAGCCATCAAGCCTTGCAATGGGCAGTGGTAATAATGTTTTGGCCGGTCAGTGCATATGAGTGGTATTCATATTTTGTACTCTTGAACATAGTGTTCCGGAATTATACTAAAAATAGTTCTCGTCCCCCGGTTCTGACGAAGGTTTTCCGTAGTTGCCCCTTGGTATCAAGGCTACAGTTGAGTCTGGAAATCACCCTCCAGATACTGGCAATTTAGGCTCCCTCACCACCCCTACATTTACATCTACGAACGATCTTTGAAAGTCACCACACGGTGCGTGGTGGAGTCATTCCGTTTCCTGCTCCATTCGCCAATGGAGCGAAGGAGAAACGATTACCTATATGTTTCCACAAGAGCCCTGATTTCTCTTCTCTCCACGGTAGTTATGAGAGATTTACTTTGATAAGAGTAGGACAGTCAGCGAAAGGCTATTTACAACTTCTGCAGAAACTATACGGCACTTATAAAAGAGTTCAGGGGCATGAAAGGGAAACAGCCGTTGAGGACTGACACAGGTTTCGAACCTATCCAAGATGTTATTCAAGTCGTACATTGTGCAAGCGGTAAAGGAAACTTAAGAAAAATTTGGAGTAGGAATTAAAGTTCAGGGAAAAGAAATAAAAATTTTGAGGTTTGCTGATGACATTGTAATTCTGTCAGAGACAGCTAAGGACTCGGAAGAGCAGTTGAACGGAGGGGACAGTGCCTAGAAAGGAAGTTATAAGATGTACAACAGAAGCAAAACAAGGCTAATGTAATGTAGTCGAATTAAATCAGGTGATGCTCAGGAAATTAGATAAGGAAACGAGACTAAAATTAGTAGATGGGTTTTACCATTTGGGCAGCAAAATAACTGATGATGGTCGACGTAGAGAGGATATGAAACGTAAACTGGAAATAACAAGAAATGCGTTTGTGAAGAAGAGAATTTTGTTAACATCGAATATAGATTTGAATGCTAGGAAGTCTTTCCTGAAGGTATTTGTCTGGAGTGTAGTCATGTATCGAACTGAAACCGGGACAATAAACAGTTGAGACAGTAAATGAACAGAGGATTTAAATGTGGTGCTACAGAGAAATTCTGAAGACTGGATAGGCAAACTATGTAACTAATGACCAGGTTATGAACAGAATTGGGGGGAGGGGGGGGGGGAGAGGGGGGGGGGAAGAAAATTTATGGGACAACCTGACTAGAAGAAGGGATCATTTGACACATTCTGAGACATCAAGTGATCACTAATGTGGCCCTGGAAGGAAGTGTTGGGGGAAAAAAATCGTAGAGAGAGACCAAGATATGAATTACAGTAAGCATATTCAAAAGGATGTAGTTTGCAATAGTCATTCGGAGATGAAGAGGCTTCAACAGGATAGAGGAGCATGGAAAGCTCTAGCAATCCGTCTTTGGGCTGAAGACCTCAACAACAACAACAACAACAGCAACGACAACGTGATCGTTTTGTAGGCCATCATCAATGTCAGATCTCTAGACTTTCTCAGTAGCTAAAACTTAAATCCCAGATGGCCTACAAATCCGAAAGCCGATCCATTACGAACTATTAAATAAATATTACTGTGGAACACCAGTATGGTATATTTAAGTTTTTAATACTTCTATGTTCCTTCAAGTACCGACAGAATACTCCAAAACTTTCTCAATAGTGTTTTGCCAACAGAATTTTTCACTGCAGGAATTATTATTTAAGTTCCAGTAGCATATCAGCAGCACTCAGGTTTTTACAGAACATACAGGCAACAAATTTATCATCACGCCTCTGAAATGATTCGTTAGTTTACTTTAAACCGGCCTGAGCAGTGCTCTAGAATGGGTTCTTCATGCAACCTCCTTCATATTTGCGTTACACTTTCCTCGAATTATTCCAATAAACCAAAGTCGAACAATCGACTTCCGTAAAACCGAGCGTAGGTGACTGTTACATGTCTGCCGGTTCGCCTGTGATTTTGCTGAAAAGTCTCTGACCGTTATTATTCGAAGAATCTTCTTAACCTGGAAAAAGAAAGTGCAGTAGGCTGTAAGCTAGAAGTAACAAACACAGGCCTGAGAAACTCAAGTATAGTTATGTGTCAGAATATCACATCCCAGTAGAGGGGTAAACGCTATGAGGGAAAACAGGTATTGGAATACACTCAACAAATAACTGAGGATGTAGGATATATGTGCTACTGTGGGATGACGAGGTTGGCGCATGAGCCGAGTTCGTGGCGATTCGCAGCAAAATCCCGACGACCTGTCAAACTGAACAACGATTCAAATTTTCTGCCACTTCTTGTAGCTTCCTACACACCAGTTTGAGACACTGGTTGAATTCTTCTTCCACCACATCAGCTACATCTACACTTTGTGACTCAGTCTCTAGCGCATTGCAAAGGGTACTTTTGGTCATATAGTGAGTTTAAATTTCTTCATAGTCCATTGACATATGGAGTGTCGCAGAAATGAAAAGTTATAAGCTACATTGTAGATTTTATTAGCTAATTTTGTGTTGAGTTTCTACCAGATGATGCACAGGGAGAGACGAGAGGGAAACTTCTGCGTTTTTTTTTTTAAATAGAAGAAATTTCTAAGTTCCTCCCTCTTCTGATAAGTTGACCTTTTTTTCTATTGCTTCGTGGCGAGACCGTCAAGGCTGTTCTGTTTCCGCTCTTTGTCCCCTGCTGCTACGGCGCGCTACTGATTTTGAACACTTCATCAACAGTCCCGTAAGGGTCCCAAAACTGTTTTGCAAGCAGCATCATTCGCAGACGTATTGCGGTTTCCCAGACATCAACGAATCGAAGCCTAGCATTTGCTATGCCTAGTTTCTCAACTCTTTCCTAGTATTCGCCAAAGTCAGCTATACAATCGAACAGCTACACGTCCAGAGAAACGAGGAGCACATCTGCGGTCAAGACCGTTACTTTTCGCACGGATATAATTCCAGTTTCGATAGCAAAAATATGTGTTCCTTTTTTCACAAGTTCCCTCTTCTCGTTAGAGATAAATTGTTATTCAGCCCCGAGACATTTGTCTCTTCCCCTTCACTGGATAGGGAAGTTTCGGCGCTACAATCGGATTAAAAGCGAAAGTTCGTGTCAAGCCCTGGCCACACACAGCGCTTTAAAAACTTTTCCTGCGAGGGCTTAATCTGACTGGATATTTCAACATCGGAGGTTCCGTTTTGCCCGAGAAACTGCGCGTGGCCATAAATATTTCCCCACCAGTTCCTCCGGCAGACATTTTGCACCAACCCTTCTCCATAGCGATTTAAAAGTTACAAGCTGTGTAGGTGTCGGCCGTAAGCTCCGGAGTGCCAGATGCGAGTGGGGTGGGGGAACGAGAGAGAGAGCGGACAGGGCTCTACATCGCTCGGAAAATAGAGGGTGAGAAATGGCGGATCCCAACTTTAACAGAAATTGTACCACCACAGTAGGTACCGTCGGTGGTACCTCGGCGAAATACATTTTTGTGATTTTATGGGTCGGGAGGGTGACATGCAGATACGAACTACTCTTACTAGTTTCTTTGATTAATGCTTCGAGTGTATTTCGATATTTTTCAAAGTACAACCGTTCTTTTACGCTACTGAACAGGATGTCAACAGAGATAACGTAAGCAGTGTTGGGCTAAACTGTGACTTTCCAATGTCAGAGATTTCTATGAACGCTGTTTTTTCGGTAAGTACGATTTTTAACTGCGACTTGTCACGGTTTAAAATGACATTTGACAAATTCACAACATTTGTACCGTCGCAATCTACCGACATTGAAATGCCATTCCTGCGATTTATCAAGGTATACGTTACGCTCTGATTAGTCACTAACAGACACTGGAAAGTTTATCTGCTGACTGGTATATCCGGTCATGTGAACAGTGCCACTCCAACGGAAGTTGCAAAGTGGGCAAACTACTTCAACATGGCCTCATTGAAATTATTATTCCATTTGAGAAGTATGATAATAATGAGAAATACACTGTGGGTTGACGTGGAAAACTCCATTCTACCTTGTAAAAACCGTACCATATCCATAAATTTTCTGTCGTATAGTTATTCATCTACGTCTACATGACTGCTCCGCAGTTCACAATTACTAGCTGAAACAGGGCTCAACCAACCACGTTCAAGCTATTTCCTTACCGTTCCAATCGTGAACAGCGCGTGGGGAAAACGAACACTAACAAATTTCCGTGAGAGCTCTGACTTCTCGTAGTTTAATATTATAATCTTTTCTCTATATGTAGGTGGGCTCCACCAAATATTTTCGCGTTCGGAGGAGATAGATGCTGACTGAAATCTCGTGGAAAGGTCCTGCCACAAAGAAAAATGCCGTCATTTTAGTGATTGCCAGCCGAACTCGCGTATTATGTCAGTGGCACTTTGTCCCCTATTTCGCTATGATAAGAGACGAGCTGCCTTCCTTGAACTTTTTCGACGTGTTCCGTCAATGCAATTTGATGTGCATCCCACACCGCGCAGCAGTTTTCCAGAAGAGAACGGACAAGCGTAGTGTTGACCTGTTGCATCTTCTAAGCGTCCTACCAATAAAATTGTGGTATTTCGTTAGTCTTTCCCACATAATTATCTCTGTGTATTTAGTTCAAATCAGCGTGGGAAATTTAGCGCATTCCTTTTAGTACTTACACAGATGACTTCACACTATTCTCTATTTAGAGTTGACTGAAATTTTCTGTTGTGTACATAGTTCCGCGTAGTCAGCGCGTACACAATTTTCCCACTAGAGCGCGCCCCGCTAAGCACAACAGCGCAGGCGCAGCGCTCGTCCGTCTCCGCACTACGAGATGGCGCTGTCATAGAGACGGACCAAATTCTGCTTTCGCCGATCCGCGTATTAATATGTAACGCAGCCAATGAGATTGCTGCTAACGTAGAACCATTTCTTCTCGCGGATCACACTCGCGCAGTGATACCTGAACGCGTGAGGTATTATAACGAGTGTACAGACCTCCGATTAGTCAGTCTGTATTTGTCTGCACCAGTCGGTACCAGTCTGCATTTGTCTGTACCAGTCTATAGTCAAGTTTCAGTCTGCGCCTAATAAGATTATCATATTCCTGTACATAACCATGAAGAGAAATGTATTGACACTTTGTTAAGTATCAGAGACATGTGAGAATAAGATTAACGTACCAAGACCAAAGGAACTTCAGATTGTCAATTGTAAACAGCATCCCGAATCAAGTTACGTAATGTTTATCCTTTTTATTATTTTAATAAATATGTGTGAAAGTTAATCAAGTTCTGTTTAAAGTTGGTCACCGTCAATCTGCTACTCTAAGCGTGCAAGTGGCATTTCTATCGTCTGACCTAATGGCAGAAGATAAACACGCCACGATAAGGCCACGAGACATATTGCTGACTCTCGCCTACTTCGTTAGAGCGACAAGTCAAATAATCTGATGGTGTGTGTCCCGAGGGTCTTACAGTGCGCACACCACATTTTCACACCATTCAGATACGTTGTCTACGTAATTCTGCAATTTGTGTTGATCATCTGATAATTTTAAGAGAAGGTAAATTACAGCATCATCATCTGCAAACAATCGTTTGTACAGATTACGAACAGCAGACAGCCTGTATATCTTCCTTATTGATAAAGTCTTGATTATGTGTTTTAAGCTTAATGATATGCATGTGAAAAAAATGGGAAATACGTATATTCCAGTTAAAAATTCACGTTGGGGAATAGTTTACGCTGTAGAGCTCTTCCTCCTATCCGTTTCGTGAATATACTTTTATAAAAAAATTTGATAAAAGTTACGTTGTGGAACGCCCCACCCCCACCTTTCTAAACCATTCATTACGTCGATACTCTGCTGTTAAACATTTGGTGTAAGTTGCATTGCGGACACTCCCCCTTGCATTTTTTGTAGTCTATGTACGATAGGTGTGTGTAGCATGCACCAAAATACTCGTCGGAACCTTGTCCTCTAGTTTAGTTTTCATGAAGAAAAGTGTGTTAAGGGTGTTTAAATATGGTGCGAGCGTAGACATTAGGCTACGCTGTAGGTTCATAGGTTAGCACTCCAACTCTCAACTGAGTTATCGCCCTTGAACCTAACTCAGACCTCGGGCTACGCTACATAACCAGTATTTCATGGGGTTGGAGATCTCTAGCCAAACGTACCAGCGTTGCTATCGGGTAAAACAGTACGTGTAAAATTTTTCTTCGGGCGCGAGAAGAACGAAGTATGAACGACGGTCAACAGATGGCATACGAAGTCGACAGATACAATGCATAGATGCCACTTTTAGTTGCTACTAATAACTTCTAAGCCGGCCGGTGTGGCTGAGCGGTTCTAGGCGCTTCAGTCTGGAACCGCGGGACCGCTACGGTCGCAGGTTCGAATCCTGCCTCGGGCATGGATGTGTGTGATGTCCTTAGGTTAGTTACGTTTAAGTAGTTCTAACTTCTAGGGGACTGATGACCTGAGATGTTAAGTCCCACAGTGCTCAGAGCCATTTGAACCAACCTGACTTCTAACTTTGACTAAAATCGTAGCCAGATACCGTTCTTGCGAAAAATGAGGCTTCTCAGTCACTGTGATTTGTAATAGACACGTGATTTCTTGCCCATACCTAAGGTTGTCAGCAGAGAAGCAGTAACAAGATAATGCGTCGGTTATATTCAATGACTTCGCACCTGGGTCAGTTCCGAACTGTATCGAATTCTCTCCGGATGTCAAGAGTCATGGCATCAGCGTGGACGCTGCCACTTTACCATCCTCTGGTTGTTGTGGGCTGTGCGTTACGAATCGCAGTAAACACTCGGGTGTGTGATTCGGAAGCGTCCGTCTTCCTACACGGATATGAAACTTCCGCCTAAAATGTAATACGCTGGAACGCAAAATGAGCCACCCACTTTACCCCTGTCGCCTCGGATATTATGTCGCGTCCCAAACTGTTGGGACCCGTGGCCGTTTACGAGTGTTTTACGGCAAAATGTAAATATCCCCCGGCAGTCGAGTGCTGCGCTTTCCCTGCACAGCATCTAATCTGTTCAGTCTGTGTACTCTGTCTGGACGGGGGCGTTGAAGAGGGCCTCGTAAAAGCCAAGTGGTTGGCTGGCTCTTCTCTCTGGCCTCGCTTTAACGACAGGCCAGCGAGCCCGCCCACTACCTGACGCCAGATCGACACCACAAGCGCCGTCATAAAGCCCCGTGGCTCCCGCAACAACTCTGTCTCCGCAGGGGACATATTCAAAGTGTTGCAGACGATTAGCAGAGTGTCATGTCGAAGGTGGACACTACAAACTGGTAAAACAAACTTAGTTGCTTTATATGAATGAGTCTCTAAAGGCCGTGCGGTTCTAGGCGCTTCAGCTTGGAATCGCGTGACCGCTACGGTCGCAGGTTTGAATCCTGCCTCGGGCATGCATGTGTGTGATGTCCTTAGGTTTAAGTTAGGTTTAAGTAGTTCAAGTTCTAGGGGACTGATGACCTCAAAAGTTAAGTCCTATCGTGCTCAGAGCCATTTGAAGTCTCTAAAGGTGTTATGGAGTGCGCGCTGTGTTGTGACTTCCGGTGCCGCACTGTGACTCGAAATCGGAGTCTTGCTTTCCGTGGGCTATTCTCTTATCACATTTTGACCTTCTTTCCAACATCAGTGAATCGCTGCTCAAAGCTATCAATGCCACAGGGTATGCAATGAATTACGAGGGGCGTTCCGTAAGTAAAGCTACACATTTTTTCTCGGCTATTTCGGTTGGCAAAATGCAGAATTTGTTGCGGAGCGTAGTAAAATATTCCTGCTTGTGCACCTATAGTTTCATGAAGTTCTGATTGGTGGCGGCACTATACGTAGGATTCAAAATGGGGTCTGTAACGCAGATATGTTCCAAGCAGAGAGCTGTCACTGAGTTTCTTTTGGTGGAAAACCAGAGCATCGCAGATATTTACAGGAGCTTGCAGGATGCCTATGGAGACCTGGCAGTGGACAAAAGCACGGAGAGTCGTTGGGTGAGGCATTACTGCAACAAGGCCTCGCAAATCTGTCCAGTGCATCGCGTGCCGACTGGCCGCACACAATTGTGACCCCAGCAGTGCTAGAACGTGCGCACATTCTTATCGGAGGTGATCATAACTTTATTTGCTCTATTTAGGCCTCCAAAGGTATATTTGGATTTATTTTTTCGGGGCTACTTTATTTTTTGACTCTTTAAGTCCGTAAAATCACCGGAAACCTTTTTCAAACTCACATTTCAAATCGAGCGATTTTCTTGCGGTCCACAGTTTTATTGTCCCTTCACATCCATGCAGAACTTTGGGAAATAGCAATAGTTAAGGCATTTTTATTTTGGTCACTAGTGAAGACTTTTTTCCGTTTAGCACATTGCTTAATTTAATTGTAATTTGGAAATTTGTGGTAACTTCCTACGGGACGAAATTGCTGAGGTCATCGGTCCCTAGGCTTACACACCACTTAAAACCTAAAGTAACTTACGCTAAGAACAATACACACACACACACACACACACACACACACACTCACACACACACACAGGTCCGACGAAGAACTCGAACCACCGAAGGGCGGAGCTGCACGAATCGTGGGAAGGCGCCTCACACATCGCGGGTAGCTTTTTCATGTGGTATCGACCTCCTTATTTAATGTTCCAAATCATGTACCGGATGGTTGTACTCGAAGTGCATCTAAGCGCCGGCCGGAGTGGCCGAGCGGTTCTAGGCGCTACAGTGTGGAAGCGTGCGACCGCTACAATCGCAGGATCGAATCCTGCCTCGGGCATGGATGTGTGAGATGTCCTTAGGTTGGTTAGGTTTAAGTAGTTCTAAGTTCTAGGGGACTGATGACCTCACACGTTACGTTCCATAGCGCCCAGAGCCATTATTTTGCATCTAAGTACAGAGCTACAGTGTAGGCTATAATTATACTATGGTACCAAAACTTGGCAGATATTCTTAAGGGTTAAGGTGACCCCATTTACGCTGGAACAAAAAAATAGCTCCAATTTTGGCCAACAGGTGCAGATCTCGCACTGTGAATGTAGGAAAGACGTATAAATATTTTTCCATGCGTAGTGCTTTAGGACCGGCACATGGGCAGAAAAAGTCGAACGAGTGAGCAGGCGTAATGTTGACGTTGTTGCGAACCGCCGCTTGCACAATTTGTTCAACATGACCACCGGAGACGTACAGGAAATGATGTACAGCGTCATACTTGCACATGATGGCCAAGATTGGAACTAATTTTTTTCCAGTGTAAATCGGTTCCGCTTTAGCACATTAGAATACCTACCAAGTTTCGCTGCCATACGACAATTACAGCCCACACTGGACCTTTGTGAGTGCCTTGACTTCAATTATAACCACTTGATATATACCGGTTGATCAAAAAGTCAGTATATATTTGAAATCTGAATAAATCACGGAATATTGTAGATAGAGAGGTACAAATTGACACACATGCTTGGAATGACATGGGGTTTTATTAGAACCAAAAAAATACAAAAGTTCAAAAAATGTCCAACAGATGGCGCTTCATCTGATCAGAACAGCAATAATTAGCATAACAAAATAAGACAAAGGAAAGGTGATGTTCTTTACAGGAAATGCTCAATATGTCCACCATCATTCCTCAACAATAGCAGTAGTCGAGGAGTAATGTTGTGAACAGCACTGTAAAGCATGTCCGGAGTTATGGTGAGGCATTGGCGTCGGATGTTGTCTTTCAGCATCCCTAGAGATGTCGGTCGATCACGATACACTTGCGACTTCATGTAACCCCAAAACCAACAATCTCACGGACTGAGGTCTGGGGACCTGGGAGGCCAAGCATGACGAAAGTGGCGGCTGAGCACACGATCATCACCAAACGACGCGCGCAAGAGATCTTTCACGCGTCTAGCAATATGGGGTGGAGCTCCATCCTGCATAAACATCGTACGTTCCAGCAGGTGTTTATCAGACAGGCTGGGGATGATGCGATTCTGTAACATATGCGCGTACCTCTCACCCGTCGCGGTAGCAGTTACAAAACCAGAATCGCGCATTTCCTCGAAGAAAAAAGGCCCGATAATGGTAGATGTGGTAAATCCAACCCATACCGTGACTTTCTCGTCGTGCAATGGAGTTTCCACGATAGTTTTAGAACTTTCGGTAGCCTCGCAGCGTGAAATGAGCTTCGTCGGTCCACAACACGGTACTCAACCAATCGTCATCTTCCGCCATCTTTTGAAACGCCCACACCGCAAATGCCCGCTTCACTAAATCGCCAGGTAACAGTTCATGATGCCGATGGATTTTGTAAGGATAGCATCGGAGGGTACGCCTAACTGCCAACCAAACAGTAGTGTATGGAATGCTGGTGCGACGTGCGATTGCACGAGCGCTGACTTCCCCGTGCATAGACGAACCCGCTACAGTCTCCATTTCTTCCTGAACTGTCTCACCAGCATTACGCCTTGTGCCCGGTCGGCCACTACGGGGTCTATCGTCTAAAGAACCCGTGGCTTCGAACTTCGTAATCATTCTCGCCATAGCTGCATTTGGCAACGGACCTTTATCCGTTCGAATCCCCTTCCTATGGCGATAGGATCGTAACGCTGAACTAGCACATTCCCCATTCTGGTAATACAGCTTCACTAAAAGCGCCTTTTCAGGTAACGTCAACATGCTGCGACTGCTGGCGCATCTGATTCTTTCTCTCATTCCAGCTACTTTTACACACGATTGTCATGCGCAGTCACTGACGTTTTGCCGTCCAGCACCATCTGTCGGACATTTTGTGAACTTTTTTTTTTTTGTTTTACAAAACCCCATGTCATTCCAAGCATGTGTGTCAACTTTTACCTCTCTATCTACATTATTCCATGGTTTATTAAGTTTTCAAATTTATACTGACTTTTTGATCAGCTGGTATTTATCGACTTCGTTAATGACTTGTCTGTCTATCCCCAAGTTCCTTAGTTTTTATTTATGTTGCCAAAATTTTGCCGGCAGCGGTGGCCGTGCGGTTCTAGGCGCTGCAGTCCGGAACCGCGGGACTGCTACGGTCGCAGGTTCGAATCCTGCCTCGGACATGTATGTATGTGATGTCCTTAGATTAGTTAGGTTTAAGTAGTTCTAAGTTCTACGGGACTGATGACCTAAGATGTTAAGTCCCATAGTGCTCAGAGCCATTTTTTTTTGCCAAAATTTCTGTATTTTTCTTCAATTTACCAACAGGCCAGCTTTTTTCACTTTCTTATCCCATTTTTTTCCAGCAAACTTTTAGTGTCTTCATCAGTGTCTGCTATAGGTAAGTGTTGTGTAATCTGAATATCTTAAATTTGTTGCGCAGACATGATGCATATATGATACAACACTCACAGCAGGCAGTGATGCAGACATTAAAAACATTCTGGACGTTTTACAAGCGGAGTGAAATCATCCCTTACTTCATTCACGCATGTATATATTCGCAAAAGGAATAGGCTAGCTACTTCGGCGTATTTACACTTACTTTCATTAGAATAATGCAGCATGACTCTTACACCAAATTTTTAAAACTTAAAGAATTTAAACAGCTTCCAAAGACCACAGTTTTTAAAATGGGGAGGGGGGGGGGGGGGGGAACCAACAGAGTTATTTTGTTTCTATTTCTTAGGCAACCAGTTTCGACGTTACATTACACCATCTTCAGGCCTGCGTATATCGAGTACCTCACGTGTTGGAAACCAATACAGCACTGTCAACTGGTATCGTGAAGATTTATTTCCCACGGGGCAATATCAAACTTAATCTCAAACTGCTTTTAAGAGATTTTTAGTGCGCATTCAGATTGGTACATCTAGTGCTAATTTCTCTGCCACTGTAATAAATAACGCCGGCCGCGGTGGCCGAGCGGTTCTAAGCGCTTCAGTCCGGAACCGCGCGAGTGCTACGGTCGCAGGTTCGAATCCTGCCTCGGGCATGGATGTGTGTGATGTCCTTAGGTTAGTTAGGTTTAAGTAGTTCTAAGTTCTAGGGGACTGATGACCTCAGATGTTAAGTCTCATAGTGCTCAGAGCCATTTTTGTAATAAATAACGATTATAATTACATACCTCAACAGTTTTCTTACACTTAGCATTTCGCTTTAAAGGTGACCAAAAAAACTGGAGCGCCAATTTTGGCAAATGTAATCATGTTCTGATGTTTCTAGTACAGGTATCTTGAACAGAAAAGCAGGGTGGCTTGTTTGTTATATTAAATGATCGTGTTTATCTGTGTAAAATGGACCAGAATGTATTACGCACACGTCCATTTTTTAGTATGAAAAAACTTTTGAAGAATTTAACTAACACAGCTCTGTAGAACATACGAAATTATGTTTTGCTCCAGCTGAATAAATATGTTTCAAACAGTCCCCCTCTTGATAATCACATTCCTCAACTGAGAAAAAAGATGTGCTCGTTTAGTATTTCAAAATAAGGCTGGGTCATGAAGTGAGACTCCACACTGAGAAGCCACATCATGCTCTGAGAGAAGTTTCCACATGAAAATAATTTATTTAGTAACCAATGATTTTGTGTTAACTTTGATAATAGAATTACATACATTCGTGGTGGCACCTACTCGTACAACTGCAGAAGTCAAGTCACCAACAGCTGGACTGTAGTTTTTGTGTTTCTCTGAGAGAAATAAATTAATGAAGTTGGGTGCCATTCTCCACACTTTCTCTGTACCTTTCTTAAACTTTGATGCTGACAAGTGAGAAATTGGTGCCTTATATTTGTTTCATTGTGTAGCTCATAATATCAGTTTCCAAATTTCGATGCTTTAGAGCTATGTTATCAACAGAATTTTTAAGATGACTGAATTATTTTTCCTTCTTCGCTCTCATACAGTGTTTCTACAGCAGCAAACAACTGGACTAAATAAAACTGATTCTAAAAGATTTGTGTTAAGAGATACAGTTATAAGTTTCCACCGTACAAGGACATAAGTTTAGCATAAATGCTGTTTTTCTATGCCGCCAATACTCATAAATTAACTGTTTGTATTATTATCATCAGTTCTTACATATATCTATTAGGTTCATTGCTGAATTAAGAAATCTGTTAAACTTTTTGACACAAGGCAAAGGAGAATAAAATTTCATTCACCGGAAAGCATTTTCCCCTGAAAACTTAGCAGAAAAGACAGCAGCCTTGATTCTCTTACACATATCATACAGTCTACTTCAGGTCCTAAAGAAGTTGAATGCACCTCTGTAAAACTAGTAATAATCCTGATAAGCAGAGGCTGTTTACCTAATAACCTATTGTCCTGTGAGACAAGGCACTTAAAATGAATCTAGTGGTTTTTTTTTTCCAACAGAAGTGAACAGCAAGATTATGGTGTAAAGCAGATAACGGTAAACTGTGCAGAATGCTTTTTAAGACGCTTGGAGTTCGTCACGCCCTTTCCAACACATGTAGTCCTCAACGGTTTTTCTTGCAGACAACAGAAACAAGCTTCAGGTGAAATATGATGTTCACAGTCACAACACAATACATACAAAGTAATCTTCATGTTCACTTTGGCTTTTTGCCATGTGTCCGGAGTGGAGTTATGGATGTTCCTACAAAGGTATGGTAATGAACAAGCTCTCATCTAATATAAAGGAAGAAATGAGAAATTCCTACCGATTTAAACGAAAAATTGACTTAATTAACCACTCGTTCTGGAAATTATCTGAAGACATAAATTAAAGGATTAAAAAGTTTTTCCAGTTACATGGCAGGTAAAAGTGTTCGTTGCGAAGCTATATGTGAAATAGTAATTTGATAAAATAAGCTGTAATGAAGTAAATATCAAGTTACCACCAGGAGATAACAAGCAACTGTTTAGTATAACTGTAGAGGCAAAACCTTCTTTCGAAATTGTAACTCCTGTCTTTTTTTTTGAAATTTTCTTCGTTAAATTCAGCGAATGTAGACATGAATAGTACTAATCAATACAATGGTAGGTAGTTTGATGTTAACACAAATACAGATTAAGGTCCACAATTTGCTTGTCTTTTGTTAACGTAAATCTAGACTCATTCTTCGTCCCTGAAGGTTCTTGATGGGATTTTGTCTCAGATGAGATTTTGCGCTCTGTGCTAGAAACAGAAGTAATGACTTCCATATATATCCTTTCCAAGTAATTGCACAGATGTTTCCATGAGTTGAAAGTTAGGACGTATGTTGCTCCCTGTAAAAGTCGATGAAAGACTAAAGATTTTAAGAGTACAGAACGTTAACATCTAACTATCTACAGCAGTTTCCTCCATAATCAACATTTTCTAATATATTATGATTGTTTCTATATTTGCTTTCGGTTCAGAAAAAGGCATAATATATAGGTGATTACTTTGTGTAAAAATCAGACTTTATGGACGTAAACTGATTTAATTTCTTGTACAAGCATAAGAAAGCATGTCAAACGGATTGCTGAGAAATCGCCTAAGAAATATACCTTCTATGTTGTCTTTTATTTCCGTGGAAGCGGTGGAGTAAAAGATTCAATGTGCAACAGAAACAGGTATTGCCTGAAGAGCTATTAATTCTGTTGCTTGTAAACAGAACTGTGAGTACGTCTCACCCGGGCACGCGTCGACACGATAACCATCGCAATTATATTAGGAATTTCGGAGAAATTGGGATAAGTGCACTATTCCATTCGTTTCTCATTTACATATATACTCTCCCTTTGGCGTCAAGTGTGTGCATCGTGATATGGCAGTAATAGTAATGCTTTTGCTCAACGGTGTATCTCCATTATTTTTCCTGTAGTTACTGATAATCACGAAAAATTGTCTGTTCCTACACGGTTGGCATCATAAATTCTTCGCAGTCACTCGTGCCACACGTGTTATCCAGGAAATCAGTTCGTTTTACCAGTTGTTTACGAGTTGTTTCGAAGCGGCAAGGCATCGCCACTTCGATACTGACACTGCAGAGCAAGGGGACTACGCTAACGAACGTTTTCCGATAAATATTATATTAAAGCAACGTTCGTTTGCGGAAAATGACGGCTATTTAATGCGAGCCGCAAATAGGAACTAATGGCCCCGTAACGTCATTACGTATTCGGCGCGAGCTCTCAACGATTACGGTGGGGCTGTTAGCAGCTGTTACTGGCGGTCCGGCCAGTGCAGAGAACCGCTTTACACGGAATTACGCTCTGCACTCGGTTCCGCCATCGCAGAGAACTGTTACAAACCAGAGCGGCGTACCCCGAACGCAGACACGTCGCCCTACTGAAATCACTTTTACTTGCCCTGGTTGCAAGGGTCGGACAATAATATTGAAATGAAGTGACGCAGTTTGGGAGACTCTACTGGTCTCATACAGATATGATTTTATCTACATTACTGGCCATTAAAATTGCTACGCCACGAAGGTGACGTGTTACAGACGCGAAATTTAACCGACAGGAAGGAGATGCTGTGTTATGCAAATGATTAGCTTTTCAGAGCATTCACACTAGGTTGGCGCAGGTGGCGACACCTACAACGTGCTGACTTGAGGAAAGTTACCAACCGATTTCTCACACACAAACAGCAGTTGACCGGCGTTTCCTGGTGAAACGTTGTTGTGATGCCTCGTGTAAGGAGGAGAAATACGTACCATCACCTTTCCGACTTTGATAAAGGTCGGATTGTAGCCTATCGCGTATCGCGACATTGCTGCTCGCGTTGGTCGAGATCCAATGACTGTTAGCAGAATATGGAATCGGTGGGTTGAGGAGGGTAATACGGAACGCCGCGCTGGATCCCAACGGTCTCGTATCACTAGCAGTCGAGATGACAGGCATCTTGTCCGCATGGCTGTAACGGATCTTGCAGCCACGTCTCGGTCCCTGAGTCAACAGATGGGCACGTTTGCAAGACAACAACCGTCTGCACGAACACTTCGACGACGTCTGCAGCAGCATGGACTATCAGCTCGGAGACCATGGCTGTGGTTAACCTTGACGGTGCATCACAGACAGGAGCGCCTGCGATGGTGTACTCAACGACGAACCTGGGTGCACGAATGGCAAAACTCATATTTTCAGACGAATCCAGGTTCTGTTTACAGCATCGTAATGGGCGCATACGTGTTTGGCGACATCGCGGTGAACGCACATAGGAAGCGTGTATTCGTCATCGTCATACTGGCGTATCACGCAGCGTGATGGTATGAGGTGCCATTGGTTACACGTCCCTGTCACCTCTTGTTCGCATTGAGGGCACTTTGAACAGTGGACGTTACATTTCAAATGTGTTACGACCCGTGACTCTACCCTTCATTCGATCCCTGTGAAACCCTACATTTCAGCAGGATAATGCACGACCGCATATTGCAGGTCCTGTACGGGCCTTTCTGGATACAGAAAATGTTCGACTGCTGCCCTGGCCAGTACATTCTCCAGATCTCTCACCAATTGAAAATGTCTGGTCAATGGTGGCCGAGCAACTGGCTCGTCACAATTTGCCAGTCACTACTCTTGATGAACTGTGGTATCGTGTTGAAGCTGCATGGGCAGCTGTACCTGTACACGCCATCTCAGCTCTGTTTGACTCAATTCCCAGGCGTATCAAGGCCGTTATTACGGCCAGAGGTGGTTGTTGTGGGTACTGATTTCTCAGGAACGCCATATGTCGTTATTCCCACAAAATAGTGACAAGTTCAGGGAACGAAGCTGAAGCTGGATAACGATCATGCACCCTTCTCTCCAACATACACCACAAAGGCTGGATAGTACTGAGACCTAGTGACAGTGGGGGTCAGGATAGATGCGACAGTTCAACCTCGTCTCCCACAAAGCCAATGATGCGAGAGGTGCGAACAGGGACAATGTAGTCTTGAAACACAGCTTCGCCACTGTAGAAGAAACATTGCACCATGTGATACACCTAATCTGCGAAGCCTTAGCAGAGTACCTTGCAGAGTAACCATGGGGCCCATTGGATACCACGACATGGGTACCCAAATCAAAACCGAACCCAAATCTCCAGATGTAAGACACTCAGATCGAAACCAAACGTTCTGTGTAGATAGAGAATCAACCAAAACACCTATTTAGTTCATGCAATGTGCTGTCGTACAGTAGAACATGCTTAAACAATAAATAAATAATAGGTACAGAGCTTAGGAAAGGCGCTTCTGTGAGTAACTAGTTCCGTAGATCTCGTGTGGGTGAGTAGGTAGCGGGTGAAGTCGTCGCGCCCGAGTTCTCGCATTCAGACCCCGCCGATGAAAATTCGTCTTGTCCGGTTACACGTTAATCTGTTATGTGGGACAACATTTTCCTCACATGCAAAAGGACTTTTCGGAATTCGTAGCAATGTTCTTCTGACAGTCTGTTTTCGCTTCCTTAGTTGAAAGCAGCAAACCTATAGAGTACATTTTATGGATAGGCGTAGTGTTCTGTCGGACATGTGCGACAGAACAGACACTACTCGTGATGAAGCAGCTAGTGCATTTGTAGTTTCACATGGTAACCAGAAACTATCTGAACACTAGAGTGAAGAAACACTTATATCACATGTGAGGAAGTATTAATAGATCCAAATAACACTTTATTGCATAATAAAGAAAAAAAATTGTTATTTAGATGGGGACCCAGGACCCTTAGTCCGACGATCAATTGCTCTACTAACTTCCCCACGGAAGCTACATGTATTACTTACATTTATGCTATTCCTGTGCTCCGTAGTTCTGGAAAGCCAAACGCACTGACAGATATTTACACGAAAACTCCAACCACAACCAACAACACGAACGGGTGTCGTTAAAAGTATTGTCGTTAGAACCGAAACAATTTTCACGCTGCAACTCCTACGCGCTGAATTAAAATATGAGTAGTAAAAATGTTCAAATGAGTGTGAATTCCTAAGGGACCAAACTGCAGAGGTCATCGGTCTCTAGACTTACACACTACTTAAACCAATTTAAACTAACTTATGCTAAGAACAACACACACCTATGCCCGAGGGAGGACTCGAACCTCCGGCGGGAGGGGCCGCGCAAATCTGTGACATGGAGCCTCAAACCACGCAGCCACTCCGCGCGGCTATCTGGAGTAGGTTTATTAGAAAAAAGGATCTGAAGATGATTCAGGGACATCGAAACCACTTGTACTACAAATAAACCTATTACCTGTTTGGTTAAATAAGTATACAGAGTTCTCCAACCAAGTAAGAGTAGGCCGAAAGGCAAGGATAAAAAACAACGATGAGAGAACACTGTTGCTGGTCGTTTACTAAAAACGTAACTGATCAGATTTTACAGAAACATAATATAATATATTCCACGGTCTGAAATTTTTAAAGGATAAGCGCCCTCCTCTGTCAGCATGCAGGGGCGTGGTGTGTATTACTGAATGCAGGTGTAGCGAAGTCTACAGTGAAAATACAAAAAAAATGCTTGAGTTCACAACTGAAGGAGAACAAGAATGTAGTCGATTGAGGAACATAGAAAAATCAGCTCAAGCCGAGCATGCTTTTCAGTCAGGAAACAATGAACTTTTCCGAATCCAAAATTTTGAGTAAAATGACTGTGTTGTCGTTTATTTTTCAGTAGCAATTGCACATTTTTTATAGTGAAAGTAGTTTCGCTGTCCCTGGATCATCTTCAGATCTCTCGAGTTGCATCGCAGCCAGTCGCGTCTGTATCAGAACCATAGACGCGGCGAGTTTCTGAAGCAAGTATAAGGGGCGTTCAAAAAGTTTCCGTCCGAAGGCCGGACGGTCCATAATCGATTGGCTGATCGGGAAAAATCGCCGTGAACGCTGAGGCAATCGTCCCGCCGACGCACAAGTTGGAAGATACCCGTTTGGTACAACACCTTGTCCTGCTGTGGGAGTAGGTCCTACCTGCCTGCTGCTCGTTCTCGTCCGACAGGAATCATCGATCCTTCACCGCCTTTTTTTAAGGGACCCATGTTGTGATTAACCGTATGGGGAGAGATCGTAACCACAGCTCGTGTCTTACACTCTAGTTGGTGCAACTTCTGCATTACGACATTTGCGATATGGGGACGTGCGTCACCATGAAGCAGGAGCACTCCTCTCAGTTTTAGATGGACATGCAGCCACATACATATTTTTCATTCCCCGATGGATGTCTCCCGGTGTTTTTCCTTCGACAGGCAAGAAAAGAATAACAGCATGTTGGTCGTGT
Organism: Schistocerca americana; assembly: GCF_021461395.2. Classification (NCBI taxonomy): domain Eukaryota; kingdom Metazoa; phylum Arthropoda; class Insecta; order Orthoptera; family Acrididae; genus Schistocerca; species Schistocerca americana. The sequence goes on from NC_060126.1 coordinate 442,918,993, forward strand.
TTCGATGGGTCTGATAATAACACCGCCATAGTTCACGTTTCCGCACGTTGGAAATACGCAAATGCCACATTAACCGTTTGCCTACTTGTCGGTGATTGTACACCCGCATCGGAATCGCGCAAAGTTACATATGAGCCGCAACAATACCCTAAAACACGCTGGAATAACACCTTCAAATGGAAACTTTTAGATTCCCCTTATTTGTCGTACTATCATATAATGTACAACAACGAATACAAAATAAACGGCGTATTAAGATTGTTTTAAATATCAATCCGATTACTGATTGCTCGTGACGAATACAGTGCGGTCACAAAACTCATGGGATACCTCCTAATATGGCGTCGGGTCTCCTCTTGCCCGGCGTGGTGTAGCAACTCGACGTAGCGTGGACTCAACAAGTTGTTGGAAGTCCCTTCCAGAAAAATTGAGCCATGCTGCCTCTATAGCCGTCCATGATCGTGAAAGTGTTGCTGGTGTAGGATTCTGCGCACGAACTGACCCCTCGAATATTTCCTATAAATGGTCGGGCGATATCGGTGGCTAACTCATTTGCTCGAATTGTATAGAACGCTCTTCGAACCAATCGCGGACCATTGTGGCGCGGTGACGTGGTGCGTCGTCATCCATAAGATTTCCATCGTTGTTCAGGCTGCAAATGGTGTCCAAAACCCAGGACACAGTCCATTCCAAGTAAATACAGCTCACACCATTAAGGAACCACCACCAACACGCTCAGAGTCTTGTTGGCAACTGCGGTCAAGGGTTTTCCCGGGCCTGCGCCAGACTCGAACCCTGCCATCAGCTCTTACCAACTAGAATCGAGACTCAACAGACCGAACCATAATTTCCACTCGTCTAGGGTCCGATCGATACGTTCACGAGTCCAGAAGAAGCGATGCCGTGCTGTTAGCAAAGACATTTGCAGCAGTCTTCTGCTGACATAGCCCGTTAAAGCCAAATTTCCCCACACTGTCCTAACGGATACGTTCTTTGTAAGCCCCACATTGATTTCTGCGGTTATTTCACGCAGTATTTCTTGTCTGTTAGCACCGACGTCTCAAACGGTGCTGTTCTCGGTCGTTAAGTGGAGGTCATCGGCCACTCTGTCGTCCATTATGAGAGATAATGCCTGAAAAGTGGTATTGGCGGCACGCTCTTGACACTGTGGAGCATGAAATACTGAATTCCTTAATGATTTCCAAAATGGAATGTCCCACGCATCTCGCTTCCAACTTACATTCCGCGTTCAAAGCCTGTTATTTCCGGTTGCGTGGCCATAATGATGTCTGAAGCCTTTCCACATAAATCACCTGCGTACAAATTACAGTTCCGCCAGTGCACTGCCCTTTTATACCTCGTGTGCGTGATATTACCGCAATCTGTAGGAGTGCAGATCGCTACCCCATGAGTTTTATCTGCGGTGATGACATCATATCTTTGACAGATGACACTTCTAAAGTTAATCTTATCTTTGGCGAGGATTATCTCTGGCGACCATATTCCACAGTATGTTTGTCGTTCTCTGACATAACCCACCAGGGTAGCCGAGAGCGCTAACGCGCTGCTTCCTAGACTCGGGTAGACGCGCCGGCCTCAGATCGAATCCGCCCGGCGGATTAACGACGAGGGTCGGTGTGCTGGCCATCCTGGATGTGGTTTTTAGGCGGTTTTCCACATCCCGCTAGGTGAATACCGGTCTGGTTCCCACGTTCCGTCTCGCTTACAAGCGTCGCAGACATTTGAAACACGTCCGCACTATTTCACGATTTATTCTAGACGCATACAGTTGGGGTACACTGATTCCATCCTGGGGGAGGTATGGGTTGGCGGCAGGAAGGGCATCCGGCCATCCCTATAATAAACCATTGCCAAATCCGTTGTAACCACGCCGACCCTGCGGGACTATGGCGTAAGCGAAAGAAGAAGAAGTTTGTTGTTCTCTGACATCGGACGCGTCACTGAAAAATACTCAAAGAGCTCAGGAGCACCTCTGAAGAAATGTTAGGAGCGAAATGGATTCATGGACCACAACCATACGTCTGTTTTTTTTTTTTTTTTTTTTTTTTTGTTTTTTTTTTTTTTTTTTTGCGGCTCACCATGCTACTCTATCCTGTGCAAGCTTCTTCATATCCCAGTACCTACTGCGACCTACAAATGTTTGAATCTGCTTAGTGTATTCATCTCTTGGTCTCCCTCTACGATTTTTACCCTCCACGCTGCCCTCCAATACTAAATTGGTGATCCCTTGATGCCTCAGAACATGTCCTACCAACCGATCCCTTCGTCTTGACAAGTTGTGCCACAGACTTCTCTTTTCCCCAATTCCATTCAATACCTCCTCATTAGTTATGTGATCTACCCATGTAATCCTCAGCATTCTTCTGTAGCACCACATTTCGAAAGCTTCTATTCTCTTCCTGTCCAAACTATTTACCGTTCATGTTTCACTTCCATACATGGCTACACTCCATACAAATACTTTCAGAAATGACTTCCTGACACTTAAATCTATATTCGATGTTAACAAATTTCACTTCTTCAGAAACGCTTTCCTTGCCATTGCCAGTCTACATTTTATATCCTCTCTAGTTCGACCATCATCAGTTACTTTGCTCCCCACATAGCAAAACTCATTTACTACTTTAAGTGTCTCATTTCCTAATCTAATTCCCTCAGCATCACCAGACTTGACTACATTCCATTATCCTCGTTTTGCTTTTGTTGATGTTCATCTTACATCCTCCTTTCAAGACAGTGTTCATTCCGTTCAACTGGCCTTCCAAGTCCTTTGCTGTCTGTGACAGAATTACAATGTCATCGGCGAACGTTAAAGTTTTTATTTCTTCTCCACGGATTTTAATACCTACTCAGAATTTTTCTTTTCTTTCCTTTACTGCTTGCTCAATACACAGATTGAACAACATCGGGGAGAGGCTACAACTCTGTCTCACTCCCTTCCCAACCACTGCTTCTCTTTCATGTCCCTCGACTCTTATAACTGCCATCTGGTTTCTGTACAAATTGTAAATAGCCTTTCGCTCCTTGTATTTTACCCCTGCCACCTTCAGAATTTGAAAGAGAGTATTCCGGTCAACACAGTCAAACGCTTTCTCTAAGTCTACAGATGCTAGAAACGTAGGTTTTCTTTTCCTTAATCTAGCTTCTAAGATGAGTCGTAGGGTCAGTATTGCCTCACGTGTTCCAATATTTCTACGGAATCCAAACTGATTTTCCCCGAGGTCGGCTTCTACTAGTTTTTCCATTCGTCTGTAAAGACGCGTTAGTATTTTGCAGCTGTGGCTTATTAAACTGATTGTTCGGTAATTTTCACATCTGCCAACACCTGGTTTTTTTGGGATTAAGAACAACAACAAAAAAAAGGAACATTTCAAGGGTCATATTATGAAACCGTGTGAACAATGTCGAACAAGGTAGGAACATTTTTATCGTGTAAAAACTTGAGAGAGCAAGTTTCGGACACCCCCCCCCCTCCCTCCCCCGCGGTTCCAGACTAGCGCCGCCGCACGATATCGGCGGAAGTGCTGAAGGGGAACGTGGGTTGACGCCAAGTTTAGATTAGGGGTTCGCGGCGGGTGAGACGCCTGGCGCAGCGCCCTAAATCAGCTGCGACTGACGCGCCCTTTTAATTGGCCCCTAAATCAACTGGCCGCCCTCCGCCCTAAATCAGGATCGCACGGCGACCGCACAGAAGCCGCGACCCGGCCGCCGTGCGGCAGGAGACAGCGGCAGTGATGCGCGGCGCGCCGACGGCCCCGGACAAATCCGCAAATCACTGTGACACGCGCAAAGCCCAGGCCACCGGCAAAAATGTATCTGCGGTCGTGAATCGTCCACCTGACGATGAATCTTCCTCCATTCGTCACCTCGAGGGCCGTAAATCTTACTCGATGTTGCAAATGGTTAATAAAAATGCCATAACAGCCAGCGTCGTTTGTTTACGTCCCAGACCACCTGTCGGAGAAACAGAAGTGGAGTGGTCTTCTGTTCTTGGCCCTCTCTAACCCCCGAGCTTGCAACAGCTTTTAAAAAAAATGGTTCAAATGGCTCTAAGCACTATGGGACTGAACGTCTGAGGTCATCAGTCCGCTAGACTTAGAACTACTTAAACCTAAGGACAGCACACACATCCATGCCCGAGGCAGGATTCGAACCTGCGACCGTAGCAGCAGCGCGGTTTCGGACAGAAGCGTCTAGAACCGCTCGGCCACGCCGGCCGGCAACTTCTTTAAAGCTGTATCGATAATGCTGTAAGGTGTATGCTTCGCCGGCGATGGGCGAGGCATGACAGAATCTCTGACCAGAGAGTAGTTTATCGTTAGTTCTTGCTTGAAGCTAGTCTGCGCTTGTCTGCGCGAGTCTGCAGTAGTAGTCAGTCGGATACAGTAGTCTGCGGGTGTCGGCATGCGTCGGCTGTGTGCTCTGCTCGCGACTCTGGTCAGGACTCTGGAGGATGAGTATTGTTGTAGAAGGTAAAGAAGCAGCCTTGCGCATATTTAATAATGTATGTTAATTGTAATTTAATTTGTTCAGAAAAAATGTCCCAATAATAATTTTTTATAAAGTAACTCTTTTAAAGAAAAGTATTCATTTCAATTTAAAGAATTTTTCCACTCTTTTGAAGAAAAAGCATTCATTTCAATTTAAAGAATATTTCCTATGCATTCCTTCTAAGAATAAAAAAAATATATACGCCAGCATTGCACGAAGCTGTGTCGATAAATAAGAGCAGATATAGTTGCAGTTTTTATTGAGGTAAGAATTTTTGCTTTTTTTATTCAGAATACAGAGCCGAAGGTCAGCGCTGCTGTCCTTACAAAATTTACCAGATATTATTATTTCTGTTAGGAGGTTACATTTGGTTCATGGTTCATTATGTAATTAATATTATTGTGTGGGTTTATGGTCAATTTTCATTCCTTAATTTTTGTGGGGAGTTTACGCATGGTTCCATTTCACATTATTCATTTAACAAAATTTCGTGTGGAGAGGTTACACTTGGCTCCATTTTCATTATTTTCATTTATCAAAATTTCTGCGGAGAGGTTACAATGCTTATCTTGTCACGTTGGACATGATCAGAGAATTATACAAATGTAAACAGTTCTGACTTACTTACATTTTAGGGTGCACATCTTTGCTAGAATGCTTCCGTGACTGGTAGTTTAAAACGTAAATAAAAAGTGTACGATGCAGCCTACTACATTTTAAGACTTCTTTAAATTGTTATTTTTATTTTTTTATTACACGCTTTGGGTGCATTGTTCCGGCATCATGAGGCAGTTCCGGTATTCAGCTGATGTACATTGTTCACGGGAACCCCACTATACGAATTTTATCCAAGATTCTATATGAAAGAACCAAGGAGCAATTAGAACAGGAGTTAGGGGAATATCAGGGAGGTTTCAGACCATGGAGAAGCTGTGCAGAGCAGATAATTAGTTTAAAATTGATTATGGCATACTACAAGAAACGGAACAAACCTCTGGCAATAACATTTGTAGATTTTAAGAAGGCATATGACTGTTTCCACAGACCTTCAGTATTAAAAATTTTAAGAAATCTAGGACTCCATCCAAAACTGATAAAAGTAATACAACTCACTCTAACCATCACCAAATCAAAAGTGAAGTTTAGAGGAGAAATTTCGGAACCATTCCTCATAAAAACAGGCTTAAGACAAGGTGACTGCCTATCACCATTACTGATCAACTGTGCACTGGAATACATAATGAGAAAATGGTACAAGGACAATCCAAAGATGATAAGAATTGGAAGTGCAAAAGATGATATTAGCTTAAACTGCTTGGGATTCGCTGATGATCTTGCTCTCCTAGCAAACACCGTTCAAGAAGCCAGGCAACAAGTGAAATCACTACAAGAAATAGCAGAGAAAGTAGGTCTTAGAATATCATTTGAAAAATCGGAGATTATGCTAACTGATCCACCACTTGCAAACAAAATTACAATAGGAGAACAGGAAATCAAAATTGTTGATCAATTTAAATATTTAGGCGAAATAATAACATACAATCTAAATGAGAAGCCATCATGGCAGAATAGAACAAAAAAACTGAACTACGCAAATTACATTACCAAAACTACATACAACAAAAAAAGCCTATCTATAGATGGAAAATTAAAACACTATAAAACAGTCACACAACCAGAAATAACGTATGCAGCTGAAACTATCTTCAAAACAACTAATACAACAGAAATTGACAGAATACTAAAAATAGAAAGAAGAATAATTAGGACATGTGTAAATAAACAGTATAAAATAAATGGATATTGGAGAATAGCATCAAATGAAACAGTATATAAGAAAATAGAACCAGTCATGAGCACGATCAGGATGAAACGCATCTCATTCTTTGGACATCTGATGAGAACTCCAGAAACAGAATTAGTAAAAAAATTATACAAAAATTGTGGAATAGTGAGAGCGACATTATCACAGTAATTAAGGAAGATATAAAAGAACTCCAAATTACTGTAGATGACCTAAAAAACAAGACAAAGAAAACCAGAAACCCGCAAACCAGACTACAAATGAAAATCAATGAAAGCAGTACACGAAGAGTGGTCTCTGATGAAGAAAGAAAGATAATATCTGAAAGAATGAAGAAATATTGGGCAGACAGAAGAGCGAAACACCTTTCATATAAGACTAGACTCTAATAATTATATTACCTGAATATCATATTAAGTTATTGTTGAGCCAAATTGTATCCCTGTGTAACAACTTGTTTACAACTTTGTATTTTTGATTAGAGTGGTCCAATGAAGGCCATAAAATAAATAATAATAATAATAATAATAATAATATCACTGTGATTGCAGAATGCTTTTGTGGATTAAGAACACGATATACTTAGGAACGCATGAAATGTATTCGCAGTTGAGAATTTGGACGACCGTCAGCTGTAGAATGGAATGACGGCAGTGAAAATCTGTGCCGAATCGGGACACGAACCCGGATTTCCCACATATCACTACCACTCGCAACAAGCGGGAAATCCGTATGTCTGGCACGGGTTCTCACTGCCATCATTACATTCTACAGCTGACGGTTGTTCGTATTCGCAACTGCAAATACATTTCGTGCATTTCATAACGGCTGTAGTCACCGCAGTGCCTGCTCCTTCGGACATGCATGGATGTCCCAAGGAACATTGCATTATGCTTTGGAACAACACAGCCACTGTCATATAAAATATATTCGCCGACACTGGGCAAGTGACTTTAAGTTAAAATGTCTCCCGTGGATGGGATACATAATGACTGTACGAATGCAAGTTGCACACACATGGCTGAAAAGATACGGAAGCTTGGGTCTGGCCTTGGACCCGATAGCTTAATGGGGGAGAGCCTAACGGTCGCGGTATGGTAGCTCAGCGCGTTCGGTCAGAGGGCTGACTGCTCTCTGAAATAAAAATAAATAATAAATTAAAAAAAACTGAGTAAAGGAATCAGCTATGAATTTGAACAGGTGTCATGTGACGTCCGCCCAGACCAAATTCAACGAACAGTAACGAACAAATGGTTCAAATGGCTCTGAGCACTATGGGACTTAACTTCTGAGGTCATCAGTCCCCTACAACTTACAACTACTTAAACTTAACTAACCCAAGGACATCACACACATCCATGCCCGAGGGAGGATTAGAACCCGCGACCGTATAAGTCGCGCGGTTCCGGACTGAAGCCCCTAGAACCGCTCGGCCACCGCGGGCGACAATAACGAACAACATGGAGGGAAAAATGGTAAGGCTATAAGCGAGAAATCTGAGTTCCGGACCCAGTCGGGCACACATTTTCACTGTCGTCATTCCATTCTATAGCTGGTAGTTGTCCACATTAGCAACTGCGAACACATTTCAGACATTTGTTCTGCCAAATGCATTCTGCCTCGGTTTATTAGGACATCATGAGTGTCATGGAATACGAGGTGCATTCAAGTTCTAAGGCCACTGACTTTTTTTTCTAATTAACTACTCACCCGAAATCGATGAAACTGGCGTTACTTCTCGACGTAATCGCCCTGCAGACGTACACATTTTTCACAACGCTGACGCCATGATTCCATGGCAGCGGCGAAGGCTTCTTTAGGAGTCTGTTTTGACCACTGGAAAATCGCCAGGCAATAGCAGCACGGCTGGTGAATGTGCGGCCACGGAGAGGGTCTTTCATTGTTGGAAAAAGCCAAAAGTCACTAGGAGCCAGGTCAGGTGAGTAGGGAGCATGAGGAATCACTTCAAAGTTGTTATCACGAAGAAACTGTTGCGTAACGTTAGCTCGATGTGCGGGTACGTTGTCTTGGTGAAACAGCACACGCGCAGCCCTTCCCGGACGTTTTTGTTGCAGTGCAGGAAGGAATTTGTTCTCCAAAACATTTTCGTAGGGTGCACCTGTTACCGTAGTGAAATTTTTTTGGTGGCGGTCAATCTGTGTGCTTCCATTCAGCTGACTAGCGCTTTGTTTCTGGATTGAAAAATGGCATCCACGTCTCATCCATTGTCACAACCGACGAAAAGAAAGTCCCATTCATGCTGTCGTTGCGCGTCAACATTGCTTGGCAACATGCCACACGGGCAGTCATGTGGTCGCCCGTCAGCATTGAAAAAGACTTGGAGAAGACGGCTGAGTAATGGAATGGGAGAGAAAAGATTTTATATTGTTGTATTGTTCAAGTGATGGTATTGTAGAGAGGTATCAGGGACTGTACAGATCAGTTACGCGGTAAAGGAGACAGAGTGTGTGGAAATACGAGAGTCACTCCACAAGAAATGCACACAATTTTTTTAAAAGTTTTTTTGATAGTTTTACAGTGTGTAGATACATCCATTATGAACAATATTTTCATTTCTCCATATAATTTCCATCCCTCTCAACTGCCTTACGCCATCTTGGAACCAGCGCCTGTACAACCGCACGGTAAAATTCTGGACCAACCTGTTGGAGCCACTGTTTGGCAGCGTGCACAAGGGAGTCATCATCTTCAAACCCTGTTCGCTGTATACCGTTTTTCTTGTCCCTTTGTGAGCCACTGTCAACATCCTGGGAACCCACCTGGCCCAAACCTTTTTTAACGCCATCACTTTCAGTATTCTGCAAACATTTCCTTCCCCTATCCCAACGTAGCGTGACAATTCGTTCACTGCGATGCGTCTGTCAGCAGTCACCAATTCGTTAACTCTCTGCACATTGTGTGGAGTGTGTGCTGTACGTGGCCTGCCGCTGCGAGGACAATGCTCAATATTGCCGTGCCCACTTTCATCACGTATCCTGCTTGCCCACCGACTAAATGTACTGCGATCGACAGCAACATCTCCATACACATTTTTCATTCTCTTGTGGATGCTTCCCACTGTCTCGTTTTCACAGCACAGAAATTCTACGACAGCACGTTGTTTCTGACGATCGTCACGTGCAGCAACCATTTGGAGACATGCTGTGACGGCGCCACTCACGGGAACAAGTTGAACTAAGTTTGAAAAGAAGCGGGAAGGATGTGTCTACACACTGTAAAACTTTCACACTGAAAACTGTATTTTTACAAAAATTGTGTGCATTTCTTTTGGAGTGACCATCTTATCTGCGCTTGTGTGCACATAGCAATCACAACTGGACATATGATGTAATCATTACAAGATCTAACGTCATAGACCTAACGTACGCAAGCATTCATCACCAACTCCGAGCTCCGTGAGTTTTTCTGACAGTGATTGAGGTGAAGTCACCGTCTTACCTTTCATTCTTTCCACAAAAAACCAATGGCTGTTTTATACTCTTAACTGCTTTGCACCTTGTTCTCTTGAAACTGGCTACTCAGCACAGGACTGTGGGGTTCACCCCAAGTCAAATTTGGGAAGGAAGTGCTATTTTTTTGTGGCCAGAGTTCACTATCGCATCACAAGGACGTTTTCTTATGGTCATATGGATTAAAATGAGCAAAAGACACGAAACGGATACCTAGCAGGAACAGGGATTTGCGGGCAGAAAGAAAATGAGCCGCGCGGCGTTAGCAGAGCGGTCTAATTATTCCGATACTTAATTTACAAGTAACATACTGCATAAAATTTGAATTGTGTACAGTGAAAAATGTGGTCGCTGGCTACTTTGCGTATGGTTCACGTTAGGTCATACATTGTTGCCGATGAAAAGAAGCCAACACATCGAAATTATTTTTAAAGTTGATTTCAGAATGATATCGATCTGCGTTTCCGAGATTTGGGCTCATATATCACCGGGAGCGTCGCGACTAGCCGCCAGTTCTGTCGACGCGCAACGTGAATCATGTGGTCACCACACGATAGAGAATGCATTTGTTTCGTTTCGCTGACACATTTGGACCTAATGAAACTATTTTATGTCATATATTTCTCCGGTATGAGTTACTAATATTTCTCCATATGCTCTTGACAATTTCATTTAAAATGCCACGAAATGTAGGTTTCTTAAAAGTAAAGACATGCTGCCTTCAATATATTTTCTTCTCATTCTTGGGAAGAGGATAAATTACTCTAGTATTTTCTTCTGAACCTGGACGAGGATACCCAAGTAGAAGTAGATGTCCTAACAAAACCAACAAATGTCAAAAATTTACGCTTTTCAACAGAGCGAAAAAACGTTCAAATTAGTTTAATATTCCCTTGCCATCAATTATATTTTTTATATGATGTGGTAGGTAAATCATAGCGACACGACTGAAAAATTTGCATTAATGGGAAAATAATATATATTTCATTCACCTGCCAGTTTCAACTGTGCACCAATTTCTTCCCAAATTCTGTCTCTGAACAAAGTGTCCCTATATTTAGGGTTCTTCAAATCGTAAAGGCAAGGATGTTGCGAGACCAGCTCACAGAGCATCACATCCTGTGAGTGGCTCACTTCAGTTTTCCTTGACTGGCTCGACATCTTTCTGGCATCCGTACGTCTTTGTGTCGTCCGACTTCCGTCGCAACACTGCTCACTGGTCCAGTGCTGCGGCAGCTGCCGCAACAGTCGCGCGTCGCATGCCAAACTCGAACTGCGCATGCGCCAGCAGCCAATTTCTGACGTCACTCAGCGACCCGTCGCAGTCGCTAGTGTGCGTCGCGTCTTGGACAATGTACCTTTGTAAGGCGCTGCAGTCATGGACTGTGCGGCCGGTCCCGGCGGAGGTTCGAGTCCTCTCTCGGGCATGGGTGTGTGTGTTTGTCCTTAGGATAATTTAGGTTAAGTAGTGTGTAAGCGTAGGGACTGATGACCTTAGCAGTTAAGTCCCATAAGATTTCATACACATTTGAACATTTTTTTTTTGAAAGAAAATGGACTTGATATTCCGCCAACGTGTAGATGAAAATCCAAGACCGGGCATACATGTGCGGCAACTCACACAGTCGACAAAGCGAGAGATGAGCTGCAGATATCCCTGGGCCCTGCTTGTACCTGATTCCGCTGCGGCTCACAGCTCGGCGCCTTCCGCTGCACCGCCGCCTCGAGCGCAGCCGACACCGACTCAAAGGAAGGCCTCGGCGCTTGCTCGTGACGTCACGTCAGCTAGGCACGGCGAACGCCAGGTCTGTTGCAGGCATACTCATAATGGTGGTGTCTCCCTCTCTGACACAGGAAAATGTGAAACTATTGGAGGTAGTTGACCACCACACATTGTTCTGAGAGATTTCCGCAATCAATTAATTGTGAAATTCATTACACATCTTAACAAATAGTGTACTCCTGAACTTAAATTTCCACCTGTTTTAAGGACTGACATACAAAAACAACTTCATGGTCCAGCAGCAACAGAATTCGTGCTTCTTTACCTTATTTGTAAATCTGAGGAAGTTATGTTTGTACTGCGTTGCGTTTACAAGAAACTGTGAACATATTGGTGCTCTTCTTTAGGTATCTTGGTTGATTATGGGGTGAGGAGCACTGAATGTTAATGAAATATCTTGCGATTGTACACGTTGGAGGAGAGGGGGGGGGGGGACAGAAGAAGAGGCAAAAGGGAGATGTTTTATCAAATAAAATTTTTTAGCTTATAAAGTTTCTCCTTTCAGTTGCAAGAGGGGAATATTTATCTTTTCTAATGTGCATGTTTAAAAAACTTTAAGCTCAGCAGTATTTTCCATCTATGAAGCTATTTTGTTTCCTGTTTAGAATTCCTTTCGTTGAAAACGACTGTAATCTAATGACTGGCAACAGTTGGACATTTACACATGTAAATTAATCAAAATATCCACGGGTGTGCTGCCGGTCTATAGTGTCCAACGGGCACAATATTTCGGCGATCATACATGTCGCCATCATCAGGTGAACTGATGGACTGAGCTCCTGTGAATGTGCCGGCACGGAGATCCGTACGCTATGGCTGCTCAGAGGGAACTGGGTTCGGTCGCGGCGGCGGCCGATTTAAATACCCTCCGCCCGCGGCGCGCTCCCTCCGCCGTCCACGCCCCGCGCCACGGTCGCGCGGTGGAACAGATTGCGACGGCGTCTGAGATGACGTCGGTGTGATGGCTCTGTCCGCCGTGATCGTCACAACTATACGTTTGCTCGATTTACTCTTGATTAACCCGATCGCTGGTTCCCAAGCCTTGCTAAGATTATAGCCACAGTCCCGGTTTATGAGGTCGTCATTGGTGCGAATTTCGATGGCCTCTCTAACAACGCTGTCCCAGTATCTCGACGTCTGTACCAGAATCCTCGTGCGGTTATACTCCATGGCGTGATTTTCCGACAAACAACGTTCAGCGACCGCCGACTTGCTCGGATACATCAGTCGAGTGTGCCTCTGGTGTTCGCGGCATCGATCCCCGACGGTACGCATCGTCTGACCAATATACGACTTGCCACATTGACATGGAATCTGGTACACGCCGGCCTTCCTCCACTGTAGACCGGCAGCACACCCGTATATATTTTGATTATCAAGAATCACAACATGTAAATTAGTTCACATTTCCAGTGACAATGTCAAACTAAAATAAAAGAAACGAGTTGATTGTAAGGGGGTTGGGGTAAGTTTCGATAACAGAATGGATCAAGTAAATATAGTTACTTGAATGTAAAATTTCCGAAGCTGGCAATGGGGCAAAGCATCTTCTCATATTGATCTAAGTTTGTTTCGACAGGATTCAGTAATACAGAACTATGATCTTCATTTGTAGCTTTACGATAGTAAGAAAATCTTTCATCTAAATAAAACTGCAGAATCCAAAACAATACCAAACATTTCGTCGAAAAATAAGAGATTTATAGTGATAAGCACGCCCAGGCGTTTCTGCCTGCAACAGACCTGGCGTTCGCCGTGCCTAGCTGACGTGACGTCACCAACAAGCGCCGAGGCCTTCCTTTCAGTCGGTATTGGTTCAGCCCACACGCCGCTGGGCGAATCAATCGACATTCCGAGGGCACAAATGCCGTCCACGAATGCGCCAAATCCAGTCCGCGATGTGCAAACCTAAAGCCGCAAGCTGAACGACGCCCAGTCGAAGCATCTGATCCCTGTTAAGGGACCCGTACCTGTCTATGGCATTGGATCACGCGAAGCGTAAATTGAGTAAATATAGGTCGATGTTTAGGTACGTCGCTGTTACTGTTCTACTGACTATCTTGAAGCGTTCATCGTTTAGCACTACCCAGGAACCACGAAAAGGATATTTTAAGCTTACGTTCACACTAATTGATGATCTCTACTGATTTCGTAAACATATGGAGACTCACACTCAATCATTCTAAAAACACTTGAAAAAAAAGAAACACTAGAACAACATTCCATAAACTGGAGGCCCATATGAACGACTCACCCAAATTATCTAGGAATGATTCACGATAGGGCACATCTCTAAAATTGGTTTGGATAAATATACACACAAAAAAAGTTATCCACAAGATTTTAACTTCAGTTATCCAGAAACTCTGCTATACTAACTGGGGAGCATAAGTGGATACGCCATCGAACTTCTGCGAACAGGTGTGGAGCCTCACGTAAATGACATAGATGATTTCACCCAGCTTCAGCAACTGAAGTAGTAGTTGTTGTAAGTAGGCTGTTTAGGTTTTTATGTTGGTAATGCCATGTAGCGCTCTGTATGAAAATCACTGGCTGTGCTGTGTGCAGTCTGTGGCTGGTTGGCATTGTTCGAATGTTCGCCATTGTAGTGTTGGGCAGTTGGATGTTAACAGCGCGTAGCGTTGCGCAGTTGGAGGTGAGCCGCCAGCAGTGGTGGATGTGGGGAGAGACATGGCGGAGTTTTGAGAGCGGATGGTCTGGACGTGTGTCCATCAGAGACAGTAAATTTGTGACACTGGATGTCATGAATTGATATATACAGGGTGTCCCAGCTATCTTGTCCACCCAAAATACCTCTGGAACAATAACAGCTATTGGAAAACGACTTTCACCGGTATCAATGTAGGGCTGGGGCCCATGAATGTACATATTTGGAAACATTCTAAAACGAAAGCATATGTGTTTTTAAACACAAACTTATGTTTTTTTTTAAATGGACCTCCTATATTTTTTCTTCAGAAATCCATAGCAAAGCTTTGTCCATTTAAAAAAAACATAAGTTTGTGTTAAAAAACACATATGCTTTCGTTTTAGAATGTTTCTAAATATGTACATTCATGGGCCCCAGCCATACATTGATACCGGTGAAAGTCGTTTTCCAATAGCTGTTATTGTTTCAGAGATATTTTAGGTGAACAAGATAGCTGGGACACCCTGTATATTATGACTTTTGAATACTATTAAGGTAAATACATTGTTTGTTCTGTATCAAAATATTTCATTTGCTAACTATGCCTATCAGTAGTTAGTGCCTTCAGTAGTTAGAATCTTTTATTTAGCTGGCTGTATTGGCGCTCGCTGTATTGCAGTAGTTTAACGAAAATTTTTGTGAGGTAAGTGATTCATAAAAGGTATAGGTGATTGTCAGTCAGGTTCATTCTTTTGTAGGGATTTTTGAAAGTCAGATTGCGTTGCGCAAAAAATATTCTGTGTCAGTTTAGTGTTGATCAGAATAGGTAAAGAGCGAAATGTCTGAGTACGTTCAGTTCTGTTCAGCTGTTTGAAAATCAAATAATGTAAGAGGTTTAGCAGCATAGTAATTCATAAGGCGAACTTCTGCGAACAGATGTGGAGCCTCACGTAAATGACATAGATGATTTTACCCAGCCTCAGCAACTGTCGTTGTTGTTGTTGTGGTTTTCAGTCCAGAGACTGCTTTGATGCAGCTTTCCATGCTACTCTATCCTGTGCAAGCTTCTTCATGTCCCAGCACCTACTGCAACCAACATCCTTCTGAACCTGGTTAGTGTATTCATCTCCTCGTCTCCCTCTACAGTTTTTACCCTCCACGTTGCCCTCCAATACTAAATTGGTGATCCCTTGATGCCTCAGAACATGTCCTAACAACCGATCACTTCTTCTAGTCAACTTGTGCCACAAATTTCTCCTCTCCCCAATTCTATTCAATACCTCCTCATTAGTTATGTGATCTACCCATCTAATCTTCAGCATTCTTCTGTAGCCCCACATTTCGACAGCTTCTATTCCCTTCTTGTCCAAACTATGAAACGTATATAACGAAATAATAAGCAACGAGTTGCATAAAAGGAGTTTAATCTTCTTACCGGCGCCCTTCTTCAGAAGGTTATAACTATCGCATTATTTGCGTCAACAATAAGATGCATACAGCAAAATGCCTTGGTCATGTAGTTCATAGTGCGTGTAGGTCCAGACATCATTCCAAAACAGGAGCTCCTGCATGAAGTCTGCACTCGCTGTTTCTCTTCTTTATACTCATTTTGTACAGACTACGAACCACATCACCATGGCATTTTGCTGTATGCATCTTATTGTTGACACTCGCAAATAATGCGATAGGTACAATCTTCTGCCGGCTGGGGTGACCGCGCGGTTCTAGGCGCTACAGTCTGGAACTGCGCGACCGTTACGGTCGCAGGTTCGAATCCTGCCTCGGGCATGGATGTGTGTGATGTCCTTAGGTTAATTAGGTTTAAGTAGTTCTAAGTTCTAGGGGACTGATGACCTCAGAAGTTAAGTCCCATAGTACTCAGAGCCATTTGAACCATACAATCTTCTGAAGAAGAGCACTAAGTGATCGAAACTTTTTTCTTTTATGCAAGTGGTTCCTTATTATTTCGTTGTATAAGACAGACTGAGCTCAATCCAATCAGACAATAATCGCTATGGGCATAATAACTACTCCACTATACTGACTTCGAATACTGCGACATTATTCCCTCCACTGTTAAGCAGCCCCGTTGAAAGAACTCCCCAAATTAATGAAAATCAACTTCCTATCCAGGAAGATGTTCTCAGGTTGACCACAAACCAATCCAGAAATCAGCCCTTGCGACTGGACCATTAGCTTGCTGATAACAAATTCGCTATTATAATTGCGTAGGCTTCCGTGGCCAGAGTCAGTCGACATAAAATTTTCTGGGCATGGTACCGCGCGTCATAATGTAAAAAACTACTGCTGCTGGAGAAAAACCAACGTTTCGGCCACGATAGTAGCGGTCTTCTTCTGGGTCTGACCCAGAAGAAGGCCGCTGGAATCGTGGTCGAAACGTTGGTATTTCTCCAGCAGCAGTGGTTTTTTACATTATGACGCGGTACCATACCCAGTAAACTTTTGTGTCGAAATTCGCTATTGATAGCAAATGGCCTGAAACCTGGACTATGAATTCTCCATATGAAGTGTGACGTTTATAGAGAACTACGGGCTTTGCACTCCCACGGTGCGTGTGGAAGTATATTACAGTGTCGCTACACAGTTTTTAGTGAGATTAGTAAGAAGTTGTAGGAAAGCCGCCACGAAGTATTGCAGTAGCAACCGTCGGACGGTAAGTGCAGTGTTTCGACATGTGGTTGACAATAACGTATACGCAAATGGATTGCGAGATGGGCTGGCCATGCTCAGTGGAAGCATGCACCGCGATGCAGTAATAGCCGATGTGGACAGGGTGATGTCACCACACCAGCGGAATAGTCTCACTGTGAGTTCTGTGACTGGGGACTGGACAGTAACGCAACAAATGTGACTCTGAGCTTTATGACCAGGTATGCATTTTGAGGCATTTCAGAATAGAAAGTCTGAGTTGCGAAATTATTTAATGTCATTGATGCGTTTCACCCCTATGGGGCATCATCAGATTGCGTAAAAATAGCTGGATATTAAACCCATCCTTCATACAGCCATATAAAATGGAAACCGATGGCAACAGTAACTGGATATGTAATCCATCCGTGATAAACATACAAAATGCAAGGTGGACCTTGAACACACCAGCTGGCATCGCCACAGCAGTACAAAATAGGGCCATGCTTGCAAAGTATACGCGGTATAAGACGCACACATCACTATCTCTGGTTGCAGTGCACACAAATATGTTTTTATGACGGATGAATTACACATCCAGTTACTGTTGCATCCATTTACAACGTTATATGGCTGAATAAATTTATTTTACTTTACTTCTATGGTCACAATTTTTTTGTCGTCAGACTACCGGTTTCGGTCTATAGTGACCATCTTCAGATCTGTTTTATAAGAACATGCCACTACGGCTTCAGTATATTCGGACATGTTTTTAAAAAACAGGTCTGAAGACGGTCATTATAGGCCGAAATCGGTAGTCTGATGACAAAAAACTTGTGACCATAGACGTAAAGAAAATTTATTCTATATTCGGGTCGCTGTTCAATTCGCGACTATATAGCAGCTTGTGATCGGTCTTTACGACGGATTGATCTCGCATCCAGCTACTTATCCCATGAGGCCCAGAAAGAGTAAAATGCTTCTTTGGCATTAAATAGTTTCGCATCCAAGACTGTTCCTATTCTGAAATATTTCGAAACTGGTTGCTGTAGCACCCTGCCACAATGGCCTGGAGAAGTCTCGAGGCAGATTCCTTTTGGCGTCCAGCAGCACCACCACGACGCCAGATCCCCGACAGACGACAAATCGACCGGGCACCGCCAGCTGCAGCCATGAGTACGAGAGTGCGATGGGTCAGCCTCCGCCTGCAATGAGTCTCCTTCAGGGACTGGGTCCCACAGCGCAGCAGAGCCACCGTCAGCGCCTGTCGTTGCAGGACTCCTGCCAGGGGGTGTCATTCCTTGTATGACGGTCTGCACTCGCCTCCGTGGCGAATCAGTGCTTGTCCTGAGTTGCCGAGAGGACTCCATGGGCCTCCGTAGTGAATGAGTGTCCTGACCTGAGCAAGCATTCCACAGAGGAACGCCGTCACAGGAGAAGCAGGGGAACGCTGCTGACGTCAAGGACGCTGGTTACTGCAGGGCCGCCGGCCACCACTCGGCCTGAGATCAGCATCGCAGGCTGCCTACGCGACCATCTCCCCACCAGCTACGTCAGCCGCCGCTGCCCAGGGTCGCCGGAGTGGGGCGCGTCTGCCTCGCATAACTCACGACATGATATCTACTTCTAGCTGAATTAAACATTTCTCTCGTGTAGCAGTGCGTCTCTGGGCCTATCGACCCGAACGTCGTCTGCACTGTACAATATGCACTCGAGAGCCAAAACATTATGATCACCTACTTAATAGTTTGTTTGTCCGTCTTTGGAACGAAATACATGACTGATTCTGCATATCACGGTTCCGACAGTTTGTTGGCAGGTTTGTTGATGTATGTGTCATTATATGTCTACACACAGGTCGTGTAATTCGAGTAAATAACGGGACGTTGATTTGCGTACACTGTGATGGCGCCTGATACCGACCCAGATGGGATCCATAGGATTTACATTAGACGAATTTGGTCGCCGAGACATCAACATGAATTCACTATAATGCTTCAGAAACCACTGTTCTGATTCCGAGACAAGGTCAGTTATACTGCTTAAAGATGACATCGCCGTCGGGGAAGACATCAAGCACGAAGGGATGCAGGAGGTTCGCAGCTGTCAGCGTGTCTTTTGATTACTACCAGACGTCCCATTCACGAGCAGGGGAATGTCTCCCATGACATAATACTGCTCCCACCAGTCTGCGTCCGTAGCACTCTGCGCGTTTCGAGACGTCGTTGCCCTCGATGACGGCGTTTTTGGAGACGACCATCGACCTAGTGTAGCAAAAATGCCATTCACCTGAAGAGCCGACACGTTTCCACTGATCGACGGTCAAATCCCAATGGCTTCGTGCCCACTGCAATCGTAAATGACGATGTAGTTTCGTCAAAATGTGAGCCACTAGGGATGGGATGCTGTGAAGCTCCCTGTTCAACAATGTACAATGAACGGCGTGCTGCGAAACACTTGCGCGTGTAGCAACACTGTGCTCCTTAGGCAGAGATCCTACAGATCATCATCTATATTACTTTACAGACCACACAAACCTCCGAACCCCAAGGTTCTGTGAAGAGCCGTGGACGTCCAACCATTTAGCGTCTAGTGACAGTTTCTCTGTTCTTCTGTCTCTTTCCGTAGATGCTCGAGACAGTAGCTCCTGAACATTCGACCAACTTCGCCCTTTTCGAGATACTCGTTCACAGGCTCTGCGTATTAATTAGCTGCTCTTTGTGAAAGTCGGCTATCTCAATGGACTTTCCCATTTGCTGCCCGTGGCTTCGCTAGTGTGACCCCCCGTCCGTGTGTGCTCTGCTTTCACACTTTTGCTACCACGTACGTCCCCGCAACGCCACCAGGCAGTAGTCATAATGTTGTGGCTGATCAGTGTAAATCACATCTGAACAAGACATGAAGTACGAGATATGTAGGAAAAGTAATGAGGCTGACAACACTGCGAGCGATCTGGGAACGCTGTGTAGTTCTACTTGTCTACACCGCTGTGTTCATCCCTTGCAGATGCTCCGTCTGAGTTTCAATTCCAAACAGCCATCACGGATTTTCGTAAACGCCATCTGTGAAGTTGCATTTTTGTTGTGTATTACGAAAATGGAATTTAGAGCAACATTATGCAACCAAGTTTTGTGTTAAAGTCGGAGAATCCGCGAGTGTCACCTTTTTAAAGTTAAAAAGGCTTATGGAATACATTCGTTATGAAGAGCACAATTTTCACTGACACAAATCCTTGAATGAGGCCAACATCAAAAACCGACGAGGATGTCGAACTGGTGCATGCCCTTCTGAGAGCAGACCGACATTTAACAATAAGAATGATGGGTGACCTGTTAAACTGAAACAGTCTCATCGTACATCAAACTTTGGCCGAATATTTCCACATTTGAAAGGTCTGTGCCAAAACGGTGGCGAAAACCCTCACAGCTGAAGTGAGGGACAATCGAAGAAACGTGTCCGTCGATCTTTATGACAGGATTGCCGATGACCACGAATGGTTCAGTCGTGTTATCACAGGTGATTATGAGTCCTAGGTTTCTGAGTACAATCCCGAGACATGGCAGCAAAGATAGGAGTGGTACGCTGAGACATTTCCTCGACCGAAAAAATCTCGAAGCAACAAAACAAAGAAACACCGATTTGGTTTTTGGCAGGAGGACTATCGTGCATAAGGAATTTATGCATTCTGGCCAAACTGTCAACCAAGTGTTTTACTAAGATGTTCATGAAAGGCTCGGGAAAAGGATTAATCAAGTGAGACCGGATATTACAGACAAGTGGATGCTGCAACTTGACAACGCCCAATGTCGCACGGCCACTTCCATTCAGAAATTTTTGACCTCAAAAGACATTTCTATTGTTCCACAGCTCTATTCGCATAAATTGAGTCCTTGTGACTTTTTCTTTTTCCAGCAATTGAATAATGTCACAAGGACGTCATTTTAGGACTCTGGAGAACATACATAAGAATGATCGAAGAAGAAGAAATTAATTAAAATTTGTGCTGAGGCCAGGACTCGAACCCGGGTCTTCTTACTTGCTAGGCAGAAATGCTAACCATCACACGACCACAGCACGATGGTCAACACTGCTGCACAGACTACTCAAGTTGCGTGCCCTCCCCAACAAAAACTTCAATTCATATCTTCTGCTTATTTTCCTTTACATTGTCACTACTGCCAGGGCTCTCCGACACTGGAATAACACCCTGGCGTTGGATGTAAAGGGAAAGTCCTGTACCATAGGTGATCTTATAGATCTTACAATTAAATGTTTCCCTGAGATATTTAAGTCTCTTCAAAAGAATGTCACCGACATGTTAAAGGCCATATCACTTGAAGATTTTCAGCGCTGCTACCAAGACTGGGAACAGGCCCGCCCGGCTAGCCGCGCGGTCTAACGCGCTGCTTCCCGAGCGGGAAGGCGTGCCGGTTCAAATGGTTCAAATGGCTCTGAGCACTATGGGACTTCTGTGGTCATCAGTCCCCTAGAACTTAGAACTACTTAAACCTAACTAACCTAAGGACATCACATGCATCCATGCCCGAGGCAGGATCCGAACCTGCGACCGTAGCAGTCGCGCGGTTCCGGACTGAGCGCCTTAACCGCGAGACCACCGCGGGCGTGCCGGTCCCTGGCACGAATCAGCCTGGCGGATTAGTGTCAAGGTCCGGTGTGATGGCCAGCATGTAGATGGTTTTGCAGGCGGTTTTCCATCTACCTCGGCGAATGCGGGCTGGTTCCCCTTATTCCCCCTCAGATACATTGTGTCGGCGACTGCTGCCAAACACCGTTTCCACGTACACGTACGCCATAATTATTCTACCACGCAAATATTAGGGTTACACTCTTGTGATATGAGACATTCCCAGGGGGCCACTGAGGGCCGAACCGCACAGTAACCCTGGGTTTGGTGTGGCGCAGCGATGGGCTGGGTAGCCTGTTGTGGGGTTGTGAACCACTGAGGGCTACGGCGGGAACCTCTCCGTCGTTTCTAGGTCCCCAGTTTAATACATAAATACGAGACTGGGAACAACAATTCCGCCAGTGTACAGCTAGCGAAGGAAACTACTTTGAAGGTGAAAATACGCTGTTTGAAAAAAAAAACTGTTAAATAAAAATGAGTCACACTATTTTTCTTACACACCCCGTATTTGCATACATTATGCACATCAGGGACAACCAATGCAGCCCAAGCTGTGATTGTGGAGCACGGCACCAGACCATCCGACACATTGTTGACAAGTGTAAACTGATAGCGTACCGGGGTGATCGGAACGACTTTCTTATGGCTGCACCATCACGCCTTAACTAGATAAGAAGACTGGATGGTTATTATTAGACTTCCTATATTTAACACTTTATAAGACGGAAACTAATTACCATACGAGGACACAATGCCAAGGACATGTGGAAGAGAAATAATGCAGAATCAATTCAACTGAAATACGGTGCATCATACCATTATCATATCAGTACCATTACTGCTAAAAAAAAGGGCCTCAATATGGCGCCCGTCAGTGTCCAGAAGGGTCTGAAGGCGCAGGATTGCATTCTGCAAAGCAGAACGAAGCTTTCCATAGGTATGATGGCTACCTCTC
Organism: Schistocerca americana; assembly: GCF_021461395.2. NCBI lineage: Eukaryota > Metazoa > Arthropoda > Insecta > Orthoptera > Acrididae > Schistocerca > Schistocerca americana. The sequence continues at coordinate 442,941,461 of NC_060126.1, forward strand.
TTCATATTCTACGCTTCAGATCAGAACACGTGTGAATGCTCATCTGGTAAACCCTGTCCTTCAGGTAGTCCCAACCCAGTAATGACAGGGAGTGCGCTCAGGTTATCTTGCTGGGCAAATATTTGGAAACTATCGGCTGATAATTCGATCATTTCCAAATGCATATCGGAGAAGTAGGTGAACTTCACGAGCGATGTGCGGTGGGGCCCCATCTTGCATGAAAACTCTCTCCTGTAGGGCGGGTATGACGTGCTGGTGAGGCACATCGCAGTAACACACTGCACGTCTTTGGCCCTTGGGCGCCAACCTGTTAAAAAAAGAATGGGCCAATGATGAACGTGGCAGTGAAGCCACACCACGCGATGACACGTTCACCATACACAGGAAGTTCTTGCACAGTGACTGGAGGCGAAGATCCCCACACCCTCCGTACATTGGACCACGGGACGTTCAACTGTCGTGACACAGCACGCGCACTGCCTGACGATCGGGAATTCCGAGCAGCGTTCTCTGCCATAGCAAAAGCGATTCCATCAACCACGTGTGGTGCATCGGTCGTCGGCCTCTTCCCGCAGCGACACCCAGTTCTCCAATTGAATCGAACTTCCATCATCATGCTCCGCATAGCAGATGGAGAAAGAGCCGGAGATATTCTAGAAGCTAGCTGCAGCATTACTGTTGTTTTGATAACAGAGCTTCACCAATAATGCCCTGCTCCTTTTATCGAAGCTCATGCTGACACGTGAACAAGTGCACTGCGATGGTCAGATGTGTGAGACTATGAATCACGATGACTGATCAAGAAGCTAGTAGCCATAGAACTGGACGGCGGCGCTATGAGGCATTAAAATCATGCACCGCATACTCTGGACATTAATGCTACCTAGTTTAGTATTCGTACGGTAAATGATAGTTAATTGAAACCATCAGCTGCGTACAGGTGTTGTTGACATACCTCGATGGGGACAGCTGAAAATGTGTGCCCCGACCGGGACTCGAACCCGGGATCTCCTGCTTGCATCGCAGACGCTCTATCCATTTTTTTTTTTTTTTTTTTTACAGCCGTAACAACAACAGAACAAGAGTTCCTTCTAAACTATGAAAAAGAATTTGAAACTAATAGTGTGATGATAGATAAGAAAGAAAGAAAAATGTAACCAAATCCCGCACATGGCATGGCCCCTCTGCGTACAGATTCCATGTTCCAAATTGGTACAACATTTCGCGGCGTGTGGAGCCCCATGTCGGCGGTCATCCTCTGCCCGGTACTCCCCAACTGTGAGGTGGATTGTCGAAGACACTGCCCAAATAGTTCGCAAATAGTTGTCGGTATCGGGGTGTACACTCAAGTGTGCTATGACTGTCCTGGAGAAATTGCCAGTAATCAAGTACCATCTTCTCATCATCTCGAAAGAGGTAGTATATGGACATGCCTTTAAACCATGTGAGAACGTGAGTCTTCGCAGGCGGGAAATAAGTATCCTCTGGACAAAGGAGGAGCCGTGGCTCAATTGTGCGAGGCGCGACACGTAGGTAGCAGGCGAGGATCTTCTGCACTAGCAGCCATACATCTAACGCCGATCCACATGTTAAGCGGTGTTCGTCAGTATCCACGAGGTGGCAACGTGGGCAAAGGGGGGAATCCGTCATCCCAATAGCGTGCAGCCTTTGTCGTGTCACAACCTTCCCGTTCACCACCTGGTACCACGCGGCTCGTACCCGCGTGAGGAGGAACGGCTTCTGGACCGCTCTCCACACTGCCGGCCATAGGGTCGTAGGGCTCTTCCTCTCAATCACATTCCGAGGTATGGACCTTAGCAGCAGTCTGTAAACGTCTCTCGCCTTGGGAGTGCGAGTGTTGGGAAGGTCTGTGTGCACGTAACTATACTCAAGAATAAATGCCGAGAGGTGCGAGAGTGAAGGTGTAATGTGCGCAACCGTGACAGGTTGCAGAAGAGACGCCGGCAGCAATTCCTCTAATAGACGTCCCGTAAGGGAAACATCTTGGTGGGTCCACAATTTCATCATTGTGCACAAGTATAGCGCTGTAACTCTTGCTCGTACATTTATAAGTCCCAGTCCGCCATCACGCGGAGGGATGGTGAGTGTTTCGTAGCGGACTTTGAATAGGTGTCCGGCGGTAAGGTAATATCCAAACGCTGCTTGGAACGGCTGTCGATATCGGTAGGACCTGGGCCATGTGGATCATCTTAGACGCCACGTGAAGGTTGAGGTATTCCACACGCTGTAGGAGGTCCATCCGTCGAAGTAAGTTCCGGCGAACTTCTGTGCGTATGGCCTGTAGTAATCGTGCATAGTTCATGGCAGCCGTGCGGCGCACATCCTGTGTAAATGTTATGCCCAAGAACCGGATCTTGTTAACTAGTGGGAGTGGGGCTAAAGCGTCCTCCTGTAGACCTCTCCCAATCGGCATCGCTGCCGACTTGGCCACATTCATGAGGCTGCCCGCTGCCAATCCATAGCGATTGATCCATTGTATCACCGATCGTACCTCGTCACCAGATCGGACAAGTAATAGAAGGTCATCAGCATATATATCCTGCAGTGAAAGGTGTGATCCCTCAATGAAATTCCCGAGAGCCTGTTTTTCAACCCTCCGACAAGTGGTTCGAGTGCGATCGCGTAAAGGATCATGGAGAGTGGGCATCCTTGGCGAACTGACCGTCGGATCGGAAAGGGACCCGCAATCCGTCCATTCACCAGTACACGGGATGCAGCTCCACGGAAAATGCGCTGAAATATGTCGAGAAAGTCAGGCGGGAAGCCCATGCGGGCCATAACGGACAGAAGGAACTTGTGGTGAACTCTGTCAAAGGCGTGGTCGAAATCAATGGAGATCAGAGCAGCTCGAAGGCGACAGCATGTGGCGATGGCTATTAAATCCCTGCATTCGCTGGTTGCCGTTTGCATGTTGGTCACTCCGCCCTGTGTCGTTTGCAGAACCTTCTTTATGCGGCTGGCGAGTAGTCGGGCGAAGATTTTATAGTCCGAGTTGAGCATTGTAATGGGCCTGTAGTCCTCGACCGTCCGACCTCTGGAAGGCTTGTGTATCGGTATAAGGAGACCTTCCACGAATGCAGGTGGCACGTGGGAACCGGGGGTCATCAGTTCTTGGTACATGCTGATCTGATCCATCGGGGCATCATTAGATTGCGGAAAGTCCGATAAAACTCGAGCGGCAGTCCGTCTGGCCCGGGAGATTTGTTGAGTGCTCCCTTGTTAAGCGCGTCCTCGATGTCGTCCCGTGTAATTCCACCTAACAGCGTCGCCGCTGCTGCATTGTCGAGGGTGTGCGACACGTGCTGCAGTATGTCATGATCGTCCGCTTTCTCTTCCTCTGTATTCACCTCGTCGTAAAACCGGCGATAGTGATCGGCAAAGGCTTCTGTAACCGCGGCCTGAGTCAGTACGACCCTACCGCCTGGCAGTACGAGGTCCGTGATCAGCTGCTGTCGGCGTCGGCGGCTGTCGAGCATGATGTGATGCATAGACGGGTTTTCTCCTTCCGCTCGGTCTTGATGTCGTGATCGCACGACGACCCCCTCCAAACGTTTCCTCGTAAGAGACAATATTTGACCTTTAATTCGGCGGCATTCCATTTGTCGGTTAGGAGATGGTGGTTGGCTGTCGAGTTCGCGAAGCATCGTGTAATGAAAGTCCAATGTGTGACGATGCCAAGCAGCGATATCTTTACCGAATTGAGTTAGCACACGCCGAAACGCTGGTTTTGCACAGTCCACCCACCATGCTAGAGTCGAAGGATATCGGGGAAGACGACGTTCGCAATCCAGCCATGTGTCGGCGATAATCCGACGGCATTCCGGGTCTTGAAGATGTGCCACATTCAGCTTCCAGGGTCCTCGGCTGCGCCATATCCGCTGCTGTTGTAGAATGAGTGTGCATATGAAAGCGCTATGATCGGAGAAGGCAAGCGGCCAACGTTCGGCGTCCAATACTCCCGGCGCTAGAGCTCGTGAAACATAAATGCGGTCTAGGCGACTGGCTGAGTGACTAGTAAGGTATGTCGGCCCGGGACGGTCACCGTGCACTGTCTCCCACGTGTCGGTGACAAGCACATCTCGAACCAGGAGCCGAAGTTCTTGACAAGTCGAGAAGTGTGGGACTTGGTCTTTGGGGTGGAGCACACAGTTAAAGTCGCCGCCGAAGATATATTGATCGTAGCGGCTGATAAAGAGGGGGGCGATATCCTCCGAGTAGAACAGCGATCGTTCGCGGCGTTGGTCAGTTCCTGATGGAGCGTAAATGTTAATGATGCGTGTGCCCAGTGCTGTGATCGCCAGCCCCCTTCCTGACGGAAGGTAAGTCACTTCTTCGATGGCAATTCCGTCGCGCACTAGTATTGCCGTACCGCTGCCATTCACATATGTCACATAACCGTAGAAAACGGGGAGGGCCGCTATATACACTTCTTGCAACAGGGCAATGTCAAAATCCGAAGAACGAAGCATCTCACGCAGCAACTGGATCTTCACTGCCGTTCGTATCGTGTTGAGGTTAAGCGTGGCGATACGATAAGCTTGTTGCCGAACCGCAGGTGTTAAGTTATCCATTAAGCCTGGAATTGCCTATGGCGCTTCTGACTCTATTGACACCTCCGCATCCCCACAAACCTCACCTGCCGTCCTTGCTAGAGAGCCGGCGCCAATGGCGTGGGCCCTGTTGGCGTAACTTGCATGGTTCCGTCGTCGCCGTTGTCATCCGCCCACGTCGGGGAACTCAAAGCAAGATCGGCATCCCTAGCATCCTCAGGACTCGGCATGGGTGCTCGCACTCCAGAAGGTGGTGGGCAGCATCTGTCCTGCATATCGGCATCCGATGTTGTCACTGTAGGTATATGTGGTTTGTCCTCAGTTCCGTTCGGTGGTGCCACACTGCAGCAAATGGCGGCTGCCTCTGTGGTAGCGTCGTCATTGAAGGTGGAGTCTTCGACCTCTGGAGGCTGCGTCGCATCTCGTTCGGAAGTTGCTCTACGCCTCCGCTTCCGTCGCTTCGGGGAGCGTTGCTTCCTGGTGTGTCCTTCTGTATCAGACGACGGCAAAGATTCCCGACGTTCCGGCACAAAGGCAGTTGTAGGCACAATAAGCGAGTCGACGGCCATGCTATCGTCATGTATGTTGTTATCCGTCGACGGGGGCGGCGGCATCGGAATTGAATCCGTAGCTTGTGGAACGGGTGTGTCGTCATCGCCCTGTATTGGAGGATGGAGGCGCGACCCAACAGTGGATGTCGGCTGTCGTGGTGAAGTGGTAGCTGTCGTGAGGGCTGCTGCATAAGTCACGGGAAGCAGCGTCGGCTGCGATGGCGGGTCTGCGTCAGCCGGCGGCAGTTGCATGATTCGACGTTGGAGACATTCTGATCTAAGGTGTCCCTCCTTCCCACAACCAGAGCAGGTCTTTGGTTGCCCATCGTAGATGACGATGGCACGGCAGCCACCGATAGTCAGATATGAAGGTAAATGTCTTTTAAGTTCTATTCGGACCTGGCGGACTCCATTCAGCACAGGATATGTCTGGAATTGCGTCCATTTTTCCGCAATATGATCATGGACCGTGCCGTAGGGGCGCAGCGCTGTCACGACGTCCTCCGCCGGTAATTCGAAAGGAAGTTCGAAAATTCTGATCGTGCGAAGTCCCATGCCAGAATAATCAACGTGTACAGACCCCACATTGCCATCAGCATGGCAGAAACGGAGGCCCTGTTTCGTGTCCCGAAGGATCCGTTCACATGTTGCGTCGTTGATGATCTTGACATATACGATACTACTCACAATGGACAAGTGAATGCCGAGAATGTCGGTCGCCGGGATTTTAACGTCTTCTCGTAGAAATCGTTCGACTTCGAGTGCTTTGGACCGTGCAAATTCGTTGCGGAACGTAAATTTGAGCGTTGATTTTCTGTATTGGTGCGCCATGGTGATCTATATGCTGAGTACGGCACGCGCGAAACGGCCGAGTACGATGTAAACAACACAAGCGCTCGCTCCGCGGCAGGAACACAAACAGCGCGTTCTCACCGCAGCACAGCCAAAGGCCAACTTGCTCATGCTGACACGTGAACAAGTGCACTGCGATGGTCAGATGTGTGAGACTATGAATCACGATGACTGATCAAGAAGCTAGTAGCCATAGAACTGGACGGCGGCGCTATGAGGCATTAAAATCATGCACCGCATACTCTGGACATTAATGCTACCTAGTTTAGTATTCGTACGGTAAATGATAGTTAATTGAAACCATCAGCTGCGTACAGGTGTTGTTGACATACCTCGATGGGGACAGCTGAAAATGTGTGCCCCGACCGGGACTCGAACCCGGGATCTCCTGCTTACATGGCAGTCGCTCTATCCATCTGAGCCACCGAGAACAAACATGAATAGCGCGACTGCAAGGACTTCTCCCTTGCACGCTTCCCGAGAGACCCACATTCCAAGTTGTCCACAATCTACATACGTAATGTACCTAATAGATATTTGCCCATCCACTCATTACTCATTCGGGCAACCTGTGCGCATTCGCACAGACCAAGGTCAATGGCTGGGTAGCCCTTAACTATATATATGAAGATAGTAACTGTTCTCGAAAGAACAGATACCACTGATTACCGCGCAGCTTCTCTAGAATAAATGATAATTAATTCAAACCCTCAGCTGCCGACAGGTGTTGTTGATAAACCTCGATCGGGACAGCTGAAAATGGGTATACCACCTGTCGGCAGCTGAGGGTTTCTATTAATGGTATCTGTTCTTTCGAGAACAGTTACTATTTTCGTATATACTCGTACGATAGTTAGTTTCCGTGTTGTAACGTGTTAAACAGGGAAAGTCTTATTATGACCACTCGGTATAACAGTTGTTTCTTCGATGTATTTCTGGCATTTTTCCTTCTATTTTCTTATTTCATGTGTAGAGTTATAAATAAGTCCTCTAGATACCGCGTGCTACATTTAATTAAACTCACATGTTCCTCGTACTAAGGAGGCAACATAAAATTTATGATGAAAGAAATGATAGCTGCGGTGGATAGTTATTGCTAGAGCTGACATATTACGCGTGTCAGTGCCGCAGTTCCTAAACTATGCATTTCCGGCCCGACAGTGTAATCCTTCCTTCTCGATTTCTCTAATGAACAATCTGATTCCCAAGTACGGCTTTTCTTATTTGGCAACGAGTTTGTGGTAAGCCTGTGGCAAATCGAGTCGCCTCGTACGCGGCTTGCGCATGGCGACGAGCGACGGGGTGCAGTCTAAGGGGAGAATCGGCTGGCAAGTAGACGGGTAGGCAGGTACTCACTCGTTGTTCTCGTGCGGCTGCTTGGGGTAGCGGAGCCGCAGGTTCCGACGGATGTCGGTCGTCTCGTTGGCTCGCCGGCTGTTACCCAGCTTGGCGGGCAGCAGCATCGCCGTCTCTGCAACGATAAACAAAACACGACGAGTTAAGCGCTCTACGACGTTAAAAAGAACTTGCAATCAGAAAAAAACGCCTCTGAATTTACTCTCGTGCAAAAGTAAGAGATAATAAGCCGTATTAATCATAGTCTGACTTTTGCATCAAGACTTGCATTTTACTATTCAATCCTTTCTATTAGGAAGCTTTTGCATTGGGTCGAGTCGCATTCATTGCAACAGAGAGAGTCACTGAGTTGCGTGAATACAAAAAGAGATGTGCCTTAAGCGTTACACGATTTTAAGATTTATCTAACTTCTATGTTAATGAACATTGTAAACATTGAATCAAACAACATGTTTACGTTGCCAGTCACTGTTTATTTACCTCCTCGATGCATTTCGAAGGTTTAAACCTCCATCAGGTGAATTTACATTTGAAACTTCCTGGCAGATCAAAACTGTATGCCGGACCGAGACTCGAACTCGGGACCTTTGCCTTTCGTGGGCAAGTCCTCTACCAACTGAGCTACCCAAGCACGACTCACGCCCCGTCCTCACAGCCTTACTTCTGCCAGTACCTCGTCTCCTACCTTCCAAACTTTGCAGAAGCTCTCCTGCGAACCTTGCAGAACTAGCACTCCTGAAAGAAAGGATATTGCACTTGCCCGCGAAAGACAAACGTCCCGAGTTCGAGTCTCGGTCTGGCACACAGTCTTAATCTGCCAGGAAGTGCAAAATGGTTCCAATGGCTCTGAGCAATATGGGACTTAACAACTGAGGTCATCATCTTAGAACTACTTAAACGTAACTAACCTAAGGATATCACATGCGTCCATGCCCGAGGCAGGATTCGAACCTGCGACCGTAGCGGTTGCGCGGTTCCAGACTGAAGCGCCTAGAACCGCTCGGCCACCACGTACAACGCCAGGAAGTTTCATATCAGCGCACACTTCGCTGCAGAGTGAAAATCTCATTCTGTAGATTTACATTTGTTTGTATGACAAACTTACGTTTTGTGTAACGATTTTGGAGGAACTTGTGGCACTGTCTTGTGGAGAAACAAAACATGTTTCAGAACACAGTTTTGTGTTTGTTTTACTAAAAACTGAACGTATATTTAACAGTGAAAATAAAACAAGTACAATAGGATATCTCCAGTGGTCACAGGATCCTTTCACTGTGCGGTCATCACGGAAACTGTGCGTGGTAGGACGTAGACACAGGAACTTATGGAGGTTTCGATCGGTTCGGGAGGTGCGCACGGATAGCGGAAGTGATTATGGCGACTGCTCGCATGGGTTCCAGTACTGGTCCGGGACAAATTTTCGTGTGTCACTAATAAACTGCAGAGCCGATGTCTAATAGTATTCACAATTAGCGAATACGCCTCTTTTATTTGATCAGTGAGCTAAAGAGTATCAAAATATGTGACACATACTTTCGGACCTTTATATTGCACTGGCCAAGAAGTTTAAATTATTTACACCGCTAAGGGACCGTGACATAAACATGAACTTGACGCCTCAACCCGTTCCCGAGGAAAATTGGTCTCAGCAGTCGGAAAGACAGAGAGAGAGATGGACGTACAACAAAGTGACCCAAGAAGGGTTCACTTCCTATAGATTGAGGTATGGAATCTTAAAGAAAGAAGGAACATAAGGATTAAGCTGTCAAATTTGTACGAAGTTGTTTTTCCGTCTCCAAAAAGGGAGCGAGTATGATATGTGGTATGTGACTGTTTTCCTGGACAGCAAATCTAAGTGTTGCGCTCTACCAAATCCATGTTTCGGTACACTACATCAATGACGTAGTAAATAGTAGGATTATGGGTAGTATTGGTAGCATTTGTAGGGAGAGAATTATAAATTAATGTCGAAGAGAGAAACTGGCAGCCGACGACTTGTCTTTGTTTTTTTGTTTCTTCGGTTATTTGTTTTTAATATAATTAGAACTGCACTTCATTCAGTGTTAGTCAATTGTGCACTTTATTTCCTTATCGATTCTAAATTTCATTTCGTAAGTAATAAAAATTACTTGATCGTGTAACTTCAGTGCTTTTATGTGACGAAAGCAGTTTAAAAGAACAAACATAAAAATATAAATAATTATTGTTGTTATTTCGTACTTAATAGAACGTTCTTCATCGTGGTCAATGTTATTATTGATAAATGCAAAAAATTGTTTATCAATAACAGGAACATTCTTTATGTAAGATCGACAAAGCATTGAAACGATGTTTGATATATACTTTTCTTTATTTTTATTTTTTTTACGAAATTGCGTTTTTTAGCGCTGTATGATAAACCTGTACCGTTTTCTTCATTTTTACTGCAACATCCTTCTATTTCACGCAACAAATCAAAAATTTTCGAATAAAACCTCAAATAAAAGTTAACAATTTCAGTATGGCTGCCAACTCTGTTTACTTTTAAGCAACAGTGAGGAGGATAACTGTGTAGAACAAAAATGTTCGCCGGCCGGGGTGGCCGAGCGGTTCTAGGCGCTACATTCTGGAACCGCGCGACCGCTACGGTCGCAGGTTCGAATCCTGCCTCGGGCATGGATGTGTGTGACGTCCTTAGGTTAGTTAGGTTTAAGTAGTTCTAAGTTCTAGGGGACTGATGACGTCAGAAGTTAAATTCCATAGTGCTCAGAGCCATTTGAACCAAAAATGTTTCGTACGTTTCCCGGAACTTTATACGGGGTGGATAAAAATTGTGTCACGAAATTTTAACCCTGGATAGCTGATGCTAGTAGGAACCAAAATTAATAATGTTGAGTAGGTCTACAACGCACTCCGATTGGCTGTGGGATTGCCCTGTTGCCGGATGCTCTGGACAACGCATGGCCGCAAATGCTTTGCCTAGCGGAGATATCGCTGTTCTTCAAACCAATACTGGGCCGCCTTGCTTACTAAATCGCAGGTGACGTGTGTGTGCTCTGAAGCGAAGCTTACACGTGAATGCCTCTGGCGTCAGGCAGAGACAAAGAGCAAGACCTATTCGTATCACGTAGTGGCCGTTACGGGCGAGGGACTTTTGTATGTGTGAACCGACAACCAGAGCGTTGCCCATCAACCGACGAAAGGTGCGTTGTCGACCTACATAACACTAGTAATTTTGGTTCCTACTGGCATCAGCTATCCAAGGTTAAGGTTTCGTGACACAATTTTTCTCCACCCTGAATATTCCCAATCAGTTTGTAAATGGTTCACCGCTTCCGGTTTTTATGGGAATCTTGTAAGACACTGAACGCATAGGCCTACGTAAAGAAAGCGATCGTTCTGAGGTAATTTCCGATAGGTATGCAACACACAAAATTGTTTTCAGTCGTCAGTCTTTTGACGAAGTTGATGCGGCCCATCACGAATTCCTCTCTCGTGCCAACCGTTTCATCTCAGAGTAGCACTTGCAACCTTCATCCTTAATTATTTGCTAGATGTATTCCAGTCACTGTCTTCTTTTACAGTTTTTATCCTCCTGTACCCTGGAAGTTATTCGCTGATATCTTAACAGATATCCTAGCATTCAGTACTGTATTCCTATCCTTGCCGATTCTGCGGATCACGTCCTCATTCCTTACCTTATCAATCTATCTAATTTTCAACATTCTTCTGTGCACCATATCTCAAATGCTTCTATTCTTTCTTGCTTTTCACACGTTCCCTGTCTCACTACCATATATTGCTGTGATCTAAAAGTACATTCCCAGAAATTTGTTCCTCAAAATGAGTCCTATGTTTGACACTTGTAGACTTCTCTTGGCGAGGAATACCCTCATTGCTAGGGCTAGTGTGCATTTTATGTCCTCCTTGCTCCGGTTGTTTTGCTGCTTAGATAGTAGAATTCCTTAACTTCTTCTACTTCCTGATCACCGATTCTGATGTCAGGTTTCTCGCTTTTCCCATTCTGCTACTTCTCATTACTTTCGGCTTCCTTCGATTTACTCTCAATCCATATTCTGTACTTATTGAACTGTTCATTCCATTCAGCAGATTTGGTAATTCTTCTTCACCTTCACTGAAGCATAGCAGTGTCTTAACACTGGTATCATTTCACTTTGAATTTTAATCCTACTCTTGAACCTTTCTTTTATTGCCATCATTGCTTCTTCGATGTACAGATTGAAAAGTAGGGCCTACTGACCACATCCCTGTCTTCCATTCCTTTTAATCAGAGCACGTCGTTCTTGGTCGTTATTGTTCCCTCTTGGTTCATGTACATATTGTATATTACTCGTTTTCCTACAGCTTACCCCTATTTTTCTCATAATTTCTCATAATTTCGCAAAGTCCAACGCTTTTTGCATGTCGACAAATCCTATGAACGTGTCTGGATTTTTCTTTAGTCTTGCTTCCATCGTCAACCGCAGCGTCAGAATTGCCTCTATGGTGACTTTAGCTGTCTTAAAGCGAAAGTGATCGTCAGCTAACGTACAGTTAACACGGGTACGACCTTAAGCGACCGAAACTACTACAGAAACTATTGTAGTATTCGTTTGCTTGCGATAATCTACGGAAACCTATGGCACTTTTACAACTCTGCTTATCAGTCGGTGGCGTAGAATCTGATGCGCAGCCTGATACAAGTGTTTGGTAGTGGTCGAGGAGGAGGGCATTAGTGTTTAATGTCCCGTCGGCAACGAGGTTATTAGAGACGGAGCGCAAGCTCGATTTACAGAAGGATGGGGAAGGAAATCGGCCGTGCCCTGTCAAAGGAACCATCCCGGCATTTGACAGAAATGATTTCGGTAAATCACGGAGAACCTGAATCTGGATGGCTGGAATGCTAGTGCAGTGTGCTAACCATTGCGCCACCTAGCTCGGTTTGGTAGTGGTGTGTTAATGCATTAACAGCGTTTGCTCGTGTAGCTGCTGGGAGGAATTGCACAGTACTCCCAGGTTGCAGTCTGCTTTGTTGATATGAGCTCTCGAAAACAGGCTGTTATCCCTCGTGGTCGCGGCGTCAGTTCGTCTGAAAGCGCGGGCTTGCCGGCCGCTTTGTTAGGACTCTGCGTGGGCGGCAGGGTACGGCAGAGTGGGGCGTGGGTATGTGTTCTGGACTCACGGCCGGCGCTCTCAGAGACCGCCGCCAGCCGGCTGCGCTAATGGCGGGAGCGGCACAGAAAACTGACGCCAGCGAAGAGGTTACAGTCATCGCCCGCCCGGGTGTAGATTCAAATGGCTCTGAGCACTATGGGACTTCATCTATGGTCATCAGTCCCCTAGAACTTAGAACTACTTAAACCTAACTAACCTAAGGACAGCACACAACACCCAGTCATCACGAGGCAGAGAAAATCCCTGACCCCGCCGGGAATCGTACCCGGGAACCCGGGCGCGGGAAGCGAGAACGCTACCGCACGACCACGAGCTGCGGACCCGGGTGTAGCTCCGGCAGCTCTGCGGCACAGCACACATTGTATAACAGCAGCTGACAGCGCGAAGAGAACACCTCGCGTTCCAGGCAGGCCGTTGTCAAAGTATTCGTAGCGCGGAACTGGATGATGGTTCAACGCCAGACTCAGTTAGTGATATAACTTTCAATTACTGCGGAACTTCTGCGTAATGGCCATTAACCCTTCCGGACGCAACCGCGGCGGCCATACAGTCGCGCCGGCCTACGAGCGTACGGACCGTCTTTGCTTGTCTGTCATGTGTATCTGCCGCCGTATCGGTAACGATTCCTCCCTTCTGTCACTGAGTATTGCTGAAACCTGTTACGAACACTTCCTGCATCTGTTTGCGTTCTCAGAGGTCTTGTATACATTCTATCTAAGGGAACTAAATTCGATACTTGCACTTGTGTTTTCGTGTTTGGTGAGCATAACGCGTTTGAAAGGTTTGAGTGACGATAAAATCAGAGAAATACTGTTAAATGAAAACTCAGCTGCGGCAATTGATAGTGATCTCGAAGGCCACGAAGTCTACAAGATATTAGCATGACAAAGTGAGGATTCATCGATTGACGTTGAAATTATTCACGAACTGGAATTCTCACAGGCGAAAAAGAAGCAAGAAGTCGGAAACAGTGCGTACAGATAGGTGACAGACGCCGTGTTTCCACTTCAGGATTATACTTTTTCTAGGGATAATTCTGGAATGAATCCTCATTGTGGACTAAGTGAGGAACCTAATGGTTCAAGTGGCTCTGAGCACTATGGGACTTAATATCTGAGATCATCAGTCCCCTAGAACTTACAACTACTTAAACCTAACTAACCTAAGGACATCACACACATACATCCCCGAGGCGACCGTAGCGGTCGCTCAGTTCCAGACTGAAGCGCTTAGAACCGCTCGGCCACGCCGGCCGGCGAGGAACCTAATGAAAGCGAAATTTTTGAGCTTATATTTGATATTTAACTGATGGAATACATTGCCAGGAAACCAACAGATTTTACAAAATAGTCAATAAACGATGTAAAGGATCATACAGGAGAATACAGTTAAAGGTACAAGTACAGACGAGATGTATAAGTTTTCAGAAGCCTGCATGCTGATAACTTACGTATAAAAGAATAAAATGAAGGGCTACTGGTCTACAGACTATTGGTCTACAGACCCATCGACTCAGGCACTTTTCTTGTCGAAAGTAGTACCTAGGCAGGGATTTATGGCTGGTCTTCGAATGTTACATTTCAACAACGCAGGCGTTTTGGGAGACGCAGAGAGGCCGAATAGGCTTCATAAAAAGGATCTAGTGAATATTTCATCAATGATATTCAAGTCTATTCTAAACCCATTCAGCTATGTATGCACTGATGTGTCTCTAATGCTGTAGAAAGGTAGACTAGTTTTCAAACAGTACATACCAACCACAAAGCACAGATTTCGAATAAAACGGTTTATATAGTGCGTTGTCGAAACAAGATTTATTTTAGATATTGTACTGTACACAGAAACGAAACAAAACAAAACACCATCTGAATAGGCCTTGAAGACCCAACGGCACTGACCGACCGCCGTGACATGCTCAGCCCTTAGGCGCCACCGGATGTGGATGCGGAGTGGCGTGTGGTCAGCACACCGCTCTCCCGGCCGTATGTCAGTTTTCGCGAACCGTACCGCTATTTCTCAGTTAAGTGCTCGCCGAGCCTGAAGCTCTGACCTTCGGTGATCTGACGAGAACCGGTGCTACCACTGCAGCAAGGCCGTCGGCAGTGTAGACAGGAAGATGAACATAAATTAAGGATACTTCTGGCCTTGATGTTTCCGGTGCTGTTATAACTACTTTGCTGAAATGTTAGCTCAATAAAAAATTTTAAACGTCCTTTTAGTACTTATCAAGTAATAAAATACAAGCAAACAGCTTGTTTTATTTTAAAAATTATGTATTTCAACAATCCCAAAATAAATCACTCCAGAAAAGCAGCCTAGTGTTTAAAAATTTACTCTTCAAAGGGTTAAAGTAGCAAGACTGTGAACGCTATGTGTAACAAACGTCACATTTTGTTCTGTGGTTGGTTAATTTCGTGCCTTCAGCAATTTTCCAGCATCTCCAAAAAATAAATAAATAAAGGGACGGGTACTACAATAAAATACACTCCTGGAAATTGAAATAAGAACACAGTGAATTCATTGTCCCAGGAAGGGGAAACTTTATTGACACATTCCTGGGGTCAGATACATCACATGATCACACTGACAGAACCACAGGCACATAGACACAGGCAACAGAGCATGCACAATGTCGGCACTAGTACAGTGTATATCCACCTTTCGCAGCAATGCAGGCTGCTATTCTCCCATGGAGACGATCGTAGAGATGCTGGATGTAGTCCTGTGGAACGGCTTGCCATGCCATTTCCACCTGGCGCCTCAGTTGGACCAGCGTTCGTGCTGGACGTGCAGACCGCGTGAGACGACGCTTCATCCAGTCCCAAACATGCTCAATGGGGGACAGATCCGGAGATCTTGCTGGCCAGGGTAGTTGACTTACACCTTCTAGAGCACGTTGGGTGGCACGGGATACATGCGGACGTGCATTGTCCTGTTGGAACAGCAAGTTCCCTTGCCGGTCTAGGAATGGTAGAACGATGGGTTCGATGACGGTTTGGATGTGCCGTGCACTATTCAGTGTCCCCTCGACGATCACCAGTGGTGTACGGCCAGTGTAGGAGATCGCTCCCCACACCATGATGCCGGGTGTTGGCCCTGTGTGCCTCGGTCGTATGCAGTCCTGATTGTGGCGCTCACCTGCACGGCGCCAAACACGCATACGACCATCATTGGCACCAAGGCAGAAGCGACTCTCATCGCTGAAGACGACACGTCTCCATTCGTAACTCCATTCACGCCTGTCGCGACACCACTGGAGGCGGGCTGCACGATGTTGGGGCGTGAGCGGAAGACGGCCTAACGGTGTGCGGGACCGTAGCCCAGCTTCATGGAGACGGTTGCGAATGGTCCTCGCCGATACCCCAGGAGCAACAGTGTCCCTAATTTGCTGGGAAGTGGCGGTGCGGTCCCCTACGGCACTGCGTAGGATCCTACGGTCTTGGCGTGCATCCGCGCGTCGCTGCGGTCCGGTCCCAGGTCGACGGGCACGTGCACCTTCCGCCGACCACTGGCGACAACATCGATGTACTGTGGAGACCTCACGCCCCACGTGTTGAGCAATTCAGCGGTACGTCCACCCGGCCTCCCGCATGCCCACTATACGCCCTCGCTCAAAGTCCGTCAACTGCACATACGGTTCACGTCCACGCTGTCGCGGCATGCTACCAGTGTTAAAGACTGTGATGGAGCCCCGTATGCCACGGCAAACTGGCTGACACTGACGGCGGCGGTGCACAAATGCTGCGCAGCTAGCGCCATTCGACGGCCAACACCGCGCTTCCTGGTGTGTCCGCTGCGCCGTGCGTGTGATCATTGCTTGCACAGCCCTCTCGCAGTGTCCGGAGCAAGTATGGTGGGTCTCACACACCGGTGTCAATGTGTTCTTTTTTCCATTTCCAGGAGTGTATATACACTGTGGAATATCAATAACCATAACTGTAATTGCGCTTATATTCCACAGAGGCAGTGTTACTTGCTTATTCATAACCAGTACGCTGTATGCCCTTCGTGTTGTGGTATACAATCGAAAAACTCATTCCATATGTTCATCCACACGTGGAATTATACATCTACATTGCAATCTGATCTTGAAAACATCGTAGAAGAAGGAAATAACCACTTCACATAAAGTAAGTACGTATATCTTTGGAGTGAGCGCAGTGTACTGTGCGTGTTCTCAATGTCAAACCAGGCTAGTCACGTAATTTTCGGGATTGACCCTGCTTGTCTAAAATTTCAGCTTTAGTAATAGCTATCATGCAGTATTGTCACTGCTACGGATGTAAAGAGAAGTATGTGGAAGGAGCGCCAGTTACGTTTCATAAGTACAAGGATTGGAACTTAAATAGTGGCAACTATTTATTCACAACCGATACAAAGGAATTACAGGTTTGCACTGTTACTGTCCTTCAAAGTAGTCACCAGTGTTGTGTAGAACCCGATGCCAGCGATGTGGAAGGCGTAGTACACCGTTAGCAGAGCCTGCTCTGTTGATGGTACGAATGGAGCGGTCTACTGCCTATCGAATCTCTGGTACCAAAAAACAAGTTTTTAGGGTGTTTCTCGATAATGGACAAATATTTTTAAGAACGGGGAAATGTCTGTGCTAAATAAAGGCCTAGAGAATATACTGTGAAACTTTGGGCAATTTTCTGCGGTTATTTATCATTAAATTAAAATATATTTAAAATAAAATTATTACTTTAAAAAATAAATACGTAAACTGCAGAAGCCATTAACGATACAAAACGACATGAAATGGAACTAGCATGTAAGGTAGGTTGTAGGGCCTGCATCTCGTGGTCGTGCGGTAGCGTTCTCGCTTCCCACGCCCGGGTTCCCGGGTTCGATTCCCGGTGGGGTCAGGGATTTTCTCTGCCTCGTGATGGCTGGGTGTTGTGTGCTGTCCTTAGGTTAGTTAGGTTTAATTAGTTCTAAGTTCTAGGCGACTGATAACCTCAGCAGTTGAGTCGCACAGTGCTGAGAGCCATTTGAACCATTTTTTTAGGTTGTAGGGACGGAAAATGGTCGACTTAGGTTTATTGGAAGAATACTAGGAAAGTGTAGTTCATCTATAAAGGCGACCGCGTGCAGAACTCTTGTATAGCCTATTCCTGGATACTGCTTAAATGTTTGGTATCCCCACCAGTTCAGATTAAAGTAAGACATCGAAGCAATTCAAAGGCGTGCTGCAAGAGTCGTTACTGGTAGGATGGATAACCACATAATATTTACGAAGGTATGCCAAGTGCAACTTTTATGACACTTCCAGAAGACTCAAATTGTAAACCTTACATACTGCACGGTCCGGCTGTGTTAAACTGTTGGCTTCTACATGTGCTGGCTGGGAACGAAGTCCGACTCCCTGAGTTCAGAATATCGGTACTCTGAAGCTTCAAACATAATTCTTCCCGTGCCTCGCGGTGTAGCCGCGCGGTCTTCGGCGCCTTGTAACGATTCGCGCGGCTCCCCCTGTCGGGGGTTCGAGTCCGCCCTCGGGCATGGGCATGTGTTGTCCTTAGTGTAAGTTAGTTTAAGTTAGATTAAGCAGTGTGTAAGCCTAGGGACTGATGACCTCAGCAGTTTGGTCCCATAAGCACTTACCACAAATTTCCTGTGTGAGGACGGCTTAAGTGAAATGGTCCTGAAGGAAGTAGAATAACTGAAAACTGAAAAATCTAAAACATTTGCATGAGAAGTTTACGTCAAACTTGTCACAAATACCGAAGTATGTCGCATTACTACTATGGAGGAGCAAATTTTATGTGATACCTTAGTTACTGGATACCATTAACAACATTCGTCAAGGGAGTTGATGGAGAACGTATAAATCCTTTAAAGTTACCTTCACTTTTTATAGCTCCTGGCAAGTTATTTGAAAACGGTTGTTACTCAGAAACGGTCGTTCAAATGGTTCAAATGGCTCTGAGCACTATGGGACTCAACTGCTGTGGTCACAAGTCCCCTAGAACTTAGAACTACTTAAACCTAACTAACCTAAGGACATCACACACATCCATGCCCGAGGCAGGATTCGAACCTGCGACCGGAGCGGTCGTGCGGTTCCAGACTGTAGCGCCTTTAACCGCTCGGCCACTTCGGCCGGCAAAAACGGTCGTCTTTCTGGAGCAAACCAGGAGACTTTAAGTCTTTATTAAAGGATTCTTGATTGTAATATTATATTCTGCGATATTATTATTATTATTATTATTATTATTACTCTCGATTATTACCATGAACTTGAGCCAATCAGAGCTTCACTTCCTTTTCTTCTTTCCTTTTTCCCCCCCCAAAACCTCTACGTTATTTCACTGCGTGTTTTCTTCTTTTCGTCTGTACATTTCTTCCTCTGTTGCTTTTTTGTTTCATACTTGTTATAATTTCTTGTTTTTGATTTTACTTCTGAACTGCTTTCTGTCCTCAATGTCTTCTTCTGAAATTTTCAATTGTTGTAGGTCTTCTTGTGTTTCTTTTGTCTAATTGGTCTTTTAATTTTATTGTATTAACGATGTTAAAAATTCTGTTTGTGATTCTGTTTTCATCCATACTACGTAGGTGTCCGTAGAACCTTAAGCGTCTTTTCCTAAATTTATCTGTGATGTCTGCGTGTTCGTAGAGTTCCTTTGTAGGTCATCTGGCCCAGGAAAGAATTCGGGTAAGACAACCGTGTTATTATTTTCTTCTAAAAACATTTTGACGTACCTCAGCCGCAACATGTAATCCAGTTATCTATTTCACCTTCTGAACAAGAAGTTTCTATAAACGTTGAAACCATGGGAAAGGGGTTTTAATAAACCTTCCAATTTGCAATTGACTTTTTAATATTCCTGCAAGAAGATTTCATTCTGCGGTCGTTGCTCCAGTCATGTACAATATTTCAAAACGTGTTATTACCATTATTTCGTCCGCGGCTCGTGGTCTTGCGGTAGCGTTCTCGCTTCCCGCGCACGGGGTCCCGGATTCGATTGCCGACGGGGTCAGGGATTTTCTCTCCCTCGAGATTACTGGAAGTTGTGTGTCTTTCATCATCATTTCATCCTCATTCACTCGCAAGTCGCCCTAGTGGCGTTAAAGAACTTGCGGAGTGGCGGCAGAACCGCCCCGCGAGGGGTCTCCCGGCCACCAATGCCATACGCTCATTATTATTATTGCTGTTGTTTATGTTGTTGTACCCTGTATATGTCATCTATAGTTTTCATCGGCGGAAGTCGTCGTAAAATTTGCAAATATATTTCCGTGCGCTGTTTCATTCTATAACTCACGTTTATTGCTTTTTCACAGTGCACTAGACATGCGGTAGTTTGATGCAATTGGGATATCAGCACAATAGCTGCGCTACTGAACGCGTACTGAAAAAAAGGACAAGTGAACGCCAGAGTCATCAGTTGTTTCGGCGTGGCCAGCGCTGTTGTTCCCCAAGTTGGCCGTCGGCCACAAACGGCCAGAGACAATGGCGCGCCGTTTCTGGGAATTAGCTGTCACGCTGCCGCAGCCGCCGCCTCCATTTGCAACCGGAAATGAAGCGCTCCGCCGTGCTCCCCCCCCTCTCCCCCCCCCCCCTTCTGTTGTTATCAACCACCGGTCGCCCGCCGTTTCTTTGGCGAGGCACAGTCGCAACCGCCAGCGAAACCCGCGCCGCCAAATCACATCTGGCGGCGGCGATCCGATTTATTGCTTATCTGTCGCAGCGCGTTTGTACACTGGCGCAATAAATCAGCAGTCATCCAGCCGGCCGGTGCGTTTTGTCGCCCATTACAAGCGGCGATCTTAATCTGTGTCCGCACGCCCACCATATTTCACCAGCAGCCGCGTTCGCTGCCGCCGCAGTTGTTGCTGTTTTTGTTGTTGTTGTTTTTGCGGCCATTGTGTCCGGCCCGTGTTAGGCAGCCGACCGATCGGGCGAAGCTTTTTAAACGTTTCCGCAACCGGTTTTGACGCAATCATTCGCGCATCGGCAGCGCGGCGCGCTGTCATCGCCACGGCTCTGACGGATGATACTGCCGCGATGATTCTGCAAGAATGGCTGTACAACGGCTGTCGATGACATCAGCATCTGATACACCGTCCGGTAGTCTCTTCTCGTTTGGACTGTTACCTGCGATGAGGGAGATGCGAAGCCGGTGTTCCAAGTTTGCCGCTTCCCAGTTCTGTCATGGGCGTGAACCCACGTTTGTTTCTCCCTTATACAGGGTGTGACAAATAAAAATTTCCCAGACGGGTGGATACGATTAGGCCGGTATTACACTATCAAATTTCTTTGTCAATGATTTGATCAAAGACGTGATCAAATATCCCGTCAAATATATTTGACAAAGATCTTTGACGTAGCACTACAAGGGGTATTACACTGTCACCATATTTTTCGTCCAAGTTCAAGATGGCTGATAAAAACAACTTGTTCCTAGAATGAAATTTTCACTCTACAGCGGAGTGTGCGCTGATATGAAACTTCCTGGCAGATTAAAATTGTGTGCCGGATCGAGACTCGAACTCGGGGCGTGAGTCGTGCTTGGGTAGCTCAGTTGGTAGAGCACTTGCCCGCGGAAGGCAAAGGTCCCGAGTTCGAGTCTCGGTCCGGCACACAGTTTTAATCTGCCAGAAAGTTTCATATCAGCGCACACTCCGCTGTAGAGTGAAAATTTCATCCTAGAAACATCCCCCAGGCTGTGGCTAAGCCATGTCTCCGCAATATCCTTTCTTTCAGGAGTGTTAGTTCTGCAAGGTTCGCAGGAGAGCTTCTGTAAAGTTTGGAAGGTAGGAGACGAGGTACTGGCAGAAGTAAAGCTGTGAGGACGGGGCGTAAGTCGTGCTTGGGTAGCTCAGTTGGTAGAGCACTTGCCCGCGAAAGGCAAAGGTCCCGAGTTCGAGTCTCGGTCCGGCACACAGTTTTAATCTGCCAGGAAGTTTCAAAACAACTTGTTATTAACCGCAGCAGTTGCATGTACCATAATTGCACTGTGTGCGGAAGAGAAGCAGGGGAAGAAAAGGAAACATATCTGGGTGAAGCCGTGGGTTTTACGACGACACGATAAAAGCACTCAACAAAACTTGTTATGTGAGATTATAGTGGAGGACGTCAATTCGTACATCAAGTACTTAAGAATGGATGAGCACACATTTCTGTATGTGCTCAGTGAAGTGTATCCTCATATCACAAAGCACAATATTCCCTTAAGAACTGCTACATCTGCAGAAGACAGGCTCACTGTAACACTCCGATTCCTTGCTACAGGAGAGGGTTAGGTTAGGTTAATCCTAGGACGCCCAAGCCTTTTTTTCTAACTTGGATGCCTGAGAGGGGGGTTCGCCAAGCCCACAGGTATTAAATAAGTTTACTGACAAAAAATTACAACTTTCAAAATGGTTTATGTATTTTAACTAAGGCATCGGATTATAAATGTTGCTAATTGTTATAAATATTGGATTGAGTGAATAAAAAATTGGCATATTGCAATACAAAATACAGATGTATTCATATACAATAGACTACTCTGAGTACTCAACTTCAAGGCAAGAGACACATTTCACATTTTTTTCTGAATGTGTGTTACACACATGTTTATGACACTGTCCACAATGCTTTTTTGGTTTACTTAAGATTGTTGTACTTCTGCTTCTTTGTTTTAGCTTTTCTTACACAAATATGGTACCGACCTTTCCCTGCAGGAGGCTGACGTGCTTCTGTTGCCACTTCTTTGATTTTCTTTTGTAGAATAGTCTCCATTGATTGAACAATTTGGTTAAATAACCCTCTTGCATTGGCACTTCTTTCTTCTACCTGCAATTTCACTAGTTCCATTCCTGCTTGCAGAAGATAAAGTTCCCGTTTGTTGTGTTTCTTTTCATTCCATCTTGGATGTTGCTGGATGAATATGGTGGTTCCATTGATAGCACAAATGTCGATGAGAGAGTAAAATACAGATAGAGGCCATTTCTTTGTTCCCCTCTTGCAGGTGTACATACGAGCCATTTGATAAATGGTATCAATTCCACCTTTAGTGGAATTATAATATGCATTTATCTCGGTTCTATTCTTCTCTCCTCCAACAGTGTCTTTATCTTGGTGCATTGTTGACAACATCAGTGAGTTTTTACTTGGTTTCGTTTTTGCTGTGTAGGACACCAAAGTTACTGGAGGCCTACGTGTTGGGAACTGCACTAACTCACTGCAAGTTTACAAGATAAATAACAGCTGACTGACATCAACAATCACTTCCTCTGAAAGTAAACCGATTGTTGTGAATATCAAGAATACCAACCAACAAGAAACTAACTTGCATTGTTGTAGAGATGGGAAATACGAAATCCTATTAAGGGAAATTTTCTATAGCATGGAAGTCTAAGGGGTGGGTTTGTTGGACCCATAATAAGTTTATTTATTTTTTCTTTCAAAGAAAAATTTTTCTATAAAATGTATTGACACTAACGTTTCATAAAATAGCTAACAAACAATAACTCAAAGGGAAAAATCAGGGGGCATACAAAAATTGTGGGTTCAACTAACCCCCCCCCCTTAGGCGTCATAGGGTTAAGTTAGGTTAGGTTAGGTTAGGTCAGGTCTCCAATCTTCTTAATCTATTTTTGTATTCAGCGTGCCTCACGTTGTAAAGCGCCTCATCGGCTTCATACACCTCTATTAATTTTGTGGTTGTCGGCACACACCAATTGTATTTACCGGCGATGTTTATAAAAACACTACAGACGACAGAACGCTGCAGCGATGCTAGGGCTCTGTGTGGTAACATGTTACATTGCAGTGAACAGAAGACAAGCGACTTCTTTGATCAAATCTACAGCGAGGCCCTAGATTTGATCAAATATTGGACGACATTTGACAAAGTTCCCTATTACACCATCAAATATCTTTGACAAAGATTTTTGACAATGATATTTCACAAAGAAATTTGATAGTGTAATACCAGCCTTAGATGTGAATGTATGCTTGTAACCACACCCCGTGACATGCAGTCCACATATTCGCCCGCCATGTGATTCACACCTGTTCAGAGCGTAGTGCGAGCTGTGTCACTGTGAGTGAAGCCAGTAGAAAGGGGACGATGGAGCAGCGGGTGCCAGTTACAGAACGTTAAGTGACAACAAAGTCGTGGAAACGTATTCATTTGTTTGCTAAGAAGTATAATGGAGTCAAAAGTGCCAGCAAAGGGTGCCACGCAACGCTTACAATCCAGAAATGGCGTCAGACAAGAGCCACGCAACGCTTACAATCCAGAAATGGCGTCAGACAAGATCTGTTTCGAACAAGTCAAAAACCATTCAGAACCGGGGTCCAAAATTGCCAAGAGATGAATACTGGTCACTTTCAACATCTGCTATAGATTAGTACTGCATTTCCTTTCCTCTGATGTACTGGGTGATAAAAAAGTCAGTATAAATTTGAAACCTGAATAAATCACGGAATAATGTAGATAGAGAGGGGTACAAGTTGACACACATGCTTGGAATGACATGGGTTTTACTAGAACCAAAAAAAAAAAAAAGGAATACAAAGTTCAAAAAATGTCCGACAGATGGCGCATCATCTGATCAGAATAGCAATAATTAGCATAACAAAGTAAGACAAAGCAAAGATGATGTTCTTTACAGGAAATGCTCAATATTTCCACCATCATTCCTCAACGATAACTGTAATTGAGGAATAATGTTGTGAACAGCACTGTAAAGCATGTCCGGAGTTATGGTGAGGCATTGGCGTCGGATGTTGTCTTTCAGCATCCCTAGAGATGTCGGTCGATCACGATACACTTGCGACTTCAGGTAACCCCAAAGCCAATAATCGCACGGACTGAGGTCTGAAGACCTGGGAAGCCAAGCATGACGAAAGGGGCGCTGAGCACACGATCTTCTCCAAACGACGCATGTAAGATATCTTTAATGCGTCTAGCAATACTTTTTTTGTTCCAATAAAACCCCATGTCATTCCAAGCATGTGTGTCAATTTTTACCTCTCTATCTACATTATTACGTGGTTTATTAAGTTTTCGAATTTATACTGCCTTTTTGATCACCCGATACTTTTTTGTACACAGGTACTCCGTTCTCTGGGCCACTTTTATTTTCCTCACCCTGTACGATGTTTTTGATGATGATGCTGATCTCAGTTCCACATTGCCCCAGCGCGTGTGATTTGATCCAAAGAACAACACGTGATGCTATACAATGGTGTAAAATAATCGTTAATTTTCACGCGTAAATTGGAATTCGTGAGGAACATTAATGAAATTAGCGAAGCTCGGATACTCATGTGGCAATCGATTTAAAGGACAGCAATAACCACAAAGACTGGATTATAATTTCTCCTGCTAAGACCGTGACATCATAATTGGTGATCACGAAGTATATTAAATTAAGGAATTCGGCTACCTAGACAGCAAGGACATAAAAAGCCAACTAACACTGTCAAAAACGACATTCCTGTGCAGGAGAAGCCTACTAGTATGTAACACACGTCTTAACTTGAGTAAGAAATTTCTGAGAATGTACGTCAGGAGCACAAGATTTTATGGCAGTGAAACATGGACTGTAAGGAAAATCGAAACAGAAGAAAATCTAAGAATTTGAGATTTGGTGCTACAGACGACTGTTGAAAATTAGGCAGACTGAGAAGGTAAGGAATGAGGAGGTTCACCTCAGAATCCGCGAGGAAAGGAATACATGGAAAACACTGATCAGAAGAAGGGACATTATGATAGGGCGTTTGTTAAGACATCACCGAATGACTCCCATACTACTAGGGGGAGCTGTAGAGGGTAAAAACTGTAAACGAAGACAGAGACCGGGATACATCCAGCGTATAACAGAGGACGCATGTTGCAAGTGCTACTGTGAGATGAAAATGCCGCCACAGGAGAGCATCAAACCAGGCAGATGACCGATGACTCAAGAAATATCCAATGTCAATTTCACGGGCAAAATAAGTTACATCTGGAGATAACGAAGACCAATAAGGAGACAAGTTCATTCAAATGCTGCTCATCTTAAGTGTCGTAATTCTACTGAGTTACCAGAATGTACAACATTTTAAGGCGCCTTTAGTTTGTGACGCTGAAATACGTGTTTGCAGTTCGAATTAACCAAACAAATGTAATGGAGAATAGTCGCCGTAGTTCAGTAGTTTGTAGTTTAGTACCGACTGAGTAAAAGACAAGTAGAGAGCCAGCGATGAAAATTCCACACGCGGAACGTCTCTAGCATAATATCACCGCCACAGCAGGGAATATAATTACAGAATGGTATTCAAAACATCTGAGATTTTAATTTAGTTGGTTCTACAGTCTCCACCACGTCCTCTAAAACATGAATCCCGAGACAGGGGATACCGTTCCGTGTATCCTAGGTAATATCATCCTCGATCCAACTTACGGGCGTAAATTAAGCAATTAATTTCTAAATTACCTAGTCAAAGTAAATTACGTAAGTGAGTAGCAAGTTGAAATAAATTACTTCAAAGCCACACACACACACACACACACACACACACACACACACACACACAAACAAACACACAAACGTCCCCTCCCACACATACAGACAGGGAGAGAGAGGGAGGGAAAGAGAGGATCCAACAAACAAATGATAAACTGAATTGCATACAGCGGTCCCAACTCAAATAATTTGAGACAGAACAATGCAGCGCAGTAGTAACCAACGCTACAGTTAATAAATGCACTGAATAAATACAATAGAGGTATAATAAGTAGAGATTGCGCTACAAACATACGCTGTACGTTGCGTTGAAGCTGTTGGTACCATGTTAGGTCACACGAAATATTGAAGGTCTACTGTTTCCGATTGCTCCTTGCTATTAATTTCTGTCGTGTACACGAAACAGTTGTTGAAATAGAAAATGATGTAACGCTTTCGCGAACAACACAGTGTGAGGAAGGAAATGTAAGCAGTTTCTCGAGTCCTAAATGCATATTTGATACAGTAAAACGATGGATTTCGCCTCGTTAATGTAAATTTATTTTTTATATGTTTTAAGTAATCCTTGAAGAGATAGAATAGTAAGAGTCAGCAGTCAGTGTGGGCTTGACAAACACCACAAAGACAAAACCTCAAGGTAATAAGTAAGAGAAATACTACAGGAGTAAACTTAGTCATAAACCAAAGAACAATAGAAGGGGTGAAACATTATACATACTTTGGAACCACAATATATGAAAATTGGGTTAGCTCGCAAGAAATCAAGATTCGCAGTAGGAGAGCAAGAAGTGTGTTTCAGGAAATGAATGCCGTCTTCAAAAGCCATAATCTAACTTTAAGAAGACAAATCAGACTCTTTCACTGCTATGTATACTCTGTGCTCCTATATGGTGTAGAGACATGGACTTTAAATAAAAACACAGAGGAGAAGCTGGTATTTCGCCTGCCACATACATCTTGCTTACCAGATGGAAGAGTTTTGCCATGACTGGCTCTCCCAAGGATATCAGTAGCTCTAACAGAATGTCGTCTACTCCCAGGACCCTGAACCAGTTAGGTCTTTCTGTGCTCTGTCACATTCTTCACGCAGTATCTTATCTCCTAACTCATCTTCATCTACGTCGTTTCTATAATATTGTCTTTAAATTCGTCTCCCTGTTATAGAACTTCTGTATACTCCTTTGACCTTTAAACTTTCTGTTCTTTCCATCGCATCTGCTTTCCATCTGAGCTTTGATCTTCATAAAGCTTCTTCTCTTTTCCTCAAAGGCCTCTTTAACTTCCCATCTGAACTCTTGATTTTCATACAGCTTTTTGTCTTTTCTTCAGAAGCCTCTTTAATTTTCCTATAGGACGTATCTATCTTCCCCATTTCCGCTATAAGTTTATCTTGCAAAAAAATGCTAAAACTGTTACAAAGCTGCCCAGTTTCACGGTTGTATACGAATTATTTATCAGCAGCTCTTCGCGATTGGAACGTACTGTTTTAATGGTTCAAATGGTTCTGAGCACCATGGGACTTAACTACTGTGGCCCTAGAACTTAGAACTACTTAAACCTAACTAACCTAAGGACATCGCACACATCCATGCCCGAGGCAGGATTCGAACCTGCGACCGTAACGGCCACGCGGTTCCAGACAGTAGCGCCTATAACCGCACGGCCACTCCGGCCGGCCGTACTGTTTTACAAACATTTTTTGATATCATAATGCAGTGGCTTACTTTTCCCACCACAGGTTTCGAGAAAGGATTCATGGGAAGACATCCCATTTGCTGTATGTTGACATAGATTAGAAACAGTTGCTCGTCATGACGACACTGCTCAGCAGCATAGTAACGATTATGAACAGAATTTATCGAGGTTGCGAGCGTATTCAGACATACACCCAGCAACGAGGCTTTAACCGCGCAGTTCGGATGCACTGTTTAATGTCCTGCAGTCCGCTGGACATACAGCAGAAGCTGGTTGTGGTCGTTAGAGTGACAAAGGGGTTCCAGCAGAGAGAGAGAGAGAGAGAGAGAGAGAGAGAGAGACAGACGGGGAAGTGAAAGCAGACTAGCGGGAGAAGTTGAGTATCGCGCGGCGGCGCAGAGTTGAGGATAAACAGCGGCGCTTTGCCGCGACATGTTTTATTCAGGGCGGCCGGAATGTTGGTACGCGTGGCGCGGCAGTGCTGCAGAGTTATTGTGCGGCCCGCCAGACGGACAGGGGCGGGGGTTCCCCCGCATTGCGAAGCGCTGCTGTTCGCGCGACCTGGCGCCGAACATGCGTTATGTATGCCGGCGCCGCGGGGTGGGGGTGTGGGCCATTGTTGTAGCCGGACAGTGCGCCACGGGGGTGAATGACAGCCCAGGGCACGGTATACACGGCGGGGACCGCCTGGCAAGTGGCTCAGCGGCGTGCCACTCCCGCTGTGACCTGGACGGTGCGTGGCGGAGGGTACCTTATACCACTAGTAGTCAATTTCCTTCCTGCTCCTCTCGCAGACAGAGAGAGGAGAAAATGACTTTCAATATGCGTCCCCACGAGCCGCAATTTCTCCTGCCTTACCTTCGTGGTTCTTGCGCGAAATGCTGGTTGGCGGCAGTGAATAGTTCTGCATTCAGCTTTTCTGCGAAACGAATAAAACTCGCTTGTTGATCGAAACTACCGGTAACGAATCTAGCAGCTTGCCTCTGAATTGCTTCGATGTCTTCCACTGATCTGACCTGACAGGGATCTCAAACACTAGAGTACTACTACAGAACGGGTCGCACTAGTGTTCTAAGTGTGGTCCCTTTCACACATGTACCACACTTTCCTCCAATTCTCCCAACAAACCGAAATCGACCATTCACATTCCCTACTACCTTCATCGCATGCTCGTTCCATTTCATATCGCTCTGAAATGTTCACGCCCAGATTTTTAATCGACCTGACTGCGTCAAGTGGCATACTACTAATGCTTATTTCGAACATTACCGAATTGTTTTCCCTCCTCATACGCTTTAACTTCCATTTTGCTACATTTACAGCAGGCTTCGTGTCTGGCAGGTTTATTACGAGGAATGATGTAAAATCTCCCCAACATCACCTGAACAAGCTCGGGTTAGGCAATTAGTCTGTATGCTAACCAAAATTTCCGAGAATATCCACCGAAAAGTAGCGAAACACGTCTTAATTCCCGACGTTACCTTCAAAGCATGCAACCGTAGCAACTATTTTCTCGTTACCAATAGCCGTGTTGGAAGTCTTCTGGGTGAATTGTGTTCAAAAGTAGTGATTCCGCTTGAATCTCTTGTATGGAATCATAACGCTACCATTTCAACTTCAGTTTTGTTTTTCGGAAGAGCAACGATACGCAAGAGGCTACATCAGGCCATTAGGGTGCGCAGGATGGAGTTGTCATATTGATGTTGTTGTTCTTTTTTCTTTTTTGCGATGAACTGTCGCACAGTGAGCGACGTGTGTGTAGATGCATTGGAATGACGCAACAGTCAGTGTTCGCTTTCCCATCCCTCAGACCTTTTGGGTCTATTATCTTCCCTCAGCGTCCTCAAAACATCATAATAGAACTTCTCGGTGGCTGTCTGACCACATGCGATAAATTCCTTACGAAAAATTCCATCAATCTCGGACAGAAAGAAGGTCAGCATGAGTCATAATATCATCTGTATTTTATTGGAAATCTTGATTTCAGCTGATAGCGCAGCTATCATCAGTACTATAAATACAACCCAGCAGTCGCTTGAGCAGTTGACGTCCGTGGAGTCGCAGCACCTGCTCCGTTCACCATCGCCGCCTACCAACATGAGATAAATGGTCTGAAGATGGTCACATTGTGATCGAAACCGGTAACCGTTGCAAAGGAATATTTTATTGAGACCAAGACAGTTTTTCACTCATCTCTAAATTATCATAGCCAAACCGCCACTTTTCTCCATGTAAAATATTTTCAGAAATTCCTTATATCGACTGATTTCATAAGCTCAGTAGTGTAGAGGATTAATGTGAGGGTTGCCTTTCATCCGTGTAAAATGGGCTTGCGGAAGCCCTGTATCAGTACAATGAAAGCACCCACCGCTTCTCGCTTGACAAAGGAGTGTATAGAGGGGCTCCACCGTAGGCGTATTTTAGACGGAAAGCCGGCAGAGGCTGACCCGTGGCCCGGCGGCTACCTGCAGGGACAGTGAAGACAAGTGGAGCGGATTCGCGCTATGAGGCGACGGGCGTTTAGCGCCGTTACGGCACCAGCTTACGTCCACTGCCCGGCCGGTTATTAGGTCGAGACGCCACCCAAAAGCTTTGCCGGGGATCAGACCAGGCGCTGAATTACCGGGGCAAGGGGTGTGCGATCCTCTTACCGATCGCCCTTCTGCTCTGGGAAGCCAGGCGCGCAGGTAGGTAGGTAGGTAAGAGCGGCCGCTTCTCGTCTCCTTGCGGTCCGCAGGAAGCCCGCCCACAGCTTAGCGAGTTGACTACACACTGCTACAACAAGCGAGGAAACACCAATAAAGCTCAATTTGCTGGACACAGGGTCGACACACAGGCAATTTCCTTGCCACGCGTGTTAAATTTGTTGTTATGTGGCTACATATTCGGCGGACCCGGCCAAGATATATCAACGAACTGAAGCACAAAGGCACCCTCACACTGGACGAGGCAGCCGTGGTATTTTCGGCTTTGCGCGCCATCATACTCAGGTACAAGAAACTCTTCTTAGAGCAGTTGAGAAGGCAGCTGTGGCAAGATGACGTAATGTGGTGTGAGGTACCGACGACAGATGGTTTGTTCGGTACGGGTATCGTGAAAAAGGACGCCTAAATTGTGGTCCTCCTCCGCTATTGCCTACTGCGTTCGGAAGTTGCGCTCCAAAATGCTAACGTTCTGTTACAGATATTAGAAATGAGAGGTGGCATGCCTTTACGATACACACAGTAACTTGCCCCCCTCTAATATTTATATCTTACTCTGAGTAATTCGATTTGGGGAAGTATAGCCGAGTATGGTCATTACAAGGCTAATATTGAGAACTCAGAAGATACGAATATTTTCCTCTCTAATTGCATGCTGTCAAAAGTTGCTATTCCTTCACACGCGGACTTCCCACGCAGCGGTGGTCCGGTGACAGGCGAGTTCTGCTGACCTTGAAACGGTTTTGCCGAAGGGTGTGAGGGAGCCGAGTGGATGCTGTCCAGACGCCGAAATTGTCATAAGAGCGGGGGCGACACGCCCACAGGCGCCTGAAGGAGAGACTGGGGTTAGAGATTCCGTTACTTCGCAGAAACTTGGTGAAAACACTTTCTGACGTGCTTTGAGCGAGGCCTGGGAATGACTTGTCTTCTCAGGCAGTCTTAATGGGCAAATTCCCGCGTTTTCTGCAAAATCATAACTGTGATTGCCTTGCTCAGTGGATAGCTCCGTGACGTAGCAAAATCGGCTCAGAAATCGGCGCCAAGTATCTCCATTGGTGGAATAGTAGTACTACGCCAATAGAGTGTAATTTTCTGCCGGTTTTCGAGTTGCTGATTGGCACGTTTAACCTCGGCCACTGTCGTGGTGGCGGTAATGTTTTGTGTAAGGCTTGCACGGGTGCTCTTGGCAGAGTCAACTCTCGCCTTTCGGTGGGGTAGGTTACAAGACTGAGCTCTCGCTGCTCTGGACACCCTGCCTTCCGTTGGCTGTCTAATATACTTTCATTTAATTGTAACTGTCTGACGAAGTTGCTGAAATTTCAACTTCAACGTAACTTTCCGAGTACAGTTGGCAATTGAGCGTTCTGCGTACAAGCGGGCTATGTTGTCCGTCTTGAGCAGTTTTGGCTAAAGTTGACTATATCGGAGTTACTGTGTGACTTCCCTTGTTAAAATCAATCACTGTACCGTCAGTGATTTTGTGGCGAGCCTTCTTCGTCTCCTTCAGAGGCGCATTTGTGTTGCTAGGAAGTCTTTAGTCTGGAACAAACAGACCAGGATAATTTGTTTCGGGCTATACTCGCGACATTATCATCACCACGACGGC
Organism: Schistocerca americana; assembly: GCF_021461395.2. NCBI lineage: Eukaryota > Metazoa > Arthropoda > Insecta > Orthoptera > Acrididae > Schistocerca > Schistocerca americana. The sequence continues at coordinate 442,973,391 of NC_060126.1, forward strand.
ACGTCGAAGCAACCAGCCATCGCCTCCTGTACACCAGATCGTGTCCTTGCAGTTAAGAAGACAGCTTGGTGATACATGTCCGCAGCACAGGAAGATTAGGTAATTTATCTATGTGACAATCAGAGCTCAGCAGAGCGCGCCTGTTCCCGTCTTTTCTAACGTGGTTCTGTCTTGGGTGTTCATTGTCTGAGTTCTCATCACTGTAGCAGCAATTAATGTTGGATTGGCTAGGTGTTTCTCTTAAGATCTGAGTTGCAAGGAATTGGCTCCACATACCACTTGGTCATAAAAGTCACAAGCTAGTTTACGGACAACTTTACCTTCACAGCATTTATTTTAGTATCCAATGTTTCATGTGTTCTGTTTATTACTTTGAGTTTAGACATAATAAATCAAATTGTTGTTTTGGAGAGGACTTTCATTCTGTAGATCGGTAGAGCAACTCTTTCATTTCTCACTACGTTAATGAAACTTTCCATTATCAAATTAATTTCTATCAAATTAAATTATTGTAGGTGCCAAACTCTTTTCTACTCCACTTGCAGGGTCGATTACAGTCAGTTCACGTTTCTTCTTAATCCTTGTGCAACAGCAAAAGTCAGAGCTAGAAAAGGGGGTGGGGCTTAGAGCATCATTTCCATATGAAGATTCTAGAAGAATTTAATGTTAAATACACTGCTAGCCCCGGCACCTCGCAGAAAAACTAAACAGCGTATTTATTTGCATTTTATATTAAAGCATCTCTCAATAGAATGCTATCATTCCATTACTTGACAAGTATTACTAACCAGCAGAAAAACAAACGAAAAGGCAGACGCAACACTTCGGTGATCTTCGGATTGCTCCTAGCCTGGATGGCGGGCGAAGTGGTTCGGCTGTAAGATCAGAGCTCGTTCGGCAGTCTCCGAAGACAGACATGTTGTCTGCCTTATGGCTCTGAGCACTATGGGACTTAACATCTGAGGTCATCAGTCGCCTAGAACTTAGAACTACTTAAACCTAACTAACATAAGGACAACACCCAGCCATCACGAGGCAGAGAAAATCCCTGCCCCGCCGGGAATCGAACCCGGGAACCCGGGCGTGGGAAGCGAGAACGCTACCGCACGACCACGAGTTGCGGGCGTTGTCTGCCTTAGTCGATATCAGTTCAGGATTTCATCAGCAATCTGGTTATCTGGGCAGGTAGTTGAGAACAGTGTGATAGTCATTACCGAAATGTGCAGTACATTAATTTGTTGGAGAATGGAAATCATTTGCGACTCTAAAGTGAAATGTAATTGTGCAGTTTCTCGTGTTCTGCCAATAAAAATCGAGTGGCATCCCGTGTAAACAAAATAATTTAAAATTTAATTATTTCTAAAATAACAGTTCCTCGGCAAGAGTTTCTTACAGCCTGAAGATAACAGATTCACGACCTACGTGCTGTTTTCTGAGCAGGGGACAACAACTACAGAAGATTGCAGATTGGTCAACGTTAATTAGAACTCATGCATTCCACTCAGGGTGGTGAAAGCAGATAGGCACCTCGTGTACTCTGCAATCTCAGTACAAATGAGATCAGTGACACGTCATCTGTGGTAACCCCAAGGTGGTATGAAGGAGAGAAATTGTCGAGGGAGGAGATTCATCATCGTACGTGTGTATATATCCCTCTCTTTTGCAACTTGCAGTGCTGCTAACGTTGCCGTGGACGCGAACGGGACATCCGATTGAGAGAGAGAGAGAGAGAGAGAGAGAGAGAGAGAGAGAGCGCCGCCGCCACACGGGACGAGCTACGTAACGTGATTTGCGTTCTCAGCGCTGTCCAGTGGCTGTTGTCGGCTTTATTTGGCTCGCAAACCACACGGTTTCCTTATGGAAATACAAGCGCGTAAAATAGCTGCGTTAACTCTTAGCGACTGTCGAAAAAGGGCGGAGAAGATTCTGGACTGTTCGATGGCTTAAACAGCGCATTTCGGCCACAGAAGCATTGCGTAATGCTGTATAACGAACTAAGATAGATGCTAGTAGAAGTTATTTGTTAGCTCGGTCGAATTTTCACCCCATCTGCAGGTTTAAATAGAATCTAATTAATGTATAGTGTCTAATGTCACTGCCTGCATAATACCCACATTCTCGGTGTTACCTTGACTACCAACACCTTTCGTCACATAATTCTTAAGATCGAGATTCGTTTCGTAATTTCATTCGAATGGAAGGAGAGATTTTTTCAAAGATACTCACCGTCACAGAAAAAAATATTTACCGGCAAGATACAAACATCAGCCAGTCCATAAACCCGGCAGCAAAAACTTCCAGTGTGTAACTTGCATTCACTTTCAGACGTAGACCGTATAACCACTCTTTTAATTGATAACAGTATTATTAGGCTTATTCTCATATAGTGGATACGTTATCGATAATATCGGAAGTAATTAATAGCATTGAAAAATTTTTAATTAAAATTATCGATATATAATCTCTCATCAGAATAACGCCCGCAGCAAAGTAGCGCCTCAGGGAAATCAAAGAGGGTTCAACGCCGCTGCTTTTGTTTCTAAATTCTACTATATTCACCACATGCGGATACTGTTAGTTCTCTCTGCGCTCTGAGTAAGGCTTCGTAGCTGCGGCTTGAGACATTTCCGTGAGGTACGCTGCGGAAGGGATCAGGGCGCTTCCGTTAAACTGCAGGAAAAGTGACTATAGTTAATTTATACGGGACAGACTCAAGTTGTAACTTATACTGAGATCTAGGCAAAACTTCGCCGTTACGTCACACAGTAAGAATATCTGAGGAATTGTGTTCGCGAGAAAAAGTAGCGCTCAGTATTAAACTCCATTACATGCCGAATAACCGATAATAGGATCTGTGGCTTATACGAAGGGACATTAAACTGACAGTAATAACGGATTTGGACACTTTGTGAAAGGGACGGCGTACGAAGTCTGAATGACTGTATCGAAGTAGACTAATGGACCATAGTCCTTGCTGTAACATCTTTGAGTGACGAACTATAAAAATCACGGATATTTTAGCTGCCGTAATTGCTGATAGTAATTGTAGGATCAACCCTCCTTTTCTCTACATACAAAACGCTATCTTTCATGATCGTTTAATTATTATTAAATATTTTTAATAAAAAGCTAAAGTGATTTCCAGAATAGCGTGTGTATTAGTCAACGATAATCATAGGCAAGCGACAAACTGTATCTCTGGATGGCAAATGGATCGATTATATCACGAAATGTAAAGTGTGACTTAAAGCTGTTTAACATTCCAGTTGGACAGAAACAATACAAAATCAGAAACAGTGCGGATAAGTAATAACGTCGGAAATAGGAAGTTGAAATAACTAACATCCAAAGACGCTATTAACTTTCTTGTCTTCGGTAACGCAGCAACAAATGAAGGGCGATCGACTGTGCAAAAAGTCAACATTAATAATTATTTTGAAAACCAGAAATTGAGTCGCTGTTGCAGTGAAGATGTTTGTGGCTGCTCCGTCTGACGTGTAATACAACGAAAGGTCGGGCATATACAGTAGATAACAACATCAATATCTTACGTTAGAGGAGTCGACGACACCAAATCGACGGAGGGCGGCTACAACTGGCAGTCACGTTAAGATTTCTGGCTACTAGGGAAACTTTCCAGTCCTATCAGAAACGATGTTTGACGCCATACATATGGAGGCTCCCATTTTCTGCATGTAACGTAAAACGATGTCGCATCTCATCGTTCCTCTCCAAGGGGTAAAAATCTGACTTGCCAGATTACTTATTTCACGACCTGCAGAGTAGCGGTACGTGGAGTTGCAGCCTGTGAAGTCACCAGCTTTTCGTCCACGCACGTTTCCACGTACAGAGAACAGCATAACGTAGAGCCTACGTAAGAGAATTAACATCCTGAAAGCTTTTACTTGCACTGAATTTGGAGCCGATCCCAGTACCCTCTTACGTCTGTACAAACAATTAATTAGCAGCACAAGTAAGATGAAATATGCCTACATATTGTATGACTGCTCCCTCATCACTGAAGGTTCTAGACCGTAGAAGAACAGTAGCTCTGAACGTGATACTAGAAATGAAACGAGTTACACATTGCAGGAATTTTCCAAAAAGATCATCATCTTTATCCATAACAGGTGCCTTCAGATGAAAGTCAACAGAAATTGACTTGGCATGGAAGAAGTCGAACTAAACAAGTATCTGATTATATATTTTTTCAAGCGATATGTAAGTTATAGAGCATGTGACGGAAGTACTTTAGTTTAAAATTTCAGACAGTACTAGAATCAAATCATACAGAGTAAAAACTGATTCAAAGCTAGAACGAAACAATCTCAACAGACTGTGGATATCTGAAATACATACGGCATTTATTTAAAAATGGGGAGGTAATTCAAATTAAATTAAGCAACCAGCAGAAAATGAAAGATTGTACAGAAATTGGCAGAAGAGAAAATCATGTAATAAGAGACGAACGCAAATAGCGAAAAGTGTTGCAGGTATAAAGCAGAAAAGTAAATCTCAAGTACAGCAAGACAAGAATGTTTGCGAACCAATAAGAAACGACGTTCTCAGTATACCGTGTGCCAAGGGATGTAGTTTCTTAGCTCGTAAGAGACCTCAGTGCACTCAGAGAGTCAGTGCATATTAGCGTTTTCTCGAGTTGTAAGTCAACTATGTAAAGAATAGCTAAATGAGAGGCGTTGAATTTGGCGATTAATATCTACGCTTCTGTTGGCATCTGGGTAGATGTTCACCACGTTGGTTATTCATAAAAAAATGCAGCTCTCGCAGAAACATACTTTTCGGAATCATCGTTTCATGGTTTGTACCGGTCATGCCAGTTACTATCCAATTTTGACATTGCAGAGGTTCTCAGTTCACTACTGGTATGGGCCCTTTACTTGCATGACCATCACATACAGCACTATGAATTTTTGAACGTTTGATTGGCATTATATATCTTTTGTGAAAATTACGTTAACATTGTGCGTTTCACCATAATAACTCGTAGTAAGGCTATGGGTTCAATCGACCAGTATCACTTCGTCTGTACCAAATTTAGTCTGTTTACCGTAGACTGAGCTTCAACAAGAGCATGAAGAAATCAAAACAGAAACTTATAATGGATAAACATCATTTTTCTTCAGTTATTAGCTTAAGTCCTACAATCTAACAACAAACGGAGAAGTATTGAAAGATTCCTTTAAATATACGCATAGTTGTTAGTTATAAGGTGATCTGCAGTTTAATGTGGATTAAGCACCGTAGTGAAAATCAGCGTTTTTCTCATCAACAAACACTGTCAAAGGTGAAGTTCTGCTGGCTACATTAAGGGGCTCCGGAACGCCCTATACTTGCAATGTTAAAATAACGCTTATAAATTACATCTTTCCTCACAAAGTATTTGAGGTGGGAAGTTGAACTTTTTACAGATTATTTATTGGAATATGGGCTACAACTTAACATAGGGATTTTACAAAATTTTAGTTCAGTTATTAAAGATGATTTTTTTTCAATTGTAATGAAAATTCACTACATTTTTTTGCAATTTTTTATTTATATATTGAAAAATATACAGTTTTTTGGAAAAAAGGCTGTGTTAAATTATGCAGAAGGTACTGTGTAACATTTACTGAAAGTTTGAAACAAATATGTTTGGAAGATCCCTAGAAAACATGTAATTAGTATGATAAAATAAAAGTTTTGGGAATCGAGCGACAAAGATTGGATTAACTTTTTAGTGCATTCCAGGTCCATAGGATGGATTATCTTCATCCTCTGCAAACTCCTCCTCCAGCTTCCTCTTGTTCCTCCTGTTTACTCTTGCTTATATTTCTAGACTCTTTACAGCCCTGTCTGCAGCCCGAAGGCGTTCCTTGTCTAAAGCAAGCATCGCTCGTTGTTGTGCTCGTAGATTTTGCTACCATTTTCTTCAGTTGCAGTTACTGCAACACTGTTCCAAAAGGTGGTCATGTATGAACACTTATCACATTTCAGTTGTATTTCACTAGCAAGTCCTACGTGCTTTATTATGGAGAGTTCCAGACCAACTTCACTATAATGAATACATCTTACACAGTTTGAAAAAATTCCTTTGAGAACCGACATATCAAATATTTCATTCACATCCGATTCACCCATAAAACATTCATAGTTTTCACTCATTGAACTAAGCTTCTTCTGTGAAGTATTTTCTTTCCCACTTTGACTGCTATGGGCAGGTGTACTTGAGAGGTTAGGTTCACTCACTTGGTTATCGTCTTTATTGTTTACAGTAATAACACATACCTTTGGCTTTCCAACATTTCTCCTTTTCTTAAAAGCCTTCAGGGGATTTCTAATAACTTTACTTTTACTCATTATTATACTTCAACAAAACAGAGTCTCAAGAAACAGAATTAATTACGAATATTTTCGAGATAACGACAGAGTAAATGAACATGAATTAATCGACAATCACACCAGCGATATACATTGAACCATCACATGTTAGCCACAGCACATACTTTATCTCACATCACTAAAATGTACCTGATGAACACGGACATTAATAATAAAACCATTTGACAGCAGTTTAACAGCGCCACAGTGGGTCACGCCCATGTAGAACACATTTCAAAAAAAATTTATAAATAGTTGTAGTCTTCGGAATGGAATAAATTATATATCTATTAAAAGGTAATAGTCTGCAGATTCAGAAAACGCAAAAAAGTAAAAATTGAACTTTTCATGATTTTGAGCCTTTCCGGAGCCCCTTAAAAGGACATCGGTACCTGTCATGCAGGCAGAATTGGCAGTCGTTACACTCGCTACGATATTGAAGCTCTGATGTGACTGGTATGTATGGAGACAATCTTCGTCGGATGTTGTTATGGGACATAACCTCTGGTAGGCCTGAATCATTTGAAGGAAAAACAATAACTGCAAATTAGTACAATCGCTTAAATTCTTCCAGTGCATAAAACGATGCATTATCATCGTTCTTTCTAAATTGCTGCTTGAGAACATTTTAGTTGTGAAAATATTTAATTTGACAGTGTATTGTGACATATACCGTGATAATTAATTACGTTACTCCGTAATTCCGGCACCCATTTCTTTTTTTTTTTTTTTTTTGTGTATGCTATTTTCTCTAACACACGCCTGCTGCAGTGATAATCTTGCTCACGTCAGGTGTACGACATCGGTCCTTTAGGCCTAACTTGTAACGTCAGCTCTTAGTTTAAAATATTATTTGTAAATATTTAGGAGCGTAAATAGCATTGGGGTAGACATTCATGTTTTAGACATCAGTTTCACGATATGTGTGTACGTGTAAGATAATATTGAGAAGCTAGACGTAAACTTCGCTCTTTTTCTGTGTCAATGACGTATTTTTGCAGACGTTTTAGAGATGGATAGACCATTGTGACACTTGACAAGCATCACAGCTGTGGGGAATAATTGATTTGTGTCTTAAACCAAGTGTGGTACACAGATCAAAGTATGAATGTCACAACCTGTTTGTGATAATACTCGTTCTCATATTCTGTAAGAAGTATACTTGCCTGTTTAGCACGTCACATGTGTTTACACATGAAAACAGTATACCTTTAGAGTTACTTTAACGTTTGCAATCATGTTTTAGACGACAGTTTGATGTAAAAATTGCTCTTCTTTGGATGGCTGACGTATTTTGGCAGATACTATTTAACACTAACAAGCATCACTGAAATGGAAAATAATTAATTTATGAGTGTCTATAATGTTTGACTGACTTTGATATCAGACGAGTTTTTGAAGAGGTAATACGACTAATATTGCTAACTCTCGTCGACGAAAACACTCTAGGTTCTATTTTATTACCATTACTGGTTTCTGGTTTGTTGCCACATTACTATAAACCTTCACAATATAACCCTTCGTCTGTCTATCTGTAATGGTTATTGCTAATAATCTTGTACATGGCCAAATGTCTTTCTTCTTTTAAGTACAAATTGCTACCATCGGCACTGTTCCATTTTTTAGCAATTCTTTCCCATTCTTCGCTCGGTGTAATTTTATGCATTTTATTCCACTTTTCATGAGATGATTATTTACCCATAGTTCGGTACATGTTAAACTTTATACTATGGGAGGTAGTATACTCTTCAGCTAACAACCGTCCCCTCTCCTCCCAAACGCAGTTTAGCACTTGTATCTGTTATGTTGCACGGATAAAGAATTCTTACGTAACTTCGTTGTCTTACAATTTTTCTATATGGCCATTATATTTATACGAGGTTGTGTAATTTTTCTATATTATCTGAAGATGTCTTACAATAAAGACGAAATGCGCGGAAATGTAGAACTAATAAATCCATCTTTATTCCAACCACAACTGAATTCTATCTACAGTTTGGATACGGAAAATAGTCAATTTGAGGCTTCGTCGCATGTATGCAAATGCTGCTTTAGTAAGTTTCTACTTAAATGTAGCGCAAAAAAAGTTCACAGCGTTCGGATACTTTTGAGTACCCTGGAAAGTATTATGAAATACTGCAAACTACACTCCTTACGTAATTTTTGGAGCAATACTAGTGTGTGTGTGTGTGTGTGTGTGTGTGTGTGTGTGTGTGTGTGTGTTGTGTACATATTTCAAAGGCAAATATCTGTCTTACATAAATATCTTTGACCTTTTTACATGTGAAGGTTACATAATATCTTTGAACTTGTCATTTTTATGCGTCACTATAATACTATACTGTGACTGGCTGGAGAAGGTGAGGGGGAAAGGCAGAATTTTTTTTTTTTTTTTTAATTTCTCAGTTAGCACAACTGAGCTAGTTAAATCGTTGATTTTAATTGGTTGCCTCATTTTAGTACTAAAAACATTTGCCCGTAAAGTGAAAGGTGGAGGAAAGAAGGGCAGCATTGCTTGTTTCTTTTCAGTTTTCCCAGTAGGACATTTGGGTTAGTTCCATCGTCTTGGTTTTTGATTGGCTGTCTCAATGGCTGGAGAGGGAGAGGTGGAGGGGAAGATGGGACGGGCGGGGGGGGGGGGGGAGCTACCTCTTTCTTTTAATGGCTATTTCTCATCATATCTAAATAAATGTAAAAATCATAAATATAAGTTTTTTTTACAAATTTCCGACACTTGGTTTCACTCTGGTATGTATGAGAAATGGCTCTATTAGCTGCCTGTGTAGTAGGCTTGTTGGCGAATTTTAACTGCTTTTACTTCCTTTATCTACAACCGTATCCTCTTCTGGGTGGTACCTCAGCGCATTGTCCCACCTACGCTCACAGACTACAGAAACCAAGAAGGCGTACCAGTTGCTAGTCAGAAGACTGTATGATGCTAAAGAAATTTTACACGTGTGGGTGATTTTTCAGTAATTATTCTAGAAATTAAAACAAGGTTTTCGGTGAAGGGTTGCAGCTGGCCGGAGTGGCTGAGTGGTTCTAGGCGCTTCAGTCTGGAACCGCGCGACTGCTATGGGTGCAGGTTCGAATCCTGCCTCGGGCATGGATGGTAAGTTAGGTTTAATTAGTTCTAAGTTCTAGAGGACTGATGACCTCAGATGTTAAGTCCCATAGTGCTCAGAGCCACTTGAGCCATTTGAAGGGTTGCGTTCAAAATTGTTCAGTCAAATTCTCGTAACTTTATGAGTCGAGACATTATGAACAACAAGCATTAACCGAAATGGAATGATTATCTTCTTAACAGATCTCAATGACTTGAATTAAGTAGTAATTCATGTTTCCTTGAAACTTTGCACAATAACACTTTATTGTGCAAAGTTGTTCTATTCCATCGCCATTGAGACGTAAATGTTGTTACCTATACATTTCTTTTAACAATGAACGAACGGCCACTTTCATACATGAATTGCAGCTCTAGAACGAACGAAACCGTGTTTAAATCCGGTAATACATTTTGTGGCGCCGCCAAAAATATTAAAACCGCAGAGTCGAGTTGCTATATAGTAGTGCTGCTTTATTTTTCATATTGTTTGCATTTTGGAAAAGTAGTTGAATAAAAGCGAGTGTTATAATTCAGGAAATATGAGGAGAGTTGTGCGTACGTATTACCATTTTTATTTCGCGTTAGAGAGTAGACTGCGGTGGTGTTACGGTTGGAATGCCACTCCTTGATTAAATTTCCGCTAGACACAATGCGCATTTTTTACGCCGAAACTGTGTATTCGTGTATACTGCGAGAAGGTGGTCTAGTCCCAGCGCCATTGCCGACTTGAAAACAGTTATTTACTGTATTTCGCTGAGGGGAATACGACGAAGTTAGTTCCATATTTACACGGCGCTAAAGAACCACTGCTTTCTAAAAAAAAAAATTAAAAACTCTTCTTATGCGGTAAAAACTGCGTAGAGGACCCCCTTGCATGTTCCGTAGTTTTTGTATGTAGAACCATGGACATTGTACAGATGGGGTTGTTTGCGTGCCCGTGTTGTATATAATTGTACTGTAGGTGCAACCACAAGGCAAACGTGGTTTCTGCAGACTTTTCAGTGGTTGCAGGGGCTGATTTACTGGTATGGACTTATAACACCAGCCAGCACAGCTTTCAGTTTAAAAACGAAATTCCTTTTGCTTTGAAATGTTCGATATAACAGTGGCACAGGATTGTCAGATTTTGAAAAAAAACTCTCAATGTTATTTGAAAATTAAAAAAATAAAATAAAAGGAGAACGCTGCACATCGAGCTTTTATGAAATAAAAATGTGGAAAACATTTCTAGCAGGGATAACGAATAAATGCATATGAGAGCCGGCCGAAGTGGCCGTGCGGTTAAAGGCGCTGCAGTCTGGAACCGCAAGACCGCTACGGTCGCAGGTTCGAATCCTGCCTCGGGCATGGATGTTTGTGATGTCCTTAGGTTAGTTAGGTTTAACTAGTTCTAAGTTCTAGGGGACTAATGACCTCAGCAGTTGAGTCCCATAGTGCTCAGAGCCAAATGCATATGAGGACTGTGAGAGAAAGTGGTACAGACCACATTAGGCTCTACTTACGAGGCCGGCTAAGAGACAATAGAAAGCAAAGTCGGCTCAAAAAGTCACGAACTGGACAGTGGTTGTCCTGTGGCTGAAAACAAACGGGTTTCTACAGAACAAAGTTAGAGCGTTGCAGCCAAGTGGAGGGACGTCGTCTGTTGGGATGAAGTGCCCTTTCACGCCCTTAGCTCCGTCCCACTGTCGCTTTGTCCGTCTGCGGAGAAGTGCTTACTGTTTTGTTCAACTAAGCGCCCCCCCCCCCCCTCTCTCTCTCTCTCTCTCTCTCTCTCTCTCTCTCACACACACACACACACACACACACACAGCATGACTCACAGCACGCGTAGAAATTATTAGCACTACCTCCAGCCCCAGGATGCAGTTGCACTAGAGATGATGCTGAATCACATACAAGCTTAAGAGGATAAGTGCTGTGCAGGTGGACAGGAATACATAACTCTACACGCATTTTCTGTTTCATTTTTAGTAACAAAAATAGTTCGTCACGACGCATTTCGTGAGCACGCTGCCATATCCATAGGACCATATGTTTCTGACACACGTTACTGTGCGTCGAACCAGTTCTTTGAGATGGTTACGTTTTCCTTGGGTGTGCCAGTTCAAGTTTGGTAGCGTTGTATTGGCGTCCCTGTTGGGACGAAAGAACTGAAGTTAGCGTATGCCGACGAATGATTCTTCGTACACTCCATTGTAACGATCAGAGCAAGAATATTATGCCATCGGAACCTGCCTGATTAGAACATAAACATGGCTCTACAGAAAAGTCAGGGGCTGCCAAAACGTGTTGTGCCAACCTAGTTATGTAATGAATGCTGGTGAGAGAAAATATATGTAGTTTATTATACTTATTACGCAAATTACAGATTTGCAATGTGGATAAGTTTAAGCTATTGGAGATGCATGGGAGCTGCTTGTGGTACGGCGTATGCTGAGTCTCTAAGCGAATAAATGACTACAATTTTTCGTGTTAAGTTAGAACGTTGTGAGCACTATGCCTCAGGGAAGTGTGCTGGGACCGTTGCTGTTCACATTCACAACAGAGGTAGTTACCTAATACTTTTCCAGGATGATGCAGTTATCTACAATGAAGTACCGTCAGAAAAAAGTTGCACAAAAATCAGACCTTAATAAGACTTAAAGTGGTGCAATGATTGACAACTTCCTCTACATCAGAAATGTAAAACTGTTCACTTCCCAAAACGAAAGGACGTAGTGCCCCGTGACTGCATACCAGTGAGTCAAATTTGGAATCAGTCATCTCATACGAGTACCTCTGTGGAAAGATTTGCAAGAATATGTGAAATGGGATGGCCACACAGGCTCAGTAAAGCTGATAGTAGTCTTTGGTTCATTGATAGGACACTGCGAAAATGCTATCAGTCTCCACAAGATATTACTTGCAAAACGCTCGTGTGACATGTTCCAAGTATTCTTTAACTTTTCCCGGCGTATTGAATGTTCGATGAGATTTCGGGATTACAGCCGGATCATGTTGACTTCATGCCACGATATTTCGTCTGGCAATCGTCCAGCCATCTTCAGGTGAGTGTCCGTCACTGGAGACTGCAAGTTCCCGGAGTCAACTTTATAGCAAAAAATTGGCGCGAAAGTGCATGCGCATTGGCCTCCTCTGAGCGTCCTCTATCGAAATCCGCGCCCTCTGGAGCTACTGTTCTATCTGTGGCGCGCCGGCGCATGCGTAAAGGTGAAAACTATATGTCCGCCCTCTGTCGGAATGCGCGCCCGCGTCGCTAAAAACAGACGTCAGATGTCGCCAGACGCCTCATTATGATTCAACTGTCTTCTCTCAGAGGAAATTAGAGAGATCACCGAGTCCCAAGCCTTGTCAAGTTGAAAACCGCCATCACGATTTATAAGATTTTGCGCTAGGCCTATCTCCACAGATTCTTTAATTACTGAATCCCAGAAAGTTTTCGCTGGGGCCTAGATTTTCGTGGCAGAAAAATCCATAGCGTATCCTACGGTAATACAGTGCTCAGTTACGGCCGACTTACTGGGCTGCGAAAGGCGAGTGTGGCGTTCGTGTTCAACGCACCTTTCATGTACTGTGCGTGTCGTCTGACCGATGTAAGCTCTACCACACTGGCAAGGAATTTTATAGATTCCGGCCTTCCGGGGACCCAGATCTTCCTTTACTGAACCGAGGAGGGCACTAATCTTCGCCGGTGGCCGGAAGATTACTTTAACTTGATGTTTCTTTAGAATCCTGCCTATTTTAGACGAAAGATTGCCGACGTATGGAAGGAAGGCCCTGGACTTGAATAGCTCCTTATCTTCTTGATCTTGTAGGTGGTCACGTTTCTTCCTTCTTAGCGCTGTTCTAACCTGATGTGGAGAGTAACCATCACCTCTGAACACCGACTCTAGATGTTCCAGCTCCTTTGTAAGGCTGCCTCCATCAGAAAGAACATGAGCCCGGTGCGCCAACGTTCTAAGGACGCCGGTAGTTTGTGCGGGATGATGACAACTCGACGCTTGCAGGTAAAGGTCCGTATGTGTTGGTTTACGGTAGACAGAATGCCCTAATGACCCATCCACTCTCTTAGTAACCAAGACGTCCAAAAACGCCAACCAACCATCCTTCTATATTTCCACCGTAAACTGGATGTTCTTGTGGATTGCATTCAGATGTTACAAGAACCGTGAAGGAGCTCATTCCCTTCTAGATACCCAATTATGTTTGAGCTCTAAATACTTTCTAGGAAATTTCTTAACAGGTGAATGTCAATGAGAATGGTTTGCAGTTTTTCGGACTACTTCTGCTACCCGTCTTGTAGATGGATATGTCCTTATCAATCGTTATTTTTTGTTTACGGGCTTCTACGGCGTATTATGGTTACAACTGGAGCTAACTCAGTTGAAACTCGATACAAACCCAGACAGGAACCCAGTAGTTTCCTGGAGCACTTTTTTTTTTGTAATTTTAGCGATTCTGCGTGTTTCTCAACGCCACTGACATAATATCTACATGAAACATTTTCAATGGTACAAGAAGTAATCTTGACAATACATCTCAGTGTTTATTAGTAAAAGAACATTTGAAAGCGGAGCTCTTTACTCTTCTATCCTCGACTTCAGTTCCTGTGTCATCCATGAGTGTCTGGACATTTAACACCGTCGCCATTAACAGCCTTTACATGTGCCTAGAATTCCTGTGAGTTTTGTGAGAGATCATTTGACAAGATTCTGTTAAGGTAGTCATCAGGAGTTTCACGTATTGCCCTCTTGACGTCAAACGAGTTTCGTTCAGCATCTCCCTATCTATGGCCCTATGTTTTGTTGTTACACCCATTATGCAACAGACGCTGTTCCTCTGTACATTTCTTTACTGTTATTCTAAACTGTGGACAGTCTTTCCCAGCATGAGCTGCTCTCCTGGATAAATACGAGTGTCTACCCAGTGTATGGTCAACTATTTTTTTTATACTCGAGCCACAGTTCTTCTACACGCTCCAGCCCAGAGAAAAAGGTTTTGGAGTTCCTCTTTGACACGCAACGAGCTGCTCTTTTCTTTAAATTACTAAACACTTAATCCAACCTACATGTTTTAACTGTCCACTGTACGTTAATAACCATTGTTGGTAAGACTGCATCATTGATACCGGGTTCAGCACCGACATCTTCAAAGAGGTCGGGTCCCTTTTTGTCATTTCCATGTGCAGCTGTGGTCAAGGGTTAGCGTCTTTGACTGGTAATGAGTACTTCCACGGTACCGGAAACGACCCTAGCCACTGCTTTAAATGTGAATAAAAATCAGCACCAATTGTGGCCAAGGCTTGTGGTATAAGGAGTCACCCTCGCTCTACCGGCATTTTGAAAGATGGTGGAGGAGCGGACAGAATTTCAGGGTACCGTCATGCCTTTAGAGTGGGAAACTATCCATAAACGGAGCTTTTTTTTTTTTTTTTTGACTGATTTGCCGTGAATTCCTCATCGTGCCATCCTCTGCATGTCACAGTAGCATTTGCAACCCACATTCTCTATTATTGTTTTTGCTTTCCTCTACAGTTTTTAAAATCTACAGCTTCCTCCAGTATCATGGAAGTCATTCCCTGATGTCTCAACGGACGTCCTATCATCCTGTCCTCTTTCCACATATTCCTTTCCTCTCTAACTCTGCCCAGAACTTTCTCATTCCGTACCTTATCAGTCCCATTCGTCTGTAGCACCACACCTCAAATGCTTCGATTATTTTCTGTTCCAGTTTTCCCACAGCCTATGTTTCACTACCACACAGTGCTTTCGCACAAATTTCTTCCTCAAATTTAGACTTATTTTCGATACTAATAGACTTCTCTTGGCTACTGCTAGTCTGCATTTGATCTCCTTGTTCCGTCCATCATTGGTTATTTGCTGTCTAGGTAGCGGAATACCTTAACTTTATTTGCTTCATGAGCATCAATCCTGATGTTAAGTGTATCGCTGTATCATTTCCGCTATTTGTCATTACTTTCGTCCGTCTTCGATTTACTGTCAATCCATATGCTGTACTCACTAGACTGTTCATTCCACTCAGCAGATCATGTAATTCTTCTTCACTTTCACTCAGGATACTAATGTCGCCACCGAATCGTATCATTCACCTTGAATTTTAATTTCACTCCTGAACCTTTATTTTATTCCCAACGCCGCTTCTTCGATGTACAGATTGATCAGTAGGGGCGAAATTCTACATCTCTGTCTTACATAATTTTTAGTCCGAGCATTTCGATCTTGGTCGTCCACTCTTATTAATCCCGCTTCGCTCTTGTACATATTGTATATTAACTGTCTGTCCCTCCATCGGCCGGCCGCGGTGGCCGTGTGGTTCTGGCGCTGCAGTCCGGAACCGCGAGGCTGCTACGGTCGCAGGTTCGAATCCTGCCTCGGGCATGGGTGTGTGTGGTGTCCTTAGGTTAGTTAGGTTTAAGTAGTTCTAAGTTCTAGGGGACTTATGACCTAAGATGTTGAGTCCCATAGTGCTCAGAGCCATTTGAACCATTTTTTGTTCCTCTAGCTTACCCATATTTTTCTCAGAATTTCGAACAACTTACACCATTTTACATTGTCGAACGCTTGTTCCAGGTCGACAAAGACTATGAACTTGTCTTGATTTTTGTTTAGTCTTGCTTTCATTATCCACCCCAAGTCTTCGACCGCTAATGCTGATTATTTATCAGAATGTAAGCATTTGCTGGTTTCGAACAGGGGACCAAGAACATAATCAAACACGCTGCCTCTAGACCACGGTTGCAAACGCGTAATACTGAACAATTAATAACGGCGCGGGGAAGCAGAAGGCAATGGGAACCACAATATTAAACGTATATCTCATCTCTTCACAGGACATGTGACCCGTAGTTGAAAACGATTCCGGATCAGTGCCCCATTCAGATATCTGGGATGGAACTGCCAAGGGGCACGTAACCATAACAAAGACTGATTACTCAACGAAAGTGTAACATTCTATGAGTTCGGAGCGTGAAATGTTGCCCATTCGAACGTGGTAGGGAAGCTAGAAAATCTGAAACAGGATATGTAAAGGCTGGATCTAGTTGGGTTGAAATGAAAGGAAGGCAAGGTATCTGGTCAGACGAACTGGCAAGAACGAGTTGATCTTACTTTTGAACAACTTCACGGCAGTCGAACGAAGTGGCGCAGTGGTTAGCACACTGGTCTTACTTTCGGGGGGACGACGGTTCAAACCCCCGGCCGGCCACCCTCATTTACGTTTTCCATGAATTCCCTAGATCGCTTCAGGCGTATGGCGCGATCGTTCATTTGAACAGACATGGCTGCTTCACTTCCTCGTCGTTCTGAAATGCGAGCCTGCGCTTTGTCGCTAATGATCCTGTTGTTGACAGGCTGTTAAACACTAATGTAAAATCTAGATTTCTGTTTTATGTTGCGTGACTATGTATGCTCCTCACAATATATTACTTGTACAAGTTTCGTGACAAGTGTGTTATTACCGCTTAAATTAAGATATATTTTTAAATTACTTGACTTATTATACATCGATGAGCATCATTTCAGTAGGATCTTGTGCGGAACACTGGTTTCTGTCCTTTTCTGTGAAAGTGTTTTACGTAATCTTGTATTATGAAATGTTCTACATCCTTAACGGTCTCCTGACCTTGGGTCTTTGGAACAAAAAGTATACCTAAGACGACCTGAAAAATTACAACAGCTTTATTTGCATATAATAAATGATATTTCAGACAGGCAGGAAAATAACTTAATAAAGGGAACCGACACATGAGTTTGTAACATTATCGATGCTATAGCACTCGCAAGTCAGCTCGTCGAAAACCGTTTACATGTGTGCCCATATTACATACGCTTCCTCACACACTAAGCATATTGCGATCCACTCGATAGCCAGCCTTGACACACACTCACAGTAACATTTGCCCGCGGGGACAGTAATTGCGCTCTTGTGCTATTAACGCGTCCCCACATCCCTAGTGGTCGACCAACGAGGCCATCTGCATCTCCATCACCGGAATGAATGTGGTTATCCTCTAATGTGCCACGTGTGGCTACACACATGCTAATGTTGTCTTACCGCAACATAAACTCGTGAAGCGGAGCAAATATGGACAACCGTCTGGTTCTCCAACGACGGCGCTATAATGGACGTCCGCTGTAGCACTCTGGAAGTCCTCTGGCGATAATTTAGTAGTCCCACGTCCGGCGACAAGCGGTAATGCTTCTCGCAAATATAGACACTGTTCAACTTGTGTCCGAACAGAAGAGGTGGCTATAACTTCGTTACTGGGACCAACCAGAAGGGAATGCCTTTCTCCGCGAGACCGCTGCGGTCGCAGGTTCGAATCCTGCCTCGGGCATGGATGTGTGTGATGTCCATAGGTTAGTTAGGTTTAACTTGTTCTACGTTCTAGGGGACTAATGACCTCAGAAGTTGAGTCCCATAGCGCTCAGAGCCATTTGAACCATTTTGAATGCCTTTCTCTGCACAAATGTGAAAAGCCAAAAACAGCTAACAACAGCGGCAATGACTACCATTCACACGCAGTGAGCAGCCATTACTGTAATGGCTCGTGGTCTTGCGGTAGCGTTCTCGCTTCCCGCGCACGGGGTCCCGGGTTCGATTCCCGGCGGGGTCAACGATTTTCTCTGCCTCGAAATGACTGGGTGTTGTGTGTCTTTCATCATCATTTCATCCTCATTCACTCGCAACTCGCCGCAGTGGCGTTAAAGAACTTGTGGAGCGGCGGCAGAACCGCTCCGCGAGGGGTCTCCCGGCCACCAATGCCAAACGCTCCTTACTATTATTGCTGTAATAGATGGTGCAGCAGTGGCATACCAAGGGTGATCGTACATTTTTAATTATCACGTCAGATCGAGGTGCGATGATGAAATTTGATAATTCAAAGTTTAATGAGGCAGATTTTTCCAAAAAATGGATGACTTGGAGGACATAATAGCTGTACAAGTATTCAGCTTCGCTGTGTGTGTGTGTGTGTGTGTGTGTGTGTGTGTGTGTGTGTGTGTGTGTGTGTGTGTAAGTGTGTGTGTTTTGCTTTTATCGTAAGTAAGTTTGAGTAGTGTGGAAGTGTAGGAACCGATGACCACTACAGTTTGGTCCCTTAGGAATTCACAGACATTTGAACATTTTCTTCATCCCAGGGGAGACTAAAAAGTTTTGGAGTTCCACACCGGCAGAGTACCCGGTGGCGAGGCAAAACCTGTTTGCCCAAGAACGTATCATATTGTACAATTCTCTTACTCTTGGTCTGGGCCAAGGAATATGCTAGCACAGAAGCTCAGAGCACTCGGTCGAAGGGTTAACTGCCCCGTATCATATTGTACAATTCTCTTAGTCTTGGTCTGGGTCTGGGTCAAGGAATATGCCAGCACAGTAGCTCAGAGTACTCGGTCTAAGGGTTAACTGCCCTCTGTAGTACCAAAAACTGAGTGAACGAAGAAGTTGAATGGGTGTCATGGGACGTCCGCCTCGAACAAATGCAACTACCAATACCGAACAAAATGAGAGTAAAAATAAAAAGGGGGGTAGCGTCCTTGATTAGTAATCAAAACGTCCCCGGTCCCGGGTTCGAAACACGTCACCGCTTACATTTTTATTTATAATCAGCATTGGTGGCCGAAGACTTCCGGCGTGAGAAGTCAGCCTCATTCTGCCAACGGCCTTGTCAAGAAGGGTGGAGGGGCCGACAGAGGTTCAGGGCACTTACTTGTCCTGAGGTGGAACACTGTCCCCAAAGGCGAAAGAATCAGCAATGATCAACACCATGAGAATGCAGAAAGGAATGGAAACCACTGCATTAACAACACATAACATGTAGCCACACGAAATGTCGCCTGTAATTGAGGAAGTGTCATAATGATCTCTCGGTTGGCAAAAGTTTCCGGAATAGTCACCCATTCGGATCTCCAGGCGGGGCTTGCCAAGGGGGAGGTGACCCTGCGAAAAAGCATGAATAACCAAAGAAAGGATAACGTCCTACGAGTCGGGGATTGGAATGCCAGAAGCTTGGACGTGCTAGGGAAACTAGAAAAACTGAAAATGGAAATGCAAAGGCTCAATCTAGATATAGTGGGGACCAGTGAATTGAAATGGAAAGACGACAAGGCTTCCTGGTCAGATGAGAATTGGGTAATATTAACAGTAGCAGAAAGTGGTATAACGGGAGTAGGAATCGTTGTGAATACGAAGATAGGGCACACAGAGTATTACTGTGAACCGTTCAGTGACTGGCTTGGTTCTACCAGAAAAAACAGCACACCAGTATCGGTATCGATAGTTCAGGTATACATGCCGACGTCGCAAGCTGAAGACAAAGAGATAGAGAAAGTATATGAGGATATTTAAAAGTTTATACAGTGCGTAAAGGGAGATGTAAACCTATTAGTCATGGGGTACTGGAAACCAGTTGTAGGGGAAGCAGTAGGTTACAGGAGAATATGGGCTTGCGACAAGGAATGCGAGAGAAGAACGACTAGTTGAGTTGCGTAATAAATCTGAACTAGTAGTGACAAATAGTCTGTTAAAGAACCACAAGAGGAGAATGTCTACTTGGGAAAGGCCGGGTGATACGGCAAGATTTCAGTTACATTACATCATGGTCAGATGCAGATTCCGAAATCAGATACTGGATAGTAAGGTGGACGCAGGAGCAGATTTAGGTTCATATCACAATGTGATAGTGACGAAGAGAAGGCTGAATGCCGCGCGGGGTAGCCACGCGGTCTCGGGCGCCTTGCCACAGTTCGCGCGGCTCCCCCATCGGAGGTTCTGGTCCTTCCTCGGCCATGGGAGCGTGTGTTGTCCTTAGCGCAAGTTAGGTTAAGTTAGATTAAGTAGTGTGTAAGCCTAGAGATCGAAGACCTCAGCAGTTTGGTACCATAGGAATTTACCACAGAATAAACCGTGAAAAAAAAAGGCTGAAGTTTAAGAATTAATCGGGAAAAATCAATACGCAAAGAAGTGGGATACGGAAGTACTAAGAAATGACGAGATACGCTTGAAGCTTTCTATGGCTATAGATAAAGCAATAAGGTATGGCTCAGCAGGCAGTACAGTTAAAGAGGATTGGACATCTCCATAAAGGGTAATAACAGAGGTTGCAAAGAAAAACATAGGTACAAAGGAGGTAGCTGCGAAGAAACCATGAGTACTTCAATTGATTGACGAAAGGAGGAAGTACAATAACGTTCAGGGAAATTCAGGAACACAGAAATCCAAGTCACTGAGGAATTAAATCGATAGGAAGTGCAGGGAAACTAAGAAAAATGGCTGCATGAAAAATGTGGAGAAACCGAAAAAGAAATGATTGTCGGTCTGACTCACCTTACAGGAACGTCAAAGTTACCTTCGGCAAAATTAAAAGCAAGGGTGGTAACCTTAAGAGTGAACGGGTATTCCACTGTAAAATGCAGAGGAGATAGCGGATAGAGTAAATTGAAGGCCTTTATGAGGGGGAAGATTTGTCTGATATGTTAGAAGAAAAAACAGGAGACAATTTAGGAGAGATAGGGAATACAGTATTCTAATCAGAATATAAGAGCGCTTTGGAGGACTTAAGATCAAATAAGGCTGAAGGGATGGATAACGTTCCATCAGAACTTCTAAAATCATTGGGGGAAGTGGGGACAAAACGATTATCCACGTTGGTGTGTAGAATGTATGAGTCTGGCAGTATACCGTCTGATTTTCGGAAAAATATCGTCCACACAATTCCGAAGACCGCAAGAACTGACAAGTGCGACAATTATCACGCAATCAGCTTAAAAGCTCACGTTGATAATGAGAGAGAGACTAAAGAAAAATCAAGCAACGTTAGTAGGATTTGTCGACCGGAAAAAAGCGTTCGACAAAGTAAAATGCTGCAAGATGTTAGAAAATCTGAGAAAAATATGGGTAAGCTATAGGGGGAGTCGGGCAGCATACAGTATGTACAAGAGCCAAGAGGGAATAATAAGAGTAGACGACCAAGAATGAAGTGCTCGGATTAAAAATCATGCGAGCCAGGGATGTAGTCTTTCGACCCTACTGTTCAATCTGTGCATCGAGGAAGCAAAAAGTTTCTGGAACGGAACTGAAATTCAAGGTGTAAGGTATCAACGATAGGATTCGCTTATGACATTGTTATCCTGAGTGAATGTGAAGAAGAATTACATGATCTGCTCAATAAAATGGACAGTGTAATGAGTGCAGAATATGGACAGAGAGCCAATCGAAAAAAAAAGACGGCAGTAATGAGACGAAGCAGAAATGAGAACAGCGAGAAACTTAACATCAGGATTGATGATCATGAAGTAGATGAAGTTAAGGAATTATTCTACCTTGGCAACAAATCAATCAGTGACGGTCCGAGCAAGGATGACATCAAAAGCAGACTAGCACTGCCGAAAAGGGCTAAGAGAAGTCTACTCGTGTCAAACAATGGTCTTAATTTGAGGAAGAAATTTATGTGAATGCACTTTGAAGCATGTCATTGTATGGTAGTGAAACATACTGTGGGGAAAACTGGAACAGAAGAGAAATGAAGGAGGTGGACTGATACGGTAAAGTTCTGCACAGGATCGGAGAGGAAAAGAATATGTGGAAAACACTGTCAAGAAGCTGGGACAGGATGATAGGACATCTGTTAAGATATGAGGGAATGACTTCCATGGTACTAGAGAGAGCTACAGAGGGAAAACAGAGATTGGAATACATCCAGCAAATAATTGAGGACGTAGGTTGCAAGTGCAATTCTGAGAAGAATTCGTGGCGAGCCGCATCATGCCGGTCAGAAGACTGATGACTCAAAAAATATATTCACATTCACCTCGTGTTCTTTGTGCCACTCGCATAATCGAAAAAAAGCAATGTACACAAAGTACCGAATACCTGTGTACAGAGAAAATGCAAGGAAGCAATGTAGGGACCAAGAAACTGACCACTGAAGAAATGAAGAGGGAAGCGTTTGGTCCAGATAACACTTCATGCTGACACCAAAGATGGCACAACCCCCTTATTATTTGTAAATGTGCGAGTGGACTTGACAGACCAGAAAAGACTAAAAGACAATGGTGTCATCCTTTCACTGGAAGTCCATAGGATGACGGGTGTACAGGTCTCCAGCGGTAATCACCAGTGGTAATACCCTGTTGAGACATAGTGGAAGAGATAGTTGCGACCAGCATACTGCACGCTGATGTCTGAACTCTGGAGTGGAGCTAATAATGAACAGGCGGACCGCACGCCCCTCAGACCGCAGAGTCCCGCGTGCAGCTGGCGGATGCCCTACATCACCGGGCAGAGCGGGCTCTCCTGTCGGTCGCGCGTGAGGGCCATTTGTCGGCCACTGTTTGCCGGAACAATTACTCGGCCATCAGGCGAGGCAGCCAATTAGGCCGCGTGTGATTAATGGCGCGTGCCGTCGGGACGCGGCGCCTCAAATATTTGCTTCTGGCGCCCCGACGCCCGGCGACGCTTTTAGAACGGCACCGGGAAATTGCCTCCTCCCACTCGGCCGTCACACCGCGGTTCTGACGGCTGGAGTTTCCTGACGCTCCGCCTGCTTGCGTGTTCTCGGAACTGCTGCACACGCCCCACCACTGCGCTCATCTACATCTACATCTGTACTCAGCCAGCCGCTGTGAAGTATACATACAGCAGAAGGTACGTCCCACTGTACCACTCATTAGGGCTTTTTGCCATTCCATTCATGTTTGGTGCGCTGGAAAAACGATTGTTTAAATGCCTCTATGTCACGATCCCTGTGGAGAGATATGCAGGGGGTAGTACTACATTCCTAGAGTCATCGTCCAAAGCTGGTTCTAGAAACTTTGTCAGTAGACTTACATCTTCAAGAGTCTCCCAGTTCAGTTCTTTCAACACCTCAATGAAAATCTGCCGCACGTCAAACAAACCTGTGATCATTCGTGCTGCTCTTCTCTGTACTCGTTCAAGTCCCATGCTAGTCCTATTTCGTAGCCTCGCTGAGTGGCTGCGCGGTTTTGAGGCGCCATGTGACGGATTGCGCGGCCCCTTCCGCCGGAGGTTCGAGTCCTCCCTCGGGCATGGATGTGTGTGTTGTTCTTAGAATAAGTTAGTTTAAGTAGTGTCCAAGTCTAAGGACTGATGACCTCAGCACTTTGGTCCCTTATGAATTCACACACATTTGAAAATTTTCCTATTTCGTATGGGTCCTCCGCATGTGAGCAATATTCTAGGATGGGTCGCACGAGTGGTTGGTAAGCTGTCTGCTTTGTATACGGACTGCATTTCCCCAGTATTTTACCGACGACTAAGCCTATGCGATCGTTCCACTTTGTGTCCCTACAAAGTGCTACAAGCAAGTATTTGGGTGAGTTTACAGGTTCCAACTGCGACTCACTAATATTGTATTCATAGGATACTACGAGGATGTAGTCTTTCACCCTGGTGTACAATGACTACGCCGAAGAAGCAATGACGGAAATTACTACTTAATCTAACTTAAACTATTTAATTACTATTAAAAACAGTCTTGATCACGATTTATTTAACAAGGTGACCGGTTTCGACCACTACTGTGGTCATCTTCAGACCATTGAGTAGGAACCTCTTTCTCCAACAGAAAGAGGTTCCTACTCAATGGTCTGAAGATGACCACAGTAGTGGTCGAAACCGGTCACCTTGTTAAATAAATCGTGATCAAGACTGTTTTTAATAGTTATTATTTATAAGACATTGATCACTGCTGTTCCCATAATGCATTCAAAAGTAATTAACTTAAACTAACTTGTGCTAAGGACAACACACACACACACACACACACACACACACACACACACACACACCGACGGAGTAGGCGAAGCTCCGGTGTAGCAGCCGTGCGAACCGTGGCAAGTCGCAATAGACTGTGCGGCTACGCCGCGCGGCAACAATGACGGAAACAAAAATTGTAAGGTAGCTATAATTTCGCACCTTACAAGCACTCATCTACATACTTCGCCATGCTTTACAGCCGGAGTTAGGTATCATTTGATAAGTTGCACATCGTATATATGAATATTTAAAGAAGACTGACATTGTCACATACACCTTGTAAATAGTTATTAAGGCTTATTGCATGAAAAGTGATGGAGTCTCTTTATCATCAAAACGGCATAATGAATCATGGCCTATACTAGTAAGGGTTGGAACGCCAGTGGAAATGAAACGGCAGGCTTAACTCAAGCCCTGGGTGGTAAAGCCCGCTTAGTGTGTTGGTCCTGCTTAACACAGTAAGCAGCCAAGTGAGACGGTCGGGGCACCTGAGCGCTGAAACACAATACAGCGGCGGCCGGACGGTTTTGTACACTACTGGCCATTAAAATTGCTAAACCAAGAAGAAATGCAGATGATAAACGGGTATTCATTAGACAAATATATTATACTAGAACTAATATGTGATTACATTTTCACGCAATTTGGGTGCATAGATCCTGAGAAATCAGTACCCAGAACAACCACCTCTGGCCGTAATACCGAGCTTGATACGCCTGGGCTTTGAGTCAGACAGAGCTTGGATGGCGTGTACAGGTACAGCTGCCGATGCAGCTTCAATACGATACCACAGTTCATCAAGAGTAGTGACTGGTATTGTGACGAGCCAGTTGCTCAGCCACCATTGACCAGACGTTTTCAGTTGGTGAGACATCTGGAGAATACGCTGGCCAGGGCAGCAGTCGAACATTTTCTGTATCCAGAAAGGCCCGCAGAGGACTTGCAACATGCGGTCGTGCATTATCCTGCTGAAATGTAGGGTTTCGCAGGGAACGAAAGAAGGGTAGGGCCACGGGTCGTAACACATCTGAAATGTAACGTCCACTCTTCAAAGTGCCGTCAATGCGAACAAGAGGTGACCAAGACGTGTAACCAAATGCACCCCATACGATCAAGCCGGGTGATACGCCAGTATGGCGCTGACGAATACACGCTTCCAATGTGCGTTCACCGCGATGTCGCCAAACACGGATGCGACCATCATGATGCTGTAAACAGAACCTGGATTCATCCGAAAAAATTACGTTTTTCCCATTCGAGCACCCAGGTTCGTCGTTGAGTACACCATCGCAGGCGCTCCTGTCTGTGATGCAGCGTCAAGGGTAACCGCAGCCATGGTTACCGAGCTTATAGTCCATGCTGCTGCAAACGTCGTCGAACTGTTCGTGCAGATGGTTGTTGTCTTGCAAACATCCCCATCTGTTGACTCAGGGATCGAGACAAGGCTGCACGATCCGTTACAGCCATGAGGATAAGATGCCTGTCATCTCGACTGCTAGTGATACGAGGCCGTCGGGATCCAGCACGGCGTTTCGTATTACCCTCTTGAACCAACCGATTCCATATTCTGCTAACAGTTGTTGGATCTCAACCAACGAGAGCAGCAATGTCGTGATACGATAAACCGCAATCGCGATAGGCTACAATCCGACTTTATCAAAGTCGGAAACGTGATGGTATGCATTTCTCCTCCTTACACGAGGCATCACAACAACGTTTCATCAGGCAACGCCGGTCAACTGCTGTTCGTGTATGAGAAATGGGTTGGAAACTTTCCTCATGTCAGCACGTTGTAGGTGTTGCCACCGGCGCCAACCTTGTGTGAATGCTGTGAAAAGATAATCATATGCATATTACAGCATCTTCTTCCTGTCGGTTAAATTTCGCGTCTGTAGCACGTCATCTGCGTGGTGTAGCAATTGTAATGGCCAGGAGTGTAGTAGTAGAGATTATACAGTATTCCTGCTGATATTTTCAGAACTCTGAGAGGCACCTTGGAGTTGCTCACTTCCATCTGCACTGTCAGATTGCTCCTGATCTTGATGGACTTTCACCACACAGCGTACTATCACCAAGCACATACAGAGCTAATAGGAGAACAAGACAAAAATCTGCCTATCCCCATTTCTATAAAACTGTAAGAGCAGGAAAAAAGTAGGTGCATCAACAAACCGACCGGTGTAGAATTTCACTGTCAGCCTTTTGCAGGTGACACAGCAGTAATTGATAAAACATCAGAAATGCACATAAATAACTTCAGGTATTGCAAGAGCAAGCTGGGAAAACTGCACTAAAAATTTCATATGAAGGAAACTATACTTTTAACTAATATTAAAGCCACACCGAATGAACTTAAAATTGGGGAGAACAAAGTATTCTGCGTCAAAGAACTTAAATGCTTAGGTAAGTGTAATAGAAAAGACACTGAATAGGGACTCTAAATAACAGAAGCCGTATTACTGTTAACAAAAAATATTTGTGAGAAAATATGCCGGTGTGGTAAAATCTGCCGTTGTAAGACCAGAAGCATTTTGCGCATCACTCGCACTTAATCTCCTTCATAAACAGTAATCAGAAGAGAAACATCGTAAAATGAAGAGAATAATCTTAAGATCAAAAACGACAAGAAACAGAGTACATCAATCAAAATGTAATGCATACATCTACAGATAAATCACTAAAATTACGGTTAGAATGGGTATACGAAGAATCCAAATCGTGGGTAACCTTTACAAGAGTGGAGCCAAGAGAATAACCAGTCAGATTCAAACTTCCTTGGAAAATGAGATTACTGGACGCAACTGATTCAAACAACCAGGAAAATATCTTAATTGGTATCGTCAAGAAGCGATAAGCAATTAGGAAAATCAAACAAACGTTTTTTGAAAGAGTAAACCGCCATTTAATTGTGTATTACTTATATTTACCTGCTGCACTATCCAGATAGTCTTTAATGCCAGTATCAAGTACATTCCAAAAATTTCTCAGACAATTAACTTTTCATATCTGTTAAGGCAGCCGGCCGCGGTGGCCTAGCGGTTCTAGGCGCGCAGTCCGGAACCGCGCGACTGCTACGATTGCAGGTTCGAATCCTGCCTCGGGCATGGATGTGTGTGCTGTCCTTAGGTTAGTTAGGTTTAAGTAGTTCTAAGTTCTAGGGGACTGATGACCACAGATGTTAAGTCCCGTAGTGCTCAGAGCCATTTGAACCATTTTTTTGTTAAGGCTGTCCAAAGCACTGGACTGTCTTAACAGATTGGCATGTTAATGGTATAAGAACGTTTAGGATTGTACTTGATAGTGGCAAAAAAGCTGAAATCAAGATGTACAGAAGATAAATATAGTAATACACAGTCAAATGGCGGTTTAGTCTTTCACAAAAAAAAAAAAAAAATAAATAAATAAATAAATAAATAAATTTCCTGACTGCGATTCAACACCATCGAAAACGTTTTTTCACATACAATGGGTTTCGAAGAAGAAGAAGAGAGAAAGACAAAACACTACAACGCAAACACACACTTCTTGCGCGCTCAAGAATATTTAGAATTTGGTTAACCACAACATCTGAATAGTTTCTATTCACATCTTATCTGAACTGTTAATCGTCCAAGTACTCCTGACAAGTCAGTTACTTTGCTACCAAAATAATAGCTTATCTACTATTGTTAGTGTTTCATTTCCTAATGTAAATACATCAGAATTGCCTGGTTTAATTCGACACTTCATTTCCCTTTCTTCCTCGTATAACCCTTTTCAATCAAGGTTTCAGAAATTACTGCAACCAGGCGCCTTTGTTTTGTTCTTGAGTATCTATTTTCCATTGTCGGTTTTCGAATCGCCTAGCGATTCGTAAGAAGATGGTCATATTTATTCCATGTCTGCAGCACAGTAGGGGTCGTATAGCTGTGGCAAGATATGAAACTTGTAACACTGAATGTGGCGAGAAATACGTCGGTTTAGATACGTTACTTACAGTTCTAAATATCTGTTGGTTTGTTCTTTGGTGCGCACACCACTGACGTTAATTTAACAGCACTTTACCAGCTACACCACAGGTAACAACTTTCACGTGCTTTACTAAAAGTAAGTAAATCAAAGGACGTAACTAAAGTTGTGGTCAAAGAGCTTGTGTTAGGGCACAAAGTCTCTTTGTTCAGCACGCGTGCGTATTGGCGACAGTAAATGGATGCCTATTTATATGATATACATTGCTGTAAAAATAACCTGTATTTACACTGACAATTTGACATGAGCTATTTACGGACTCTATCAAACAACGACGATATTTCGTACGCAATTGTAGTACTGAAATTGCGTTTGACATTTATCTTTCGCTTAATTAACATTGGTCGTTACTTATGAAACAAACATTCGAGCTCTGCATGAGCGTGTTTCAAATGAAACGTTGTGTGGGCATTTCGGAGGCTGGTATATGGGGAGATGTGTGTGTGTGTGTGGGGGGGGGGGGGGGGGGGGGTGAGTGACTTTTGTGTGTGTGTGTGTGTGTGTGTGTGTGTGTGTGTGTCGCTGAGTTTTTTATTCTCGCTTGTTTAGTATTTCAAGTTTAAAGATTCTACGAAATTTGTTATCTGCTAAGTCAGTTTATACATTTAAAATGGTGTGGTGTGATTTCAAACAATTCTTTTCAGCCCTCTCCTCCAGTCTTCATTCCTCTACTATATTTCTTTCTCCCACTTCTCCTACTATCGGATTTCAATACCCATTAACAACTACATTTTCGACTCCCTATCTAAGCAGGCCAACCTACCTACACTGAAGAGCCAAAGAAACTGGTACATCTGCGTAATATTGCGTAGGGCCACCGCGAGCACGCAGAAGTGCCGCAGCACGACGTGGCTTGGCCTCGACTAATGTCTGAAGTAGTGCTGAAGGGAACTGACACAGTGAATCCTGCAGGGCTGTCCATAAATCCGTAAGAGTAAGAGGGGGTGGAGATCTCTTCTGATCAGCACATTGCAAGGCATCCCAGATATGCTCAAGATCGTTTATGTCTGGGGAGTTTGGTGGCCAGTGGAAGTGTTTAAACTAAGAAAACTGTTCCTGAAGCCACTCTGTAGCAATTCTGGACGTGTAGCATGTCGCATTGTCGTGCTGGAATTGCCCAAGTCCGTCGGAATGCATAATGGACATGAATGCATGCAGGTGATCAGACAGGATGCTTACGTACGTGTCACTTGTGAGAGTCGAATCTGGACGTATGAGGGGTCCCAAATCACTCCAACTGCACACGCTCTGCATCATTACAGAGCCTACATCGGCTTGAACAGCCCCTTCTGGCATGTAGGGTCCATGTATTCATGAGGTTGTCTAAATACCCGTACACGTCCATTCGCTCGACACAATTTGAAACGAGACTCGACCGACCAGGCAACATTTTTCTAGTCATCAACAAGTCCACTGTCTGAACTTACAGGCTCAGGCGAAGCGAAAAGCTTTGTGTTGTGCAGTCATCAAGGGTACACAAGTGGCGTTCGGCGCCGGAAGCCCATCGATGTTGTTTCGTTGAATGGTTTTCACGCTGATACTTGCTATAATGGCTCCTCACTGAAATCTGCAGCAGTTTATGGAAGTTATATTTTGACTAAAGTTCAGTCTTGACCACACCATTTATGTTTCAATGATATAGGTAACCGGTTTCGGTTATTTTTACATAACCATCATCAGACCCATGGCTCCCTTAGAATGGTATGCGGAGCTCTCCTCAGCTGCTACGAAGTTATCATTGAAACATAAATGGGGGGTGATCAAGACCGAACTTTAGTCAAAATATAAGAATCTATTGATGACTGTATTCCAAAAATGTTTACCAAAGTCTATGGAAGTGTTGCATTTCCGTCACGTTGAACGATTCTCTTCAGTCGTCGTCGGTTCCGTTCTTGCAGCATCTTTTCGGCCCCAGCAATGTCGGAGATTTAACGTTTGACCTGATTCCTGATATTCACGGTACTCACATGAAATGGTCGTGCGGAAAAACTCTACTTCACCGCTACATCGGAGATGCTGTGTAACATCGTTCGTGCGCCGACTATGACACCACGTTCAAAGTCACCTAAATCTTGGTAACGCGCCACTGTAGCAGCAGTAACCGATCCAACAACTGCGCCAGACACTTGTTGTTGTATATAGACGTTGCCGACCGCAGCGCCGTGTTCTGCCTGTTCACATATCTCTGTATTTCAATATGCATACCTACACCTGTTCCTTTGACGCTTCAGTGTATTTTTCTTTTATGTCATCACACATGCTTTGAATCTCTTCTTCGTCTTAGGAGGTCGTTACTGAATATACTGGCACTGATGCTAGAGCTGTTGCTTTTGTATCTATCCTTGCTCCAGTAATGTTTTCAATGTGACGTTCACAATATATTAATTGCATTACTCTGTTATTCTTTATTAGACCTACTCCTTCATTATCCCTGTTTAATACCACGTTAACTCTGTTAACGAGAGGTCCTTTTCCAGCCAGAAGCGGCTCTAAATATTAGAAATGAACACGAGAGGTAACAGAAGAGAGGAGAAGATTGGAGCACGGGAACACCAGGACCAGCTGGGAAGCATTACCGTGTCAGGTACAAGCTCCCGTAAGTCTGCCACTTAGCACGGGGCTCGTAATCCACTTGTCCCACATCAGCAGCCATCCGTTTGCTGACTCGTGGCGGGGAAAGTTCTGCCCTCTCCGCTAGGGCGTCGGAACAGCGAGCCCTTTTGTTTTGTTCCGCCCGGCCCGACGAGTTCTCGCAGCGGGTGTAATTTTTATTTTTTTTCCGGGCCACCGCGCCCGCCAGAAGTCTGAAGTACTTCTGGTACTGCTGCTCCTGCTGCTGCTGCTCATTTTTTCCGCCGTCTGGCACAAAGATAAAAACTTGTGAAGCGAGCCCGCATTCTTCAGCCCTTCGGGCGAGAGTGTTTCCGACGCTGTTCGCAGGCGAGTACAAAACGCTCGCTGCTCTGTGCAGGGCACAAGGCCTTTGAGACCCGCGTAGGTCAGGGCGCTTGTTACCGTCGGACGCCATGTTGCAGGACCAACGAGAGTCGTAGTGCGAGATTTCCGGAAAGCGTCTGACACGGTGCCCCACTGCAGACGCAACGAAGATCAGAGTACTCGAAATAAGTTCCCAGATAAGTGAGTGGCTAGAAGACTTCTGAAGTAGTAGAACCCAGTGCGTTCTCTTCGACGACGAGTGTTGGTCAGAGACAAGGATACCGTCAGGAGCGCAGCGCGGAAGTGTGGTAGTCACAATATACATAAATGACCTTGTGGATGACATCGGAAGTTCACTGAGGCTTTTTCCGGATGATGCTGTGGTATATCGAAAGTTTGTAACAATGGAAAATTGTTCTGAAATGCAGGAGGATCTGCAGCGAATTGACGCATGGTGCAGGGAATGCAAATTGAATCTCAATGTAGACAAGTGTAATGTGCTGCGAATACATAGCAAGAAAGATCCCTTATCATTTAGCTACGATGTAGCAGGTCAGCAACTGGAAGCAGTTAATTCCATAAATGATCTGGGAGTACGCATTAGGAGTGATTTAAAATGGAATGATGATATAAAGTTGATCGTCGTTGATCGTCGGTAAAGCAGATGCCAGACTGAGATTCATTGGAAGAATCCTAAGGAAATGCAATCCGAAAACAAAGGAAGTAGTTTACAGTACGCTTGTTCGCCCACTGCTTGAATACTGCTCAGCAGTGTGGGATCAGTACCAGATAGGGTTGATAGAAGAGATAGAGAAGATCCAACGGAGAGCAGCGGTTTCGTTACAGGATCATTTAGTAATCGCGAAAGCGTTACCAAGTTGATAGATAAACTCCAGTGGAAGATCTGCGGGAGAGACGCTAAGTACCTCGGTACGGGCTTTTGTTGAAGTTTCGAGAACATACCTTCACCGAAGAGTCAAGCAGTATATTGCTCCCTCCTACGTATGTCTCGCGAAGAGACCATGAGGATGAAATCAGAGAGATTAGAGCCCACACAGAGGCATACCGACAATCCTTCTTTCCACGAACAACACGAGACTGGAATAGAAGGGAGAACCGATAGAGGTACTCAAGGTACCCTCCGCCACACACCGTCAGGTGGCTTGCGGAGTATGGATGTGGATGTAGATGTAGATGTAGACCACTCTTGTCCTCTGTATCCACAAATGATCTGACGGACAGGGTGAGCAGCAATCTGTGGCTGTCTTTTGATGACACTGGTCCGCAGCTCGTGGTCGTGCGGTAGTGTTCTCGCTTCCCACGTCCGGGTTCCCGGGTTCGATTCCCGGCGGGGTCAGGGATTTTCTCTGCCTCGTGGTGACTGGGTGTTGTGTGCTGTCCTTAGGTTACTTAGGTTTAAGTAGTTCTAAGTTCTAGGGGACTGATGACCATAGATGTTAAAATGGTTCAAATGGCTCTGAGCACTATGGGACTTAACATCTGAGGTCATCAGTCCCCTAGAACTTAGAACTACTTAAACCTAACTAACCTAAGGACATCACACACATCCATGCCCGAGGCAGGATTCGAACCTGCGACCGTAGCAGCCGCGCGGTTCCGGACTGAAGCGCCTAGAACCGCTCGGCCACCGAGGCCGGCCATAGATGTTAAGTCCCATAGTGCTCAGAGCTATTTGAACCACTTGATGACGCTGTGCTCTGTGTGAAGATGGCGTCCTTGAGTGATAGTTGGAGTATATAAGATAACTTGAATAAAATTTCCAGTCGATGTCATGAATGGGAGCTTGCTGTACATGTATAAAACTGTAAGTTAATGGAGTCGGATAGGAAAAACAATGCAAATCGACATGAAATTTAACGAGCACGTAACGACGGCAATGGGGAAGGCGTATGGTCGATTTCTGTTTATGGGGACTATTTTAGGGAAGTGTACCTCATCTATTAGAGAGACCACCGCTTATGGAACTCTAGTGTCACTCATTCTGGGATCTCCACCGGGTTGAATTAAGGAAGAGCTAGAAAAATTCGAAGGCGTGCTGCTAGATATTTTACCCTTAGGTTCGAACAATACGGAAGTAAATCACCGGGCCGGATGGAATCCCGGTTCGATTTTACAAAGAGTACTCTCCGGCATTAGCCCCTTACCTAGTTTGCATTTATCGTAAGTCTCTCACCCAGCATAATATTCCAGGCGCAGTTGACTCCTGTAAATAAGAAAGGTAAAAGAACGGACCCGCAAAATTACATACCAATATCCCCAACTTCCGTTTGCTGCAGAATCCTTGAACATAAAATCAGTTCCAATATAATAAACTTTATTGAGACTAAGAAGCTTATGTCCACGAATCAGCTTGGTTTTAGACAGCATCGCTCGTGCGAATCTCAGCTTCTCCATTTCTCACATAATATGCTGAGAACTATGGATGATTGGTTCAAATGGCTCTGAGCACTATGGGACATCGAAGGTCATCAGTCCTCTAGAACTTAGAACCACTTAAACCTAACTAACCTAAGGACATCACACATACCCATGCCCGAGGCAGGATTCGAACCTGCGTCCGTAGCGGTCGCGCGGTTCCAGACTGAAGCGCCTAGAACCGCTCGGCCACACAAGCCGGCAAGTATGGATGAAGGTAACTGGAAGATTCCACATTTCGAGATTTCATGAAAGCATCTGACACTGTGCCTCTGTTAACGTAGATACGAGCGTATGAAATAAGTTCGCAGATACGCTGAGTGGCTCGAAGACTTCTTAAATAATAGAACCCAGTATGTTCTCCTCGACGGCGAGTGTACATCAGAGACAAGGGTATCGTCAGGTGTGCCCCAGGGAAGTGTGATAGGACTACTGTTGCTCTCTATTTACATAAATGATTTGGCGGACAGGGTAGGCAGTAATCTGCGATTTTTACTGATGATGCTGTGGTATAATGTAAGGTGTTGAAGGTGAGTGATTGTAGGGTCATACAAGATGACTTAGACAAAATTTCCAGTTGGTGCGATGAACGGCAGCCAGCCCTAAATGTGGGAAATGTAAGTTAATGCGGTTAAGTAAGAAGAAAGAACCCGTAATGTTTACGGGTTACAGTATTGCTCGTGTCCTGCTCGACACAATCAAGCTGGATGCAAGGTTGCAAAGCGACATGAGTTGAAACGAGAGTCGGAGAACTTCTAACAACCCTACCACAACAAAGGTCAAAAATTAATTATGATTGTAATGTTATTCACGCTGCTAAATATTGCATTTTCAGGTAACAACAAAGTTATATTATGTGGCAGGTATCATTAGAGCACAGTTAATAAAGTCATTTCTTGAAATAATGGATAAACTAGGCACTCATCTTTTCGTGTTTCCCACGCTGGTCTCGTTTTGAACTCATGGCTCAATCGTCGAAAATCTAGGTAGGGATGATTCCAAGCTCGGATGCAAAGAGGCCTAGGTGTTATTCTGCGATATTCAAAAGCTTAGTAGATGTGTTTCATAAACCATTCTTGAAGATTAAACTTTTGCAAGTTAAGACAATGGTGATGAAAAAAAAAATCAGCTCTCCGAACTCAAGTTACACTTCTTTTTTATTACCTTCGTTGCACCATCACTTCACAATATAAAACATACTTGAAAATATCTTCCTCACCGTTAAAGTTCACATTTCATAAACTGACTACAATTTGCGTCTTTTCAAAATGACGACCAAGACTTGACTCCCTAATAACCGCTTACGCGCCCAAAAATCTGAGTTACAAGTACGTCAAAGACCATTGTGACAAAAGAAAGAATGCACATACGAATAATATCATTGCAATATAAACATATCGATGCATCAAAGTACCTCTACATTAATGAAATCAAATCTGGATGTTGTCTCAGACATATGTTAACTACTTTACAGAAACACAGTAGAATACTGCTGGTATCGAGAGGTTGAGGTGAGGTGCCGCAACGGTTACGTAATTCATGTACCATTACAAACTGTGGTAGGGAAGGCGAATGTTCGACGTAGGTTTATTGGGAGAATTTTAGGAAAGAGTGCTTCACCTGTAAAGGAGACAGTATATAGGGTGCCGGTCCGCATAGAGGTGCTCGAGTGCTTGGGATCCGTACCAGGTCGGACTGAAGGAAGACATGGAAGCAATGCAGAGGCGGGCTGCTAGATTTGTTACTGGCAGTTTCGAACAATACGTGTTACGGAGGTGCTTCGGGAACTCAAGGGAATCCCTGGAGGGAAGGCAACGTTCTTTTCGTGAAACATTATTAAGAGAGTTTAGAGAACCGGCATTTGAAACTGAATTCCGAACGATTCTACTGCCGCCAACATACATCGCGAGTAAGGGCCACGAAGGTAAGATACGAGAAATTAGGGCTAATACGGAGGCGTATAGACAGGCCTCTTTCCGTCACTCTATTTGCGATAGGAACGGGAGGGAAAATGACAAGTAGTGGTACAGGGTAGCCTCCGCCACGCACAGTACGGTGGTTTGAGAAGTATCTACGTAGATGTATATGGGAATCCCTGGAGGGAAGTCAACGTTTTTGGGAAATACTATTGAGATAATTTAGAATACCGGCATGTGAAGCTGACCGCAGAACGATTCTACTGTCCTCCTATGTACGTGTCGCATAAGGACCAAGAAGATAAGAGAAATTAGGGATCTATACGGATGCGTAAAGGCACTTATTTTCCTCTCGCCCTATTTTCGACAGTATCAGGAAAGGAAATCACTATTATCGGTGCAGTGAACCCCGGCTACACAACACACGGTGGCTTGCCGAGTCTGTATGTGGATTTACAACGGACAGTCAAATGAAGGCGAGACAGATGGAAAAAAAAAATTAAATGAACTGTTCATGGTTTCATAGTGAGACAAGACGGTCAATGCATTCATGGAAAAACGTTTGCGGTTTTCTAAGCAGCCATGAGGAGCCCACATGTCAACATGGTTTTTTCGACTACGCTGCAAATGTTTCGCTGCGAAGTATTTACACATACTCCATATAGTCTCAGTCTCTCCCCGTGCCAGTTCTGTATTTTTAGAGTCCTGCAGAAAGACATTCGTTGCCGTCGATTTTCTTCGGACGAAGAGGTGGACGCCTGGGTACCCTCATGGTTCCGTAGACAAACGTAAACATTTTCCCGTGAATTCTTCACCCGTTTTCGCTCGCAGTTGGGTAGGCAAAAGACAGTTTCGTCACTTTTCCCCTACACGTCACATTTTTATTTGAATGAAAATTAAAACACCTGCGGCCGTCTCTTTTGCATTTAATTTATTTATGCAACAAGTTTCAGTGTTCCATTATATCATCTTGAGGCCCCTTGACCAAAGTAAACGGAGAGGAATCCAACTTCCAGTATTAAATAACCGGTCTCCATAGATCTCTGGTTTACACGACAGTATCCCTCGTTTCATCAACCGATGACTCAGCCAATCACAAGTTTCATCATGTACACCCCTACAACAGAGTAGACAGACACTGAGTAAAATATCAATATTGTTCCCAGAATGAGATTTTCACTCTGCAGCGGAGTGTGCGCTGATATGAAACTTCCTGGAAGATTGAAACTGTGTGCCGGGCCGAGACTCGAACTCGGGACCTTTGCCTTTCGCGGGCAAGTGCTCTCAATATTGTTACCATTCCTAGCGTTTAACCTGCAGTTTATAATGGATGTGGCTCTGTGATATTTTGGTGGTGATTTCATTCCACGACTTGTGTCTACTCATTCTGATTACAGGGATATTTATTTCAATGTTTATTTCAGTTCTCTGAGACCAAGTATTCAACTGCTGCCTCTTCTGTCACATTTCATGGCATTCTTCCATGAGACTTATTTTACTTTTCGTGTCCAGCCGAGAACATGTAAAGGCTCTTTCTTTCGAAACTCAGCAGCTTTACTGGCCTTATCACTGCATAAAAAGAGGTCTTCCCTTGTCAAGCCAACTTCATCCTTAGGTACACCAGATGTTCAATCGTCTGTTCTCCTCCACATTCACATTGTTCACTTTCAGAGTAGACCCACTTAACCATATTCACTTTGCACTCTGCGACTTCCTTTGTTAATCTATCACTGCTCTTCATGTACCATACTGTGATTGCTGCCATTGTGCGATTTTCTCATTGGAGTGGTCTTTCGTGTTTTGCAGAAGACAGATACACGGCGAGTCTCCGGTCGGTCTTCTAGCGGTACTGTCCGTTAAAGCCGGCCGGTGTGGCCGAGCGGTTCTAGGCGCTACGGTCTGGAACCACGCGACCGCTACGGTCGCAGGTTCGAATCTTGCCTCGGGCATGGATGTGTGTGATGTCCTTAGGATAGTTGGTTTGAGTAGTTCTTTCTAGGGGACTGATGACCTCAGCAGTTAAGTCCGATAATGCTCAGAGCCACTGAACCATTTGTCCGTTAGATAAAGTTCTTCCTTGACTTAAAACGATTTGGAACTGTTTGGTGATTATACGTTAAGTGCCGTATGTCGAATTTCTCCTTTTTCCTCTCTATGTCACTGGCTGTTTTGCGTCTAATATTTGATGGTGCTATTGTCGCAAGTGGGTAAATTTTGTGGACAGCTGTAGGCCTGAGCTACCTCATAACGATGCTGACCCCTTGACTTAAAGCGACGTCTTCTGCAAAACAAGACTCCTACTGCTAATAACCGAAGAAATGCCGGCTCCCCATTTTGAGCTCGTCAGTTTACGTGTAGTACGGTCTCTTCTCGTATTTTTCCTTTTAGATCAAATGGTTCAAATGGCTCTGAGCACTATGGGACTTAGATGTGGTCATCAGTCCCCTAGAACTTAGAACTACTTAAACCTAACTAACCTAAGGGCATCACACACATCCATGCCCGAGGCAGGATTCGAACCTGCGACCGTAGCAGTCGCGCGGTTCCGGTCTGCGCGCCTAGAACCGCGAGACCACCGCGGCCGGCCCTTTTAGATCCGGGTACACGGAAGGAGACTTTGGGACCCATTGTTGTAGAGAGAACACAGTCTGGAGTACACTGGAAACGCTGAGCTAGTATCCATGGCTAATCCTTCTACAACCAGTAAACATTAGAGAAACATGGCAAAGGCACAAAACTGATCCTCCCAAGACAAAAAATTGTCACGAGTTCATTCTTCCAAGATGACAACCGTCAAGTTGATAAGGCTAAACGCAACCACTCCTTGTTTGACGAACACTTAGGCACCATGTGGCACACCATCTGTGCCCTTTGGGCCTTACTTAAGTTGAAAAAGGGGCAAAATCGTGAAATACGTGTCCTCAGGTAATTCTGTGGATCTTTTTAAGAGTACTGTTCTTACACTGTATTTCATGGCTGCAAGTGCAACACCATTCCCTGTACATACTTCTGTGAGACCTCGCTGACACACAAACAAATTGGGCAGAATCCTACTGAGTGATCACTTTCTGTACGATTGCCGCCCTTGGAGGTCACGCCACGAACTAATATGGGTTTATCAGCGTGGGTCGATACCCGGTACCTTAGATCCACTTGTGCTATTGATCTGTAAATGTATTACGTACTACAATAAATCTTGATTGAATTGGAAACCTCTGAAAGTGTACGCTAATTTTTCCGACAGTGTTTTTATTTCTCAACAGAGTCACCCTGTCGACGAACACATTTTTCCCAATCAGAGGGAAGTTTGTTGGTAACGTCACTGTATAATGTTTGACTCTGTTGGCGGAGCCACAACCTCACCATCTGCTTGCACCACTCCATCACTGTGAATTCGTCAAAGATTTAAGTTTTAGAAACAGATGAAAATCGGACGTGGCCAAATCGGGACTGTATGCAGGATGATCGATTACAGTGAACCCAAGACGGCCGATTATTGCAGATGTCCAGCGCTCGCGTGTGGTGTGGGATTGTCATGCTGAAAGAGACAGTACTCCACTTGTGGATGAACACTTCGAATTCGAAACTCGATTACACCACGCTGATACTCACGCACCTACATACTCATGTCAGACACCGCCATACAAACACGCTACAATCCGGAGCCCTCTTGCAGCAGATTGTTATCTTGCGTCAGCGGAGCGGGAAAGTCGACCGAGTTATATGCATGACATTCAATACCTCAACGTACATTGAGAACAGAATAAAAAATTCGGAGACATTACTTTTCAACGTATACGCTGATGGCCATTAAAATCGAAACATCAGGAATAAACAGTAAGTAAGGAAATATTTTTGTATTTTCACCGCAGCATGAGTATTCTGATGGCTTTAACAACCATGCGTGGACCAACATTTTATTATTGGCGTGTTACACATACAGAATAGATACATGTAGATTCCTTAGTAAACATGATTCTGAGCTGCACGTAGTAACGAAGTTGTTATGACCAACACTATATTAGTTGTTACACTTAACAATGAAGATGTTGTGGCATGTATTGTACACAGACACTGAAAGAATACGTGACACTGTTGAGCTAATCTCAAATTCACTACTACCTAATACTTTGTTAACGGTGAAGAAAGTGTGCTCGTATTCATATGGAGTGAGAGCACTTGAAAACGGCCACGTTACGTAATGAGTCGATATTGCACAAGTGAATCATGAACTAAGGGAATATTCATTTAAAGTTACGGATTTTAACAGTCAAAGATGGCGAAATTGTTTTAACATTTGAAACTTGTACTGTTGTTGTAAACTTACACGTAAGGAAACTAATGAGAAGCATCAGACTATCCTTCGTTGTATAGTTTAGATTTGGCGCATTTCGAGGAACAATTTTTAAATCAGCCGCTCCTACCCTACAATTGCAGTTGATTTTGTCAGATCATCTAGTGATGATGGAGAAAAGAGTCAATCTTGTGATGCACTCACACCGGCAGTAGTTTAAAATTGACCTATTAGTTAGAACTGTGGTCTGTACAAGCAGGAGATCTTAAAGTGCCTGGCACCCATTTCCGTAAAGTATAGAGAACTGTCTGACTTGTCCAAACATCTGTTAACGGTTACTGTGTACAAGTACTTTATTCAGAACGTTCTTACTGCCTTGTTGCAGAACGTGCCCTTACAAATAAGAGGTAGATTGTAGCATAGGCACGATGGAGCTCCATCACACGTCGGTCACATTGTTAGGGAAGCACTAGACGACCAGAAAAGGTAGGGGAGGAGCAGGTCCATGGTCTGAATGTTCGCCTGATCTCACCTTTAGGTTTACAGTCTTCAGGTCTACCTAAACCAACTGCGTTAAGCAGCACAACGCTTCATGCCTGTCTCACTGAAGGCAGCGAAACTGTTCATCACCTTCTGGGGGTGTTTCAGACAGTGCAACATTTCTTGATCATACGAATCCATTCCTTTCTAGCAGAAAGAGTTGGGAATTTCAGAATTTATTTACTTATTTATTTATTTAGCTTATGATTCATAACTTGATACGAAGGTTCAGCCGCAAGTAGCTAGGAAAACAAACTGTGGAGTAGTTTCAAATGAAACAACTGTTACCAGTCACTGTTTGTTTATCTCCACGACGTGTTTCAAAGGTTTAAACTTCCATCATAAGGAGGATTTACATTTATTAGTATGACGTGTGTGCGCGTGTGTGTATTGTGTTACGATTTCTTGGACGTATTTGATGGCACCCTATAGTGGAGAAACAAGACACTATTTCAGAGCATGCTTTCGGGTTTTTTCACAAAAAACCAAACGTATATATAACAGTAAAAACAAAGTAAGCAAGAGAGAGTACCTCCAGTGGTCACAGGTTCCTTTCACTGTCTTAACACATCACATGAATACAGTAATATTTTGTAACCAAATATGGCGTCTGGAAACTATTAGGTGCAAGGATTATACAGGGTGTTGCAAAAAGGTACGGCCAAACTTTCAGGAAACATTCCTCACACAAAAAGAAAGAACGTATGTTATGTAGACATGTGTCCGGAAACGCTTACTTTCCATGTTAGAGCTCATTTTATTACTTCTCTTCAAATCACATTAATCATGGAATGGAAACACACAGCAACAGAGCGTACCAGCGTGACTTCAAACACTTTGTTACAGGAAGTGTTCAAAATGCCCTCCGTTAGCGAGGATACATGCATCCACCCTCCGTCGCATGGAATCCCTGATGCGCTGATGCAGCCCTGGAGAATGGCGTATTGTATCACAGCCGTCCACAATACGAGCACGAAGAGTCTCTACATTTGGTACCGGGGTTGCGTAGACAAGAGCTTTCAAACGCCCCGATAAAAGAAAGTCAAGAGGGTTGAGGTCAGGAGAGCGTGGAGGCCATGGAATTGGTCCGCATCTACCAGTCCATCGGTCACCGAATCTATTGTTGAGAAGCGTACGAACACTTCGGCAGAAATGTGCAGGAGCTCCATCGTGCATGAACCACATGTTGTGTCGTACTTGTAAAGGCACATGTTCTAGCAGCACAGGTAGAGTATCCCGCATGAAATCATGGCGGTGAATCGAGGAAGTACAGTACATACTGACGAAACTAAAATGAGCTCCAACATGGGAATTAAGCGTTTCCGGACACATGTCCACATAACATCTTTTCTTAATTTGTGTGTGAGGAACGTTTCCTGAAAGTTTGGCTGTACCTTTTTGTAACACCCTGTATAGCAGCCGGCCGAAGTGGCCGTGCGGTTAAAGGCGCTGCAGTCTGGAACCGCAAGACCGCTACGGTCGCAGGTTCGAATCCTGCCTCGGGCATGGATGTTTGTGATGTCCTTAGGTTAGTTAGGTTTAACTAGTTCTAAGTTCTAGGAGACTAATGACCTCAGCAGTTGAGTCCCATAGTGCTCAGAGCCATTTGAACCATTTTTGAACCCTGTATAGCAGAAGGGAAACATTATCACCAAGTACAAAGAATATATATCATAATAAAATTATGACAGAAGTTTTAAAGGATTTTCGAGGTCTTTGTTTTGAGGCGTTGAATACTGTCTATTTTTTAAACAAATATGACATTCAGTTCATGTGTTGGAATATATCGTACCACAACACACACACACACTTGTCGCACTAACATATGTAAATCCATCTGATGTGAAGGTTTAAACCTTTGAAAGGCGTCTTGGAGATAAATAAACAGCGACTGGTAACAGCAAACGTGTTGTTTCATTTGATATTTTCTTCTTGTCTTGCTGTAATACGCCTACACATTTACCTGCTCCACCTTGTATAAAGTGTGTAAATGAGCTGACAGTGGTTCAGACCTTCGCACTTCACTGTGTAGTGCTTCTTTGAAGCTGGGACTGGGATTCGAGTGTACAGGAAAGACCACCTGCTCGTTCCCGGGCTGCTCTACCGGTATCCTAGCAACGCATTCTCGAGCTGCAGGCGGGTTCTTCGCGACGTCGGAGATTGGAAAATTTGCCGGCTCGCCGCGCGCGAATGGTGGGAGCTGAGCGCAGCTCCGGCGCTACGAAGACATCGCCAAAGTGGTGAGGCACTCCGACCCAGGAGGAAACGCCAGGCGCAGGCGCAGCAATCGCGGCGCGACAGGTGCCGAAGGAGGGCGCGCGCTGAGTGTTTAGAGGTTATTTACCGCCACAGCTCAGCCGGGATCCAGGATAACCTACGAGCAGCTAACAGACTCGAGGTAACCGAAGGGAAGGAAAAAAGGCTCCAGGAAATCGGGCATTTATCCTGTGCTACGCTACATTCCGATTCCTACGAACTTCCGATGTTTGCAGTTATAAGTAAGTGTATCTC
Organism: Schistocerca americana; assembly: GCF_021461395.2. NCBI lineage: Eukaryota > Metazoa > Arthropoda > Insecta > Orthoptera > Acrididae > Schistocerca > Schistocerca americana. The sequence continues at coordinate 443,016,307 of NC_060126.1, forward strand.
TTTTCTTCCAACCACTTCCATTTTAATCATTACTGCCCATATGAACTGCGATGCCATACAAGAACACTACATACCGGGATAATACATGCGAGTAGCATTCCAATATAACCGTAAAATATAGGTAGTACATCTACATTGTGTATGCAAGGTGAAACACCTAAAACATGCACCACAAATCTTGCGAAAATGGAAAGTGCTACTGATGTGCAGTTTTCACAGAATAGATTTGTAGTCGGGGGACCATATTGTTAACCAATAAACGGATTTTAATAATACTTAGAAAGTATACTTTTGGTCCAGACATAGACATTCTAAAATGGAAAAATGCCTGTTGATATTAACAAACTGAAAGTAGGGTAAACTAGAATGACAGTTGTGTTCGTTGCACGATTCTGGTGCCAGTCATTTATGAGATATCGTATCTTGAGAAATTCGCATACCAACACTTGTACACTAGTTCTATGGATTCTGACAAGTAACGAGATAACTGATCATCACAAGTTGTGTTCAGAATGGCCACCGGCAGCGGCAGTACACGCTTGCAGTCTGGTATTTTGACAAGTGAGAGTGTGGAAACTTTTCAAAATACGATATCTCGTTAACGATTCGCACTAGAATCCTGCAATAAACACTACAGACATTCAAATTAACCCTAGTTTTAGTCTGTTAATGCCAACAGGCAGCGTTTCTTTTAAAAAGTTATGTTTGTACAGAAATGTTCTTCTGGATTATTTTGTTTGTCAAATATTATTTGTGAGCCTTTAATCAGACGAAGGTTATTAATTAGTAAGTATTAGTACAGTCTATTTATTGCCTAACAGTATGAGCCCCTGACTACCAATCCGTAAGTGAAAACCGAACATCAATAGCACTTTTCTTTTCTGCTATATTTACGGTGCAAGTTTTATGTGATTGACCCCGTATAAGGAGAGATCACGGGGTAATCGCAGTTGAATGTTGACTTTTTGGTAAAAACGTCGTTCTGTGTCTCGTGTAAGAAGGCGAAACGATTACCAACAAGTCCCGTGAGTCGAAAGCGGCCGGACAACGGCCTCTCGAGGCAGCGGTTTACAGTTCAGTGATATTTCTGATCACATTGGTCGGAATCCCACAGTTGTTATGCGAATATGGAACGAATGAATTCAGGACGGGCATACTGAACGTCACGCAAGAGTTGCGCACGAATAGCGCCGAGAGGACGGAGATATTGTTCTCCCTGCCGAACTTAACCGTACAGCCATAATGACGTACCAGGGACCGGGAAATGGATTTGTTTGCCACAAGACGAGGATCCACATGGATAGTGCGATGGACAGTGCACCACAATCAGCAGTGGTACAACTGCTGTTGTTTCTGTCGACGCTGCAGCCGAGAAGGCGTGCCTACAGCGATGTGTCCAACGACGATTATAGCCTCAAAGATACCAACACGTCGTTCTTCCAGACGAGCCCTCGTTCTGCGTTCAGCATCATGATGCACGTATTAGTGTATGAGATCTCTGGTGCGAACGTACGTTATCAGACTGCATTTGTAATCGTCACGTTAAGGACCCCAGTGACATGCTGTGTGGGGTTTACAGGGTACAGAACATAGTAACAGGGTACCAACTACCTCTTCTTCTTTGACAGCAGTCGTTACTTGTCCCGACGTGCTGAGATCAACGGGTGTGTCCTTGACGTTGTTTTTGAATAAGGAAGGCAAGACCACTAAAATTCACATATTGCAAATGTAGTATATTCTTCCTACGATGTAGGGTGATTCAGCTGCCCCTAAAGATTTCATTTTTATGCAACTTGCACTACGTCTGTATCAGGAATGGTATCCAGACAGGCGACAGCCCCGTAATAGATACATGATGGGTTCAAAAATGGCTTTGAGCACTATGGGACTCAACATCTTAGGTCATAAGTCCCCTAGAACTTAGAACTACTTAAACCTAGCTAACCTAACGACATCACACACACCCATGCCCGAGGCAGGATTCGAACCTGCGACCGTAGCAGTCCCGCGGTCCCGGACTGCAGCGCCAGAACAGCACGGCCACCGCGGCCGGCTACACGATGGGTGTTCAATAAGAAATGCAACACATTTGTTTTCTGGAGGCAGGTTAGTTTTATTCAGGAATTCAGTTCTCTACATTATTCCTCAATGTTTTGGCTACAATACCCCTTTTTCCAACATAATCTCCATTCAGTGTGACAGTCTTAAACTACCTTATTGGGAGGGCCTGTATGCCTGCATGGTACCACTCAACTGGTCGACGTCGGGACCAAAATTTTGCTCCCCATCGTCCAAGTACTACCTCCTGCATCCTTCATTGGGCCAAACAGGTGGAAGCTGCTCTTTATGTTCCGTTAGGCGGCGAGGAACCCAGCAGGCGCACACTTTTGGAGGACGAGTGTGTCGGCACTACCAACTGAGACGTCCAGCTGTGCAGCGAGGTGCTTGACTGTGATCCGTCGATCACCTCGAATGAGAGTGTCCACACGTACCAGCATTGCAGGAGTCACAGATACGTACAGCCATCCAGCACGAAGGAGACCCGACAGCTTTGCACTACTCTGTTGAGATGATGACAGACGTTTCGCCCGACGACTCGCCGTGCTTTTGTTCGCTGCCAGGTCTCCGTAGACAATCTACAAGTGCTTATGAATATCTGCGATGCTCCGCTATTCTTCCTAAAGAAACTCAATGACGCAAATCCGTTGGAGACGCCATTTTGAAGTGACCAATCAGAACTTCATAAAATTATAGGGACTGAAGTGGGAATATGTCCCACAAGAAATTCCGAATTTTTTCAACCGATATTTCCCGAAACAAAGTGTTGCATTTCTTATCGAACGCCACTCGTAAGTTCCTTCTCAGAGTTTTTGGTGACTGTTAGTAACAGGAACCATAGCGTAAAAAATACAAATGAGGACTGACAATGAGTTACATGGTACTTTTAGATCAAGACATGCCTTACTTCAGCCACACTGACTTGTAGTCAGTTTTTCTTTGTCGAATTAACGGTGTAGTCATACAGGTGTTTGATGTCTCTCTGTAATTGTATCCCGTTTATAGTACTTAACCTTTCGAAAATGTTTCACAAACATTGTCTTAGGCAGTGTGTTTCACCGTCGGAAACAAAGAATTTAACGTAGATATTAAAATGGAAAACTTGGAAGTAACAGCTTTTCGGTGTATAACAAAATGAAAAGATTAATATGTGACTCCGCGCGTTAATTTGCTAAAGTAGTTTCATAAACAACATTTGTGCAATAAGTCTTCGTGTACATTACCAGTTTTTCTGGAACATTGGAACATTTTGACAATGTCCTTCACATTTGCAGAGCGAGCTTATCAACAACGCTGTTGTGTCATGTGGAGTTGCATAAAAGGCGTCGGTAGCGGCAGTTGACTCACCTTGTGCATCAATCTTGTGATTGGTTATGTAATGGAACGTATTTAATTCCACACTTCTTATTTTGGTATCTTCTGTTAATTTCGTTGTTTCCCTTGGTCAACCACACTTTAAAAGGCAATGTTTCTGCATCATGTAGGAACGATTAAGTTCTATAAATGGAATAAACTTTTTTTTTTTTTCAGAATTGTTCCGTTCGCTAGCAGTTGCCCAAAGTTCTGAGAGTTGTTGGTTCACGAGTCACACAAGTCGCTTCTCGTCCCATCATATCCCACACGTGCTCGACTGGAGACAAGCCTGCAGATCGTGCTGGACAGGGAAACTCCTGCACGTCTCGCACAGCACGCTGATTTTTACGGGCATCGAATGGGGGAGCATTATACCGCTGGAAAAACACGTCAAATTTCTGTTAAAAGTACGGGTTTAATAACATTCTTCACGTACCGAGCGCTAGTTAGCGTCCCCTGCAGAAAAACCAAAGATGAACGAGAGCTGTAGCTTATCGCACTCTGGTGAGTGGCCAGTGTGTCTTGAACGAATGCGCTCTAGGAATCACTGCTCGCCAGGTCTACGTCGTACGTGCAAATGACGATCACTTGCGTGCAGGCGGAATCTGCTTTCGTCGCTGAAGACCACGGCGCGCCCTTCCATGTTCCAAGTGAGGCGCTGACGGCACCAGTCAAGCCGTGCAAGGCGATATTGTGTCGTGACTGGAACACGGGCTAGAGTTCAAGAATCTAAAAATCTTAGCAGTAATCCACGAGCTTTCAAATCGAACCTGAAGAGTTTCCTCATGCGCCACTCCTTCTATTCTCCTGAGTAGTTCCCTGAAAACTTAAGCTCATTCTTAAACTTAAGGCTTGGCTATTTTTGGGCTCATAAACATTTTATTTTTATCTGTTCCATGACCTTGGAGATTTGCTACTCAATTTGGTCCTACGTGTAAATCAAGTAAATAAATCAATTGTGCGTGCCGGCAGTCCTACTGCTAATAACCGGTTCGCAACACTTCGTGTTGACACGTCTGGGCTCACGAGCCCTCTTATCTCTGCTGTGGTAGCTGTACCATCTGCCACGGCTGCCGTTACAATATGCGTGGACGTCCAGAACTTCGTCTACAGGTGAGAGAACGTTAACGTGATCTCTTATATCAGCGTCATTGAGCAACTGACGCAGCACGTCAATCGTGTGTGTCAATTCACCGAGAGGACCATTCCGCCACTGGGAGGACACAATTTGACGGCTTCCAAACTTGCTCAGTTGACTGCGTTTCTGTGGCATGGTTGCCTGCTTTCTTCAAACGTTTGCACCATGCTGAGCCTTCTTGCTATCAACATTCCCTATTAAGAAGAAGCCTGGAGATACTGACAGGTTTCAGATAGATTATATAATGGTAAGAAAGAGATTTAGGAACCAGGTTTTAAATTGTAAGACATTTCCAGGGGCAGATGTGGATTCTGACCACAATCTATTGGTTATGAACTGTAGATTAAAACTGAAGAAACTGCAAAAAGGTGGGAATTTAAGGAGATGGGACCTGGATAAATTGAAACAACCAGAGGTTGTAGAGAGTTTGAGGGAGAGCATAAGGGAACAATTGACAGGAATGGGGGGGAAAAATACAGTAGAAGAGGAATGGGTAGCTTTGAGGGATGAAGTAGTGAAAGCAGCAGAGGATCAAGTAGGTAAAAAGACGAGGGCTAGTAGAAATCCTTGGGTAACAGAAGAAATATTGAATTTAATTGATGAAAGGAGAAAATATAAAAATGCAGTAAGTGAAACAGGCAAAAAGGAATACAAACGTCTCAAAAACGAGATCGACAGGAAGTGCAAAATGGCTAAGCAGGGATGGCTAGAGGACATATGTAAGGATGTAGAGGCCTATCTCACTAGGAGTAAGATAGATACCGCCTACAGGAAAATTAAAGAGACCTTTGGAGATAAGAGAACGACTGGTATGAATATCAAGAGCTCAGATGGAAACCCAGTTCTAAGCAAAGAAGGAAAAGCAGAAAGGTGGAAGGAGAATATAGAGAGTCTATACGAGGGCGATATACTTGAGGACAATATTATGGAAATGGAAGAGGATGTAGATGAAGATGAAATGGGAGATATGGTACTGCGTGAAGAGTTTGACAGAGCACTGAAAGACCTGACTCGAAACAAGGCCCCGGGAGTAGACAACACTCCATTAGAACTACTGACGGCCTTTGGGAGAGCCAGTCCTGACAAAACTCTACCGTCTGGTGAGCAAGATGTATGAGACAGGCGAAATACCCTCAGACTTCAAGAAGAATATAGTAATTCCAATCCCAAAGACATCAGGTGTTGACAGATGTGAAAATTACCGAACTATCAGTTTAATAAGTCACAGCTGCAAAATACTCACGCGAATTCTTTACAGGCGAATGGAAAAACTGGTAGAAGCCGACCTCGGCGAAGATCAGTTTGGATTCTGCAGAAATGTTGGAACACGTGAGGCAATACTGACCCTACGACTTATCTTATAAAATAGATTAAGGAAAGGCAAACCTACATTTCTAGCATTTGTAGACTTAGAGAAAGCTTTTGACAATGTTGACTGAAATACTCTCTTTCACATTCTAAACGTGGCAGGCGTAAAATACAGGGAGCGAAAGGCTATTTACAATTTGTACAGGAACCAGATGGCAGTTCTAAGAGCCGAGGGGCATGAAAGGGAAACAGCGGTTGGGAAGCGAGTGAGACAGGGTTGTAGCCTGTCCCCGATGTTATTCAATCTGTATATTGAGCAAGCAGTAAAGGAAACAAAAGAAAAGTTCGGAGTAGGTATTAAAATTCATGGAGAAGAAATAAAAACTTTAAGGTTCGCCGATGACATTGTAATTCTGTCAGAGACAGCAAAGGATATGGAAGAGTAGTTGAACGGAATGGATAGTGTCTTGAAAGGAGGATATAAGATGAACATCAACAAAATCAAAACAAGGATCATGGAATGTAGTCGAATTAAGTCGGGTGATGCTGAGGGAATTAGATTAGGAAATGAGACACTTAAAGTAGTAAAGGAGTTTTGCTATTTAGGGAGCAAAAGAACTGATGATGGTCGGAGTAGAGAGGACATAAAATGTAGACTGGCAATGGCAAGGAGAGTGTTTCTGAAGAAGAGAAATTTGTTAACATCGAGTATAGATTTATGTGTCAGGAAGTCGTTTCTCAGAATATTTGTATGGAGTGTAGCCATGTATGGAAGTGAAACATGGACGATAAATAGTTTGGACAAGAAGAGAATAGAAGCATCTGAAATGTGATACTACACAAGAATGCTGAAGATTAGATTGGTAGATCACATAACTAATGAGGAGGTATTGAATAGGATTGGAGAGAAGAGAAAGTTGTGGCACAACTTGACTAGAAGAAGGGATCGGTTGGTATGATATGTTCTGAGGCATCAAGGGATCACCAATTTAGTATTGGAGGACAGCTTGGAGGGTAAAAATCGTAGAGGGAGACCAAGAGATGAATACACTAAGTAGATTCAGAAGGATGTAGGTTGCAGTAGGTACTGGGAGATGAAGAAGCTTGCACAGGATAGAGTAGCACGGAGAGCTGCATCAAACCAGTCTCAGGACTGAAGACCACAACAACAACATTAAAGGGTAGACTCAGACGTCGCTCAAAAATGGCTCTGAGCACTATGGGACTTAACTTCTAAGGTCATCAGTCCCCTAGAACTTAGAACTACTTAAACCTAACCAACCTAAGGACATCACACACATCCATGCCCGAGGCAGGATTCGAACGTGCGACCGTAGCGGCCGCGCTGTTCCAGACTGTAGCGCCTTTAACCGCTTGGCCACCACGGCCGGCTCAGACGTCGCACTTGTAGCTATGCCACTACACTATCTATTGGCGGACGACGTTGAATTCGTTATCAGTTCATTATCAGTGCATCTATTATACCTCAGTCCGTCCCTGGTAGCTCAGAAGATAACGCGACAAAATGTCAATCCTAAGAGCCTGGGTTCGATTCGCGGCTGGGTCGGAGATTTTCTCCGCTCAGGGGCTCGGTGTTGTGTTGTCCTAATCATCATCATTTCATCCCCGTCGACGCGCAAGTCGCCGACGTGGCGTCAAATCGAAAGACTTGCACCCTGCGAACGCTCTACCCGACTGGAGGCCCTAGTCACACGACATTTACATTTATTATACCTCAGATGGCATACGCCGTCATGGGATCAAAATCGACGTTGTTTCTCCAGGTGCACTGGTTTTTTTCCGACAGTGTATGTAGACATGAGGAATGAAGAAGTTAATACTGTTCGTTTCATCTAAAAAGCTTTACTGTTTTCATGTAAAAATCAGTCATTACTTTTCGGCACGACCTCGTACACTCTGCTTTTGGCGTTACTGCATTCTCAAGAGAATTGTGGATGTTTAGCCGATTAATTGTATATCTCTGGATTAAACCACAATATGCTGAAAAATCATTAAGACATTTGACAGACTTTATCTCGTCGTACTTTCTTACATGGGTTTAGACCACGTGATAAAATTGCTCAAGTAAATACAGTTCTGCTCAGTAATAATGAGTCAGAAAGGTGGGCGACCCACGAAAGTCGCGGGGAGGACACATCGAGTGAAGTTGGCAAGAGACGTTGTGCTCAAAAGTCTCTGGGGTACATAATCGGATACTTAGGTTGGCGCATATTCGCCTGCGCGTCTTCCACATTGGCTTCGGGGCGACACGCAAGTGTCGCTGGCGGCTGAGGTACGGACCTCCGCAGAGGGGTTTCGTTCCGGACTAACGACCCCTATCCTCGCGAGCCACTCGCTTATTTATGAGAGAGCACTCGGGGTCTTCCTCCAACTGCCCCCCTTTCCAACTACCCTCCCCCTCCCCCCTTCACGCTACTTATGCAAATTTAATTCATTCCCCGCGGCTCGCCTGGAACCTAACCGCGGTCCGAAGTCATGCCTCGAGATCGTTGCAGACAACGGGAGCCCCCCCCCCCCCCCTCCCTACCGTATCCGTCCTTAACAATCTTTTGGCCCCGAATTATATGCCGTAATCCCGCCGCTTTCCGGAATTATTTTCTTTCCAATTAAATCCGCCGTCCCTTTCCCCAAAGGCTCTCCGCCCTCTGAATAGCTGCTAAAAGGGCAAGACGTCTCCGCGATGTCTGGAAACGGGGCGAACGTACCGCGCGCTCTTCTCAAAGACCACTATTCACCTTCTTTAGACCCTACAAAAAGGCCGAGTCGTTCCCCTCCTAACCCCTGTTACAAAGTTTAATTTCTTTGCCATAAAAGTGTTTTCGCCATGACGACATTTCCAGACGGAGCTCGTCATGTAGTATAATAACAGCTTTCAGTAATTCTGCTGCTAAACCGATGAAGGACACGCTATAAGGCTCCACGAGTGGAAAAAAGTAAGATACAATTTCAGGAGGACAAAACCCGAATTTTGCAAATCATTTTTCGCTGTCGTGTTTACATCTTAAGGCCTTGAGGCGTAGCGCCGTATAACTATCCTGCCTTGGAGACGGTTAAGTGGGAGATGTGTCTCAGAGCTGGATAGTGACAGATGGTGACGCGAGACTGGAGGCGCACGTAGTTTATGTATCAGCCGATAGAGGACAGTATTGGATAGGGCAACTGCGATTTTAGTTTCGATTGTGCCCACTAGAGTGCACTAAAGTAATAGAATGATTGTCATAAACTGTTCTAGTATTTCCATAAAGTGTTATTATGTCTTTTTGTGTGTGTAAAATGTCATAAATGTATTTTAGCAGTATGAATGATGCGTGAGTGTGGTTTAAGGTCAATATGAAGTTAATTGTATAACGATTTATGTAGTAGGATTTAGTGTGGGAACATTTCGAAAAAGTATGGATGTGGACAAAGGGGATTTTTGTAAAATAGATTTGTAACGTAAGTTTATGGTAAAGGGAAAGTTAATTCAAGTATAAATAACAATAGTAAATAAATTTATGCATAAGCAAAACTTCAACATATTAGATAATTACGTCGGTAAAGAGTGCAGTCGTTAGGTTTACTATTTTGCGATTGGTTATTGATAAAAAGCGCGAACTGACGCGGGAGAATGTTGGTTTGCTATTGGCTGTTGAGTAAACTGACCAATGGTAAAGCAATATTCTTCGCGCGCGTTTCTCTGCTGGTAGAGAAGACTTGGAGTATTCTAGAGAAGAGTGGGAGCCTAGCCATGAAACAGTTCGGACGTGTGTAGTAATAGTTCCGATGGAAATGATAAGTTGCCGGATGTAGCAGTGTTTCTTACATCAAAAGTGTGGTAAAGTGACGGCATAATTATTCCGATAGACGTGTAGAAATTTCGGAATTTTTAAGTGAATTTTGTGACGAGAAAAGACATATATTCCGCGTGGCGGATTGAACCGGTGGCTAAAAACTGTGACTGCATTAGGTACCGACAGACTTGATATTTGGCGAGCATTATCAATCAAAAACAATCAGTATTTTTGTAGCTATTACGTTTTCGGGAAATGCAACACCATAAACATGCTAACGTGAGTGAAAGGGATTATGAGTGACTGTGTGAAGACTAGCACGGGCTTGGCAGTGATACTTGTTCACCTAAGTTTCAGAATATATTAATTGAGGACAAAATTTCCAACCTTTCATGTGTGTGAAAACTTCCTCCCGAAACGTAGATTAGTGACTTAAATTGCAACCTGGTTCATGTCGAAGTGCAGTAGGTTTCACTCGGCTTTCCTACTGATGATCTGCTGAGACAATGTTCAGAGGCAGGTGCAGGTCTGTCGTAACAGGGACGGAAAGAACCGCGCCGCCGCAGCCATATCGGTTTTTCAATCGTCATATGTTTTACGCAAAATTTTCTCTGGAAATTATCTGTTTAGCTTTCTAATTCAGTCAGCACAATGGATGTTCCTCTTCAGTTAAATCGGAGGAACACAACTTCGTACCCAATGTAACATCGGTGTTACAATGAGCCTACCGACAACGAACGTCCAGAGGGAAACACCGTCTGTTGATGACCAACATTGTAGAACGCCAGTCCTTGAATGGTGTTAGTACTGGATTGACGTAGTGATTTATGTTGTGTCAGCCCAGATTACTTTATGAACTAAATGTTATTACTGATTGACTTACTTAAAAGGATAGGCAGGTTTACACAAGACCCAGTGCTTGTAATACCCATTTTCAAGAAAGCTGAAGTTGTGCTTTCCGGATATATCGTCATTCTCATTTGTAGGTCGGGAAAAATGTTAGTAATCGTGTGGATATCCAGTTTGTTACAAGCAGTGCAAGACTTTTAGCGACCTTAGGAATAACTGGGTAGGGGTCATTCATTGTATGGAAAAGCTAGAAATTCTATGAGTCCTTTTTTGAGGGAAAAGCTAAGAGCTTCATAAAACACGCAGATATCTACCTAGGGGCACAAACAGACATATGGAATTCCGGAACAGGTCTTACCACGAATCCGGGGCAAGATGCGGCCTGCGTAACGCAATCAAGACGTTGACGACAACATTTTTTTCGTGAGCTAACGTCTACAAAATCGCTTTTAACACACACACACACAACACACACACACAGAGAGAGAGAGAGAGAGAGAGAGAGAGAGAGAGAGAGTCTCCTAGGTTGTTTAGCACAGTTGATTCTGAAACGGAGGGGAGAAGTAAGTTTTCGGAACTGAATAACGTTTCCCCATTTAGGATTACAGTTTAAGAACAATTTACTTTTCCAGTAGCTTAAACTTTATTCAGAGAGGTTTCTTGCAATGGCTGTGTAAGATTTGCAAATTACCGGGTACACCGTACCACTCTCTATGTTGGGCCTTTCCAGCAACTCCCTTTCCTGAGTTCTGTCTTTCGCTGTTAGAAACGAGTGCTACTGATTCCGACAATATGCAGTCAAATACCGGGTGATCAAAACGTCAGTATAAATTTGAAAACTTAATAAACCACGGAATAATGTAGATAGAGAGGTAAAAATTGACACACATGCTTGGAATGACATGGGGTTTTATTAGAACAAAAAAAAAGTTCACAAAATGTCCGACAGATGGCGCTGGACGGCAAAACGTCAGTGACTGCGCATGACAATCGTGTATAAAAGGAGCTGTAATGAGAGAGAGAATCAGATGCGCCAGCATTCGCAGCATGTTGACGTTACCTGAAAAGACGCTTTTAGTGTAGCTGTATTATCAGAATGGGGAATGTGCTAGCTCAGCGTTACGATCCTATCGCCATGGGAAGGGGACTCGAACGGGTAAAGGTCCGTTGACAAATACAGCTGTGGCGAGAATGATTTCGAAGTTCGAAGCCACGCGTAGTTTATACGATAGACCCCATAGTGGCCGACCGAGCACAAGGCGTAACGCTGCTGAGACAGTTCAGGAAGAAATGGAGACTAGCGGTTTCGTCTATGCACGGGAAAGTCAGCGCTCGTGCACTCGCACGTCGCACCGGCATTCCATACACTACTGTTTGGTTGGCAGTTAGGCGTACCCTCCGATGCTATCCGTACAAAATCCATCGGCATCATTAAGTGTTACCTGGCGATATAGTGAAGCGGAGGGCATTTGCGGTGTGGGCGTTTCAAAAGATGGCAGAAGATGACGATTGGTTGAGTACCGTGTTGTGGACCGACGAAGCTCATTTCACGCTCCGAGGGTCTGTCAACGCCCACAACTGCAGAATTTGGGCTACCGAAAATCCTAGAACTGTCATGAAAACTCCATTGCACGACGAGAAAGTCCCGGTATGGATTAAATGTACCACATATACCGTCATCGTGCCTTTTTTCTTCGAGGAAATGCGTGATTCTCGTTTTGTAACCGCTACCGTGACGGGTGAGAGGTACGCCGATATGTTACAGAATCGCATCATCCCCAGCCTGGCTGATAAACACCTGCTGGAACGTACCATGTTTATGCAGGATGGCGCTCCACCCCATATTGTTAGACGCGTGAAAGATCTCTTGCGCGCGTCGTTTGGTGATGATCGTGTGCTCAGCCGCCACTTTTGTCACGCTTGGCCTCCGAGGTTCCCAGACCTTGGCTTTGTGGTGAGCCTCATTTTATTGGCTTTGGGGTTACCTGAAGTCGCAAGTGTATCGTGATCGACCGACATCTCTAGGGATGCTGAAAGACAACATCCGACGCCAATGCCTCACCATAACTCCGGACATGCTTTGCAGTGCTGTTCACAACATTATTCCTCGACTACAGCTATTGTTGAGGAATGATGGTGGACATATTGAGCCTTTCCTGTAAAGAACATCATCTTTGCTTTGTCTTACCTTGTTACGCTAATTATTGCTATTCTGATCAGATGAAGCGCCATCTGTCGGACATTTTTTGAACTTTTGTATTTGTTTGGTTCTAATAAAAACCCATGTCATTCCAAGCATGTGTGTCAATTTGTACCTCTCTGTCTACATTATTCCGTGATTTATTCAGTTTTCAAATTTATACTGACTTTTTGATCACCCGGTATATTAACCACAACAGAAGTGTGAAGCAACGGTTGTTCTTCTTTGTATTCTGTTAGAAAGAAAGTATCAAATGTACTAGCTGCTACTAAGAAACAAAGTATGTCTTGGTTTTTCATCTCTTAATACACTCGATACACTCTCAAATAAAAATAAAATGAGGCTCACCACAAAGGATTTGTCCAACAGAGACGAAAATCGTTTGGTGTGATGTACGTGTACAGACAAACAAATTATTACAATTTCAGAAAAATCACCTGATTTGTTCAAAAGAACGAGCTTCGCAAATTAAGCAAGTTAAAAGTCCGCTGATTCATCTGTGGCCTTTATGCAAGCAATTATTTGGTTTGGCATTCATTAATAGGTTAGAGGTCCTCCTGAGCGATATCGCGACAGATTCTGTCCAATTGGACCATTAGATCATCAAAAGCCAATCTGGCCACAGTGCCCTGCCCACACTGCTCCGAAACGTTCTCAACTGGGGGAAGATGTGGCGCCTTGCTGGTCATGGTTGGGTCTGGGAAGCACGAAGATAACCACTAGAAACTCTCGAATTGTGCGAGCGGGCACTAACTTGCTGAAATGTAACCTCAGGATGGCTCGCCATGAACGGCAACAAAGTGGAGCGACCAGATTCATTGCTGTGCTGGTGTAGCACCCGTGGTCTATGGGCAGCGTCATAATCAAAACGTTTTCGGTCCCGGGTTCGAATCCTGCCACTGCTTAAATTTTGATTAATAATCAGCGTTGGCGGCGGGAGACTTCCTGCATAAGAAGTCACCTCTGATTCTGCCAACAGCAGGAGGATGCAGAATGCAATGGAAACCACTGCATTAAAGACACGTGACGCGTATCCACAGGACAAGTGGCCCGAAATTAAAGAAGTGTCATGATGATGTCTCCATTGGCAGATTCCGGAACAGTCCCCCCACTCGGTTTTTTGGGAGGGGACTGCCAAGGAGGAGGTTACCATGAGAAAAATACTGAATAATCAGCGGAAGGATAACGTTCTACGAGTCGGGGCGTGGATTGTCAGTGGCTTGAACGTGATAGGGAAACTAGAAATTCGAAAATGACAGGTAATGGCAGACGGACTAAGTTTTCTTTTATTTGCCTATTTAATTTAATATTCCGATTATGTGTATCTTGAAACTGAAGGAGTCAAAATTTAGCAACCCCTGTTCGATTTCTACGTTTACTACAGGAAATAATAGGAATAAAAAACTGAAAATTTGGTTACTTCAGAAACCGATTAATTTGAGCGGTTTTAACTCTCAAGTTTAAATGGCATTGAATAAAAAAGGTATATAACCGAAAACCGGTTGTTTCGGCGAGAACCGCCATGTCTGCTTTCTGGCGCCAGCCTGACGCACTGCCAGCGCGCTGTTTTCACATTAGATTTAAATAAAGGTGCTTTCTTTTTCTAATAGCCATGACACCTCTTACGGCAGTAAAATTTGAGAGTCGTGACACGTCTTACACAAATGAAGTTTGACAGCCACGACAATTTTCACAGTACCCGTTGTGGGTACTCCGGGTTTTAGAATGTTAGTCTCCTACTGTTGGACGTTCCACCTGGGCCAGACCTTTATCTTATTGTTGTTAAAAAGCTCAGGAACCAGATGCTGGAACAGATAGCAGCTAGAGGCTAGTTTTACCTATTACCCCACCAAATAAGACAAACGCCACAAGCTAGAAGCGCAGTACCAGAATAGGAACCTAATAATCCAAAACCTGGAATATGCATCCATGTTCGAAGAAACATTGCATCGCACTTCTGAACAACGCAGGCACTGTGATATCGTAGTTATTCGCCGACACCGAGACTTTCAATTAAAACGTCTTCGATGTACGCGAGTACACATAATGGAAGTACGAGTGTAGACGGTGGGCGCATGACTGACGATATGTGGAACTTTAAGTCTCGTCGTGGCACGTGCTCGGCTAGCCTAATAGTGAGGTGACCGCTCGTGATATGCTGGAAATCCAGGTTAGAGATCCAGTCCGGTACAAATTTTAGTTTATCTTTCGCATCATTTGCGAGTGTCAATAACAAGTGCACACAGCAAAATGACATGGTCCTAAAAATATGCACAAGCAGTAAAAAAAAAAACAATACTGAATCCATTAAGAGCTCTTAATTGCACACATGTAGTTCACAGTATCTGCACAAAACTTGTCGTCTTTCCATTATACGGTTGATGTTTGCTCATATTCGCAACTGCGAATACATTTCATGTAGTCATTTACTGTCTGCCTATAAAGATATTTCACTGCTGCGACTCTGGAAACTCTTGGCAAAAAATCGAAAATTTGTATCATGTAGCGCTATGATTGAAAAAAAAAGGAAACATGTCGACAGCGTTTATAAATTGAGTGTACAAGAGTCACTGGAATACCTGTCCCAACTGAAGATGTGCCATTAGTCTGAGTTACCATCTTGTGAAGTGAATGCAACTCTTGGCTGCCTATCTCACCGCTCGCGAAACTGTTTGTGCCGACCATCTCAGAGGTCGATTCCTGGAGCACCGTCTGGATTAGTTGCCTGTTTCTTTAAATTAACTTTTGCTATTGTATTTGCTTATTTACAGAAGGTTTCAAATTTTTTTAAATATTACTGCCGTTTCTGGCGTGTAAGGCCTTCAGCCGTGATCACAGTGGGTTATTTTTCTTTTTTTTTAACATTGTCTGTATTTTATGGTGACTTTTCTAATCATTTACACAGTTGTTTATTCCTTCATTAGTAACGCGTGGTATTTTTTATTTATTGTTGAGTCTGGAATTACTGTTTCAAAAAAAAAATGTGTGTAACTGCAAAAGGCAATCAATAGTAACTGACTACGGCCCCGTCCTCAATCGTAACCGAATCCTGCCTTCCCTTGACTACAAGGATCCAGTGTATATACGATAAGTGAGCTGTTTGTTAACAGGGGGTGTGTAGTGGATGCGGCAACACATGGCGGGTTAAGCGACTTTGAATGGCGGATAATCTACATCTACATCCGTACACAGCAAGCCAACTTATCCTCCCATTCGCATTTTCTGAATGAAAAGAGAGATTATCGTAATCCTCTACATGACCTCTAATTTATCTGGTATCCTCACCGTTGTCACTTCGAAAGATAGAGGTGGGACGAAATAATGTACAGGCCGACTTTTCTTTCAACATGTTGTTGTGGTCTTCAGTCCTGACACTGGTTTGATGCAGCTCTCCATGCTACTCTATCCGGTGCAAGCTTCTTCATCTCCCAGAACCTACTGCAGCCTACATCCTTCTGAATCTGCTTAGTGTATTCATCTCTTGGTCTCCCTCTACGATTTTTACCCTCCACGCTGCCCTCCAGTACTAAATTGGTGATCCCTTGATGCCTCAGAACACGTCCTACCAACCGATCCCTTCTTCTAGTCAAATTGTGCCACAAACTCCTCCCCAATTCTAATCAATACCACCTCATTAGTTATGTGATCTACCCATCTAATCTTCAGCATTCTTCTGTAGCACCACATTTCGAAAGCTTCTATTCTCTTCTTGTCTAAACTATTTATCGTCCACGTTTCACTTCCATACATGGCTACATTTCATACAAATACTTTCAGAAACGACTTTCTGACATTTAAATCTATACTCGATGTTAACAAATTTTCCTTCTTCAGAAACGCTTTCCTTGCCATTGCCAGTCTACATTTTATGTCCTCTCTACTTCGACCATCATCATTTATTTTGCTCCCCAAATAGCAAAACTCTTTCACTACTTTTTTATTTTGCTCCCCAAATAGCAAAACTCCTTTACTACTTTAAGTGTCTCATTTCCTAATCTAATTCCCTCAGCATCACCCGACTTAATTCGACTACATTTTGATGCATTAGCCAAACAAGCGGCATCCTTAGGTACCGTCCTGGATCTGCACCTTCCTTATACAGACTACTTACGTGAAGTCAAGGATCACGCAAGACAACAATGGCAGGTAATGTGGAACGTTTCTCAACAGACAAAAGGCGGTTATTACGCAGTGCTCCAACCTCGGATTCCTTCACAGACGTGGTTCATGAGGACACATCTGAACCGATCCACGATTTCTACCATCATAAGACTCCGTTTCAATCATGCCTCTTTCCCACAACATCTACATCGGATCAACGTTTACAGTTCACCAGCATGTGAGTGTGATCCTGAGTCGGAAGCTGATGTCAACCACATCTTATTTATGTGCCCCAAATTTGACCGTGAAAGGTTGGTCTTTCTGAAGACATTGCTGAGTATGGGCTACCATCCTCCTCAATCAGCTTCTTCTCTTTTGTGTACTACAGACATTCGTCTACATAAAGTGATAGTTAACTGCATCAAGAGTACTGGTTACAATCTGTAGGTTCTAATGGTGTATGTAAATTATAAATATGTCTTTCTGATGAAGATATTTCAGAATTGGTGTGAATTGTAAGCCAAGACACTTTTAATTACTTTCCAATTCAATTCAATTCAATTTTTAAAACATTATGTACAAAACTGTAACAGTTAAGCTTTTTATTCTTATAAATATGCATTTCTGTATTTGTTTATTCAATTATGTGTACATTGTCACTATGTGTTGCCGATGGCTAAATTGAGTACACACTTAAACGCCAAATAAAAAAAAAAAGTCGACTACATTCCATTATCCTCGTTTTGCTTTTGCTTTCAACATAGGCTTTCGAAAGTTAAAAAACAGTAAACCTCTCCGCGATGCACAACGCCTCTCTCGTAACGTTTGCCACTGGAGTTTGTCGAACATTTCCGGAACGGTCTCGCGACAAAACGCCCCGCCCTTCGTTTGCTGCTAACTGGTGCAACACGAGCGTGTCTTAGGACATTGGAGATTACTCAAAATGCGAGCCATCGATGTCAACGGTGTGTAGGATACAACGTCACTACAGCAGACTCAACGTTTGCAGGCGAGTAAAGCGGCGCGAACATAACCACAAGTGTTTGATGAACAGATATCAAGACGGTCCTGAAGTGCCATACGGGGCGATCGACGGTCTTCTGAGAATTTGCATTGCCGGTGTCAGGAGCCCGTTTCTATGAGGACCGTACAGAGATTCAGGGGGTGGACTAAAATGTGGAAACACCAAAAACACAACACATTCCATGCCCGACACGGCGTAGGAAAACCGTTGGCGTTTGAAATAGCTTCCAGTCGTCGCGCAATGGGTAATTACATGTCCTCTAAGATTTTCATGGGAATCGTACGCCATTCTTGCGGCAAAATACTGGCAAGTTTGAGTAATGGTGAGGGAGATGCACGGCGACCACTCACCCTTCTCTCCAAAGTTGTCGAGAGAGGGTCAATAATACTGAGATCTCGTGACTGTGATCGCCAGGTCACATGAGACATTTCATTGTCGTGCTCAAAAGTCATTCTTGGATGACGCGAGCTGTGTGAACAGAGCGCTGTCGTCTTCGAAAAGTATCACCGCTGGGGTACAAACATTGTACCATGGGATGGATCTGATCAGCCAAAATAGTCGCACAATCCTCGTTAGTAACTCCAACTTGCAAAGTAATCGTGGAGCCCCGGAATTCCACGATAAGGCTTCCAAATCACCATTGAAACCCCGTCATGTTTCAGTCTAGCAACATGGAGTAGGCCAGAAGTCGGAAACAGTGTGGAACAACAATCGTTCGACAGATTGTCATTCTTCCCTTGCTCCATAGTTTTATGGCGCCGGCAACACATTTTCCGGCTACGTGCATTTGCATCACTGATGAGTAGCTCTGGAATTACAGCTCGCCCTGCAGTTCCTTGATTATGGATAATGATGATGATGATGATGATGATGATTGGTTCGTCGGGCGCTCGACTGCACAGTCATCAGCGACCATACAAATTTCCGATCTGTACACAGTCCAGTCCTGCCACTTTCACGAATGATGATGGAATGATGAGGAAAACTAAAAGGCCCAGTCTACCTGCAGAGAAAATCCCCAACCCGACTGGGAATCGAGCCCGGGATCCCGTGATCCAGAGGCAGCAACGCTAGCCACTAGACCACGAGCTGCGGACCTCTGATTATGGAGCTCCCTTCATGTTGGTTTGGCTCTTACAGGGTTGGCGAGGGCGACATTCGGTTCTGCAGTGACTTCTGTAGCTGTCGTCCTCTTACTTTTCGACACAATCCTCTTCAGCTACCGTCTGTCACATTCACTCAACACACACTATCGTCCGCGTTGAGACTTAACAGATGATGTGAATTGGGCCTAAGTCTTTGATACTGTGCTTGGCTCTGGTTCAGATGGCTCTGAGCACTATGGGACTTAACATATGATGGTATTAGTCCCCTAGAACTACTTAGACGTAACTAACCTAAGTACATCACACACATCCATGCACGAGACAGGATTCGAACCTGCGACCGTAGCAGTCACGCGGTTCTGGTGATACGGTGCTTGTTAAAACACTATACAATTAGGCTCCTTTGGCTACGGAAGCGCCCATCACACGAATTCTGACAATTTTTGCACGTTCGAATTCATTTTCCTCCGACATAACGCACTCAAAACTAAACAGAACGCTGTTTTGACCAAGAGTGACGCTTGCAACGTATTTTGGGCACTGCGCAAACCTAACTAACCTAAGAACACGACACACATCATGCCCGAGGCAGGATTCGAACCTGCGACCACAACAGCAGCGCGGTTCCGCACTGAATCGTCTAGAACCGCTCGGTCACAGGGGCCGGCTTGCATTTACACTCAGGCATACATTTCTCGCTGTCTTTCAGTCTCTTTGTCCATCCCCTGTAGTTGCACCGCTGGCATTTTAGGAGCCAGGCTTATTTATTCGTAGATACTTTGTGGATTTCAATACACTTGAGTCTTTTGTATAGATATACTGTTGCTAAAGCTCAACTATCTTCGGTTCAAATGGCTCTGAGCGCTATGGGACTTAAGATCTGAGGTCATCAGTCCCCTTAGAACTTAGAACTACTTAAACCTAACCAACCTAAGCACATCACACACACATCCATGCCCTTGGCAGGATTCAAACCTGAAACCGTAGCAGTCGCGCAGTTCCGGATTGAAGCGACTAGAACCGCTCGGTCACAGCGGCCGGCTTCATATCTTGGGAAAAATCAGTCTTTGCACAGGTGTGACTTCTTGCTGATGTTGTGTGTACTATCTGTTTAGTCTTAAGTTGTCTCGGGATGGCCTAAAAAGCCGGATCACAAAGAATTATAAAATAATTGTTATTGTGGAACATCAGCACTCTGCATTTCAGTTTTTAATATATCGGCGTTCCTCCAGGTGATGAAGTAGTATTTTCCAAAAAACATTGTTATGTATGTAATGAATCACTAGTCGTATCATGGTTTCGAATGAATCGGTCATGCTAAACCAATTAAAAATGGTTAAATGAACACAGTGTTTCGCTTTTGTGTGAATCACACTTCCCGTGCCTCATTTATAAAATGCTAATTTCTCCCCTCCGGCAAATGGCGCTATTAACAAGCAGATCACAGACAACGGATTTGTTCACCCGTGATTGCTCCCTTTCAGAACGCGCCAGACTCGTTGTCGCGTTATAATACACAGTGGCCCGCCAGATTTCCGTGTGGGCAGTGGGCTGATACGCGGTGGCGTCAGTGTACAACATGTATATCCAAGACCTCTGTGCGTTTTCTGGATACATTAGCTACACACCCCAATCTGTCAGTACTTCCGAAGGATTTGTATTAGTACTCATGTATCCCTTTATTTTTAACGACACCACGGTTCGAATTATGCTAGTTTCTTCAGTTCGAATGTTTCTGATATCCCTATTCAAGGACGCTTTCACGATTTCTTTTGTTTGCGAGCCGGTTTTTACGGAATTTTATTAGTTTGAACGGATACACTTCTATGAGGTCTTCTTTTATTCTCAATTTAGTATTTTATGTCCTATGTTCTTTGATTAACTACCCTTGCTCCCTATGCTTGCTGCATTTAATAATCCATCTAAATATTTCAACCCACATTGATTAAACCATCTTCATCAAATCAGTATAATTAACCATATCATAACTTCATGTGCTCATCTTCTTGTTACTATTGAGACGTAAAGCACATCGTATCAACACAAATTACATTTTGAAGAACCACATTTCATCCTGCCTTCTAGTATCCTAGTCTGTTAAAGAGAAATAATAAATCTAGTATAAAGTTTTAAGTTCTTAGGTACTCATCTTGATGAAATTTTGAACAGGAAGAACCATGACGTAGGCCTGCTAAAAAGTTTATGTTCGGTTTTTTGCTATAAGAATAATTGCCAAGAGTAGGCTATAAAAATCAGTAAGTTACCATATTTTGCATATTTTCATTCACTGATATCTTACGGGATAATATTCTGGGATAAGAATTCAACGCACAAAGGACAGTAACTGTAATTATGTTTGGGGTTGCACACGCACATCCTGCAGGCATTTCTTTAAGCAACTGGGAATACCAACCACAGCGTCCCATTACATGTAATGTTATCAACAAATCCATCCACGAAAATAAAAAATCTGATAGGTAGTAGAAATAATGTCAAATGTATATTAAAGATGTTTCTCCTTAACAACTGCTCCTGTACCACGCACGAATTTCTGAATTATAATAATCAGCCATTTATTCAGAAAAGAACATGCAAATGGCCAATATGCACGCACATAGTTATTTTTAAATATGAGCGTGATTCAAATAAATACTATGAAGCACAATAAAGTTCCTAAAAGCTGTACTACCGATTTGGTTCAAAAATGGTTCAAATGGCTCTGAGCGCTATGGGACTCAACTGCTGTGGTCATCAGTCCCCTAGAACTTAGAACTACTTAAACCTAACTAACCTAAGGACATCACACACACCCATGCCCGAAGCAGGATTCGAACCTGCGACCGCAGCAGCAGCGCGGCTCCGGACTGGAGCGCCTAGAACCGCACAGCCACCGCGGCCGGCTACCGATTTGGTGGTTGATAGAAGTTATCCTTGTGATTCGACAAATGACCAAAATTCGGCAGTTTCTTCTTACATCACAAGAAGAAAGTTGGTTCTTTGCAAATATGGCCGCTCGCTGTCGTACTGCACCGCGTTGGCGCAGCGATCTGTGATACGTTTTGGGACTAGTGGAGGTGTTAAATCTGTGGAAATGCGTCACAGGGTGTAAGCACGGTACAGTAATCTCTCTCTCTCTCTGTGTGTGTGTGTGTGTGTGTGTGTGTGTGTGTGTGTGTGTGCATCCCTGCAGAAAGAATACGACTGCAGCGTAATGTTTAAAAGAGCCGTAAATTCCGTAGAACACACTCGGCGATCGGGCAAAACCTCCCAGTGGAAGGTGTATATAGAGGGTCTATGCAAGGTTGATGTACTTCGGGGCAATATTATGGGGATGGAAGAGGACGTAGATGAAGATCAAATGGGAGATATGATACTGCGTGAAGATTTTGACAGAGCACTGAAAGATCTAAGTCGAAACAAGGCCCCGGCAGTAGACATCATTCCATTAGAACTACTGATAGCCTTGGGAGAGTCTGCCCTCACAAAACTCTTCCATCTGGTAAGCAAGATGTATGAGACAGGCGAATAACAATTCCAATCCCAAAGAAATCAGGTGCTGACAGGCGTGAAAATTACCTAACCATAAGTTTAATAAGCCACTGCGGCAAGATACTAACACGAATTCTTTACAGACGAATGGAAAAACTGGCAGAAGTCGACCTTGGGGAAGATCAGTTTGGATTCTATAGAAATGTTGGAACATGTGAGACAATACCGACCCTACGACTTATCTTAGAACATAGGTTAAGGAAAGGCAAACCTATGTTTCTAACATTTGTAGACTTAGAGAAAGCTTTTGACAATGTTGAGTGGAATACTCTCTTTCAAATTCTGAAGTGGCAGGGGTAAAATACAGGGAGCGGAAGGCTATTTACAATTTGTACAGAAAACTGTTGGCAGTTATAGAGTCGAGGGGCACGAAAGGGAAACAGTGGTTGAGAAGGGAGTTAGACAGGGTTGTAGCCTATCTTCGATGTTATTCAATCTGAATATTGAGCACTAATTATAGGAAACAAAAAAGTTTGGAGTAGTAATTAAAATCCACGGAGAAGAAATAAAAACTTTGAGGTTTGCCGAAGACATTGTAATTCTGTCAGAGACAGCAAAGGACGTAGAAGAGCAGCTGAGCGGAATGGACAGTGTCTAGAAAGGGGAAAATAATATGAACAACAACAAATGTAAAACGAGGATAATGGAATGTAGTCGAATTAAATCAGGTAATGCTGAGGGAATTAGATTAGGAACTGAGACACAAAGTAGAAGATGAGTTTTGCTATTTAGGGAGCAAAGTAGAGAGGATATAAAATGTATACTGGCAATGGCAAGGAAAGCTTTTCTGAAATTTTTTGAATCGAGTATAAATTTAAGTGTTAGGAAGTCATTTCTGAAAGTTTTTGTACGGAGTGTTGCCATGTATGGAAGTGAAACACGGACGATAAGTAGTTTTGACAAGAAGAGAATAGAAGCTCTCGAAATGTGGTGCTACAGAAGAATGCTGAAGATTAGATATGGGTAGATCGCGTAACAAATGAGGAAATGCTGAACAGAATTGGAGGATAGTGGAATTTGCGGCACAACTTGACTAGAAGAAGGGATCGGTTGGTAGGACATGTTCTGAGGCATCAAGGGATCACCAATTTAGTACTGGAGGGCAGCGTGGAGCGTAAAAATCGTAGAGGGAGACGAAGAGATGAATACTAAGCAGATTCAGAAGGATGTAGGCTGCACTAGGTACTGGGAGATGAAGAAGCTTGCACAGGATAGAGTAACGTAGAGAGCTGCATCAAACCAGTCTGTGGACTGAAGACCACAACAACAACAACATCCTCACAAGAATAGGACCATTCGTGTCTCTCATACATCGAAACAGATATTCTACATATTACCACAAGTATCTTTTAAGAGATCCTCTGTCTAATATAGTATCCAACATTTACAAATGACTATGATACAAAAAGAGTAAACATTAGTAGCAATAGGAGGAAATCTCATACTGTATAGTTCACACGAGCTCCTCGTCCACGCTTTGAAGTCCCAACGGATGTCGTCCGCGACCATGTCATCCTCAGCTTTGGGGCGTCCTGCGGATGCGGTATAGAGGTTTCAAGTGAGGCACAGACCCCATGAAGCCGTGGACCCATATTGTCAACAAGGCACCGTGCGAGCTGCTGATGGCTCCATAGTGGTGTGAACTGTGTTTTGATGTAATGGACTGGGCCCTCTGGTCCTTCTGAATCGATCACTGAATGGAAATAGTTATGTTCGGCTACTTGAAGGCCATTTGCTGCGATTCATCATGTTCCCAAAAAATCGATGAAATTTTTATGGATGACAATGCGCCATGTTACCGGGCCACAGTTGTTCGCGACTGGTTTGATGAACATTCAGCACGGTTCGACTGAATGATTTTGTCACCGAGATCGGCCGACATGAATCCCATCGAACATTTATGGGGTATAATCGAGAGGTCATTCCTTACACAAAATCCTGCACCGGCAACACTTTCGGAATGATAGACGGCTACAGGGGCAGCGTGACTCAATATTTCTGCAGAGGACTTCAACGACTTGTTTAGTCCTTGCCATGTCGAGTCGCTGCACTACGCCGCGCAAAAGGAGGTCCGTCACGATACTAGGAGGTACCAGAAGACTCTTATATAGTTCAGTGCATAGCGCAGCTGAAGTGCAAACCACGCACTGTCTTCAGAGGAACGACCGTGTGTCCACCGTAGCCTTAAACTCAAGGCGTAGAAGTGGAAGTGGACAGTGGTTCTTCAAAAATAGGTGAAAAGCGGCATTATGCCGGTCAGTAACTTCAAAGTGTAGGTCACACACACCAGTATCAATTTATAACACGTCAGGGCGGGATGCCTAGCTACAGTTAGAACTTACAGATCTGCAGTGTGTCAAGATGTTCTGTGATAGGTTTCATAACAATTTTAGATATATAAACTCGTTTACAAATTTTCTTCTTTACAAATGTTCACCACTTCACAAGTTTGCAACTACGATTATTTCAGTGTCTGGATCTACATATTTGTGCGAGCAACTTTTTTCCCCAGTTACGAGAAAGAAATCTACCGATATCTCACTGACAGACTTCAACATGGAATTAGTAGTGCTGAGAACGTGGTACCGTATTGATGTTTTGGTGAAAAGCAAAATAATTAGTATTCATTGACAACCAGTGTTTCTATCTTTAACTTGTTAATAAAATAGTCACAAAATACAAGCTGATGTCAATTTATACTTCGTCCGAAAGCGCCATCTGTCATAAGGCTGAATCAATCGTAAGTAGTATCATGTTAAATGCACGGTGTTTCACAATGTTTTGACGATTTCAAATTTGAGTAATGCGCGTTAAAAAGAAGATGCAAGGCCAGTGGTGGCGCCGTCTATTAGTGCTGCAAAGTGTCAAGTTTCATGCCATACACAGGTCGGTAATCATGTCGCACTGGTCGCAGCAACATGGTGGGTTAGCGGAGGAGTGCTGTTTTCAGTACGGCGAATTTCTCGTGCGCGTGAAAAGTGACTTGCGTATTTCAAGATTCAGCCGCGATATGCAATTCCTGCGCGTGGAGCAATATTTAATTGGGGTTGAAACTTCCGTGCAACTGCCAGTACATCGAATCGTAAGTCAACTGGCACTCGGAAAACCGTCCGAACTTCCGAGAACGTCAAACGCATGTGCGTACCAGTTTACAGACGAGCCCTCGGCATTCGTTACGAAAACGTGCCGAAACGCTGAACATGTTACTCACTCAACAAGACCTTACAACTTTTTCATGAAGCGCTAGGTAAACGCGTAATTTCCAAAGACGCTTGTGTCGAATGACCGCCTCGTTCAACTAATTTAGCTGTGCCAGACTTTTACCTATGAGACTATTCGATGGCGAGAGTGTACTCCGACCAGCCGAGTACTTCAACAGGAAAAGATCAATTCGCCATGAAATTTCCAACATTTTTCCAGCAGCTACGACGGATGTGTTCAAAAAATGAGTGAAACGCCTAGAGCATTGTGCAGCCGCGAAAGGTCATCATTAGTCCAATGCAGTAATTTATGAATGGTAATGAAATGATTGTATGGCATTGATGGCTGGGAGTCAAGTAAACTTGAAGAAATGTTGTATCTTATCTAAAATTTTCAACTTTGTTTCGCGATTAGTATGGGTGTCATTCAAATTTGAAATCGTCAAAACACTGTGAATCACCCTGTCCTTAGCTGCACCATGTTCTTGCACAAGGTGTCAGGTGGATAACATTCAGCATATTATACACGTTTCTTATCACTAAAATATTTAAAAACATACAGCACCTTGTCGAAAAGGCATTTCCATACACATTTTTCTCACAGATGCTTTTTGCATGATTCAAATACGGTAGCCAATAGCATATCCGTTTACATATGCTGGACCTTCAGCGTATGTAAACAAATTTTCTATTCTGCGGTTAAGCGTAAAATGGACAAATTTTGCTACATAAAAATGTTTAAGACTTGAAGGCGACAGCTAAGACTGTTGAAACCGGTTGTCTTGAATAAAAAATATTTCGTGCCATCTTGCCTTTTGAATAGTTTTTTACAATTAAAAGAGATCGGCCTTCAATACTCTCTTAATGAGGAAATTCGAGAAAATAAATGTACTCGTAGTGTACTGGCCATGGTGCGGGATTGATGTCATTATTAACACGTATAACCTGATAATGGGCGTTCCAGGTTACGAAACCGGTCGTTAAATACACTACTGGCCATTAAAATTGCTACACCAAGAAGAAATGCAGATGATAAACGGGTATTAATTGGAAAAATATATTATACTAGAATTGACATGTGATTACATTTTCACGCCATTTGGGTGCATAGATCCTGAGAAATCAGTACCCAGAACAACCACTTCTGTCCGTAATAACGGCCTTGATACGCCTGGGCATTGAGTCAAACAGAGCTTACATGGCGTGTACAGGTACAGTTGCCCATGCAGCTTCAACACAATACCACAGTTCATCCAGAGTAGTGACTGGCATATTGTGACGAGCCATTTGCTTGGCCACCATTGACCAGACGTTTTCAACTGGGGAGAGACCTGGAGAATGAGCTGGCCAGAAAGGCCCTTACAGGACCTGGAACATGCGGTCGTGCATTATCCTGCTGAAATGTAGGGTTTCGCTGGGACCGAATGAAAGGCAGAGCCACGGGTCGTAACACATCTGAAATGTAACGTCTACTGTTCAAAGTGCCGTCAATGCGAACAAGATGTGACCGAGACGTGTAACCAATGGCACGCCATATCAATATGCGGGGTGATACGCCGGTATGGCGATGACGAATACACGCTTCCAATGTGCGTTCACCGCGATGTCGCCAAACACGGATGCGACCATCATGATGCTGTAAACAGAACCTGGATTCATCCGAAAAACTGACGTTTTGCCATTCGTGCACCCAGGTTCGTCGTTGAGTACTCCATCGCAGGTGCTCCTGTCTGTGATGCAGCGTCAAGGGTAACCGCAGCCACGGTCTCCGAGTTAACGTTGCCATCTGTTGACTCAGGGATCGAGACGTTGCTGCACGATTCGTTACATCCATGCGGATAAGATGCCTCTCATCTCGACTGCTAGTGATACGAGGCCGTTGGAGTCCTGCGCGGCGTTCCGTATTACCCTCCTGAACCCACCGAGTCCTTATTCTGCTAACAGTCATAGGATCTCGACCAACACGAGCAGCAATGTCGCGATACGATAAACCACAATCGCGATAGGCTACAATCTGACCTTTATGAAAATCGGAAACGTGATGGTACGCATTTCTCCTCCTTACACGAGGCATCAAAAACAACGTTTCACCAGGCAACGCCTGTCAACTGCTGTTTGTGTATGAGAAATCGGTTGGAAACTTTCCTCATGTCAGCACGTTGTAGGTGTCGCCATTGGCGCCAACCTTGTGTGATTGCTCTGAAAAGCTAATCATTTGCATATCACAGCATCTTCTTCCTGTCGGTTAAATTTCGCGTCTGTAGCACGTCGTCTTCGTGGTGTGGCAATTTTAATGGTCAGTAGAGTAAATTACTTGCAAAAGCAGCGAAGCTGTAATTGTTTGGACTGTAAGATTCATTTCCCTGCCAATTCTAATCAGTGCAACAGTCTTAGGAAGTAAACTTGCCTCGAAAGGTATTACTTGCCCACCGTGAAGCGCAGACTTGGGTTTCTGGTGTCCAGCGGCTTTGTTTCCATTCCTCCTCCCCACAAATCCCCCCCCCCCCCCCCCCAGCATTACTCGTCGTGTGTCGC
Organism: Schistocerca americana; assembly: GCF_021461395.2. Lineage (NCBI taxonomy): Eukaryota > Metazoa > Arthropoda > Insecta > Orthoptera > Acrididae > Schistocerca > Schistocerca americana. The sequence goes on from NC_060126.1 coordinate 443,044,519, forward strand.
CGTTATACTGAGGCCTTGGCGCGAGCCAGCCCTCACGAGCAGCTCGGTGAATGGGCCCCGCTTTAGAACACGGTCGACGTCCATCCAGCAGCGCGGACCGTGTGCGCTGCGGCCGGTTTAATTTCCTTTTGTCTCGCCTCTGGCGCGCACGCGCCGCCTACGCAGGGCCGCGGCTCGGTACTTTGATCTCGTGCGGTTTCCCTACCTGCCGAAGGCGGGATCGCTATCCGCCATTGGCTCCAGGCCAGACACCTTCAAGCGAATACCCTGCGCGCCACGCTCCAATCCAGACCTTCTCCAACCCGCCTGTTGTTTTGGGAAACACGTCCATAAGAACAATTATATCTGATTCGTATCGTAATGAATGGACTAACAGGAGTTTTCAGAAGCAAGTAATCTACCCACTGTTTATTGTTTTCGAGGCCTCTTTTGCGCAATCGTAGTTTTACAAGTAATGTGGGAGTTATTCCGCCTTCTGTGAGTGAATAGTCTAATTTGGACCAAACGCGTTTCGCTTCCTTTAAAGTCTCTTGAGTAGATACTGTAACAAATTAAGTTTCGGAATGCGCAGAAACTAAAAGAGTCTTTGATCGCACTTGCGATGAAGGAGGGTTGTCGTCTACAGTATTTGTCGTCTTCAGTCCAAAGAGTGGTTTGTGCAGCTCTATACTGTGCAGGCCTCCTCGTCTCCGAGTAACTACTGCAACCTACATTCTTCTGAATTTGCTTCAGCTGACAAGAAGTCTTGTTCACCTGCCACCGAACTTCACTAATTCCCACTATACCTAACCTTAACCTATACATTTCCCTTTTTAAATTTTCTAACCCACTTGCGCGATTAAGGGATCTGACATTCCACCCTCCGATCCGTAGAACGCCAGCTTTGTTACTCAATCAGTGATCCAAACTGTTGCTCTCCAACTACTTTAGGAACCTCATGTTTGTCTGTCCTCTCAACAGATACCCCTTCGTTGTGTTTGCACCTACTTAGAGCTAGCTATATACAAGTGAGGTGCACGGCAACGTCCTTGGTTCGTGGAGGGACGGGGTGGGGGAATACGCTACCGGAAAACAATTAATACTCCGTTTTAGAGGTTTCCAATTCTCTCAAGATCAATTGTTGCAACAGTGCATATGGAGTACATGAAAGAATTATTTTAAAAAATGTTTGAAATGGCTCTGAGCACTAGGGGACTTAATATCTGAGGTCATCAGTTCCCTAGAACTTAGAACTACTTAAACCTAACTAACCTAAGGACATCACACACATCCATGCCCGAGGCAGGATTCGAAACTGCGACCGTAGCGGTCGCGCGGTTCCAGACTGAAACGCCTAGAACCGCTCGGCCACACCGGCCGGCAAATAATTACATTTACAGATCAATAGCACAAATGATTCTGAGGAACAAGGTTTCGACCCACGCCCAAACGCCGATATTATTACGTTGTGTAGCCTCCACAGGGGACGATGCAGGCGCTGACTCTGGCACCAAGTCCATCGTACAGATGGCGAGCACCGCCCTGGTATACGTAGCTCCACGCCTAACTCAGCCTGTTCATGTATTTCTGTAAGGATTGTTCCTTGACGAGTCACATACTTGCTCAACTGGAGACAAATCCGGGAAGTTGCTGCATCTCTTGCAGAGCACATTGAGTTTCACGAGCATTGTAAAAAAGGCAAAGGAACGGGTCTAATAACATTCTGCTCATACCGAGCTCCAGAAACACCAAAGTTGGGCAAGAGTTGTAGTTTACGGCGCGTCAGACCATAATGCCTTGTGTGGAGCCAGTGTGATTTGGACAAAAGTACTCTCCGAGACAGAGCTCACAAGATGTACATCGTACGTGCAGACGACCATAACTTGCGTGCGGGGCAGAGTCTGATTTCAGCTCTGAAGCCCAGGACGCGCCATTCCACCTCCCAAGTGATCCACTGACGGCACCGGTCGAGCCGTGAAAGTCGATGTTGTGGACGGACTAGAAGTGTGTATGCCTGTAATCCCGTTTCATAGGACGTGGTGAACGCATAAATTGGCCAGCTCGTTCTCCTGATCTTACACCTCTGGACTTGTTTCTGTGGGGTACGTTAAATGAGAATGTGTACCGTGATTTGCCTACAACCCCAGAGGATATGAAACAACGTATTGTGGCACCCTGCGGCGACATTACACCAGATGAACTGCGGCGTGTACGACATTCATTACGCCAGAGATTGCAATTGTGTGCAGCAAATGATGGCCACCACATTGAATATCTATTTGCCAGACATGACGGGACACACTCTATTCCACTCCGTAATTGAAAACGGAAACCACGTGTGTACGTGTACCTCGCCCCTCATGGTAATGTACATGTGCGTCAGTGAAAAAGACCAATAAAAAGATGTTAGCATGTAGACATAATGTGCTGTTCCAGTCTCTTCTGTACCTAAGGTCCATCACCGTTCCCTTTGGATCCCTACGTAATTCGGTGCTGTCCGATACAGACGATCGAACAGCGGAGGAGTGGTACTCAAGCGTCAACTTTAGGTTACAATATCTCCGGATGTAATTAACATTTTACAATGCAACAAACGGCACTGATTACGTATTTGTTTATATGTTCAGATGTGCTAACAAAACTAACGGGGTTCCATTTAAAAAAACGTAGCTTGGTGTTAAAAAACATACTTCCGTGCATTTTTTATGGCTTGTATTAACCAATTACACTAGCTCCTCTCCTCACGTTCGGTCTGTGGAATCGATTCGTCAGTATTTGATGTGGTTTACGAAATATATCCAGCGGTAATGTTAGGTGACTCACCCTGTATACTGATTTCACCATCGACCTATTATCGATATAAACCCGTCCAGGCGATAGCATCGTCACCTGGCGAGGAATGACTGCTAGTCAGACACACGCACGGTGCTTGCAGTTTCACCGAGCGTGCTGTCCGTGTGTGGGATAGGAAAGGCGCGCGATCTGTTTGAGTTTGACCGAGGCCAGACTGTGATGGCCCGGAGGCCGGACACGAGCATTTCGGAAACTGCACGACTTGGCGGGTGTTCGAGGAGTGGTGCGGTGAGTGTCTCCAACGTGTGGACCGAGCGAGGTGGCGCAGTGGTTAGCACACCGGACTCGCATTCGGGAGGACGATGGTTCAATCCGGCCTCCGGCCATCCTGATTTAGGTTTCCCATGATTTCCCTAAATAGCTCCGGGAAAATGCCGGGATGGTTCCTTCGAAAGGGCACGGCCGACTTCCTACCATAATCCGATGAGACCGATGACCTCGCTGTTTGGTCTCCTCCCCCAAACTACCCAACCGCAACATGTGGCGAAACCAAAGTGAATCCACGTCCAGACGTCGTGGGCTTGGGTGGTCATCCCCTATTACAGTTGTCGGACGTCGTAGGCTGGGCAGACTGGTAAAACAGGACAAGCGGCGAACTATGGCGGAACTGACATCAGGCTTTAATGGTGTGCAGAGTACAAGTGTATCTAAACGCACAGTGCACCCAACACTCCTAACGATGGTCCTCCGCGTGTGCCAATGTTAGCACCACGACTTCAACAACTACTACTGAGATTGGCATGTGACTATCGGCACTTACTGAAGGCGCAGTGACAGAACGTTACACGGTCTGATGAATCCCGATACCTCCTTCATCATACCGACGAAAGGTCGCGAATCCGTCACGTTCCAGGAGAACAACTTCCTGACAATTGTAGAGCGGGAAGGAAACAAGCTGTCGGCGGCTCCATTATGCTCTCGTGAACATTCATGGGTCCAGTGGAGCTCGTCTATGACGGCCAAGGAGTATCGTACGTTGCTCACAGACCACGAACACGCCTCTACGACGATAATGTTTTCCGATGACAGTCGCAATTTTCAACAAGATAATGCACCATATCACAGGGCCAAGAATGTTACGGAGTGGTTCGAGGAAAACAGTGGCGTGTTATCAGAATGAGATTTTCACTCTGCAGCGGAGTGTGCGCTGATATGAAACTTCTTGGCAGATTAAAACTGTGTGCCGGACCGAGACTCGAACTCGGGACCTTTGCCTTTCGCGGGCAAGTGTTGGTAGAGCACTTGCCCGCGAAAGGCAAAGGTCCCGAGTTTGAGTCTCGGTCCGGCACACAGTTTTAATCTGCCAGGATGTTTCAGTGGCGTGTTATGATTGATGTACTGGCCCTCCAACTTGCCAGATCTGAACCCGATCGTATATATCTGGAATGCGATTGAACGTGGCGGCACAGTTCATCGCCCCCTCCTCTCTGTGTGACCTGTGTGTGCAGATGTGGTGCCAACTCGTTCCAGTGACCTACCAGGGCCTCACTGCTTCCATAACACGACGCGTCACCGCCATTATCCGCGTCAAAGGTAGACATACCGTGTATTAGGCAGGTGGTCATAGTGTTCTGACCGGTCTGTGTATGCTTGACATTGTCAAGCTAGGGTGCGATCTAGGTTCTTTGTTTTATAATATCTTACAGGCACTTATCGTGTATTTTACTTTTAGACATTGATTTATTAATGTGAAAAAAGACGAGTAGCAAAATGGTTTGGAGCTCACGTTAAACTGCCGGTTCGCCTGCGACTGGAAGAGTACGTAAATTCAAACGTCGGAGGAAAGCATCGAGTAGGAGCATACCTGGTAAAGCACTGTAGTGTTCAAACCAACCTTCGGGTTGAGAACATTTGTATCTTTAAGAGAAGTGAAGTTCATAAGGAAACATGGTTTCATGTACAGGTCTCCCTCGAGTGAACTGAAAGTTGAGCCTTGTTTGTAGTATAGAGTTGCGTTAGGGACATGAACTCACTAAGAAAATAGTAGCATACTTTCTCGCATGGTGATGCTCACGGAGTTGCCGCAGTGGTAACCTCGCTAACAACAGCCCGTCGGATATTGATTAACGCTACTAGTAATTTCCGGATTTAAAGTGCTGTATTAATTAGAAATATGCAGTCCATTATAATTTAACTACCGATAACGTCACAAATGCAGTACTAGTAATTTATACAAGCACCCGAAACAGTGAGTATACGTACACACGCAATATGGATTTGACTGGAGAGACAAGAGACTCTACTGAGTTGAACTGTAAATGCGCGGCAGGTGGCGGTACGTAGAGATTTACTGTTGTCTTAACAGTAATCAGAGAGAGGTGTTCGAAAAAGATACCACATAATACGTAAGTGGTGCTAGACCATTTTTGAGCAGTTTGATATAGTGTTACTAAGATTAAACTATATGGTGTACGTATTCTAGTGGCTGTGAGCTGGGGTTCGAAATTCATTGTGGAACAATTTACTTAATTAAATTACAATAAAGTTTTGACGCATAAAGCTTCTTCATCTCCAAGTAACTACTGAAACCCACATCCTTCTGAATCTGCTTAATGAATTCATTTCTTGCTCTCCCTCTACGATTTTTACCCTCCACGCTGGCCTCCAATACTAAATTGGTGATCCCTTGATGCCTTAGAACATGTCCTGCCAACAGATCCATTCTTCTAGTCAAGTTGTGCTACAAATTACTCTTCTCCCCAATTATACTCCGTATCTCCTCTTTAGTTACTTGATCTACCCATCTAATCTTCAGCATTCTTCTGTAGCACCACATATCCGAAGCTTCTATTCTCTTCTTGTCTAAATTGTTTATTGTGTATGTTCACTTCCATCCATAGCTACATTCCACACAAATACTTTCAGAAAGGACTTCTTGACTCTTAAATCTAAACTCGATGTTAACAAATTCCTCTTCTTCAGAAACGCTTTCCCTAACATTGCTAGTCTACATTTTATATCCTCTCTACTTCGACTATCATCAGTTATATTGTTCGCCAAATAGCAAAATTCATCTACTATTCTGATTGTCTCATTTGCTAATCTAATTCCCTCAGCATCACCTGATTTAATTCGACTACATTCCATTATCCACGTTTTGTTTTTGTTAATGTTCATCTTATATCCTCCTTTCAAGACACTGTCCATTCAGTTCAGCTGCTCTTCAAGGTCCTTTGCTGTCTCTGCCAGAATTACAATGTCATCGGCGAACCTCAAAGTTTTTATTTCTTCTCCAAGGATTTAATCATCTACTCCGAATTTTTCTTTTGTTTCCTTTACTGCTTGTTCAATATACAGATTGAATAACATCGGTGTTAGGCTGTCTCACTCCCTTCCCAACAACTGCTTCCCTTTCATGCCCCTCGACTCTTATAACTGCCATCTGGTTTCTGTACAACTTGTAAATAGCCTTTAGCTCCCTGTATTTGACCCCTGACACCTTCGTAATTTGAAAGAGAGTAATCCAGTCAAATACATGATGTACACTAAGCTGCCGGTAGCACGTAGCGACAAGTTTCGTAGATGCACTGCTTGAAGTCATCAGGGGTTGTTGGTTTTTGTGACATAAACATCATAAACTTGATTTAAATCAAGCAACCTTGCTGCCCATTCCTGAGGACCATGGCGGCATAACCCGTCTTCTGCGTTATTTGTTGTTCAGTTCTTGTGCAACATTGCGCTGGGAATGGGCTATTTGACCATCGTGCTCCATCTACAAACAGTGTCTAACATCTAGTCTGTTTCCAAGGTGAGCACCTACAACGTCAATGATACAAGCTCGATGCATCTCACCTGTCACTGTACCACCGATGTTGTGTGGACCGATGATTTTATTCCCAAGAATACCACTCCACACATTAATGTGCCATCTCTGACGATCGACCTGACGTACCCACCTAGGACTTTCTGTCGTCTAATAATCTGTATTAAGAGGTTCACTGGACAATAACTTGTGAACTTGGATTCATCAGAGTACAGAACATATTGTAAGGCGTTCAGAGTGAAATGATTCACGGTCCATTCACAGAAAGCTACTCTCCAATTAAAATCTTGCCTGTGTAGCTGCTATCTCGGTGACAGATGGTACGCCTGAAACTTGTCATCGTGTACTATTCACGAGACAGATTTAAATTCACTTCTTCCAACCTTACTAGGAGAAACTATAGGACGACAGCCGCTATAGATGCAACCAGCAGTAAATAAACCAACAGCTATATGCTCATCTCTGACTTATTCCAGAGGCAACAATGCGAGTGTCCAGCCGTTTTACATACGCTGCTGCGGATACTGATTCTCTTTTGGATGTTATTTTGTCTGGCGAAATAAGCTCATACCCTATGCCTCATGATGGCATAATGGAACGCAGAAAGCGGCTGCCTCTCGAATCAAATGGAGATGAAAACACAGAGGTTAGTTTATTTATTGCTAGTTATAGACAGATTTGAGGTTAATGCTAGTGACTGCAGCAACTTCTTGTAAGTTGACCTACTAGCCTACTGGAGTTGAAACAAACACTTCAATTACTTCACTTCTTCCTGGCCTTCGTATATCACCCCCGTGTCTTCTCAGTCAGCTTTTTCCCCGAAGTCGTTCAACGCGTAAGAATCCAACGCCATGGTCGAACGAGCTCTCCGGCCACGATATCTCACGGCTTAAGTTATGGTTGCTCCACATGACTTCGAACACCGCATCGAAAAAGTTTGTCGCTCCGTGATACGGCAACTGTGCATCTCATCGGAATGTCATTTAGAAGGCGCCTTGAGCTGTGCTTTCAGGACAATGGGTAGGCGTCGGAACACTTCGCTTAAACAAACCTTCAACGACCAGAACATCCACCTGAACACAGCCTAATACAGGGCGAGTCGGCCGCCCCTACCGATGTCGTTTTATGCAACCCGTACTGTTATACCTGGGCTTCAAAAACCCATGCGCGAGATTTTCGTAGTCTCTCGCTCGCTACGCACAGACTATTAGTCCCACAGAAAAAAAGAACAGGACCTTTGTGTAGGAAATTTAATTTAGTTACATTTTGCACTGGGGTACGTTTTCGCTGGAGGCCGCGCAGTTTTCGAGCTATTCAAGTGAGCGACAGAATATGAAAATCTCGGGCATGGTTTTCGAAGGCCAGATATAACATTGTACGTTGCATAAAATGACATCGGTTGGGGGAGCTGAATCACCCTATATAAGCTGCATTTTATATCCACACCCTGAAACTAAGACGTTTCTAGCTTCCTAAATTGGACCGATAGAGATTCTAATTAAATTGTTTTGTACACAATTTGATTAAATATATCAGCTACAAGAAAGAAAAAAAAGTTTAGTTTTAAAAAATTATGACTCGTTTCTGTAACTTTATTGGAAAATAACCAAATAGTATTCCTGACACGGCTGAGACAGTTAAGTTTCTTACTTTTAACTATCTAAATAAAAATTCCTTTCAAGAGATGGAGACCCAATCTAAAACACCTGAGGACATTTCTGCGTCAAAAATATTTGGTTTGCGGTATGCCACCCAGTTACACGAACATCAACATAGTCCAAACTGAGGACGTTTCCATTTGAAGTCAATTTGTTGGTACAAATATTCGCTCGGCACAGAGAAGAGTTGGAGACTTCTTCTCGCCTTAGGAACTTAGTGTCAGATAGCCGGGAACAGCAGGAAATAGGGCCATGGAACTTGTCTGTGAACTGTTCGCAAGAATCCGATCTCAAAGTTTTAATGAACATTGTGCCAAGATTACGCTTCTCTCAACTTTGGAAGTCGCTGCGACATGAAGGATAAAGGTACTAGAATACATTCCCGCGCTATTTATTGAACCGTCCCATTCTTCGCAATGAAGGGACTAGCGTCTTTCTTGCTGGGTAGTTTCACAACAATGGGTAACGACTTGTGAATGTTACCTTTAGCAATAAGGCACTCTGAAGGCAAGAAGAAACTTTAAAATGCCTGAAGTTAGTTAATACTTCGACTACCACTGATTCTGTACGCGTCGGGTCGAGTAACGGAAAAATAAAATTGTAGGTAATAAATACTTCTTGCTTTCGTTGTCATCCATTTGTTCCCACCAGTGATTATGTGCTCTGCAGTCGTATTTTATTCTTACAATGACAGTTTTACAAATGATGCAGAGAATCATTACACAGTTATTTCTACGAGTATTTTATACCTACCTACTGACGTGTATTTCAACTTCCTTTGAACACCAAACGTAATAAAGCAAATTTAATGAAATTAAGTCAAATGAGACTAACAAAATTAGATTATTAAATGAGAAATTTAAAGCAGTATACGTGTTTTTCTCGTGGGGCAGTAAGATAATTGACGATGGCCAAAGTAGAGATGGTACAAAATGAGAAAGAGAAGTTATTAACATTGCAATTAATTGAAATTTCTTTCGAGAAGATATCTGAGGTGTAGCTTTGTCTGCGAGTGCAACTTGGAAGATAAGCAGCAGATACTAGATAAGAATAGCTCTTGAAATGTAGTGGCACAGAACGACGGCAGAGATTACACGGGTAGATCTCATAACTAATTAAAAGGTACGTAATTAACTTCAGGAGAAATGAAATTTATGGCAGAACCTGACTAAGTGAAGGAATCGGTCATGTGACGCTCTTGGGAGCAGGAGCACAATTGTACAATGTTTGTCATTATTCAGAACTGGAACTTCTCGTAAAATTAGCCATTCCATTATAAGCAGCCACAGTCTTTTAACTGCCACAATGTCGAACGTGTGCCTTGCTACATGATGTGTGTGTCGTGTGACGAGGGCCTCCCGTCGGGTAGACCGTTCGTCTAGTGCAAGTGTTTCGATGTGACGCCACTTCGGCGACTTGCGCGTCGATTGGGATGAAATGATGATGATTAGGACAACACAACACGCAGTCCCTGAGCGGAGAAAATCTCCGACCTATATGAAGTGTAAGCTACTTAACTCAGTTACATTCGCGACTGATCATACCCGTAGCCAGATGGTTACTATCACTGCCTTCAGTGAAGAAGGAGCCGGGTTCGAATTCTGGTACCTCCTCAGATGTTTTATGAGGTAGGCAGCTCTGTAATAGGGTCCACTCAGCCTCGTGAGGCAAAATGAGGAGCCGCTTGATAAAGACCGTCTGGATTCTTCTATTGGCAGTAACTGCAGGAGGAATTGGCAACATGCTTATCACATGAAGCACGAACATAGATCATCCATCGTGCTGTCCTTTGACAGCAGTTGGCCACTCAGGACAGATCAAGGCCTAATCTGTGAGTGCTGTTTGCATTTATTTACTTTTGCGATCACCATGATGTTACCCTTATGTGCAATGGTTCAAATGGCTCTCAGCACTATGGGGCTTAACATCTGAGGTCATCAGTCCCCTAGAACTTAGAACTACTTAAACCTAACTAACCTAAGGACATCACAAACATCCATGCCCGAGGCAGGATTCGAATCTGCGAACGTAGCAGTCACGTGGTTCCGGACTGAAGTTCCTAGAACCGCTCGGTCACCGCGGCCGTCCATCTGCATTGGTAACTACACTGCGTTTCATTTTCTAGTTATAGTATTTGCTATTTACAACCATATATTTGTTCTTTAAGTCCTAGTACGGTGTGAAGTACTTGGTTACTTTAGATAACAGTATAATGCGATACGAAAATGAACAGAATGAGAAAAATAAAATAACTGAACACTATTTTCGTCTTTCAAAATGATGGAGAGCACCAATCGGTCTTTTCCTTTCTGGCTTTATTAATGAGCCGTGGCGGCTCATATCGATAGTGCCACTCTGGTGGTTTATCTTTCCTGCCACGGCCAGGGCGGTAAGCAGTGCCCTCTGGGGCCTACGCAAGGAGTAACGAGGCGTGGTCCTGTGGTGGGGTGGGGGGGGGGGGGGGATCCGGGACGTGGTGGAAGACGGTTGTCGGGTTGACGCAGCGAGTGTGGGACCGGACCTATCGTATGGAGATATACAAGTCGGCTCTGAACGGAAGGCGCCGTAGCAAGCAGCGGGAAGCGGGCGTCCTGTAATTTGTGTTAAGGAGTAACGAATTTTGTATTGGATGTCGCAGTGGTTCCCGAGAGTTGCGTGGCTGCTTTCGGACAAGAGAATTGGTAAGAGCTTGTGTCTACGTACGACGTTGCTGCCTGCCGTTATAAACGGGAGAAAATCAGGCGCTTGTATTGACTATAAGGGAACTGGTGATGTAAAATTACATTTGTGATTGAGTCTCACTTGTACTTTGACAATTTAGAGGCGAAAACTGTGGTGGTTTCATTAGGTCTGGTTCTTTGCTGTGCAACTAAGAGCGGCAGTTATTTGGGGTAACTGAGGGAGCACCATTATGTTGGTCTAAGTGATACGTTCTCCACGGCTTTGCGAATCGAAATAGTAGGGGAGTACAAGTGTGAGTAATTTTCTACTGTATTGATGGTTATGTTGTAAAGACTGTTCTCTGGTGTTAAATCACGCGCTGATTTGTAGCCAATCTAAGCAGAAGTTGCCATTTTTACTTGCTTATGTGCTACTGTCCTTATGATTGGCATTGTTTGTCTTTTGATAGAGGGTGTGCTCATGTTAAAAAAAATACGGCTACTATTCATAAGGGCTGTCTAGTAAGGAAATTGCTTAAGCTTTTATCATATGCTGGTTTGTTTGCCTATCACATTGGCTTTCTATGCAGTAACAAGGGATGTGTATGGTGGTTCAAGATTGTAGGCTGACTAGTATTTGAAATAGTGGTGAGGTGAAGGGCGAGATCAGCATCCCGCAAACCCGCACGCTGCGCGTGTTTAGATGTTCTGCTACTGGGGAGCCGGCTCTCTGTTCTTGGATTTTGTAAGGATACGGGATGAGTGCATCGCTGTTGTTTTTCGCGTGCTAAATTGCGGGGTGTCGGTGCCGTCCTAGGGCTAGACTTGTGATGTATGTTATGTTGAAAGGGAATTAACTGTACCAAACTTATGAGAGCTTTTAGTTTCTTTTAGGTCTGTACATGGAATGATGTTGATATTTTGTCGATTGCGGCAATAACTTCCTGTGTGGGGAGATCCTCTGAGGGACTTGTATTGTACTGTTGAAGTGCAGTCCATCTGAAACGTGCTGCTTAAAACTTGGGACTGCAGCTCTCAGATGTTATATATTACTGTTTAATCTTAAATATCTCGGGTGTAATATGGTTGTTGATGATTATGCAATTAATTTTGATCGCTGGTTCCTTAAAGGAAGTATTTCGTTTTAAAATATGTGCTCGGTCAGAGCCTATTTAAATATGATTTTAACTCATCATTCAAATTTTCTAGTCTTGCTTTCTTAAAAGGCTTTCAGTTAAATGATTGCTATTTGCCTGTTTAAATGTTTGAGTGACTTAAAGGAAAAGAATATTATTTTGTAATTTGTTCTGACTGTTCCTTTTGGGTAATACCTGACTTATGTGTTCAATAAATGAGTGTCTAGTCAATGGTGATGCACTGTTCTATTGCTAGCCTACCCGTTCCACTCCACAGCCTATTGAGCTGCTTTGTGTCGAATTTGTGTTCAGAACACCCCTCTGACCTGACGCCTCAATTAAGTCAAATCCAGATTTCGGCTAAAAAAATGTAAATGTCGTGTGCCTAGGGCCTCCCGGTGGGTAGACCGGTCGCCAGGTGCCAGTCTTTTGATATGACGCCACTTCGGCGACTTGAGCGTCGATGGGGACGAAATGATGATGATTGGGACAACACTACACCCAGTCCCTGAGCGGAGAAAATCTCCGACCCAGCCGGGAATCGAACCCGGGCCCTTTGGATGGACATTCTGTCGCGCTGACCACTCAGCTACCGGGTGCAGACAGATTTCGGCTAGTAACTAGTTATTGTCAGTGCAGTATTTCGGAGTTTTACTGCGTGCCATAGTACGTCAACCCCTGTTATTCGGTCTCCTGTCGCAGTTCAGTCTTGAATGAACTGTGGCAGGAGCCCAAAAAAGAGTAATTTACGTACCAGGGGACGTGTTAATGCTCTGAAATACTCCATTGATAATGGCTAGTTACTAGCCGAATCTGAATTTTCGTTAATAAAGTCAAAAAGGAAACGACTGATTGCTGCTCTCCATCATTTTGAAAGCCATATAACAGTCGCTAAGTGCATTCCACATTCCTAATGGAAGCTAATTTGACTACTTACACCTTTTATTCATGGCAAACACTTTTCATTTAAAATATGGTGTCATGAGTTATTATACAATTATTAAACGCTGCCTGGTTGCAGTAAATGGTTCCTACTTACCATACGTCAGTAGTGGAGCCTCTTTTTGAATTGAACAGTGAGTAGGGTTAGGACCTGTAATTCCGATGCCCTTCTGCCCCTCAATACCACATGTATCAAGCGTAACTAACGACGCTGCTAGAGATTCTCTTCCGCAAGCAACTATATAAACAAAGTTTTGAGCGAGGGTAGGGCCATGGATAACACCATTCTGCTCAGCAATTTTCACTCTTGTAATCAGAGATCATTAGCCTGTGAGACGGAATATCAGAATGGTCAGATCGTTGCAGCCTACTGATACCGCACTTTGGCTTTGACATGGGATCTCATACGTGAGCGAACAGAAGTAGAGCATCAGACAGGCAATATTTATGTCGTTATAATGCCGTGAGTCACAAATACGTTTGCAATGCTTTATTTCAAACCCATGAACAGTTTCGAGATACCATGTCCATCTTGAGTTGATAAACATTTCCAGGTACACTGATGTTTTGCTCGGCAGAGTGTCGTCCTCTCCTGTAGTATGTTCCAGTGGAAGGCGATTTTTTTTAATGTTCCTTATGGTTTCCACGACGATATACGCAGTCCTGTCAAATTAATGTGACCATCGGGTATTTTCGCCGTCAATGTGCTATAACCACTCACAGACTGCAGTTGGCAGTACTAGCAGAGGAGGGTACATAAAACTTGTCGGGGAGATGCGGACAACAGTACAGTCGTTGTCGTAATGTGGAAATGGAGACATTTTTCTGATGTGGCCAAGGGTGGAAGCATTTCCGAAACGGCTTCGTTTTTTACTGTTTGCATCCGCCGTTGATAAAATATGCCCTGCCTGGAAAAATGGCGCTATCCAAAACCGGCGCCGAGACCACTGTGGCACACAATGGGCCACAAATGACAGGCGGAACGACGGCTGCGGAACGTTGCTTTTTACGGACTTCCGCAGCAGGCACCTGGTTTATGCTGACTACTGGTCATCGGGGATGATGGCTGAAATATGCACGCCGATATCTTAAGGGGGGTAGGACGTCAAACGGGCTGACCTGGAGCAGGAGAGGCACCAGAGGACATTTTAATTTCCACTGTCTATACTTTTACAAGTAAATTCATAAAACTTTGTCAGCATGACCAGGAAGTATTCAGGATTCACACTCGTAGCAGCGGATGTTCAAAAACATAACAAAATAATTTTTTTTACATGTGAAATTTCATCATTTTTTCTCTTAGTATTGACTGCATTTGTTGCTATAGGTACTCTTTTCTTCATAAGTAAGAGAGACTGTTCGATGAATTTTGCACAGCATACAAACCATACTTACAGGTGTCTGAAACTCTAGAATCTATTTAATTTATGAAAAAATGAATTAGCTGTTACTTTTTAAACTTTATGTTTAGAAAGAAAATATAATTTTGTAGTTAATTATCTCAATTTTTACCACAGTTTTTAATAGATTTGGAAAATTCTAGAGTCTCATACACTTGTAAGTATGGTTTGTATGCTGTGCAAAATTCATCAAAGAATCTCTCTTACTTGTGAAGAAAAATGTAGCTTTAGCAACGAATGCAACCAACAGTAAGTGAAAACATGATGAAAATTCATATCTAGAAAAAAATTATTTTGTTATGTTTTTGCACTTCCACTGCTATTAGTGTGAATCGTGAATCCTTCCTGGTTATGCTGACAAAGTTTTATGAATTTATTTGTAAAAGTATAGACAGTAGAAAATAAAATGTCCTGTGGTGCCTCTCCTGCTCCAAGTCGGCCCGTTTCACGTCCTACCCCCCTTAACTGGACGTCCACTGAGTGGCCTTTTTGAGATGAATCACTTTTTATGCTCCATCAGACAGATGGCCATTGGTGTGTACAGTAATGACACACTGAAAGGGAAAATCCAGGCCGGAGGAGGGAATATTGTGTCTGACGAATGTTTTCATGGTATGCCCTGGATGATGACGTCATTATGGAAGGCACAATGGATCAACATAAAGTAAAACCGAAACTAAACCAAACTCCGTCCGAACAGGCCTTGGAAGGCTCAACGGTACCGACCGGCCGCCGAGTCATCCTCACCCCACAGGCGTCACTGGCTGCGGATACGGAGGAGCATGTGGTCAGCACACCGCTCTCCCGGCCGTATGTCAGTTTACGAGACCGGAGCCGCTCCTCAGCTTGCCTCACAAGGGCTGAGTGCACCCCGCTTGCCAACAGCGTTCGGCAGATCGGACGGTCACCCATACCAGTGCTAGCCCGACCCGACAGCGCTTTACTTCGGTGATCTGACAGGAACCGGTGTTACCACTGCGGCAAGGCCGGGATTAACATAAGTATGCTTCTGTCCTTAGGGTCCATGTCTATCCCTACGTGCAGTTCGTTTTTTCTCGGCACAGTGACATCTACCAGAAGGACAATGCAACTTGTCAAACAGCTCGCAGTAAATGTGCGTGGTTCGAAGAAAATCAGGATGAGTACACCATACTTCCCTGGCCAACAGCCCCCCCCCCCCCCCTCCTCGCGGTATTTAAACAAAATCGGGAATCTGTAATACCACTTCCATCGAACTATTCGTGCCATGGATCCTTAACTGAGACATCTGGTACAGATTGTTGTGGACTGGCAAGACAGCCAATGCACTAGGACGGGAGGCCGAAAGGCACGCGTTTAAGCTCACGCAGGCTGGCGTGAGGTCTGCAACAGTTAAAGGAGTTGAGTCTAGTAAAAAAGTACGTAGCTTCTGGAATTCTTAACTTTAATCCATAATTGGTAAACATCGGTCTGACGGTACATGCTTCACAAGATCAATAGCAAATGATAATGGCGCCTTGCTAGGTCGTAGCAAATGACGTAGCTGAAGGCTATGCTAACTATCGTCTCGGCAAATAAGAGCGTAATTTGTCAGTGAACCATCGCTAGCAAAGTCGGCTGTACAACTGCGGCGAGTGCTAGGAAGTCTCTCTAGACCAGCCGTGTGGCGGCGCTCGGTCTGCAATCACTGATAGTGGCGACACGCGGGTCCGACGTTTACTAGCAGACCGCGGCCGATTTAAAGGCTACCACCTAGCAAGTGTGGTGTCTGGCGGTGACACCACACAGATCCCTGTCGGTACCTTTCAGAACTTCACTGACTCTCTTGCGACGAGCCTCACAGCAGCCCACGCTGCAAAATGTTGCAATTCGGGCTTTTCATGGGTGGTCATATTAATGTGACCGGATTGTTTATATGCTATTGCTTTGCAAACAACAGGTGTGTTGCAAATAAATCACTGTGGCATACTTCATAAAATTCTTAACGTCAGTTTGGGCTCGACACACGTGCTTTACACTGATCGTCATTCAATAGATTTCTATCTTGTTTCATTTACGGAGATAAATGGCGTGGATTGTGGAGACTGTTTAGTGAATTTTGGTGGCGTCGTTTTCTAGTTCAGTGGTTGGATCCGAGAATGCAATGGAAGTAAACGGAATGCAACTGGAAAGTAATTAGTCTCATAGGAGTAGTGAGATTCTTAAAGCCGTACCACTGGTCGAAATGAGGCTGGCGACCTATACTTACATTTTATTAGTAACCCAGAATGGAGCAATAATCCAGGTTATCTGACAAATGTTTCTGAGTAAGGCTGCAGAGCAGTACACTACGCAAGTCTTGTGCACTACTGACGCCATAACGAAGGCTGCGTGGACTCCGAGGACGGCCACGAGGCTGATATTGCGCGGCTTAGCGGCAGCTCCGCCGATGATCTCACTAAAAAACCTAAGACATTTTGGTCGTATCCAGTAAGTGGTTCGAAATCATCTATTCAGTCGCTCAGTGATCACGCAGGTACCGAAACTGAATGTAACAGAGAGAAGGCCGAAACACCGAATTCGGTCTTCTCAAACTCTTTACGGCCCCCTTTTTTCATTCATTGTACGAGCGTCGAAAGGGTAGATATTGAGATAACCGATTGTGGAATGCAAAAGCAACTATAATAGCTTAGTAATGGAGACGCATGGGGATCAGGTCAGATACCTGTAAGTCTCTAGAAAGATTACGTGAAAGAACCTTGCTCCCTTCCAGCAGCAGTTTGTCGTAGTATCCGCTGGAGTAACGAGGGGTACATAGCGACTGGAAAAAAAGGTCAAGTCCTTCCTGTTTTCAAAGAACGTCGTAGGACAGATACTGATAATTACACTATGCAAAAAAACAAAACTTTTGCTTGTTTAAGTGAATTTTATGCTTGTTTTGCATTGATGAGGTCACAACTATACACTGAATAATCCTAGTGTTGTATGATCGTTTCTTTGCTTCTTATGCCCAATTGTATGAAACTGATTGGTTAAAATTATATTTGCTAAGAACGCTTAATACATGAGATGAATAAACTGTTCAGTCGTATGTTATCTGTTTCGGATTCACGTTACTGATGAGTAATCGCATCTTCCCGTCATTGTAAGAATCATACAAACTGTTTTTGCTACGTGTGTCCTCCTTCCTGCGACTGAAAACAGTAAAGCATAGCATGAAGGATGGTAACAATTTCCGCTCAGTATGCAGGTCTTATTTTGGTATCCCTGTGGGATACAAGAATTGGGTACCACTTGTTGTGTGTGGTTGTTGTAGATCTACTCTCGAGGCCAGTTACAGAGGAGAAAACACCTAAATTTTTGCGAGGACCAACAAATCACTTTTTCAGCTGCTTCCTATTCCTCTTCCTCTAGTGGTGAAGAAATGTGAGCCCGCATCTCGTGGTCGTGCGGTAGCGTTCTCGCTTCCCACGCCCGGGTTCCCGGGTTCGATTTCTGGCGGGGTCAGGGATTTTCTCTGCCTCGTGATGGCTGGGTGTTGTGTGCTGTTCTTAGGTTAGTTAGGTTTAAGTTTTTCCAAGTTCTAGGGGACTGATGACCATAGATGTTAAGTCCCATAGTCCTCAGAGCCATTTGAACCATTTTTTTGAAGAAATGTGAACTAGCAGTAATGAGATCCGTAGCGCTGTGGACAACGGCGCCCGGCTTTCACTTCAGCAACGCGTTTGTGGGAAAAAAAAAGAAAGAAACACAAACTTAACCGAGTATCAGACTAGATTTACGACTAGGCTCAAGACTTCCTTGCCTCTCAACGGAACAAAACCAACAGATGTGAAGGTAATTTCGGCAGTACTCAAAGGAATTGTGATAGGACCGTTACTGATTATAATGTATATAAATGACCAAGTTGAAAGCGACGGAATCCCTTTAAGACTATTATCAGATCATGTGGTCGTCTATAAGAAGGCAGCAGTGCCAGAAGACAGTGTCTGTCTCCAGAATGACCTACAGATCAGTAATTAATGATGTAGCCACTGGCAGTTGACCCCCAATGTAAATAAATTCGACATACAAGAAAAGGAATTCGCAAGTGTACAGAAACACTACTGACGACAAATTACTGGAGACAGTACCTACCGTAAAATGTGTAGGAGTAACAATGTAGAGCGACCGTAAGTGGAATCACCACACAACGCAAATAGTGACAAAAGCTGACGCCAGATTGAAACTAACAGGAAAATAGTAAAGAAGGGCTTACAAGGCGCTTATGGGGCCGATTCGTGAGTTACGTTGATCAATTTGGCACCGTTAGCAGGTAGTACTGGCAGAAGAGATAGAGAAGATCCAAAGAAGAGCGGTGCGTTTAGTCACGGAATCGTTCAGTCTGCACGAGATCGTCCCAGAGAAGCTCAACGAACTCCAGTGGCAGACGTTACAAGAGAGCCGTTGTCCATCACGGAGAGGTTTACCATTGAAATTTCGAGAGAGTGCTGTCAGGGAAAGTCGGACAACATATATTACTTCCACCCACATAGATCTCGCGCCAATTCGAGCCAGTACAGAGGATTACCGATAGTCGTCTTCCCATACGCCATTCGCGAGTGGTAGAGGGAACGGGAGACTAATTACTTGTATCATAAGTACCCTCCGTCACACACCATCAGTTGACTTGCGGAGTATTGATGTAGACGTAGATGTACATGTCCATGCAGTCGGAAGAAACGTTTAGAAATCGGACGGGTTGTGTCGGTGTACTGAACACTTCCAAACGAGCGAAGCCCGTGCTGATGACCTGCCAGCGGAGCCACTGTGGGCGCAGAGGTCACCGTCCGTGCAGAGTAATGCCGGAGAAGCACCTGCGAATTTATTGGCCGTGCCTCAGGCTGACCCCCGAGTGATGCGTCGGCCGGCTGCCCCTGTGTGACGTATCGACGCCCTGTCGCCATACTTCTCACTAGAGCAGGTACGGCCTCGTTACTTTTCCTGATGCCCGGCGCTATGAATCGTACATTCAATACGCGCATCTGTTTTTCACTTTATGGTTTGACTGTCCAGCTGCCGGCCTTCGTTGCTACTGATCACATTTTGCGTCAGTAGGCCAGACACAAATAAAGTATTCAGGTAACAAATAATGTCTCAGCGTTTTCCATATTGTTCCTTTTTTTTTTACTGTTCCTGCAAAGACTTGTCTACATTATAATTAAATCGCGTGTTTCCTCAAAAAACTATCATTACGAACGTTCCAAAAATCAGAATTACAATCACTGTGCTAAAGAGGTTATATAAAAATATGGAAACATCAAGAAATACATGTTGTTGTTGTTGTTGTTGTTGTTGTTGAGGTCTGCAGTCCAGAGACTGGTTTGATGCAGCTCTCCATGCTACTCTATCCTGTGCAAGCTTCTTCATCTCGCGATATTTACTGCAACCTACATCCTTCTGAATCTGTTTGGTGTATTCATCTCTTTGTCTACCTCTTCGATTTTTACCCTCCACGCTGCCCTCCAATACTAAATTGGTGATCCCTTGATGCCTCAGAATATGTCCGACCAAACGATCGCTTCTTCTGGTCAAGTTGTGCAACGAATTTCTCTTCTCCCCAATTCTATTCAATACCTCCTCACTAGTTATGTGATCTATCCATCTACTCTTCAGCATTCTGCTGTAGCACCATATTTCGAAAGCTTCTATTCTCTTCTTGTCTTAACTATTTATCGTCCATGTTTTACTTCCATACAAACACTTTCAGAAAGTGACTTCCTGACACTTACATCTATACTCGATGTTAACAAATTTCTCTTCTTCAGAAACGCTTTACTTGCCATTGCCAGTCTACATTTTATATCCTCTCTACTTCGACCATCATTAGTTATTCATCTCCCCAAATAGCAAAACTCATGTACTACTTTAAGCGTCTCATTTTCTAATCTAATTCCGTCAGCATCACCCGATTTAATTCGACTACATTCCATTATCCTCGTTTTGCTTTTGTTCATGTTCATCTTATATTCTCCTTTCAAGACACTGTCCATTCCGTTCAGCTGCTAAGAAATACATAGTTGAACGTAAATGTAGATGGTAGCCAAGTCTGCGGCTTGTGCTGTTGTACCGGGTGATTATAATTAAACTTTTCCTATTTGACACTTTATAACATAGAAACTAATTACCGTACGAGTACCAAACTTGGTTGCATTAAAGTCCAGAGTATGGGGCCCACGATTTCCATGCGCCACGGCGCCACCGTCCAGTTCCAACTATGGCCAGCAGGTGCCGTGATCAGTCATCGTCATTCAGAGTCACACACACCTGACCAGTCGCAGTGCACTTGTTGATGTGTCAACATGAGCTTGGACAAAACGAGCAGGGCATTATCGGTGAGACTCTACTATCAAATGGCTCTGAGCACTATGGGACTCAACTGCTGAGGTCATTAGTTCAAAATGGTTCAAATGGCTCTGAGCACTATGGGACTCAACTGCTGAGGTCATTAGTCCCCTAGAACTTAGAACTAGTTAAACCTAACTAACCTAAGGACATCACAAACATCCATGCCCGAGGCAGGATTCGAACCTGCGACCGTAGCGGTCTTGCGGTTGGTCATTAGTCCCCTAGAACTTAGAACTACTTAAACCTAACTAACCTAAGGACATCACAAACATCCATGCCCGAGGCAGGATTCGAACCTGCGACCGTAGCGGTCTTGCGGTTCCAGACTGCAGCGCCTTTAACCGCACGGCCACTTCGGCCGGCTAGACTCTACTATCAAAACGAAAGTAATGCTGCAACTGCACTTCGAGAATGCCGCTGTCTGAAAGGATTACGGAAGGGTCCTCTTTCTCCTCCTGCTGTGCAGAGAATGATGAAGAGCTTGGCGTTGCTCCGGGAAGAGGCCGGCGACCCGTTGCATCACAGGTGGTTGACGAAATCGCTGTTTTTATAGCAGACAATGCTGCGCCCAATTCCCGAACGTCAGGCAGGGCGCGTGCTGTGTCACAACAATTGAGCATTCCATAGTCCACTGTAGGGAAGGTGCTTCGAGCCATTCTCAGAAGGTATCTGTGCAAGATCCATATCGTACAGCAGCTTGCACCGTAGGACGCACAAGGACGTGTTGACTTCGCTCTCCACTTTCTCGCAAGGATTGAAGTTGACGAGGGCTGGCCCTGGACCATCCTATGGACAGACAGTACTCGATTTTCTCTGACGGATGAGGTAAACACGCCGAATTGTTGAGTGTGGGGATCTTCACCTCCAGTCACTGTGCATAAAGTTCCTCTGTACGGGGAAGGTGTCACCGTATGGTGTAGCTTCGCGGCTGTCTTCATCATTGGACCATTATTTTTTGAACAGGTTGGCGCTCAAGGACCAAAGACGTAGAGTGTGATCAGCCAGCGTTAGTGCAATATGCTTCGTCAGCATGTCACACCCGCCCTACAGGAGAGAGGGACGCATTGAACTCAATAGCTTTCATGCAAGATGGGGCATCACCGCAAATCGCTCGTGAAGTTCGCCTGCTTGCCCGAAACACATTTGTAAACTCCGCGACTGCTTCAGCCCATTTCATCAGGTGCAGCCAGCCAGGACACTTCCCTTCAACTTCGCACCACCTTGCAAGTTATGTAATATGTTTGCATATGTTTATCCACTAGCAAAGGTGCTTAAACCGTATTTGCAGTACCGAGAGATTAGTACCTTTTCCTGGTCCTGTTCCTTACCCACGCGCCGTCTCCCAGGCGGGATACAAAAGTAGCCAGCATACCTACGGAAATTCTTCGTTCTGCTGTGTAGAGTGCAATCCTGTGCTTTCAGACTCTTCTGGACACTTATGGGTGCCATATTGAGCCCTTTTTGTAGTAGTAATGGTGCCGATATGTAATGGTGTGATGTACCGTTGCAGCACATTAAAATTGTTCCAATTGAAATGATTCTGAATCATTTCTCTTCCCCACGTCCTTGTTTGGTCCTCGTACGGAGTTAAAAATGGGAAGTTTAATTATAACCACCCGGTATTTGACCACGAGCGACACCTGTGCAATGTCCTCAATGCATTGCAAGCGTCAGTCGTGCTCAGACAAGTATTCTGTGTAGCTGTTGAATGCATTGTGTCGGAGCTAAGTCAGTTCTACTGCAGGCAAATTGTTGCTCCCCGTATGTCGTGTGCTTCCATAACCATAGTAGCCGAAGAGTTGGCGTTTCAAGAAACACAGTATCTAATACGTACACGGCATACACAGATGGAGGAAAAACATCATCAACTAAGTCACAACGAGGACGAAAATAAGTGTTGAGTGATCGTGACGGACAGTCATTGAAGAGGATCATGGCGAAAGATATGAGAACGACAGCTGCAAAAGTCGCTGCAGAACTGAATGTCGCTCTCGCGCATCCTGTCAGCACCAAAACGACATGAAGAGAGCTCTCCATAAGATGGGAGATGCTGGACCAGCTGGAATTCGAAATCCGGACTCTAAAGAAGCACATGCCCATAACAGGATAACGTGATGCCGAAGCCATAAAACTTGGACTATAAAGCAATACAAAAACGTCATTTGGTGGGATGAGTCTCGTTTCACACTTTTTCCAACTTTTTCACACTGTTTCCAATTTTTTCACACTGTTTCCAAGTTCTGGTCGAGTCTGCGTCCCAATACTGAAACATGGTGATGGTCCAGTGATGATTTGCACAGCCATATCGTGGTATTCCAAGAGCCCTATGGTTACTCTGCAGGTGGCATTACTGTCAAGTTCAGTGAAGAAATTTCAGAACATTTTGAAATTAAAACAGGAGTGATACAAGATGGCGTATTAATTTTCAGTTGTGTCTCAGAAAAATTAATGCACGATGGCGAAAATTGAAATCGGAGCCTAAAATAGACGAACCAATAAAATCAGGAATAACCAGTATTAGAATAAACTTTCAGCTTTCGCAAACGACCGGGTAGTTGGATACTAGGACATTCAGACAGCACAAAGAAACAGTAATTCTTAAAGAAGCAGCAAAAACACTGGTCTAGCAACAACGTAGCACCGAAAATTTCACAAATTAAATACAGAAAAATCGAGAGCGTTTATCAGCACAAGTATTGAGGCGAAGCCATTTAGGAAACCGGTTTCGAAAAAGCCTGTTTACGAAATCCGTTGTCACAAAATGCAAAAACCTTTCTGGTCTACAAAAAAAAACATCTATAACAAAGATGCATTGAAAAAGACACAAAACTGGAACAGTACAACATTATCATCAAATCATTAACTTTATGTGGGTTCTTTCAGCAGCAAACCCGCGTGACACCAGTGCCTCCTTTTGTAGCCTCTAGTGTTTGTTGAGCAACTTCATAGCGATCGCTCCTCTGTTTGCTAAACGATCGCGTGACGGAAGGCGCCGATCTCCATCGCTCCTTCTCTGTCTACACCACAAATTACACTTGATATGTGTCCAAGGCTGATGAGCAGCAAATTGGAAACTTGTGGTAAGATTTTATGGGACCAAACTGCTGAGGTCATCGGTCCCTAGCTTACAGACTACTTAATCTAAATTAAACTAACTTACGCTAAGAACAATACACACACCCATTTCCAAGGGAGGACTCGAACCTCCGACGGGAGGACCCACGCGAACTGTGCCAGGACGCCTTGGTCCGGGGGGCCTGTGAGTAGCACTCAAGAACTGATCGACAGAGGGAAGGCACTTCTTTCGTGAATAAATTACATTTCCTTAGGATTCTCCCAATGAATCTCTGTTTGGAATCTCCTTTGTCCGCAATTACTTTTACGTGGTCATTCCACGTTAGGTTACTTATTGTACTTAGGCAGTAATGAATCACTTCTCCTATTGATAAACATTTTGCTATATTTATTTATATTCTGGTTGAACTTCCATTCCCAGCAGAAATCCTCCCGCATTTTACTTCAGTCTTGTGCTGCAACTTCTTCTAACATTGACCATGAACAAGCTAACAGAGCTTTCGAAACTGTCCACCACATCATATACATGCATACTTACTATAAATTAAAGTCCCCCGCCACCTTTCCTGTCTGTGTATGAAGGCTCATCTCAGGAACCGCTGGATGGATTTTATATGGTGTTCAATAATAGACAGGAATGTTTATGTAACTTATTAACACTTCGCCAAACAAGTCATCCCGCAGCACATCCTTAATGCTAGCCATGAGAATCCAGTGCAGGTCGCTAATTAATTGTACGTCTGTTGACATATCTCAATCCATTTTCCATTTCCCGCTCACTCATCTCTCTCTCTCTCTCTCTCTCTCTCTCTCTCTCTCTCTCTCTCTCTCTCTCCCCTTTTCTCTTGTTCTCATACTCCTTTCCTACTCTACTCTCTCTCCCTTGCTCTTGTTCTCATACTCCTTTTCTACTCTTTCTCTTCTTCACACTCTCTTCTGCCTCCCTGTCGTCTCTGTTCCCATTTCGGTTAATCTATCCCTCTGCATCTCTATTACTTTCTCTCTCTCATACTGTCGGACTGAGTCTGTCTCGTTCTCGTTCTCTGAATGGTTCAAATGGCTCTGAGCACTATGCGACTTAACTTCTGAGGTCATCAGTCGCCTAGAACTTAGAACTAATTAAACCTAACTAACCTAAGGACATCACACACACCCATGCCCGAGGCAGGATTCGAACCTGCGACCGTAGCGGTCGCTCGGTTCCAGACTGTAGCACCTAGAACCGCACGGCCACTCCGGCCGGCTCTCGATCTCTGTCCCTCTCTCTGTTTCTCTACTTCTGTCACTTTCATTCTATCCCACTTTCACTCTCTCACACTATAACCGCTTCTTACAGTGTACCCTCCTACCCTACATTCTTTCCCTACCTTATCATACTTTGGTGTTCTCTTTCGCCCTTTTATTCTATCACTGTCTGTCTCACTCCCACTATCCCTGTGTCTCTCTGTCTCACACACGTTCTCTATGCCTGCGTCTTTCTGTACGTTCTCTCCTACTTTCTCTCATTATCCTTCTCTCTCTAACCCTTTATCTCTTATTCTAATCCTTTACTCTCACTACCCTTGTTCCCATTCTCCCTCCTTTCTGTCTCTCTCTACCGCTCACTGTCGACAACTTTCACACACTCTCTCTCTCTCTCACCCTCTCTCTCTCTCTCTCTCTCTCTCTCTCTCTCTATTTTATCCCCCTTCCATTCTCTAACCCTCTCTCAAAATATAATACCGCTCTCACGCTCCATCCCACAATACCACAAACTTCATCTCATTCTTTTAACCTTCCACATTCTCATTTCCTCTCTCTAATTCTGCCGTTGTCTCTCTGTATCACTCCCATTCTCTATCCCGGTGTCTTTATATTTGTTCTTGTCCTATCATTCCCTCTCTCCATGTCGCTCTCGTACTTATATCTGTTATTCTACCCCTTTCCCTCAATGCCTCTCTTTATATCTCTACACGTCTTTACCCTCTCTCATTCTCTGTCTACTACGAACTCCTATATCTCACTCTCACGATATTAGTAAATCCTACAAGGCACAAACAGTAACAGAACGAACGACGATGTTTTACCGACAAGCAAAGCGCAGGTGCTCACCCTTGAGCGCGGACTTGTTGCTGTGCGGGCAGCGCGTGCCCTGGCAGCCGCGCTTCTGCAGCAGCGAGGGGCAGTGCTTGCCGCCGTTCTCGGGCTGGCGCTGCACGGAGCGCGACCGGCGCATCATGCCGGTGCCGCAGTCCGCGTCGCACTCCGACCACGGGCCCCACGCCGTCACCGCGCAGTCCACCACTGCAACACCAAGCACCGAGCACACGCTCATCACAAACGTCGTCGAACTGTTCAAAATGGCTCTGAGCACTATGGGACTTAACAGCTGTGGTCATCAGTCCCCTAGAACTTAGAACTACTTAAACCTAACTAACCTAAGGACTTTAATGAAATTTGCCAATTTAAATGGAATTTCATTAAAGAATAAAAGTAAATAATCAGTTACGTTTTTTAAATTTTTTGCTTTTAGTTAATTTGCCTTTCTTTCTTTCTGTACGTACGAACGAACTTTGTTGTAGAACCTCTCATTTACGTGTGGTAATAAAAAATTCATTTACACGGAACTGAGTACATTTAAAATTACGTGAACTCATATTAACTGATTAAGAATATTTAGTTGAGAATTAAATCCTTTACATAATTCGGCCTTGGCACACATTTTCTAAATGCAGTGGTTTTTTTTTTTTTTTAATATTTACTCAATTCTTTCCCGGCATTAGCTATGGAACACAAGACTGTCTCTATTAGCAGAAAACGGTTAAATATTGCCAAGCCGACGTTTAATTATCACTGATAAAACACACATCCCTATACATTTAAGTTATTTGAAAGAACCAAAATTGTTAAATTTCAACATTAACCATCCGCCTATGAATGCACAAATGTGAACTAATTTAAAATTCGTAAGTCTCAGGATCGCTGTAAAAGAAGAACATTTTCTTAATTCACTGCTAATTTTTATCTGTTCCCGATTTACGGGTTTGGTTAATTTTTCTTAGTGGAACAATTTTTTAAATGTGCCGCCGCTGCAAATCGTTCGGTCGCGGCACAGCCCAGCAACACCGCTAAAAATGCTGGAAATTCTTTAAAGAAATATTATAGATGACATGGGCAAGCTAATTTACATTAATAATACACACTTTTGATAAATTATAATATATTTAAACCACAACAAATATTCAACTCACATTAGTTTGTAATTTCTCCTCTAATGGCGGCTAAATCTAGCTACAGACAAAAGACGTCTACCCATTCATAAAATGCTTCGTCACAGCTTGCTCTCGCTTTCAGCTCTACAGGGAGACGACCAAAGAATACTCGTACGTGGTGCTTTTATACTACTGCTGACTATTAACATCTCTCTGTAATCATATAACATTATTTTCGTCTGTGGCTGAATTTTACATTTTTGTTCTCGCAGATATTGACACACTTCGCAATTATATTATGAATATAGAAATATTACCATCCTAAATACAGAAAGAATGTTACTACAGAAAATATTACAATAATAATGAATGTCCTTTACACAAAATTCAATAATATTTTTTGTTAAATAATTACAGTATTTACAAATTGCTTTATAACGGCGTATATGATACAATTAAATTTTAGTTTATTAATAGTGTGAGTTTGCCAGGGAACGTTACAGGACATCACACACATCCATGCCCGAGGCAGGATTCGAACCTGCGACCGTAGCAGTCGCACGGTTCCGGACTGCGCGCCTAGAGTCAGGAGACCACCGCGGCCGGCGTCGCTGCACAGGGCGTGGGGGCTAACAAAGTAACGTACAAATTCAGATGTCAATCTGTAAAACCCAGTAGTAGAATCACTGGTGACGTTGGAAGTAGAGGAGAAGGAGAGGCGTATTACTCATCACCAAGAGGAACACACCGGTTGCAACTGATGTTAAAGAGGTTCAAGATGCGGACTGCACTCATCTGCTTCAAATTCTAGGCTAGAGAATTTCGTAACGTGTTGGTGAGAAAACCACAATGAATTTTTTTAAATTTATCTATAGAACTAAAATTAGCAACATCTGGTATAAAATCTGAAGTGTCAATACGTACCAACCACTTGTGAATCAGCAACTCAAAAGACAGGCAGTGACAGAACGACTCTTTTTAAAATAAGCGTAATAAAGTGACGGTCGCAATATCAACAGAAAGCATATGTTGTACTGTCTGAGATTTCTCAAAAATAAATAGAAATTTATAAAACTCGATGTACGGAAGGACTTGTCAAGAAGCCACTGGGTCATGCGCCCACACTTCTAGAAATCATTCACGTTCCTAAACACGTATATAAAATAACGTGCGTCGATACACCGAGATTTTTCTCTTTAGCGTGTGGCACTGCTTCACGGCAGAAGAGTAACAGGTCAGTCCAGGGTCGTCAACTAGTAACAATAAAAAGTGTAAGTTTTACTAATCTTTGAGCACCACTGACTCTCGTACTTGAACGTTTCGTTCTGTTCCTCAGCAGTAATAAGACAACGACGGCGTGAAAGAGCATCGAGTATTCTTTTTGTAGGAGGAACTGTTGATAGCATTCGCTAGTTTCTGTATTTAGCAGGAACAAATTGGTTCCATCTCCTCCACCTGAGAGATAACTCTTATTAGTCAAGTCCGGCGCTGCGACAGCACGAACAATACCGGCGAGAGGCGTCACCCCTAAGGATCTCGCGGAGATAAAAGGCAGCCATTGTTCGGGAACGCAAAGAACGCCGGTCAGAGACAAACAGTCACAACACGATTAATTTTCGACTCAGGTGCTGCCATCTTTTGTTAGAGATAAAGTGGATGAGCAAATACAGGGTGAGTTCTGAAGTGAGAAGAAAGGGAAAAAAAGCGAAGAGCTAATAAGGAGTCGGATGTTTGTTCGAAATTAAAATGGCACCCATATCTCATTTAAATGGAGGATCTTTCCAACTGGCAACGTCCGGCAATTTTGAGAGGGAAAAAATACTGAGGTTTGCAGGACGAAGCACTGTGGTCTAGATTAACTAAGCTGCTACCTTGCGAGTCGAAGTAAAGTTGTTAACAACGGCAGGCTTCAAATGATTGTCCGTTTCGTCTAATCACCGTTTCAGTGCAAAGGAAAACCAGGCAAAGTTGCAAATTTCGTTTTTTTTTTTATTTACCTCATGACTAATTTTGGGCCGGGACCCATTTTCAAATCATCCAAATAGTCAAATTGGTACTTCCAAAAACCCAAAAACCATGTCAAATATATATACGTTTCATGAAGTGCAAATTAACGCGCTGTAACCCTTCGTTTACACTTTATAAAACGCACAGACTTTTGACATGGTTTTCATATTTTTTGCAACACGATTTTGACTACCTCGATGTTTTGAAAAAGGGTACCGAAACTAGTCATCAAGTAAATAAAAAAAGTGAAATCTGCAACTTTGGCTGGTTTTCCGTCCAAATGACTAGAAGTTGCTCGCCTGCAATTATTCCAGCATGTTGGAAGTTCGTAAATCAGTGGCTGTATTAGTTAAACTGTTATTTTGATAGACATCTGGTGTCGACTAGGTGTTATGATCAGTGTAAGAGAGTTAATGTGCCATTTCTTCCATTATTCATATCAAAGTATTGATTTATGTAGGGCAGTGTCAAGTAAACATTACGAAATTAGTAGAAGCAGCTTCGTACAGGACAGTTGTAGCCCTAGCGAGTATTCAGACATAACCCGAGGCACACCGACGAAATTTCGGAGATTGCTCAGGGATTTATTCTGAGTATATTTGAAATAAGGCAGCCGTCCTCTCTAGCGGATCGTTACAGCATAATAATGCAAATACGATTTCCGGTACTTCGTTTGTTATCTCATTTATCACTGTTTCCATGAAAATAACATCACAACACCGAAAAATTCTGTAATGCGTAATCACCAAAACGCACAACACACAGAAGAGAATGACGCAACACTCTTCAGACAAAACATGCGCACTGTGGCTATATATCCAGAACTTGGTCTACGGGTGTGCGAATGTTCCCCAGACCACTGTTGAAAGCGGTCACATACCACCGATACACTGTGCCCATAATTTGCATCAATCCTTAGGTACGTTCTTCCAGCTTCCCATAGGTCGACAGTCGCGTTCAGCGGCAGCACGTACTCGCCGGTGGATCACGGTAGATCCCGGGAATGAATGTGGCAAGCTCAGTTCAGCTCTATATTCAGCACAGTTTCTGCCAGTAGAGTCAAAACAGAGCACGCACATACAGGCATCCCGAGCGCTAACTGATCGCCGACGTCTACGACAAATGAATCACGAACACCGCAATCCCTCAGTATACATTTATTATACCCTGGTGCAACTGCATGAAGTCCTTGAAGATGTAGCATTTTAATTCTTCCGACGATGTACAATACTGCCGTGCATCCAGTCGGTATTAATACAGGCTTTACCGGCACTGTGCCGTTGACGCAACCGCATTAACAAGATGAGCGGCAGACAGGACTATTCAGTGTGTCAATTAGGCTGCCGTAATTTCAGAGACAATGCGGGTAATCTCTGAGACACAACGGGCCTGGCTGCCCCGTCGTAGGAAACAAGAGCTCCCCGAAATTAGGCGACTGTAGTTAGCAAGAAGGGACAGAGAAAAATTGTGAACAACCCGGAGCCCCTATCACGAAGACATGGTACCTACAAACGGACTTAAATCAAGGTCATGTTTATGGAAAAACTTCAAGGCTTCGACTCAGACAGCTTGGTTGTTGTTGTCTTCAGTCCTGAGACTGGTTTGATGCAGCTCTCCATGCTACTCTATCCTGTGCAAGCTTCTTCATCTCCCAGTACTTACTGCAACCAACATCCTTCTGAATCTGCTTATTGTATTCAGCTCTTGGTCTCCCTCTACGATTTTTACCCTCCACGCTGCCCTCCAATGCTAAATTTGTGATCCCTTGATAACCGGTCCCTTCTTCTTGTCAAGTTGTGCCACAAACTCCTCTTCTCCCCATTTCTGTTCAATACCTCCTCATTACTTATGTGATCTACCCATCTAATCTTCAGCATTCTTCTGTAGCACCACATTTCGAAAGCTTCTATTCTCTTCTTGTCCAAACTATTTATCGTCCTGTAACGCCGGAAATGCATATCCTATTTCCATCTATTGCACTGCAAATTTTTTTCCTTATTTGGTTACCTGAAGATATAACATTTCTGTGTCTTTGTATATTGTAATTGTTTTACTATTTGTATATACATGCATTTATGTCGATGTATAATTGTTTTGTTTTGTGAATATTATTTGTATTTATACGCTGGGTCTGGCCTAGGGAAAACTATGCTATCGAACGAATACATCGATAGGTGTGTGGAGAACCAAAGTGTTTAGGATCTTTGGTAGTGTTAACTCTGTCGCGTGGAGCGAGAGCAGAGAGGGTCTGGCTGGGGTAGGTCGGTGGAGCAGGTGTGTTGTGTGACGCTCCCGCGAGTTGCCGCGCTTTCGGGGTTTGGCAGCATGTAATTGCGCTCGACTTGCCATGATAGTTTCTGACACGGTGTCGCGGACGGGAAGCATTAGCTGGCGCACATCAAGAGCCCGTTTCGCCTGGTGACCGTGTCGAGAAGGAGGGGCGCCAACATCCAGCTTCTGCAACAGCGACGGCCGACAATGAGTGACTGTCGCCACCTCCTCGACCGGCGGCTTCAAACCTTCAATCAACCAACAAGGAAGACTGGAAGCACGTAAAGTTTTAGAACTGTATGGCAGACCTCAGCTTTTAAAATTGTTGCATCACAAAATTACAGCAACTTGTAAGTAGGCTGTTTAGGTTTTTTTATTGGTAACGCCACCTCTGTATGAAAATCACTGGCTGTGCTGTGTGCAGTCTGTGGCTGCTTTGCATTGTTGTAATACTCGCCATTGTAGTGTTGGGCAGCGGCAGCTGGATGTGAACAGCGCGTAGCGTTGCGCAGTTGGAGGTGAGCCGCCAGCAATGGTGGATGTGGGGAGAGAGATGGCGGAGTTTTGAAATTTGTCATGAACTGCTATATTTATATATGATGATATCAAGGTAAATACATTGTTTGTTCTCTATTAATATCTTTCAGTTGCTAACTATCCCTATCAGTAGTTAGTGCCTTCCATAGTTTGAATCTTTTATTTAGCTGGCAGTAGTGGCGCTCGCTGTATTGCAGTAGCTTGAGCAGCGAAGATTTTTGTGAGGTAAGTGATTTGTGAAAGGTATAGTTTAATGTTAGTCAGGGCCATTCTTTTGTAGGGATTTTTGAAAGTCAGATTGCGTTGCGCTAAAAAAAATATTGTGTATCAGTTTAAGGACAGTCGTGTATACTTGTTCAAAGGGGACGTTTCAAACTTAGCGTGAACCTTTGTTGCTCATTGTCTCAATTGCATTACCAAGCAGGGTCCCTTCCCTTTCCGAAATGAACCCGAGTGTCGTTGACATTCAGACGCCAGCATTAAAGTAATATCATTCCATTTCACTGCTTTAATTTCTAAGTTCAGTTAAGGTATTCATAGCTGACTACAATATTTAGATTACACAAGCACAAATTAAGAGTGCGAGTTTTGTTAGCATATTTTAGCTTACCTGTGACTGCAGCTCAGCTTGGTACGTACTAAATGTTACTATTGTTAGCTGTCCAGAATCATTTAATTCAAGTTCAAAGTTAAATCTCTTATTTCTAAATTGCGTAGATTCAAGTAGCTTTTCAAATGATTGTTGAGGTAGCCCAAGACTAACCTTATATTATTGAATTTCGTAGTGCTTCAGATACAAAATTCACTATTAATTTCAGTCACTAAATTAACTTTCAGTTTTCCGATTTTGTTAATTCTTTTGCTAAATTAAGTCAGAGTGTAGCGAAATTTATTACTTCTGACAAACTTTCAGTTTTCACACAACACGTGTCAAACTTCAGTTGCCACGCTTTCAGTGCTAATTATATGTGCAATAACTTTTCTTTTTCAGTTATTATAGTAGTTGTCCATAGGACTGGCGACCGTAATTTTCCCCAAATCTCAAATATCTAATTAACGCCAATTAATTGTTAACGTGACGACCGCACATTTACTTTCTTTATTAACTTTACCCCATTTCAAAATTAATTTCCACCAGTTTCATTTGCATTTTTCCTTTCATTTAGATGTAACCCTTTCCTCCCTCTTTACCGACAGATTAACTTCGGTGACGATTACTTTTCCCAAATTTCCAGGCGCGCAGTCCGGAACCGCGGGACTGCTACGGTCGCAGGTTCGGATCCTGCCTCGGGCATGGATGTGTGTGATGTCCTTAGGTTAGTTAGGTTTAAGTAGTTCTAAGTTCTAGGGGACTGATGACCACAGAAGTTAAGTCCCATAGTGCTCAGAGCCATTTGAACCATTTGAACCAAATTTCCATTAGGTACACGCGGTTTAACTTTTCACTGTCATTAAGGTCGATAAGTGAGGGGGAGGTTACAGTCCATTTTTCACTTCCATACATGGCTACACTCCATACAAATACTTGCAAAAACGACTTCCTGACACTTACATCTATACTCGATGTTCACAAATTTCTCTTCTTCAGAAACGCTTTCCTTGCCATTGCCAGTCTACATTTTATATCCTCTCTACTTCGATCATCATCAGTTATTTTGCTCCCCAAATAGCAAAACTCTTTTACTACTTTAAGTGTCTCATTTCCTAATCTAAACCGAGCGAGGTGGCGCAGTGGTTAAACACTGGACTCGCCTTCGGGAAAACGACGGATCAATCCCGCGTCCGGCCGTCCTGATTTAGGTTTTCCGTGATTTCCCTAAATCGCTCCAGGCAAATGCCGGGATGGTTCCTTTCAAAGGGCACGGCCGACTTCCTTCCCCGTCCTTCCCTAATCGGATGAGACCGATGACCTCGCTGTCTGGTCTCCTTCCCGAAAACAACCCAACCCAACCCCCCTCCTAATCTAATTCCCTCAGCATCACCCCACTTTATTCGACTACATTCTACAGTATTATCCTCGTTTTGCTTTTGTTGACAACTTGGAGATTACCGAATTTGGTGGCTAACTCCATCAAGAAGATTGAAGGATTCAACCTCCCGAGGAAACAGTGGAAAGCTCTGCATCGTGGCAGAATGAGTGCCAGTAGACGCAAGCAACTGTTGAGGACGTGCGGCGTATCGGACAGTCCTCAATGTGAGTGCGATGAAACTCAGTAAATTGACCATTTCGAGAATGAACTTTCACGTCACAGTGGAGTGTGCACTGATTAGAAACTTCCTGTCACACTGAAACGGTGCTGGACAAGAACTAGGGGCCTTCGGCTGTCGCGGACAGTTGCTCTCCCAACTGAGATATCCTAGCCCGACTCACCAAGTGCCACTGCAGGTCGTGCTTGAACAACTCCGTTGACAGCAATTGCTAGCGAAAGGCAAATGATCCCGTGTTGTAGTCCCTGTCCAGCATACTGTTTGAATCTGCCAGGAAGTTTCAATGGGCCATTAATTTTTATGTGAAACGCGTAACTACACGTGTGAAATAAAGGGCATATACATCGAGTCGCTCAGACATAGAGCAGCTAAAAAAATTGTAATATGCTACAGAGTTATAGGCAACGGCCTTGCCGCAGTGAATGCACCAGTTCCCGTGAGATCACCGAAGTTAAGCGATGTCGGGCGTGGTCGGCACTTGGATGGGTGACCATCCGGGCGGCCATGCGCTGTTGCCATTTTTCGGGGTACACGCAGCCTTGTGATGCCAATTGAGGAGCTACTCGACCAAAAAGTAGCGGCTCCGGTCAAAGAAAACCATCGTAATGACCGGGAGAGTGGTGTGCTGACCACGTGCCCCTCCTATCCGCATCCTTAGGAGAGGATGACACGGCGGTCGGATGGTCCCGATGGGCCACTTGTGACCTGAAGACTGAGTGCTACAGAGTTATAACGTTTGTTACGAATATTGTTAATACGCTGTGCTCACAAATTTATATCATAATTCCAGTTGTAAATGCCGAACTAGTGACTAAATTACAAGGATGTAATATTTGGCTCCTTTTGTTGAGTTAGTTAAGAGTGTCACCGTTTCTCTAGGGGCAATCAAATGAAACGAGACAGATGAAAAAAAAGTAAAAGTACTTACTATTTCAAATGTAATCTTCGTAACTGTTAATACATTCATCCCACGGTCAGTGTCTTCGTGAAAATATGATTCGACGAAGAAGAGCTCGTTCTCGTCCGGAATACATCGACGGCCACGTACGTCTTTCTTCAGAGCTCCAAAAATCTGGAAATCGCACAGGGAGGGATCGGTATTATTTGGCGCATATGTAAGGGATTTGTAGCCAAACTTCTGCAGCGTAGTCGAAACAAACTTGGCAATATGTGATAGGGAATTATCCTGCAACAGAGCGATGCTGTCCGTCAATATTCCTGAGCGTTTGGACATGAGGGTGCGCTTCAGTCTTTCCAGTGTGTCCACGTATCGTTGTGAGGTAATTGTGGCGCCATGTTCCAGAAATTCATTCAGCAACGGGTTGACGGACGGCATCACTCTGTTGCGAGATAATGCCTGGGTTGCAGGATTATGACCGGTCACATGCTGCCGAGGTGGTTTTGACTACGCTGCAGAACTTTTCGCTGAGAAACCCTTACACATTCTCCAAACAATCCCCATCTCTTCCCACGCGATTTCCATATTTTTGGCACTCTGAAGAAATACATTAGTGTCTTTGTTTCGGACGAAGAGGTAAGGCAACAGCAAATATTTTTCCCCGACGGCATTGACAATCTGACAGTGTGGTAAATGTATTGACAGTTCTGGCGATTACTATCGAAATAAGAAGCACCTCACCCACTTTTCTTCCAACTGCCTCGTTTTCATCTGACTGCCCATTATAGTATACCCCGATCAGTTCGAGCAAAGTATAAAAAATAAAAAATGCTACTCATCAGTCTACTGACTGGTTTGATGCAGCCCGCCACGAATTCCTTTCCTGTGCTAACCACTTCATCCCAGAGTAGCACTTACAACCTACGTCCTCAATTATTTGCTTGACGTATTCCAATCTCTGTCTTCCTCTACAGTTTTTGCCCTCTACAGCTCCCTCTAGTACCATGGAAGTCATTCCCTCATGTCTTAGCAGATGTCCTACCATCCTGTCCCTTCTCCTTATCAGTGTTTTCCACATATTCCTTTCCTCTCCGATTCTGCGTAGAACCTCCTCATTCCTTACCTTATGAGTCCACCTAATTTTCAACATTCGTCTATAGCACCACATCTCAAATGCTTCGATTCTCTTCTGTTCCGGTTTTCCCACAGTCCATGTTTCACTACCATACAATGCTGTACTCCAGACGTACATCCTCAGAAATTTCTTCCTCAAATTAAGGCCGGTATTTGATATTAGTAGACTTCTCTTGGTCAGAAATGCCTTTTTTGCCATAGCGAGTCTGCTTTTGATGTCCTCCTTGCTCCGTCCGTCATTGGTTTTTTTACT
Organism: Schistocerca americana; assembly: GCF_021461395.2. Taxonomy (NCBI): domain Eukaryota; kingdom Metazoa; phylum Arthropoda; class Insecta; order Orthoptera; family Acrididae; genus Schistocerca; species Schistocerca americana. The sequence continues at coordinate 443,080,829 of NC_060126.1, forward strand.
GCCTAGGTAGCAGAATTCCTTAAATTCATTGACTTCGTGACCATCAATCCTGATGTTAAGTTTCTCGCTGTTCTCATTTCTACTACTTCTCATTACCTTCGTCTTTCTCCGATTTACTCTCAAACCATACTGTGTACTCATTAGACTGTTCATTCCGTTCAGCAGATCATTTAATTCTTCTTCACTTTCACTCAGCATAGCAATGTCATCAGCGAATCTTATCATTGATATCCTTTCGCCTTGTATTTTTATTCCACTCCTGAACCTTTCTTTTATTTCCATCATTGCTTCCTCGATGCACAGATTGAAGAGTAGGGGCGAAAGGCTACAGCCTAGTCTTACACCCTTCTTAATACTAGCACTTCGTTCTTGATCGTCCACTCTTATTATTCCCTCTTGGTTGTTGTACATATTGTATATGACCCGTCTCTCCCTATAGATTACTCCTACTTTTCTCAGAATCTCGAACAGCTTGCACCATTTTATATTGTCGAACGCTTTTTCCAGGTCGACAAATCCTATGAAAGTGTCTTGATTTTTCTTTAGCCTTGCTTCCATTATTAGCCGTAACGTCAGAATTGCCTCTCTCGTCCCTTTACTTTTCCTAAAGACAAACTGATCGTCACCTACCGCATTCTCAATTTTCTTTTCCATTCTTCTGTATATTATTCTTGTAAGCAGCTTCGATGCATGAGCTGTTAAGCTGATTGTGCGATAATTATCGCACTTGTCAGCTCTTGCCGTCTTCGTAATTGTGTGGATGATGCTTTTCCGAAAGTCAGATGGTATGTCGCCAGACTCATATATTCTACACACCAACGTGAATAGTCGTTTTGTTGCCACTTCCCCCAATGATTTTAGAAATTCTGATGGAATGTTATCTATCCCTTCTGCCTTATTTGCCCGTAAGTCCTCCAAAGCTCTTTTAAATTCCGATTCTAATACTGGATCCCCTATCTCTTCTAAATCGACTCTTGTTTCTTCTTCTATCACATCAGACAAATCTTCACCCTCATAGAGGCTTTCAATGTATTCTTTCCACCTATCTGCTCTCTCCTCTGCATTTAGCAGTGGAATTCCCGTTCACTCTTAATGTTACCACCGTTGCTTTTAATGTCACCAAAGGTTGTTTTGACTTTCCTGGATGCTGAGTCTGTCCTTCCGACAATCATATCTTTTCCGATGTCTTCACATCTCTCCTGCAGCCATTTCGTCTTAGCTTCCCTGCACTTCCTATTTATTTGATTCCTGAGCGACTTGTATTTCTGTATTCCCGATTTTCCCGGAACATGTTTGTACTTCCTCCATTCATCAATCAACTGAAGTATTTCTTCTGTTACCCATGGTTTCTTCGCAGCTACCTTCTTTGTACCTCTGTTTTCCTTCCCAACTTCTGTGATGGCCCTTTTTAGAGATGTCCATTCCTCTTCAACTGTACTGCCTACTGCGCTATTCCTTATTGCTGTATGTATACAGTTAGAGAACTTCAAACGTATCTCGTCATTCCTTAGTACTTCCGTATCCCACTTCTTTGCGTATTGATTCTTCCTGACTAATGTCTTGAACTTTAGCCTACTCTTCATCACTACTACACTCCTGGAAATTGAAATAAGAACACCGTGAATTCATTGTCCCAGGAAGGGGAAACTTTATTGACACATTCCTGGGGTCAGATACATCACATGATCACACTGACAGAACCACAGGCACATAGACACAGGCAACAGAGCATGCACAATGTCGGCACTAGTACAGTGTATATCCACCTTTCGCAGCAATGCAGGCTGCTATTCTCCCATGGAGACGATCGTAGAGATGCTGGATGTAGTCCTGTGGAACGGCTTGCCATGCCATTTCCACCTGGCGCCTCAGCTGGACCAGCATTCGTGCTGGACGTGCAGACCGCGTGACACGACGCTTCATCCAGTCCCAAACATGCTCAATGGGGGACAGATCCGGAGATCTTGCTGGCCAGGGTAGTTGACTTACACCTTCTAGAGCACGTTGGGTGGCACGGGATACATGCGGACGTGCATTGTCCTGTTGGAACAGCAAGTTCCCTTGCCGGTCTAGGAATGGTAGAACGATGGGTTCGATGACGGTTTGGATGTACCGTGCACTATTCAGTGTCCCCTCGACGATCACCAGTGGTGTACGGCCAGTGTAGGAGATCGCTCCCCACACCATGATGCCGGGTGTTGGCCCTGTGTGCCTCGGTCGTATGCAGTCCTGATTGTGGCGCTCACCTGCACGGCGCCAAACACGCATACGACCATCATTGGCACCAAGGCAGAAGCGACTCTCATCGCTGAAGACGACACGTCTCCATTCGTCCCTCCATTCACGCCTGTCGCGACACCACTGGAGGCAGGCTGCACGATGTTGGGGCGTGAGCGGAAGATGGCCTAACGGTGTGCGGGACCGTAGCCCAGCTTCATGGAGACGGTTGCGAATGGTCCTCGCCGATACCCCAGGAGCAACAGTGTCCCTAATTTGCTGGGAAGTGGCGGTGCGGTCCCCAACGGCACTGCGTAGGGTCCTACGGTCTTGGCGTGCATCCGTGCGTCGCTGCGGTCCGGTCCCAGGTCGACGGGCACGTGCACCTTCCGCCGACCACTGGCAACAACATCGATGTACTGTGGAGACCTCACGCCCCACGTGTTGAGCAATTCGGCGGTACGTCCACCCGGCCTCCCGCATGCCCGCTATACGCCCTCGCTCAAAGTCCGTCAACTGCACATACGGTTCACGTCCACGCTGTCGCGGCATGCTACCAGTGTTAAAGATTGCGATGGAGCTCCGTATGCCACGGCAAACTGGCTGACACTGACGGCGGCGGTGCACAAATGCTGCGCAGCTAGCGCCATTCGACGGCCAACACCGCGGTTCCTGGTGTGTCCGCTGTGCCGTGCGTGTGATCATTGCTTGTACAGCCCTCTCGCAGTGTCCGGAGCAAGTATGGTGGGTCTGACACACCGGTGTCAATGTGTTCTTTTTTTCCATTTCCAGGAGTGTATATTGTGATTTGAGTCTATATCTGCTCCTGGGTACGCCTTATAATCCGGTATCTGATTTCGTAATCTCTATCTGACCATGATGTAATCTAATTGAAATCTTCCCGTATCTCCCGGCCTTTTCCAAGTATACCTCCTCCTATTGTGATTCTTGAACAGCGTATTCGCTATTACTAGCTGAAACTTGTTACAGAACTCAGTTGGTCTTTCTCCTCTTTCATTCCTTTTCCCAAGCCCATATTCTCCTGTAACCTTTTCTTCTACTCCTTCCCCTACAACTGCATTCCAGTCGCCAATGACTATTAGATTTTCGTCCCCCTTTACATACTGCATTACCCTTTCAATATCCTCATACACTTTCTCTGTCTGTTCATCTTCAGCTTGCGACGTCGGCATGAATACCTGAACTATCGTTGTCGGTGTTGGTCTGCTGTCGATTCCGATTAGAACAACCCGGTCATTGAACTGTTCACAGTAACACACCCTCTGCCCTACCTTCCTATTCATAACGAATCCTACACCTGTTATACCATTTTCTGCTGTTGTTGATATTACCCGATACTCATCTGACCAGAAATCCTTGTCTTCCCTCCACTTCACTTCACTGACCCCCTACTATATCTAGATAGAGCCTTTGCATTTTCCTACCACGTTCAAGCTTCTGACATTCCACGCCCCGACTCGTAGAACGTTATCCTTTCGCTGATTATTCAATCTTTTTCTCATGGTAACCTCCCCCTTGGCAGTCCCCTCCCGGAGATCCGAATGGGGGACTATTCCGGAATCTTTTGCCAATGGAGAGATCATCATGACACTTCTTCAATTACAGGCCACATGTCCTGTGGATACACTCACATATCTACGTACATACTGTGCAACCACCCTACGGAAGATGACGGTGATTATCCTGCACCATTCCAGTCGTTTATTTTCCTGTTTCACTCGCAATCAGAGCAAGAGAAAAAGCCTTAAAAGCCTTACTTCCTCTTATCTTCATGGTCCTTAAGCGAAATGCACTTTGGTGGCTGTAGAATCGTTCTGTTGTTTTTGTTGTTGTGTTCTTCAGTCCAGAGACTGGTTTCATGCTGTTCCATCCTGTGAAAACTTCTTCATTTCTAAGTAACTACTGCACCCTACATCCTTCTGAATCTGCTTAGCGCAAAGGTCTCCCTCTACGATTTTTGCCCTCCACGCAGCCTTCGAATACTAAATTGGTGATCCCTTGATGCCTCAGAACATGTCCTACCAACCAATCCCTTCATCTAGGCAAGTTGTGCCACAAATTCCTCTTCTCCCCAATTCTGTTCAGTACCCCCTCAATAGTTACATGATCTACCCATCTAATTTTCAACATTCTTTTGTAGCACCACATTTCGAAAGCTTCTGTTCTCTTCTTGTCTGAACTATTTATCGACCACGTTTCACATCTATATGTGGCTACACTCCATACAGGTACTCTGAGAAAAGACTTCCTGACACTTAAATCTATACTCGATGTTAACAAACTTAGATAGAAAAAAACATTTTGTGTTTCGTCGTGCAGTTACCGAAATGTATTTTTCATCTGTCAGCTCATAATTTTTCGTTTATTAAATGGTTTATGTTGGCTGCATTTCATGTTATATCGTTTTTCGCAGGCTGTGTCATTCAGCCCTCTTTGTATTTTCTATAATGGTGTTTTCATCCTTTAAACTGTACTTCTAAGCTCTGATGTAGACAAAATGTTAACCTTATCTGCTGCTGTCAAACAAAATATTGCCTTTTACGTCATGTACTGAATGATGTTCATCAGAATATTCATCTGTCTATATTTTAAATATTAAGTAGCCTACTTATATTTACGGCTACTAGATGGCACTCTTGGTGTTATGTTCACCTGCCCGCAATTGCTAACGCGGACGCCTCAGTCTGTTGTTACCTGTGGCTTTATATGTATGAAAAGCCCATAGTGGCTCGCCTTCCATGTATTCTATTTTTAAATTTTTGTGACTAGAGATATATCGCTTGATATTTATCTTATACGTGACATGTAAGTACTGTTTCTTTCTTGTGCTGTTAGTCAGTACTTACACTTTTATATAACAAATTGTCCCTTAATTTTGTACTTACATTATGGACCAATTTGAAAATTTGATTTCTGATGAAGGCAGTCGTAGAAGTGCCGAAACCTGGTCAAAAGGCTTAAATTTTGTGACCGAGGGCAGCAATTGCTTTAACTTCACAGCGGTTTCCATTTCGCGACCGATCCTCGTATTTACCCATTTTTAGATATAATATTCGCTTTAAAGATAAATGTGTCACTGGTCGCTACTGCCTTCTGCTCAAGTAAAGGCAGTACGCACTCAGTTGAGCACGTGTCCCGATGGCTGCGATATCTGTAAAGACTTAACGAATCATCTGTGCGTGAGCACTGAAGTGTACAATTTTTTGTAGCGTGATCTTAAGACGCCAAACACTCCTTCTGCTGTTAACGGCCGCGTCGCACTCATTTCTCGTTTACGTTACAGCTTCTCATGTACCGTTACTGGCTGTTTATTGCTCCGTAACTTGACAGGACTGTTCTCGGGACTCCCGTGAACACCTTTTACAACAGCAGGGTCCGGGCAGCCCTTTATGGCGACCATTCGGAGCGGCCTCCGGGCAAGCCTGAGCCCTTCCCGACGGCGCCGCCCAGTTACCCACAGCCTCCACAGTGCGTGGGCGGCGCTGCCGTGCCGTTAAAACGCGTGATGGCCACACACACACACACACACACACACACACACACTCACACACACTATGTACCCTGTACTCCCATCGAGCCCTCGTTACCTTTTCACAGCGTCGTTACGTTGCATCCTCACACTGCACATTAAACACCGCAAAAAGCAATAACTTCTCCCCAGCGCTATCCATGAAAGCAGGATTAGGTAACATATTTTACGATGTGCGCTATAAGCAATATCTAATTAGCCTGACCGTGTCTTCCTCAGACAGTTGGATAGAAACCACTCCAAATGAGTAATTACCAAAAAGACAGAATAAATAAGAGGTGCACACCGTGACGACAAATATGAGGCTAGCAGCACAACCTTCCGACGTCCTCTTATGTCGTCAAAACAAAGGGGTGTGTTGTAGGATGGTAACATGTAGCGCGTAAAGTAACGACGAAGTAGCACCCAGTCTTTACGTGTAACAATTACACTGTGCAACAAAATTTCATTGATAATTTGTGAATTACTTACATTTAGGATTTCTGCATTGATTGAGACACAATATAAAAAAATAGCCGTTACAAGCGATACTTAGCTACAGCCTTAGAACTACTTGTCATGTCAATATACGTACTTATTAAGTAGAACTACAGTATATCATAGATATGTTGTTCGCCCCGATAGCGGAGTGGTCAGCGTGACGGATTACCGTCTGTAACGTCTAGTAAGAAACAAAAACAACATATTATGTAGTAACGAGAAAATTATATGTATCATATTGTGTTATTGTATAAAATTATGTATTTTTTTTATTATTTATTTTTGAGAATATCTGCGTCGGCGAGTAATGAAACCGCCACAGACGATAAATGTCGAACAAAGATTAAAATAAGTAACTAGTATATAATACGTGACGAATAGCAATTTCTTTGTCTTCTTCATCTGGGAGTCGAACGAGTAAGATATCCTGTGTCGTAGTAGCGAACGCTAGTGTAGCATTCTTTTGTCGAGACTAAGAGATGTACGCCATTACGTGTGAATTCATAAAGGTGTGTAAAAATTGAAATATTTAAATGTTTTAATAGAGTTATGTAAATGAAAACTTGCATTATTAATTGTTAAAGCTTGCTTGCCTATTATCCCATCTTGTTGAGACATTTTTCAGTTATATAAATATTATCTGTGGTGCTGAGCTGCGTGGCGAACGAAAGAGCCGCTGCCGCGGCGTATTCAAACGACTTCCAATACAGTCTATCATACCGCAAGGAAGCGGTAAAGTAACAGTAAAATAATATTATTTCTTTTAGCTTCCAGACTTGCAGTGCAGATCAACAGATTTTATGATGTGTTGCAGGTTGACGCGGGCTGCTGATAGTATATAACTCACAGTACAAAGAAGTTAATGTACCGTCAAAATCTAATAGGAATCTTGCTGTGCTCCGTTCTGGTCTGGCAAACTTTATAGTGAAAACGTATTTTTTTTAATAAGAGTCTCATGTTCTTGTGCTAGTCGTGGTATTGAATGGTGTTTTACCGAGAAACAAAATCCACTGCAAAATTTTGTTGTTGAACGATCATACGAACTGTAACATCAGTGTTAATAACCAAGTAATTTCAATTTTCAATAACTATAAAGTAGGGAAGATATGTTGATTTTTAGAATGAGTTACAGTCACGAAAAAACGTTCCTTTAATTGTAGGCCAGATACAGAACAATAAGATCTCAATATATATATTTTGCTTTGTTAAAAGGTAATGATGATAAAGAAATTCAAAGCACGGCATTATTAACAGATATTTCGCGGCTCTTTTCGTATATGCGATATCAAAAACGCGAAACGTCCTACGGGCCCGGGTTCGATTACCGGCTTGGTCGGAGATTTTCTCCGCTCAGGCAGTGAGTGTTGTGTTGCCTTCATCATCATTTCATCCGCAGGCCGCCCAATGTGGCGTCGAATGTAATAAGACCTGCACCAAGGCGGCCGGACCTGCCCCGCAAGGGGTCTCCCGGCCAATGACGCCAAACGCTTATTTCCATAGATACGTTAAGTATAGAAAACTTGTTAATAATTGTGAATTCCTGAGGTGAAGAATCACTCTAATAATATGAAATAATAGCGCCGACCAAATTCAGCGAATATCAGCTCACAAAATTACTAAAAGAAACTGAAGAATTTTCATGGGTTTTTTTGTAGTTTTTTTATAGAAATTATCAAACTTGCGTAAACAACAGATCAAATTATAATGAATAAATAAAATAACAGTAGGTACGGCTGTAGTGCGTAACATACAGCTCTACAACCACTTACCATAATTAGTGTTTTGACATGATATTTTGAGAAAAAAAGAAAAAAAAAGTCAATCCAACTATTAACCGGCTGTACGTTTCCGCTTGACTTATCGCTTATAAATTACATCTGGAGCATTCCTTGCAGTGGTCCATCAGTGCCCTTGGAAAACAGAATAGCTGCTACCTTTTTGGCTGTGTACTTTCTCTCTACGACGACGATATGCCGACGAAATCGTTCGCCATTTTCGTCGAAAATTTTTCCGCAATCTTCAAGAAAGAAGTTGACACTGGCAAACAGCAAATATGTTTCAGAGACGTGTCACAGCCGAGCTTTACATAAGATGACAACAGGTCATCCATATGTTCCTTAGAATTTCGTACTCTCTTATTTCCTAAGTAAATGAACCTAACGTTCTAAGAACTGTCCCAAGTTGACTTCTCATCGCAGAGTAACATTTCATCAAATTTTTTGGCCCTGAATAGCTCTGGAAACTGCAGAACAAAGAAGAAACCCGCTTTCAATTTTGACATACCCATTCCTGGGAACTTTTTCCTCAAGTGCTTATAGGCCTCGCCTTTGCGTTTCACTTTTTCACAAATTTTTCCTGAATCATTTAAAAATCACTTTAGAACAAAACATAAAGACAAATTACAACCAGTACTACCTACAATACTAACTGAAGTAAGGTAATAAACTGGTGCGACCAGTGCTGGGATAATATTATTCTTCTATTGTTTTATTCTTTACATATGCAATAATTGCACGTAAGTTGGCAATGAATTTCTTCTGCTTTCCGCTATGGAGTAAGCCCTTACCAAAACGCAAACAAAAGAAAGGTTTCAGGTTTCTTTGTGATATTTGTTATCAGCACGATGGAACTGATGAGAATTAGGTAGTTTTATGCAGTTTACATTTCCATTGTTGCGCCATGTTATACACAGAAACTGTCTGTGCTCGGCAAGTGTTACAATGCCTCTTTCCTTTCTAAGTAACATAAAAGCAAACACATTTACAAGTACAAAATAAATGAAACATCATGACATTTTGTACGTTATGTTAGATTTGAAAATTTTTATTCAATTGATTTGTGGTATACGATATTTGTGCTCTCTCCGTCTTCTGCGAAAACAAAGTTTCCCGGCAGTCCTACTCATGAGAATGCAACATATATGTGACGTGGTGAAAAGCGTAGATTTGCCCGCGTACGCATGCGTCACACACATATACATATATTTCACATTCATTTAGAGAAATTTTGCAGTTCTGCCAGTAACTGATTGTACTTTCGAGGCTGACCGTTATGATTTATTGTGCTGTGTGTGGTGCGATCTTTGGAGCCGAAACGCTGTGCCAAAATTTTTGTCTCGATGCAGTGTTTATTCTTACGATGTGTTTAACGCACTGAACAACGCGAATAGGCGGTTGTGCTTCATAGTTTAAAAGTATTCGAAGTCAACGAATTACAGGAAAGAAATAGCAGCTTCACGTGGTTTATAGACTTTTCGCCATGCCCCGTTCCCGTCGTCACCCTAACCCCTATCGGTAGTAATGGTATCTTAGTTCCACGGTATTTTACAGAAATAATGAATCACATGTAGACTGGGTGGTTGTAATTACAGTGTAGCTAGTCATGTAGGTCCAGTGTGGGCTGCAATTATCATATGGCAGCTATTATAATGCGTTAATGTGGAATCGAATTACGCTGGGAAAGAAGGTTAGTTTCAATTTCAGCCGCCAGGTGTCAATCGCACTGTGAATGTAAGAAAGACGTATAGAAATGTTTACATATGTAATTAAAACCACCTGGTACCAAATCCAGTTGAAATTTCACCATGTGTCTGTGAATTACACTTCTGTATCACCCCTTTTCACCCCAACCTGAGCCATAGAGGTGATAGGCGCATGTTAGTGTCACAGTAAATTTTTCCAGATGGCAAGTGATGTGCGTGTCAGTTTTGGTAGAAATTCTTTCAGGCAACACAAAGATGCTGTGTTGTATTTCTGCACCCCCTCCTCCCCCCCCCCAAACTCTAACTATGATGGCTCATCGTTACTGTCACCAATAAGACTAGCGATCCCCAAAACTAGGGACTCGATATCGGTCGTTATCGAATATTTTTACATGCACGATTCCTAACTTTCACCATCACGCCTAGCTGCGGTGTGGATATATTACACTTACAACTTTATTGTAATAATAATTATACGAATAGTGACTCAAGTACATACAAATTTTGACTGATATTGCTCCAGATGTTCTTGAGTTAAACTTCTGTGTCACCCCCTTTTCACCCTCACTCCTATGGGTCGTAGGTGATTATTACTCTAAGAGAAACCTCCGTGGACGTACGCACAAAATTTCAACACACTGAACAGTACAAGAACACACAGAAGACGAACAAACGAAAACGCATTTTTATATATTAGATGATATTCCCCTTCATTACGGAGGTCGAACCACCCACAGTCAGATGGGACGCATAAATTGATTGTAAACTTTTTCAGTCATATATTGCATTTTTCCAGTATCCTGCCCAGGAACCGACGTCTGTAGTACGTCATTAGCCGTACCAACTATATTTATACCACCACCCAAACATTTCCAGTACGGTTTCCTTCTTCCCAACTCTCATCTAGGTATGTTGTTGTTGCGGTATTCAGTCCTGAGACTGGTTTGATGCAGCTGTGCATGCTACTCTATCCTGTGCAAGCTGCTTCATATCCCAGTACGTACTGCAGCCTACATCCTTCTGAATCTGCTTAGTGTATTTATCTATTGGTCTCCCTCTACGATTTTTACCCTCCACACTGCCCTCCAACACTAAATTGGTGATCCCTTGATGCCTTAGAACATGTCCTACCAACCGATCCCATTTTCTAGTCGAGTTCTGCCACAAACTCCTCTTCTCACCAATTCTACTCAATACCTCATCATTAGTTATGTCATATACCCATCTAATCTTCAGCATTATTCTGTAGCACCACATTTCGAAAGCTTCTATTCTCTTCTTGTCTAAATTATTTGTCGTCCATGTTTCACTTCCATACATGGCTACACTCCATACAAATACTTTCAGAGAAGAACTCCTGACACTCAAATCTGTACTCGATGTTAACAAATTTCTCTTCTTCAGAAACGCTTTCCTTGCTATTGCCAGTCTATATTTTATATCGTCTCCACTTCGACCATCATCAGTTATTTTGCTCCCCAAATAGCAAAACTTCTTTGGTTCAAAATGGTTCAAATGACTCTGAGCACTATGGGACTTAACATCTGTGGTCATCAGTCCCCTAGAACTTAGAACTACTTAAACCTAACTAACCTAAGGAGATGACGCACATCCATTGCCCGAGGCAGGATTCGAACCTGCGACCGTAGCAGTCGCGCGGTTCCGGACTGAGCTACTAGAACCGCTAGACCACCGCGGCCGGCAAACTCCTTTACTACTTTAAGTGCCTCATTTCCTAATCTAATGCCCTCAGCATCACCCGAGTTAAGTCGACTACATTCCATTATCCTCGTTTTGCTTTTGCTGATGTTCATCTTATATTCTTCTTTCACGACACTGTCCATTCCGTTCAACTGATCTTCCAAGTCCTTTGCTGTCTCTGACAGAATAACAATGTCATCGGCGAACCTTAAAGTTTTTATTTCTTCTCCATGGATTTTAATACGTACTCCGAATTTTTCTTTTGTTTCCTTTATTGCTTCATCAATATACAGATTGAATACCAGGGAGAGGCTACAACACTGTCTCACTCCCTTCTCAACCACTGCTTCCCTTTCATGTCCCTCGATTCTTGTAACTGCCAACTGGTTTCTATACAAATTGTAAATATCCTTTCGCTCCCTGTCGGCTTCTACCAGTTTTTCCATTCGTCTGTAAAGAATTCGCGTTAGTATTTTGCAGCCGTGACTTATTAAACTGATAGTTTGATAATTTTCACATCTGTCAACACCTACTATCTTTGGGATTGGAATTATTATATTCTCCTTGAAGTCTGAGGGTAAGTCGCCTGTCTCATGCATTTTGCTCACCAGATGGTAGAGTTTTGTCAGGACAGGCTCTCCCAAGGCTGTCAGTACTTCTAATGGAATGTTGTCAACTCCCGGTGCCTTGTTTCGACTTAGGTCTTTCAGTGCTCTGTCAAACTCTTCACGCAGTATCATATCTCCCATTTCATCTTCATCTACATCCTCTTCCATTTCTATAATATTGCCCTCAAGTACCTCGCCCTTGTATAGACCCTTTATATACTCCTTCCACCTTTCTGCTTTCCCTTCTCTACTTAGAACTGGGTTTCCATCTGAGCTCTTAATATTCATCCAAGTGGTTCTCTTTTCTCCAAAGGTCTCTTTAATTTTCCTGTAGGCAGTATCTAGGTGTACGTAGGATAAATTTTTCTGGTTGTGATACAGCAACGAAACAGTTGTCTGCTATATTGAAGCGCGTTAACAGGAAAGCGACGTAAAACAGAGGGAGATGTTACGAGATTAGGGGCGCTGGACAGAGTTGAGGGTTAAAGTAGTGGGATTAGGCAGCGGACAGGGGCGTCAGCTGACGGCCAGCGCGGCCGCGTCCCACGTTAAGCCGCCCGCCCGGCTGGCTGGCTGGCTGGATTGCACTGACCGGCCTGGGAGCGGACTCGGCGAGTGCTTTCCCCTGTTAATGGCCGCCTTTCATTACGACACTGCAGTGTTAAAGCGCTCCGTGTTGCCCGGTGTAAAAGAGATAGAAGTCAGCGCGGATTCATTCGACTGAGTACTCGGCAACTCTCCCCTCAAGTCACAGGAAATCCCCGCCGTTCTTTGCATCACATTGTCCGACCTAAAGAAACGAGGACTCGAATTAAAAAGATTCTTCTTTTTCTCCATTCTCAGCAAGAAACTCGGGCAACGTAGGGTACAAAAAAGTGTCCGAAATACAGGGAGACGAAAGACGACGAAGTTCAAAGGCCGGCGGGACACCTAGAACAACTGCAAAAATCAGGGTAAGTGCAAGAAGGAAAAAAAAATGGTTCAAATGGCTCTGAGCACTATGGGACTCAACTGCTGAGGTCATTAGTCCCCTAGAACTTAGAACTAGTTAAACCTAACCAACCTAAGGACATCACAAACATCCATGCCCGAGGCAGGATTCGAACCTGCGACCGTAGCGGTCTTGCGGTTCCAGACTGCAGCGCCTTTAACCGCACGGCCACTTCGGCGGCTGTGCAAGAAGGACTCGAGCACCAAGGATTCCCTACAAAATTACGTTTCTAGAAAGTTCATCCATCACGGGAACTGAGAATTACGACGATTTTTGCCCGCTATCTGCCTAGATATATGTCCAGGGAATCTAAAGACTTTCTGCAAACAAACAAAAATATTTTTTCGTGTAATACAATTACAAATTAACAGTCTTCGCAATTTTTTCTTTGCTTGTACTGCGAAACATGATTCTTCCCAAATTTCATCGTGCTAAGTCAACGAGAAGTACCCTAAAGCTTTTCATGAGTGAGTTTTAAAGTATCAAAATACACAGCGATCCAAAAAAATGTACCCACTGTTTAAAAGTCTATAACCTGCAAACTAATTGACGGAGTTGTCTCATTTTAGGTGAAAGTGTAGCTTAAAGTCCAACTTAAAGATATCACTGTAGGTGTTCGAAATGGTCACCTTTAACATCCAGACACAAACGATGCCGCCAAACTGCAGCACGAAGTACTGACTGCAACGTGTTCAGTTGGATATTTGCACATGAATGTACGACGGATTCTCGAAGTTCATCCAATGTGCGAGGCTTTTGTCGATAAACGACGACCTTTAGTGTTCCCCACAGGCAAAAGTCCAGAGGAGTTAGGTCTGGGGAACGTGGTGGATACTCCACAGCACCTCTACGGCCTATCCTTCTTCCTGGTAGATTTTCGTCGAGATACGCCCTAACACGATTTTGGTAGTGGGCTGGGGCACCATCTCGTTGAAAGTAAACTCTTCCGTCTCCATACAAGTCTCGGGTGGCAGGTAAAATGGAGGTCTGAAGCTTCTTAAGGTACACCTCACCGGTAACTGTGCAGTCAAAGAAGAATGGCCCAATCAAGCCCCGATAAGATAACCCACACGACACATTTACTCCTAGCAAATTCATGGACGTTCGGATTTTCGGCGGCCCAGTAAATGCAATTGTGGAGGTTTACTGTGCCATTGAGTTTGAACTACGATCTGGGTCGTCCTCGTTCACTGCGTGTAGCAATCGTGGGATGTAGTACTTGCACTTTGCTGTCTTCAAAATTCGCCGATCACTTGAGCGACTCACTCCAGTTACACTGGCACGCTGTCTCACAGACTTCTGTGGTGAGCGAGTGAATTGTTGTAACACACGACGGGAGTTAGCTGGACTTGTTACTGTTACAGGTCGTCCATTTCGTTGTTTGTGTACATCATTAACACGGCCTTCGGCTTCAAATTTGTCTCGAATGCGACGAATCGTTAAACGTGTCGGTGACTCTGTTTGAAACTCATTTCGCCATTGCCGTTGAACCTCATCAATGTTTTCGTCCTTAAAATACCACTTCAAAACTGACTTCCTTTCATCGAATGTAAGCCTTGCGCTAGCCATGTTTACTCGAGTAACTAGGTGCAACTAAGAACAAAACACTGACCATCTGGCGACTGTCATCTGACAAAACAAAACGACGCAATACAACGCTTGTGTAGCGATTGCCGGAAGTACAAACTATTACACTACCAAAGATGAGACAATTCCGTCAATTAGTTTGCCAGTTATGGACTTTTAAACAGTTGATACATTTTTTGGACTCCTCTGTATATTATACAGGGTGTTACAAAAAGGTACGGCCAAACTTTCAGGAAACATTCCTCACACACAAAGAAAGAAAATACGTTATGTGGACATGTGTCCGGAAACGCTTACTTTCCATGTTAGAGCTCATTTTATTACTGCTCTTCAAATCACATTAATCATGGAATGGAAACACACAGCAACAGAACGTACCAGCGTGACTTCAAACACTTTGTTACAGGAAATGTTCAAAATGTCCTCCGTTAGCGAGGATACATGCATCCACCCCCCGTCGCATGGAATCCCTGATGCGCTGATGCAGTCCTGTAGAATGGCGTATTGTACAACAGCCGTCCACAATACGAGCACGAAGAGTCTCTACAATTTGGTAACGGGGTTGTGTAGACAAGAGCTTTCAAATGCCCCCATAAATGAAAGTCAAGAGGGTTGAGGTCAGGAGAGCGTGGAGGCCATGGAATTGGTCTGCCTCTACCAATCCATCGGTCACCGAATCTGTTGTTGAGAAGCGTACGAACACTTCGACTGAAATGTGCAGGAGCTCCATCGTGCATGAACCACATGTTGTGTCGTACTTGTAAAGGCACATGTTCTAGCAGCACAGGTAGAGTATCCCGTATGAAATCATGATAACGTGTTCCACTGAGCGTAGGTGGAAGAAGAAACTAAAGTGAGCTCTAACATGGAAATTAAGCATTTCCGGACACATGTCCACATAACATCTTTTCTTTATTTGTGTGTGAGGAATGTTTCCTGAAAGTTTGGCCGTACCTTTTTGTAACACTCTGTATAAATGGCTGTATATTCAGATTCCATTGAGGTAGCTTCAAATTTTTTACCTCCAAGAGACCGTATGTGACATAAATTTCAACTTGATACGTCTACCTGTTCCTGAGGGAAAGGGTTTTTGACAATCGAACAGAAAGACAGATGGACAACAAAGTGATCCTATAAAGGTTACGTTTTTATCGAATGATATACGGAACCCTAAAAAATCGGGTGCGAAGAACAAAACCTGGAAGGTCATCCATCGCCACTGCTGCTTAACTACAGAACTGATCGTTAAAATTACACTGCAGCTCCTAAGAAACTTGTATGGGAATGTGTATTCAAGTACAGAGGTGTAAGTGTGTGGGTGTGTATGTGTGTGTGTGTGAATTCCTAAGAGACTAAACTGTTGAGGTAATCGGTCCCTAAACGTACACACTACTTAAACTAACTGAAACTAACCTATGCTAACAGCGGCGGCCGAAGTGGCCGTGCGGTTAAAGGCGCTGCAGTCTGGAACCGCAAGACCGCTACGGTCGCAGGTTCGAACCCTGCCTCGGGCATGGATGTTTGTGATGTCCTTAGGTTAGTTAGGTTTAACTAGTTCTAAGTTCTAGGGGACTAATGACCTCAGCAGTTGAGTCCCATAGTGCTCAGAGCCATTTGACCCATTTTTATGCTAACAGCAACACACACACACACACCCACGCCCGAGGGAGGATTCGAACCTCCGGCGGAAGGGTCCGCTCAGTAGGTGACATGGCGCCTAGAACCGCGCGGTCGGCAACGCCTATGTGAGACAAGTGTCTAGCGCAGTTGTCAGATCGGTTACTGCTGCTGCAATAGTGGGTTATAAAGATTTAAGTGAGTTTGACCGTGTTGTCACAGTGGGCGCATTGAGTGATGAAACACAGCATATCAGAGGTAGCAACGAGGTGGGGATTTTCCCGTACGACCATTTCACGAGGGTACCGTGAGTATGAGGAATCCGCTTATACATCATATCTCTGACATCGCTGCGGCCGGAAAAACATCCTGCAAGAACGGTACCAATGACGGCTGAAGAGACTCGTTCAACGTGACAGAAGTGCAACCCTTTCACAAATTGCGGCAGATTTCAATGCTGGGCCATCAACAAGGGTCAGTGTGCGAACCACTTAACGAAACATCAGCGATATGGGCTTTCGGAGCTGAAGGCCTACTCGTGTACCCTTGATGTCAATGTACAAACATGTGTATCCAATTTACAGAATACCACAGAAGGTGCTTTGTAAATAACAGCGAAACGCGTCTGGTGTAATTCTTTCGAATTAGACTGCAGTCAGCTCAAGACATATAAACTTTAATAACAGGTGTTAACAGCTGCTGCGGAAGATGGCCACACAAACAAAAATATTTCCTTAACGAAGGTTAGTCCCTGTGCGCGGCCTACCGTGTTTCGCTGCAAATCGGCGATATAGTGAAATGCGACGGGTCATCATCCACCGGTTATAACATAGCACTAGTTCCGAGCCGCTGCACTTTATCCCAACTTGCTCTACGTTCGCTGACGTACAGATGACTATACAGGGTGAAAAGTATTTAAACCGACAAACTCTGGGAGGTATTAGGGGACATCAAAACAAATGTTTTTCCCTAACGTCATTTTTTCCTATGAGGAGTATTTAAACCGGTAGAGGAAGATGCTCTGGCGACAAATTAATTAAACCAACAAAAACTTTTCCATTTTTTTATGACCAAGAGACAACACATATACGCAACCCAATTTCAATTACAGTAGATTTTCAAAAATACCTCCATTGACACGAAAACAAAGGCTACTCCGTCGGATCGTGTTCTGTCTGACATGGGCAAAAACCCCAGGAGTATCCGCAACTGTTCCTGTTGCAGCTACTATCCGGGCAACCAGATTCTCTTCTGATGCAACAGGGGTTGTGTAAACAAGGTTGCGCATCTCTCCCCACACAAAAAAGTCCAGAGGGCACATATCTGGGGATCGAGCAGGCCACGGTACAGGGCCACCTCTGCCAATCCACGTTTCTGGGAACCGTCGGTCCAGGGATCGACGCACACGAGGACTGAAATGTGCCGGTGCTCCGTCGTGTTGGAAGCACATGCGTTGTCTTCTAGGGAGCGGGACATCTTCCAGCAATTTTGGCAGTGCTCTGGCGAGAAAATTGTAATAGTGCCTGCCATTTAATGGCCTAGGTAACAGATACGGCCCAATTAAACAGTCCCCAACAACACCGACCCACACATTAACGAAGAACCACACCTGATGATTCAAATGGCTCTGAGCACTATGGGACTCAACGTCTTAGGTCATAAGTCCCCTAGAACTTAGAACTACTTAAACCTAACTAACCTAAGGACATCACACACACCCATGCCCGAGGCAGAATTCGAACCTGCGACCGTAGCAGTCCCGCGGTTCCAGACTGCAGCGCCAGAACCGCACGGCCACCGCGGCCGGCCCACACCTGATGAGCGCTAGTAACTATGGCATGTGAGTTATCCTCACTCCAAACATGCGAATTGTGGATGTTGAAGATTCCATCGCGCCCGAACGTTGCTTCATGGGTAAACAACACAGAGGATGGAAATGTAGGATGCATTTCACACTGTTCCAGGTACCACTGCGAAAACAGTGCTCTGGGTGGATAATAAACTGGTTCCAAGTTGTGGACACACTGCAAGTGAAATGGACGTAACAACTGCTCTCGAAGCACTGTTCTTACATTCGTCTGATTCATCCCCATGTTACGTGCAATTGCACGAGTGTTGATTGAAGGATCCCGCTCCACTTGCTGCAAGACAACTTCCTCAAATTAAAGAGTTCTCACCGTGCGACGGCGTCCCTTTACAGGTAATCTGGCACATGATCCGGTCTCACGCAGACGTTGGATGTTGTTGTTGATAAACCTGCTGTGCAGCTTGTCCGTTGTGGTGCGCTACGTAGTACGCACCACCCATATCAGTGTACTCACTCCAGGTGTATCGCTCCATTAGTAAACAGAGACAATGCACTACTACACTGGTGGACAGCAGCTGCCTCCAACTGAAGAGCGTAATACGGCCTCTAACAACTGAAGAGCGTAATACGGCCTCCACCGGTTTAAATATTCCTCACAGGAAAAAATGACATTAGGGAAAAACATTTGTTTTGATGTCTCCTAAAACCTCCCAGAGTTTGTCGGTTTAAATACTTTTTACCCTCTAGTGACGGCCGGAAGGAGGTTATGACAGAGTTGGGTTACGCAAGCAGCGTCTGCTAGCACCTTGTCGGCGGCGTCAGGGCGGTACTAATTCAGCACCGCAGCCGTAAATTGGTTACGTGGCGGCAAATTACTATAAAACAAGCGGGGAAGAGGTCGAAGGCCGTGGAGGCCCGGCCGCTAATGGCCGTTAATGAAATTCTTGGCTTAATTCGGGGCCGTGATTCGCATTCCGGCGGCCGAGCCAGCCACCTGTCCGGCCGGGCGCCAGGCGAGAAGCAATTACCGCGCAGGCGTAGGCCTGGGGGGCGCCAAGCTGCTACACAGTACAATAGGGGGTCGCACCGTGTGCCGGGACAGCCAACTGCACCTCCAGCTAAGCACTGGCGCGGGACATAAACACCCACGAGCACTCTATACAACTGGCAGCCAGAGAGATATCAAGCGTCCATCTCGTGGTTTTTGTTGAGCTCGAGAAAGCTTACGACCGACTGCCCAGTAAGTCTGTTGTGGCACTGTATTCGGACGTAATGTGTCCCACAGTACGGAATCTACAGGGCATGTATGACGACTTCAAGACAACAGTTTTATACATCTTTTGGATCTGCAGCTCTGGTTTTTCTTCCCATGTTAGTAGTTGAATTATAAGATATAGGTTCCGACTTTTATGCAAAAACAGTTTCTTATTTCTTTTTACCCATCATGTTTCGGCACCTCTGTGTCATCATCAGTGGGCTTTTCTTATTGAAAACTGTAAAAAGTGAACATATCGTATATTGAAACTGATCTAACAACGTGAGGCCTGAAGAACGTTTTTGTTCGTTTTTCTTCTTTCCGTGCTTTTACATTACGTACATGGTTTTGCAGGACCATCTTTATGGTGTCCTTCACTGAAACTTGTCATCTGCAAGCCAAACGATGAAATGTGAATTTCATCCGCGAGTTAACACATGCCTTCATTTTTTTTAAAAAAAATGTGATTTTGGACTGGCAAAATCTTCTGCCTATATATTTGTTATTATTCACATTGTGTTTATTCATTTATTTATTGATTGATTTAACCTGGCAAGATTAGGGCCATCAGGCCCTCTCTTACATCTAACCAGGCGTTCTACTTATTTCACATTCATATGTTTTAGCAGGCATGTTAAACTACATCTAGTACAAGTAAAAGTGAAATAAACAATTACAAAGGCACACTTGGAAAAATACATACATATAGAATTTGTATTCGTAGATGATAAGTTCAAAATGGCTCTGAGCACTATGGGACTCAACTGCTATGGTTACCAGTCCCCTAGAACTTAGAACTACTTAAACCTAACGAACCTAAGAACATCACACACATCCATGCCCGAAGCAGGATCCGAACCTGCGACCGTAGCAGTCGCACGGTTCCGGACTGCGCGTCTAGAACCACGAGAGATGATAAGTACTGTTATAATTAGACATTATGAAAGAGACAGATTTTAGATAGGAGTGCTAGCAGTAGGGAGTATGAGGTATACTGATGGTAACGGGAGGAGAAGAATAGAGACATGACGAAACATAATTAAGGAAATATAAAGGAAAAGAAGATTGCGTGGCTAGCAGAGATAGACGAAGAGGAAGAAGAGAAAGGAGCAAGATGGGAGACACCAGCTTTGCTATTTGACAGAGGTGAGAATTGGCCTTGTACATTAATTTTGTGGAAAACATTATGAGGATGATAGCAGGAAATGCTTCAACTTCTTCTTAAAAACAGCAGTGAATTGAATTTTGCGCAAGGTAAGGGGCAGTTTGTTCAGAGGCGGACAGCGGCAAATGAGAAGGAGTTGGCAAAAGTTTTTGTTTTCTGAGTGGGCACAGTTAGGATACCAAATAAGAGTGACCTCGTGTTACGATTATGATGGCATGAAAGGTATTTAATCTCTGAAGCAAGATACTGGGGTGCTTGCGCGACGAGGAGTCGGTGAAGTAGACATAGTGTGGTAGTCAGGCAATCTGTCCGGCCTCAGCCACCCTAGCTGGGAGTATGAGGCACTAACATGATCATATCGGCGAATGTTGCAGGTGTAACGCACACAGGCATTCGTGGTTAGTTCTAGCCGTCTTTTGTTTTCACTACTCATGCCTTGTTGAATTACATCACAATAGTGGAGGTTCGGTAGAACGAGTGCTTGCACGAGCTGGCGTTTCAAGTCCTGTGGAAATATGTTCTGAAACTTTTTGAGAGCATAGAGGCAAGCGGACGTCTTCCGGCTCACTGCGACTGTATTCTCCGCCCAGGTGAGATGCTCGTGCAAAGTTACTCCCAGGTTCTTCACTGTTTTCTGATATGGTATTGGAATACCGTCGAGCAGAATAGGAGGCAGCCTTCCGCGGAACTCTGAACTTACTAATTTCTGATGGGCTATTAAGATTACTTGTGTCTTTTTTTCATTTAGTTAAGGCCCCAGGTTTTTCGCCCATGTCACTACTGAAGACAGATCATTATTCATTTGAACGATTGCAGTGCTTATATCTGCTCCTTCAGCTGCTTGTGTCGCCTTTTCTCTAAAGTTACTTTGACGTGTTCGATTATGTGGCTTTACAGATTGTAGTGTTTCATTTAAAACTTGTTTGCCTCTTTCCTTCTGTAGATGAAAGTTCTATTGTTAGCTTGTGGTATAGGCTGTGACTAGATTTCAGTAGTTTTAAATCTGTTGCTATTATATCTGGGTGCTGGTTATGGGCTATTAGGGGGTCAGAAAATGCGCTATGGGTGCTGTTAACTTTTAGGGCTCTGAGGTGTTCTGAGTATCTTGTTTTAAAGTTCCTGGATGTCTGGCAAACGTACAATGATTGGCAATGTTGCATTTGAGTTCGTTTATTCCTGATCTGTTGAATTTATCGTGGAAGTCTCCCGTGTTCTGCGTCGTGTTGTCTGTCCTGTATCCTATTTGCAGTCCATGGTTTTTCAATGTTGCCTATTTTGTGGCTAATTTCGGCGCCAAACTGTATAAAAGGTGAACGTACATGCTATAAACAACAGTTTTAAGATCACTTATATACCAAAACGAATCCAGCGGTTAACATTTAAGATAGCAGAATGCGACTGCCTACTGTAGAAAAATCGTTGCTGAATAAGATCACATGACATACACGCCAGTAATTGGTGTGACCACAGGGCGGTATATGCAAAACATCCGTAATATGTGCAACATAAATAAAACAAAACACAGTCATTTCTGAAAAGAATTTGCACAGAATACTCAGCTTTGAGTCATGAATTATGCGTGGCTCTGCAGCTGAATGTCCTACACGCTAATTGAACCTAAACCGGCTCTACACGAACGTTTTGTGATCAGTCTTGTACGATCGTGCAAGACTGACGACAAATTGCGCAGGTAAACTACTCAAAGTTTCGCTCAGTATTTCTGAAATTTTCATGGAGGAAATACTGTTAGTGACGACGGTTGCACTATGTCCTCATAAACGGAAGAAGAAAACCAAGACTAAAATGTTTTCGGTGGTGTTGAGCCGCAGTGATGGAACAGTTTTTGAAAGAATAAATCTGTATTACTGTATTTATCTTCTGTACTATAAAGATCTCGGCTTTTATGCCATTGTCGAGTGCAATCCGAAAGTTTTTAGATTGTTAACACGCCATATCTGTTAAGGCAGTCAAAAGCAGGTAAAGACAACTAACACGCCGTTCACGACTGTTCGGGGATTGGCTAGTGAATAGAGGGAGATCCCCCCACGCGAATTTTTTCCGACAACTACAGCAGGAACAACGAGACTGGAGTAACAACTTAGGTATAGACACAGAAACGTACTGTAAACTGTCAACACCTGTAACCTCAGAAACTTAAAGGAAGGTAGGGTCATGACTGTGATCTTCGACACTCGAGTAGATCAAAGTACCACAAGGAATGTTTATGACTTTCTTACGTTCCTGCTGCAGATGTCATAGACGCTTCTGTTTTCACGCTGTCTGTACTGTAAGCTGTTCGAAATGATTCTTTTGTTGCTTAACGATCCTCCTACTTGTATTTATTAACTAATGTGGCGTATGCCTGGTTTTTCTTGTCACGGTCGCTGTAATTCTTCCATTTTACTACCCAGAGGTAAAGAAGACGTTGGTACAGCTCCATGAAAGTCGTGAAAAGTTCGTGAGTCCAGTGTCGCAGGACTACCACTTTCTGTCGCCGCTACACGCACTTCAATCACTGTTGGAACCTCTAGCGTCACCGAGAGTAGACTGTGAGCACAACTAAGTTCGGACGATAAGGCGGACGTGCATCTACGTGACCAGTGCGACATACGTGACTGACATCCTGCGACCAGTAGCCATAGTCTTTCTGCTCAACACCCCAGACGCCATTTTTCAGCAAGACAATCCACGACCACATGCTGCTGCACGAACACGTGCTTCCTTGGTGCCACAGGATGTCAGCCATTTGCCCTAACCCACCAACCATATCACCAGACTTATTGCCAATCGAAAATGTGTGTGGCGTATGGCGAAACGACGGTTGCAGCACAGTGCCCAGTGCCAACCACCAAAGATGACCTTTGGGATCATGCGAATGCAGCATGGATGGCTATACCACAGGACGCTATTCGCGTGTTAAACGCGTCTATGCCATCACGCATAGAACAAGTTATCAGGGTCCATGTAGGAGCCTGTGGCTAGAAGCTACATGGCACATTCTGAACCGAGGTGACTGAACTGCTAATAAATTCTAGAGAAGATACTAATGTACATGCCCCGTGAATACGAACGTGCTGTGTCTAATCGCACAAGGTGTTCCGTTTTTTTTTCTGAACGCGAGTGTATTAATTCGTTAGACAATAAGTTACTCGTTACAGATATATTCTGTGATCTGTCAGTAGGGCAAAATCCTGTATTAAGCCACCAGTCCTCATACAATTAGGAACTTGAGTACATGTGGTGTCCCTCGAGTTTCCATCTTACGTCCCTTACTCTTCTGATCTGTATTAATGACTTCCCTAGTATCATTACCAGATGCCAAGTTCGCCTTGTTTGCAGCTAATACAAGTATTGCCTTATAGTTTTGGAAAGAAGTGCCAATGAATTTTTCATGGATACTAGAAAAAGTTTCGTGGCTAATTTGTAATTAAACTGTTGTCAGTAAATCAATGTAAATTGTTGCTAATCTATGTTGCTATCTATTCTTACCATAGCTGTTGTCTAACCCTAGTTCGGCCCTGTGACGACACTGTTGTTGCGTGCAAGCATGCAACCAACCTCACAGGGGCAACTACTATGGTGACACAGTGACATTTAAATCTTTACAATGAAATGAATACCCTTAGCTGCATACAGGCGTTGATATAACTCAACGGAGACCGTTGAAAATGTGTGCCCCGCCCGGGATCTCCTGCTTACATGGCAGACGCTCTATCCATCTGAGCCACCGAGGACACAGAGGATAGTGCGACTGTAGAGATTTATCTCTAGTACGTTTCCCGTGACACTCACATTCGCAACTTGTTGTCCCACACTATATTCATGGAGCTCCACCTGCCCATTATACTCATTACTCGCGGCTTTATCGCCGATTCCCGTAAGAGTTCGGGCACTGTTTGCGCATCCGCACAGAAGAAGATGGTCAAATGGACGGTGAGCCTTTATATATATATATATATATATATATATATATATATATATATATATATATATATATATGAAGATAGTATCTGTTCTTTCTGACATGTCCGAAAGAACAGACACCATCTCCATATATATATTTAAATCTTCGACACCAAGTGCATTCGGTGAGCACAACAATCTTTGTTATAGCATGTAAGAGACCAAACTACGAGAGGACAATTACTATGAGTGCACTACTTGATACCGAAATGAGCTGCGCGCCACGTAGTTGCACAGGCTTCAGTCACAGACAAAGGTATGTTACTCTGTCCTCCATTCCAGGCACCGGAAATGTGTTCCAGTGGACAGGAATTCCTCCCAGTGTATAGCGGCCGCGGGAATCCCATTCGGCCCTCGAGTCGTCACGTAGGCCACTTTACGAGCGGTCAGCTCGACACGTCGCAGCGGCGCCCTGCTGTTTGGGACACTCGACAGGTAGAAACAAGGTAAGTGGACCCCGGGAGGCCCGCAGCCGTCGCTACACGAATTCCACAAAGACCAGGGTGAGGCTGACCTACCTGACTCGACACCTCACAAGAGTTCTTCCCCGTTCCTTGAGCAACGAATGAAATCCAGAACAAACCCGTTAGAGCATAAAATGATTCACTGTCACACTTTACCAATAGATGTCACCAGTAAGTAGATGTTGTTGTTGGTGTTGTGGTCTTCTGTCCAAAGACTGGTTTATGCAACTGTGTGCCCTAATCTAGTCTTTTCATCTCTGAATAACTTCTGCAACCTACGTCATTTGAACCTGCTTAGTGTTCGAGCCCTTGGCTCCCTCCAAACTTACCTCCTCCCCTCTCCCCCCCCCCCCTACCCACTATTTCTATTTCCCTTCGCTAAGAAATTTGTTCTCTCAATTGATCCCTTCTTCTTAGTCAGGAAGGTACCGAACGCGTGCGAAAACGTTTACTGTTTGCCCACCTGCGCGAGGGCAAGTTCAGCGTTTCCTCAACAAGAAGAAATTGGTAGGACAGAGCGAGCCACGTTTTCTAAAACTGCAACTGTTGAAACTGAAGGTAATTTATAATGAATTTTCAATAGGAAAAAAAGATAGCAGAATCCTTATACACACATGGGGTTGAAATTCAAGAGACAAATGGCACAGAAATGAATTTTCAATAGGGAAAAGCGGTGCAGGTTGCAAAGACAGCAGAAATTTAATGCACACAAGTACTTGTGGATGAAATTCGAGAGACAAATGGCTCAGAATTTCTGTTAGGTTTCTGAGGAAATTGAAAAATAAAACTGTGTGGTCAGAGGCGTTGGATGGAAGCTTAATATCGCCTTAGGAAATAGCTTTTGTTCTTACAAAACCAAATGTTTTGCAGAGTTGTTTACGTTTCTCAGTAAAATAACTTGAAGCCTTTTCTCCAAATTAACCGATTTAGGGAGGCTACTGCTAGCTGGGACTGCATTAAGATCGAATTTAGTTCAGTATCTAGCGTCTTCTGTCTTCGCAATCTAGACCGTTTTTTGATAGTGAAAATACATCATAGCTGCTGGCTGCACCATGGTCATAGAGTGGGACTATTCATAATGAATTAGCATTAACCGGTTGCTTCAATAGGCTTTTGATTAGCCATGATGATATTTTCAAGATGCCTAGCAACCCAACCTCAGATGTTTGCGTTTATTTACGTGTGCTGAACGTTGTTTCTTTGCTAACGGATTGTAGAATTTTACAACCTATGTTTTCAAAATAGCTATTGTAAAACGTCGTAAATAAGCATACAACGTTTACGTTGTGTAAATAAATGTACACATCTGAAGATGGGGACAATGAACTTTCAGAAACGCGTGCTTTAAGGCGTAATTTATTGGCGTGGCGTGCAGGAAACGAGGTGTGATCCATTCCGGTGCGTTACCACTTTAACATTAACGTCACAGACGCTATAGTTTTTACTTTAAAGCGCCAGCAGAGCTGCTGTCGAGTCACGTGACGATGTGGTCCGCGAGCTTAAGTAAATATACGAACCAGTTAGTGGAGCATATGAAAAGTGAGAGAAGTCATGAGTCCATAGTTGTCACAAGAAACTAATTTCAGGAGGATATAGAAACACGAAGTAGTGTAGCGTGGAAGTGCAGAGTAAAAACATACGAGTCACGCATTTACTTAAATGATTCTATTTACAATTTGTACCGATACAAGATGGCAGTTATAACAGTCAAGGGGCACGAAAGGGGAGCAGTGGTTGGGAAGGAAGTGACATAAGGTTGTAGCCTATCCCCAATCTTATTCAGTCTGTATACAGAGCAGGCAGTCAAGGAAAGAATAGAAAAATTCGGAGAAGGAATAAAAATCCATGGAGAAGAAATAAAAACTTTGAGGTTTGCCGGTGACATTGTAATTCTATCAGAGACAGCAAGGACCTGGAAGAGCAGTCGCAAGGAATGGACAATGTCTTAAAAGGACGATACAAGATGAACATCAACAAAAACAAAACACGGATAGTCAAATTAAATTAGGTGACGCTCAGGGAATTAGATTAGCAAATGAGACACTTAAAGGAGTAGATGAGTTTTGGTATTTGGGGAACAATGTAACTGATGTGGTCGAAGTAGAGAGGATATAAAATGTAGACTAGCAGTGGTAAGGAAAACGTTTCTGAAGAAGAGAAATGTGTTAACATCGATTATAGATGTTAATGTCAAGAAGTCCTTTCTGCAAGTATTTGTATGGAATGTAGCTGTGGATGGAAGTGAAACATATACAATAAACAATTTAGTCAAGAAGAGAATAGAAGCTTTGGAAATGTGGTGCTACAGAAGAATGCTGAAGATTAGATGGGTAGATCACGTAACTAATAAGGAGGTACTGAATAGAATTGGGGAGAAGAGGAATTTGTGGCACAACTTGATTAGAGGAAGGGATCGGTTTGTAGGATACGATCTGAGACATCAAGGGATCGCCAATTTAGTATTGGAGGGGAGC
Organism: Schistocerca americana; assembly: GCF_021461395.2. Lineage (NCBI taxonomy): Eukaryota > Metazoa > Arthropoda > Insecta > Orthoptera > Acrididae > Schistocerca > Schistocerca americana. Next base: position 443,108,189 of record NC_060126.1, read on the forward strand.
GTGGAGCGTAAAAATCGTAGAGGGAAACCGAGAGATGAATACACTAAGCAGATTCAGAAGGATGTAGGTTGCAGTTATTCAGAGATGAAGAACCTTGCACAAGGTAGGGTACCACGGACAGCTGATTCAAACCAGTCTCTGGACTGAAGACCATAACAACAACAACAACAACAACGATATAGCTAGATGGCTACACTGTTTAATATTTTTTTTTTGTATTCAAAAAATTTAAAAACCTCTCTCACACCGGCCTGATTTAGCTTCACTGATCAGGATAGTAAAAAACATGCGTATATTAAGGGAATTTTCATTCACAAAGCAGGCTTATCACATTCACACAGTTCAATTCTGTTCTATCCTGATTACATTGAGCTAAAATTAAATTCCATAAGGCAGTGAAGCAAATTCGAAGTCTCGGTGCGACGAAAATTGTCAGTCGATCTCCTGAAAACATTTGTAATAATTGTTAACTTTCGGTGATCACATGGCGAAGACCGGAGATCTGCTGGTAAGACCGTGTTAGCCTATTTATTTGAAGTAACTGGATATCTTGAGCATACAAAACGGCAGGTTCGTCCAGTGTAAATCAGACGTTCCCCACTGATCCCGTTGCGTCGTGTTGTCGCAAGAGGTAGAAGTTCTCTCTTGATAGGCTTCATTGAAATGCAGCAGTTCATCCTATACGAGGAATGTTCAAAAAATGACGGAGTTTGTAACTTCGCGTGTTGGTCTGCATAATTGTTTTGTCATTATGAACGTAAACAACTCTGAAAAGTACCGGTAAACTGTTATCCATGTAAAATATTTAGTCTATTACCATACAGTATGCGTTATCCATCACTTGTAAGCAATTAAGTATTTCGCCAAATATACAAACTGAACTGATTTACGGTCGTAAGTAAAATCGCACGAACAGAATCGCCGCAAACTACCGAACACTACAGCAAGTAATTTGGTGAGCTACGGGCAAAGGACTTGGTTCCTGTAGCACAGTAATAGGATTATTCGGAAATGTCCATTTCCTGCACTAAAAGCGCTGCTCTCTCGTGAGTTTACCGACAGACTTTACCCAAACTTCAGCACCAGGAATGTACTGCATGGAAATCCAGAAGTTTTCCTGAATCTGGTGATATCTCTGGAAAACTATGTTACACTTATTTTTCTTGAAAACTACAGACTTTTTTCATGCTTAACGACTACAGTCAATGACCCATGAATATGTGCTGCTATCGACAGCCTTTAATACCAATCCTCACAATGCAGTTAACTCTTTGGATCATGAGGTTCAGTATAAAAGGTTCACCTCGTGGGGCGAAACAGAAATCATTCGCCCATCTGACAATCGCCTCAGCGTCCATTCGTAAGTACCGTCGAACCATAGGGAAACCAATGTAGCAACAAACAACTTCATAGATACACTTAGCCTTTCATCACACAACGATTACGGCGGACGCTGAAAATTTTAATGACGGAAGACAGGACGTAAAACATCTACAGGTGAAGCTACTAATCGTGGAACGTCCCAGTGTAAATTAACAGTGAAAAGGGTTTAATTCACATCATTTAATAAGCGTTTCCACGCCTTTCACACTTTGACATTTATGGTTTCATCTAGTCTTGGTATTCATATTACCTAATAAACGCTCCTTGTGTACACTATGACAAGCAAGGGTTAATCTACACCGTTGGACCCGTCCTGTCCTTTCTGACAGCTAGTAAAACCCACAAACTGCGTGTCTTCCAATCTACCACCGATCATAATTATTTGCTCCCCCCCTGTAAATGAAGCTATAGAAAGTATGCTACGACGCTTTACCTTTGACAGTGAGCTGTGCGCCTCTCCGTTCTCCACCGCTACTTGACGAATTACCACTCGTTTCCTCCGCTTTCAGCTCTTCATGCCGCTGTCACCACTTCACATTTACACCAGTTGTCCTGACACTTTACCATCATCCACTGTTCTCACAGCTTTTTCCGCTCCTGTATTTCGATATACAAATCTGAGCCTCTGACCTCTTTTGATTGGCTGTCCCATGAACAACCACAGCGACGAGCTGTTAATGGTCATTTAGTTCCCTGACGCTTCGCTGGCTGTCTTGCTAACCCCACATCCGAATTTCCTTGCATAATTGTTACCTGGGTACCACAGCTATTACTGTCAACCTAAAAGCAAAACTTGGCAGCCGCCGTCACACCTATATGCTGGGTTTGAAGGTAGCCTTTTCCATTCTCACAGTGGTTATGGTTTTGTAACTTTTGTAGTGGTCCCAAGGGATCTCCACAAACTCTTCTGATAACGGGTTGAATTCGCTGTGTCGAGCTTTCCCACAGCCCTCGTCACTAAGCATGTGGGCACCCACCCTTCCCATCGCCACAAACCGTTATACAGCAAGCTGTTTCCCTCATGGTCGAAGTAACAAGTTTCTGCTTTTACCTGAAGCGTGACCAGCATAGAGCTTAACAACATCTCTAAAGTCTCACTAAATGACCCGTCGCAGCGTCTATTTCTGAACATGCAGCACTGTAGAGGTGTATGGAAGCAAGCACTTGTCCATCAACAACGTTGGTGTGCGTTTGCGTTTATGTGTGTGTGTGTGTGGTGGGGGTGGGGGGGGGGGTGGTGGGGGGGGGGGGTGGCCATTAGTTGTCAAAATTAATTTTTCCTTTTTTTTTAGTAAGGACTGGCAAGCATTTTCATTTGGTAAGTAGTCCACCCTATTCTAGATTAAAAACAGTGATGTTTAATACTTTACTGGGGATTTTCACTAAGTGGTCCTGCTGTTAGTATCAGTGTCAACCTTTCCCCTTCTTATTTTCAAACGACCACAATAGAAACTGTTCTCGTTAACTTAACAAGTACTATCTGGGGTAATGTGGCTTAATACTTGGAAGACTAAGTTTTTGTACTCTCGCCTGCTATTCTGGACTGACCTATTGGATCAGTACTTTCTCATCAACTCATTTTACTGTCAAGAATTTACCAATGTACTTTATTTTACAAAGGTTATTCGGACTGTCAGCGTCTCCCAAAACGAGTGCATCACTAAAACGTGGCATTCGGAGAGCTGTTACAAAGCTATACCTAGACGCCAGCCGCTGTGGCCGAGCGGTTCTAGGCGCTTCAGTCCGGAACTGCGCTGCTGCTACGGTCGCAGGTTCCAAACCTTCCTCGGGTATGGATGTGTGTGATGTCCTTAGGTTAGTTAGGTTTAAGTAGTTCTAAGTCTAGGGAACTGACGACCTCAGATGTTAAGTTCCATAGTTCTTAGAGCCATTTGAACCATCTGTACCTAGGCATTACTTTCGAAAAGTGTTTCAATCAATGGGTCTGTCGACCGATAGTTATTCATTTTTCGTGAGCCATCAGCATGAAGACTGCTAAAAACTGGTACATTTCTTCACTTGTATTCCCTGGGAGAATTGTCACTACATTGTAAAAGCTGCCGATTTCACTGGTAATATATCCCATCAACTGTCTGTCCAATACAAGCTCAAGACGTTCACTTTGAGTAGGTTCCCCGTAATGAGGATTCATTCCAGATCATTAGATAAAGCCTGATTCTAGGGTGTAAACACGCCGCCTGGCAGCCATCTGTGCTCACTATTTCCGACTTTTTTCTTTCTTTCTCGCCTGCGAAGGGAACCGTTCGTAACTAATTAACTCGATGAATTTTCACTTTCTCGTGGTAATACCTTTCAGTCTTCGTAGTCTTCAAAATCGCTACCAGATTCCGCAGCTGAGTCTACATTTAGCAGAATTCCTCTAATTTCATCGTCACTCTAACCCAACACGTCATTCTCACCAAACACAAAAACACAAGTGGAGGTATCAAATTTAATTCCCATAGATCAAACGTATACAAGGCCTCCTCGAAACGGCAGTTGATGCGGATATTAGCGACGTATTTCAACACCCTTAGTCACAGAAGGGAGCAATCGTACCGATACGGCGGCAGATGCACATGACAGAAGGGCGACAATATGGCCCTACCAGAACGGTTGCCGTCCGGAAAGGCTTAGAGTCAGATACAGGATGACAACTATTGGACTATCTGAAAAAAAGCGTAAATTATTTACAAAGTACGGCGTGCATAGACTTTATTTAACATGTAAACGTCACTACAGATATTCGGATTTAGGTTGTGACATGTTCGATATGCCTGTCATCATTGGCGAAAATGTGGCGCAGACGAATAGCGAAATTCTGCATGATCCGCTGAAGTCTCGGAACATCAATGCTGTCCACGATCTGCAGAATGGCTGTTTTCAGCTCAGCAGTAGTTTTGGGGTTATTGCTGTACACCTTATCTATACTATAGCCCCACAAAAGTAGTCGCATGTGTTCAGATCCGGAGAATATGGCTTCCAATCGAGGACCATACCAGTGGCCTCCGAGTACCTCAGGGCGAGAATGCGGTCTCCAAAGTGCTCCTCCAGGACATTACTCTTCTGCTTCGATGGAGTCGAGCTCCGTCTTGCGTGAACCACATCTTGTCGAAATCAGGATCACTTTGGATAATGGGGATGAAATCACCTTCCAAAAGCTTAACATACCGTTCGGTAGTCACCGTGCCATCAAGGAATATCGCACAGATCACTCTGTGACTGGACATTGCACATCATACGGTCATCTGTTGAGGGTGAAGAGACTTCTCGATCGCGAAATGCGGTTTCTCAGTCCCCGAAATGCGCCAGTATTGCTTACTGACGAACCCATACAAACGAAAGTGGGCTCGTCGCTAAACCAAACCATGCATGCGTATACTGATTCCCATCATGCCCCGCGGCCAACCGTGCAGTTAGAACTTCCTAACGCAAACAGTTCAGTAGTTATGACGATCTTGTTTCAATTACACACATCGAAAAAGCTTTGCATCGTCTCGGTTACGAGAGTTCCAGAATCTGTACAGAAAATTGGAATGGATATCAACGTAAACATCATTTCCGCCCTTTTTGTTGCTCATGAAAAACACACATTGAATGTTGTACCACCATACAGCGAGACGTTCAGAGGTGGTGGTTCACATTGCTGTACACACCGGTACTTCTAATACTAGGTAACACGTCCTCTTGCATTGATGCATGCCTGTATTCGTCGTAGCATACTATCCGCAAGTTCATCAAGGCACTGTTGGTCCAGATTGTCGCACTTCTAAACAGCGATTCGGCATAGATCCTATGAGTGTGGGTGGGTCAAGTCATCCGTAAACATCCCTTTTCAATCTATCCCACGCATGTTCGCTAGGATTCATGTCTGGAGAACATACTAACCACTCTAGTCGAGCGATGCCGTTATCCTGAAAGAAGTCATTCACAATATGTGCACGATGGGGGCCCGAAATGTCGTCCATGACGACGAATGCCTCGCCAATATGCTGCCGATTTGGTTGCAACATCGGTCGGAGGATGGCATTCACATACCGTACAGCCGTTAGGGCGACTTTCATGACCACCAGCGGCGTACATCGGCCCCACATAATGCCACACCAAAACTATACGGAACTTCCACCTTGCTGCACTCGCTGGACAGTGTGTCTAAGGCGTTCATCCTGACCGGGTTGCCTCCAAACACGTCTCCAACGACTGTCTGGTTGAAGGGATATGCGACACTCAGCGGTGAAGAGCACGTGATGCCAAACCTTTGCGGTCCATTCGGCATGTTGTTAGGGCCATGATTACCGCGCTGCATGGTGTCGTGGTTGTAAAATGGATCTCATCAAGGACGTCGGGAGTGAAGTTGCACATCATGCAGCCTATTGCGCACAGTTTGAGACGTAACACGCCATCTTGTTGCTGCACGAAAAGCATTATTCAACTTGGTGGCGCTGCTGTCAGTGTTCCTCCGAGCCATAATCCGTAGCTAGTGGTCATCCACTGAAGCAGCAGCCCTTGGGCGACCTGAGCGAGACATGTAATCGACAGTTCCTCTCTCTCTGTATCTCCTCCATGTCCGAACAGCATTGCTCTGGTTCATTCCGAGACGCCTGGACACCCCTTGTTGAGAGACGTTCCTCGCACAAAGTAACAAAAAATGGTTCAAATGGCTCTGACCTCTATGGGATTTAACTTCTGAGGTCATCAGTCCCCTAGAACTTAGAACTACTTAAACCTAACTAACCTAAGGACACCACACACATCCATGCTCGAGGCACGATTCGAACCGTAGTGGTCGGGCGGTTCCAGACTGTAGCGCCTAGAACCACTCGGCCACCGTGGCCGGCACAAAGTAACAATGGGGACGCGATCGAACCGCGGTATTGACCGTCTAGGCATGGTTGAACTACAGACAACACTAGCCGTATACCTCCTTCCTGGTGGAATGACTGGAAATGATCGGCTGTCGGACCCCTTCGTCAAATAGGCGCTGTTCATGCATGGTTGTTTACATATTTGGGCCGGCCGTTGTGGCCGAGCGGTGGTAGGTGATTCATTCCGGAACCGCGCTGCTGCTGCGGTCGCAGGTTCGAATCCTGCCTCGAGTATGGATGTGTGTGATGTCCTTAGGTTAGTTAGGTTTAAGTAGTTCTAAGTTTTGGGGTCTGATGACCTCAGATATTAAGTCCCATAGTGCTCAGAGCCATTTGAACATCTTTGGGCGGGTTTAGTGACTGCTCTGAACAGTCAATGGGACTGTATCTGTGATGCAATATCCACAGTCAACGTCTCCCTCAAGAGTTCTGGGAGCCGGGATGATGGAAAACATTTTTTGATGCGTGTAGTTCAATACTTGTCACCCAGCACTATGACACGCCCGTTGCTGATTTGACCGTCATTTTATGGCCTGTTAACAACTGTGCATTTCTGGACTGTAGTTACCTTGCTCAGAAATCACTATCGGGTTGTATTTCTCAGCAGCTTATATGCAGACGCAGTTGCACTGTAGGTACACCATGCACGCCCAAGTACGGCAGTTGCGGTTGGGCGTCTTCCTCACAGCGGCGCCGGGTTGACGGTGGTGCGAATCGGCTGTACAATGGACGCCCACCACCACCCCGCAGTCACTGGCAGAGAGACGCGGGGCTGCCGCCGGAGCGGCAATGTCCGCCGCCGAGGTGGTCCTCAGCTCTGGCTGGCTGGCCGGCTGGTACCACCACCCCCACCTCCGCTGCCTCTGCCTTTGAGGAATTCGAGCCGGCAGTCTGCAAACACTGCCAGCGCCAGCGTGGCCGGCCTCCGCTTTCAAAGGCCCCGCGGCTGCTTCGCGCTGGCTATAGCGGACCAGTTCGCCTCGTCTATCGTGCGAGCGCAGCCAGCGATGTGACGTCACACAACAGCGCAGTGCGATTTCCACAAGAGACGCTGGCATTGTCTCCGGGAAAACGAGAGGTAGCAATAAAATCGTGATTATCATATCGAAAAAAAAAAGCAAGCTGCAACCATGAAACTTTGTTCTGGCGCCTATTCTCTGAATTTTCACGGGGATACAGCCTTTTCGCCCACTGTCTAATTTGTACATCGAAGAAGCAATGTCAACGGCCGTGCAGAGGCAATTTGTACATCGAAGACGCAGTGCCAGCGGCTGTGTGGAGGTGGATAACATAGCATCCACTGTTACGGATTTCTCCCTTTCTTGGGGCCAAACGTCTTATATTTTGTGTGGTTTAGGTCGTGTGGTGCGCGTACTGTAAGACCTTCAGAACACACACCATCAGATTATTTGACTTGTCGCTCTAACGAAGTAGGCGAGTGTCAGCAATATGTCTCGTGGTCTTATCGTGGCGTGTTTATCTTCTGCCATTAGGTCAGACGATAGAAATGCCACTTGCACGCTTAGAGTAGCAGATTGACGGTGACCAACTTTAAACAGAACTTGATTAATTTTCACACATTTATTAAAATAATAACAAGCATAAAAATTACTTAACTTGGTTCTGGATGCTACTTACAATTGACAATCTGAAGTTCCTTTGGGTACTGGTACGTTAATCTTATTCTCACATATATCTCTGATACTTGACAAAAGTGTCTATACATTTATCTTCCTGCTATGTTCAGGAATATGGTAACCTTATTGGGCGCAGACTGAAACTTGACTATAGACTGGTACAGACAAATGTAGAACTCGTACAGACTGGTACAGACTAATGCAGACGGGTACAGACAAATCCAGACTGACTAACAATACATCGCGCGTTCATTTATCACTGTGCGACTGTAATCCGCGAGGAGAACAGGTTCTACGTTAGCAGCAATCTCATTGGCTGCGTTATATATTAATACGCGGATCGGCGGAAGCAGAATTTGGTCGGTCACTATGGCAGCGCCATCTCGTAGTGCGGAGACGGACGAGCGCTGCGCCTGCGCTGTTGTGCTTAGCGGGGCGCGCTCTAGTGGGAAAGTTGTGTACGTGCTGACTACGCGGAACTATGTACACAACAGGTCGATTTAAATTTGACAGTGATTTAGGGAAATTTGTGGTCAAAATGAACTCAAGGTCGTAACCCAGTTATTTATAGTAGATAGCACCGATTTGTAAAGAGGATTCCGTCAAACTCTAATTGAACGTAATACGTCTAACATCAGCTTACTATTAACTGTGCTGTTACCAATGTTAAGGGCGTCATCAGAACTAAGTCGTATTATACCTACAGCAATCACACGAAAAGCTGACCGATTACACCGGGGATGAGTCAACTATGGAGGGAAAGCAGATACGCCGCTCCGTAGTGTCGGGACGCCAGGACGGAAATGTTTTCGTGTTTGTCTTCCGGCAGACCCCAAGTAGCACTAATTCCGGAGCAAGTCTGCGAGATATGTCTATAGCTATTGTTTTTTGGTGACAAAAATCGACAGGCAAAAAGCAGACAATAAATGGAGACATCAAACTCGCATCGAAGTCAAGAATTTTTTGGGTGCAGGCGAAGAACAAACAAAAAAGTGCGAGTTGAAATGTATAGGAATAATTTAGCAAGCTTGAAAGATAACCATGGCTGTTTTACTTACGAAAACCGCGAAACGGTCACTTTACTTTTACTAGCAGTTCCATCGTCAAATACTGCGCTAGAAAGATTATTCAGTGTTCTCAAATGGTTCAAATGGCTCTGAGCACTATGGGACTCAACTGCTGAGGTCATTAGTCCCCTAGAACTTAGAACTAGTTAAACCTAACTAACCTAAGGACATCACAAACATCCATGCCCGAGGCAGGATTTCTAACCTGCGACCGTAGCGGTCTTGCGGTTCCAGACTGCAGCGCCTTTAACCGCACGGCCACTTCGGCCGGCCTCAGTGTTCTCAAAAATGTAAAAACACTCTAATGAAATAGTCTTAACAACAAAACCGTTAACAGGTTGCTTCATACAAACCTGGGAATTTCTAGCAAACAATTGCTCTGTTTCAGACTCCAGCAGGACATGATCACTGCAGCGAAAAGTCTAAAAGTTATGATACATATTCTGACCCTCTGAATCTATGAATGTTTCGGGGCTCTATCCTGTGCAAGCTTCTTCATCTCCCAGTGCCTACTGCAACCTACATCCTTTTGAATCTGCTTAGTGTAATCATCTCTTGGTCTCCCTCTACGATTTTACCCTCCACGCTGCCCCCCAATACCAAATTGATGATCCCTTGATGCCTCAGAACATGTCCTACCAACCGATCCCTTCTTCTAGTCAAGTTGTGCCACAAACTTCTCTTCTCCTCAATCCTATTCAGTACCTCCTCATTAGTTATGTGTTCTATCCGTCTAATCGTCAGCATTCTTCTGTAGCACCACATTTCGAAAACTTCTATTCTCTTCTTGTCCAAACTATTTATCGTCCATGTTTCACTTCCACACATGGCTACACTCCATACAAATACTTTCAGAAACGACTTCCTGAGACTTAAATCTATACTTGATGTTAACAAATTTCTCTTCTTCAGAAACGATTTCCTTGCCATTGTCAGTCTACATTTTATATCCTCTCTACTTCGACCATCATCAGTTATTTTGCTCCCCAAATAGCAAAACTCCTTTACTACTTTAAGTGTCTCATTTCCTAATCTAATTCCCTCAGCATCACCCGACTTAATTCGAGTACATTTCATTATCCTCGTTTTGCTTTTGTTGATATTCATCTTATATCCTCCTTTAAAGACACTATCCATTCCGTTCAACTGCTCTTCCAAGTCCTTTGTTGTCTCTGACAGAATTACAATGTCGTCGTCAAACCTCAAAGTTTTTATTTCTTCTCCATGTATTTTCATACCTACTCCGAATTTTTACTTTGTTTCCTTCACTGCTTGCTCAATGTACAGATTGAATAACATCGGGGATAGGCTACAACCCTGTCTCACTCCCTTTCCAACCACTGCTTCCCTTTCATGTCCCTCGACTCTTATAACTGCCATCTGGTTTCTGTACAAATTGTAAATAGCCTTTCGCTTCCTCTATTTTACCCCTGCCACCTTCAGAATTTGAAAGAGAGTATTCCACGCTATATATCCAGGGATTTTTAAAAAGATTTTGCAGCATTTTAGGTATAATTCTGAAAGAAACTAAGGTAAAACAAAAATCGAAAGTGGAACCGCTGGTGGATACAGCGGTAGATCAACGAAGTTGAGCACCGTCAAGCGTGAATAGTACTTGGGTGGGTTACCGCCCAGCTACGCCGCATGCTGTTGACAGGAGGGGTGGTGGCGCAAATCCACTGATCACCAGAGTTAATCCAGGACCTTGGTCGTAATTTGAGGAAGAAATTTTCAAGAAATTACATTTAGAGCACAGGATTGTAAGAAGTGAATCATCGATTGTGGAGGAAGCTAACAAGAAGGGAACTCAATCGTTTCAGGTGTGCTACAGAAGAGTATGGAAAATTAGGTGGACTGATAAGGTAAGGAACGGGAAGGTTCTCCGCTGAATCGGCTAGGATAGAAGCATGTGGAAAACATCGACTAGAGGAAGGAACAGGATGATAAGACAGCAGCCAATACAGCTGATAAAGACTTCAGCTACGAGAAGACGGTGATAGACTCTGGTGGACTCTCAGGAACTGCAGGTCAAGTAGGATTTTTAGAGTTTCATTGGAATAGTGTTGAACAGAGGCTGTCAGTCTTTGTCTCAATTACTTAGAGAGATTTCAGTGCTAACCAAGAACAAGTAATTGCTTTGTACTTGTTTCTTATATGTACTGGCAATTAGCTTTGAAGTAGCAAGTCCGAATAAATAGACTACATCTTACTAAGGGGTTTATGGTCCAACACCTCACATAAGTATATGTGAGAATAAACTTGATAGAAACTAACCAATCTTTTCTGCCTACTGCAATTCTGTAAACTATTTTCAGGAAACTTATTTGCTTCAAACCAAGGATATTCTCTCCCTCTCATCTCCGATATAAAGGTTGACAGCAATTTATAACTAACCCAATTTCGTTAACGTCCCGATTGCGCTATGCAGTTCGCACTTACTTCATTCTGGTATAGTGAGGCTGTGCCGGAACGCGACAGTGGGACTAAAATTCAGTGTGTAAGAATATCAACGACAAGATTCGCTGATGACATTTCTGTCCTCACTGCAAGCGAGAAAGAAATGAACAGTCTACTGAGCACAAAATATGATCAGAGAGTAAACCGAGGAAAGATTAACGTGATGAGCAGTAGCAGAAATGAGATTACTCATAAAACTCACATCAAAACTGGCGACCACGAAGTAAATGAAATCTGCAGTTCTGCTACCCTGGAGACAAAGTAACGTTTTACAGATGAAGCGGACATAAAAAGCAGTCTAGCACAACCACAACAGGCATTCCTGGACGACCTTGGTCGTAATTTGAGGAAGAAATTTTCAAGAAACTACATTTAGAGCACAGGATTGTAAGAAGTGAATCATCGATTGTGGAGGAAGCTAACAAGAAGGGAACTCAATCGTTTCAGGTGTGCTACAGAAGAGTATGGAAAATTAGGTGGACTGATAAGGTAAGGAACGGGAAGGTTCTCCGCTGAATCGGCTAGGATAGAAGCATGTGGAAAACATGGACTAGAGGAAGGAACAAGATGATAAGACAGCAGCCAATACAGCTGATAAAGACTTCAGCTACGAGAAGACGGTGATAGACTCTGGTGGACTCTCAGGAACTGCAGGTCAAGTAGGATTTTTAGAGTTTCATTGGAATAGTGTTGAACAGAGGCTGTCAGTCTTTGTCTCAATTACTTAGAGAGATTTCAGTGCTAACCAAGAACAAGTAATTGCTTTGTACTTGTTTCTTATATGTACTGGCAATTAGCTTTGAAGTAGCAAGTCCGAATAAATAGACTACATCTTACTAAGGGGTTTATGGTCCAACACCTCACATAAGTATATGTGAGAATAAACTTGATAGAAACTAACCAATCTTTTCTGCCTACTGCAATTCTGTAAACTATTTTCAGGAAACTTATTTGCTTCAAACTAAGGAGATTCTCTCCCTCTCATCTCCGATATAAAGGTTGACAGCGATTTACAACCAACCCATTGTCGTTAACGTCCCGATGGCGCTACGCAGTTCGCACTTACTTCATTCTGGTATAGTGAGGCTGTGCCGGGACACGACAGTGGGATTAAAATTCAGTGTGTAAGAATATCAACGACAAGATTCGCTGATGACATTTCTGTCCTCACTGCAAGCGAGAAAGAAATGAACAGTCTACTGAGCACAAAATATAATCAGAGAGCAAACCGAGGAAAGATTAACGTGATGAGCAGTAGCAGAAATGAGATTACTGATAAAACTGACATCAAAACTGGCGACCACGAAGTAGATGAAATCTGCAGTTCTGCTACCCTGCCCGCATCTCGTGGTCGTGCGGTAGCGTTCTCGCTTCCCACGCCCGGGTTCCCGGGTTCGATTCCCGGCGGGGTCAGGGATTTTCTCTGCCTCGTGATGGCTGGGTGTTGTGTGCTGTCCTTAGGTTAGTTAGGTTTAATTAGTTCTAAGTTCTAGGCGACTGATGACCTCAGCAGTTGAGTCGCATAGTGCTCAGAGCCACTTGAACCATTTCTGCTACCCTGGACACAAAGTAACGTTTTACAGATGAAGCGGACATAAAAAGCAGTCTAGCACAGCCACAACAGGCATTCCTGGACGACCTTGGTCGTAATTTGAGGAAGAAATTTTCAAGAAACTACGTTTAGAGCACAGGATTGTAAAAAGTGAATCATCGATTGTGGAGGAAGCTAACAAGAAGGGAACTCAACCGTTTCAGGTGTGCTACAGAAGAGTATGGAAAATTAGGTGGACTGATAAGGTAAGGAACGGGAAGGTTCTCCGCTGAATCGGCGAGGATAGAAGCATGTGGAAAACATCGACTAGAGGAATGAACAGGATGATAAGACATATGTTAAGACTTCAGGCAATAACTTAAATGATACTAGAGGGACCAGCAATAGGTGAAAACTGCAGGGCAAAATGAGAGATTGGGAGACATCCAAAAAATGATTGAGGTTGCAAGTGCTACTGTGAGATGAAGAGGTTGGCACAGAGAGCAAGTCGTTGCAGGTGGCATTAAACCAGTCGGAATACAAACGACCGAAAAATATTCACCCTTAAATGCAAACATTTCTGTCAACGATCTGTGACTTGGCAGAGACCTTAGCTATAGGAGGCTGTAGTTTGGGTGTTTAGGAAACGTTCGTACTCGAAAATCAATTCGCTCTCTTGTTGCGAACGCCTGTAATGTGGTGGCGTAAATTCACTGATCAACAGAGTCTGCGCCAGTGTCCTGGATTAAATTCCAAACGTTTCCGCAGTGTAGCATGAAGTGAGGGCATCAGGGGAAATAAGAAGAAGCCAGCGGTCGCCATGTCGTCAGAATGAGGTAGGGCGTTATCGTGGAGCAAACAGACACTCCTGGAAAACTTCCCGTGACCTTTCGACCTCCGCTAACTTTGTAAGACAGTGACTTTGTCAACCACAAAATGCACGTGACAAGGTCACAGCATCTATCCAAATCAGTCCTCACCACAAAGGGATAAAGAATAATAAAATTAATCATTCCTGAGCGCATATCCGAACTCCAAGTAAAATTCCGAGTAAAGTGATAACCTACTCAAACCAGTCGATTAATTAATTAGCACTTGAACAAACATAGAATTACTGAATCGATTTACCCAAGGCAGACACAGTTATCCCGCGTTCTCAAAATTGTCGCCAGTTCAGGTCACCCAACTAGAGAGCGAAGGTGCACCCTAGTTCATCAACAGAGTCCTTAAATAACCTGGGCAGCAAGTCGTGCCTATTTCGTAGCAGTATCTAGAGATGTAAACATAGCGAGGTTCGTTATACGGCAGTTACCTGTTTATTAGCTAGTGCCTTGGGAATAGCCTAGGTTAGTCATCCGCGAACCAATCGTGATGTATAGAGTTACTAAGCACATCCCAATTACAAGGTAAGCGACTTTACTCCAGCTACGACTAGGCCGCAACATACTCGCACTACAGATCAACATGTAGCGTGATAAGCTGTATTGGCCGAGCCCTGTTACTGTTAACGTAAGCGTGACCCATGGCTAGTTTCTCTGACCCCTGGTACAGTGGTACCCGTTACTTCATTTCCGCGCCCTCCGTACGGACTGGTCTCTATTCGGAATACGGTTTTGCTGTGTGAACTTGCCTACTTTCAACTTGTCCTGCAACATAGGCGCTGTGGCATGTCTGAACCAACGAGTGGCGACACAGTGGGTTGGGTTGTTTGGGGGAAGAGACCAAACTGCGAGGTCATCGGTCTCATCGGATTAGGGAAGGAGGGGGAAGGAAGTCTGCCGTGCCCTTTCAAAGGTACCATCCCGGCATTTGCCTGGAGCGATTTAGGGAAATCACGGAAAACCTAAATCAGGATGGCCGGACGCGGGATTGGACCGTTGTCCTCCCGAATGCGAGTCCAGTGGCGACACAGTGGTTACATCCTGTGAATGATGTTTTATGGAAACTTACGACAGGGCTACTATTTATGTGCTCATTTTTGAATATATGTTCCTCCAGATTATCCCGACTTTCATTGTGTGTAGCTTCCCTACTTCTCCTTTTGTAAATCACCTCCTTATAAGGCGATGAAGCACGTGCTATAATGAACGAAGTCGACGCCTGACGTACAAGATATGCAGACGAGTGATCTACTAGGGATGCTGCTACAGTTACATTCACCAACTCTCAAAGACGACAACTCATTCAGGAGATTTCGTTAATAAGCGCCCGTGACTTCGTCCTTTACGACAGCACCATGGCGCTCGAAAGAAACAATCAGTTTCACCCCGCCCGATTACGGTTGACGGTGGTGAAGCCACTGTTTGCTTTGCTCCTTTGCATCGAGTTCATAATGGTACATCCCGCACTCACCCACGGTCATCGGCCATCTAAAGAAGTCATCTGGATTAGCGTGACACAGCTGGAACTTACTGACTCAGTAAGGCTTGCTTTTGGAATGTGTATGGTCAGTCGCGGAACGCAGCAGACGCCCGACCTTGTGACAATCGATCCATTCCACATTTTCGGTTTTTTTACTATCGTCTAGATTGTGATACGCCGGCCTTCGAGCACCAGGGCATCGACTCCTCATGTCATTCCTGGTTTTTCACAGAGAAATGACCTGCCTATCAGCGCAATATTTTTGGGATGATCAATACTAACGAATGCTACTGTGACAGAACTGTCACATGTCACTTTGCCATAATAAGTAAATATGGCAGCTTAATGATCTGTGCTGGAGGGAAATTCATGGCTTGTGACTTCTGGAGTATGATCTATGAATTTATCTTCCCTGATGTGCCTGACAAGACGTGTCGAGAAACCAGTGTAGTCTCGGCTAGGGCTGTTAATAAAATATCGATATATCGGCATATTCTCTACAAAATATTGACGCTTTTTAACGATATATCGATATTGAAAGGGCAACATCGAGTACCAATAATTTTATTTTACATTATATTATTTTCACAATTTTCGGTAAATTTTTAAAATTGTCCTTTTGAAATTGTAGTAAAACGTATTTTCCTTTCACTGTGTGAAGGAGTCTTACTAGTATTTGAGCTTTCATCGCATCCAGTCTTTCCCCTTGACTGTATGAAGCTAACACACTTGGCACAAAGAAGGAATGCAGAGGGTGGGGGGATGGGGGGTGGCAGTGTGAATAGAATAACTACTTTTCCGATGCGAAGAAGTGGCACACTGAGACACCCTACGAGACCCGCAGGACGGGACAGGTACTTTAAGTTGTGGAAAGGGGCCAAAATAAGCGGCTGTCAGTTGCACTCGAACATACAACCTTTTATTTGATCAAACATTACAAAAGCCAAGAATTTTTTTTTTTTAAAAAAAAAGAACACAGCTTTAGTTTTGGAACTTAATTAGCAGCTGAATGCGCCATAATATCTCACGCCTTAAGGGCAAGACCACTTCAGTTTAAAAACGGCTGAAAGCCAATAACTTAAAGCTCAACCAAAATCAGAAATTTAAAAGGCAAAGCCTTATCTTAAAACAGTTCCTTAATTAGGCTGAAGGCTCAAGGAACCTGACACTTTAAGAGCAAACAACTTAAATTCAAAATCGGCTGTAGGCCCAATACTTCAGGCTCAGTAACTTTATTTTTAAAAGCGCCACAGGCTTTACATAAAACAACAAACCATCTGACAGCTTAAGAGCAGAACAACCTTAATTCAAAATCGGCTGAAGTACCAAAGAATCTGACACTTTAAGAGTAAAACAACTTAAATTCAAAATCAGCTGAAGGCCCAACACTTAAGACTTAATAACATTAATTTTTAAAAAATGCCACAGGCTGTACGTAAAACAGTTCCTAAATTAGGCTCAAGGCCCAAACCATCTGATGCCTTAAGAGCAAAACAACCTTAATCTAAAAATCGGCTAGAAGCCACACAAGTACAAACAAGAAGAAGAAACAAGGAAAGGCAGTACACCCAAGGTCACTCAAAAGTTCCGAGGGTTGGCCTGGAATTCAAACACTAACGCTCGCTTAGGTGAGACAGGCAGTCGGCCCAACCATTGTCGATCCGACAACAAACCAACCGACAGACAGTTAACGGACCACCGACAAGATAACCTCCACTTCATCCGACCCGCACACAACAGGGATTTCAGTGGAACAACGTAGAAGGTATTGGCTCCCACAAGCAATTATACATTGAGCTGTCAAACCACACACCGTGCTGGACAGCGACAGCGCAATGTGGAAAATACACTGCCTGAGTTTACGTCAACGGCCAGGGCAGGTAACCGAAACGTTAACGGCCACAAGGCAGAAGATTCCGCTGGTGCACTTCAGTTCAAATAACCAAGTACAGTTAAACTCCACTACAGGGTGGCTAAAATTTGCCAACTTGAAAACATACGTTGTTGCTCATGGGAATATGAAAACACTCGTTGTTGTTGGTCGAGGGTATATCCCAACAGTCGACAACGAACTCCAAACGACACAATGCGAACAGTCGTGACTTGCTGGTGGATTAAGTCAAAACTCAACTTTCATGTCCAGGATCGGTGAGCCATGAACCTTGTAGCATTGGGAACAGCACCACACACTCCGACACCGCATAGAGGCTGCCAGCAGGCTCGGCCAAAATACACGCCGAGGAGATTTCCTCGCTGCTCCACCCCAACCGACCAACTGCCCACACGCAGCCCAGCCAGAAACTATAAGCGCCAGGCCAAAGATAGTCCAAGGTGCGAATATCGATACACACCGCTGCTGCCACCCGCCGAAAGAGAGGATAACAGCATAATTGCGATAACCGCGAGAGATTAAACACAGAACAGCAACCATGGTTTAATCCAACGCTTAGCATGAGCCAGCCATAGCTAACACACCATTCTCGTTAGAAAACCAATTTTAACGCAACTAGTGTGGTATTTCTTCACATCGGCACTCTTCAAAAACGGTTGCTGAAAATGATGAACAAAAATCTAAATGACAAAGTAGGCCTTTGAGGTGGGTAGAGACGTATGAGGGGAAATGCTGATGTGATCAGCGCTCGGCGCTACCAGCGGAAACTACAATGTTTAACTTCACCACGCAATTTTGCTAGTTCGCTGGCGTTTGCTGAAAAAAAAAAAAAAAAAAAAAAACCGAACTCGAAATGAAGTGTATGTGACCAAACCGAACAATGGACCCATCGGACACCTTTTATTGTGCTGCCTACAAGCAGCTGCCATTGTCAGAAACTTGGTCATCGCCAAACGTGAACGTCCAGCGTTTTCCTTTCAATTCTCACTCTAAGAGGCATAAGCAGGCTGCTACCTTGCTGAGATACAAATATCTAATAATAAATCATATACAGCTCTAAAATCAGCATTATATTTACAACATGAAGTCGATATTTTTATAGTCGGTAAGTCGGCTTTTTCAGTAGACACGTCGATATAACAATACTTCTTTCGATGTATCGAGGGCCGCTAATGGTAATTTCTAAAACTCGATGTCTCGGATTCCAGATTTTTGAAAAATATCAACAGTCCGAGTCTCGGAACTTTGAATACGGGACCCCTTACGACTGCCGGTTCACAGAAGTGTTGGACTTCAGTTTTCCGCAAGGCGGCACGGGCCTCAGAGGCTGGGGCAGAGTGAGCGCAGGTCTCCTGAATGTTGATGGCGTGACGAATCTGCATTTTCTGTCGGCAGTGACAAACACGCGACACCGACTGTTCGCCGAGTGCAGTGTGGGAAAATTCCAGAATCTAACCGCCTGGACGATGTCAACCAGTGAGGCGGGTCTTTAGCGTAGGTGCTGTGACGTGAATATCTGAATCAATGACTGGCGAGGCAGTGTACACGGTGTACCAACGTCTGACCTGTTACTGGGCACACAGAAGGCGATAGTGGCGGAGTTTCGGCGAGCTCCCCCTGTGTTTTACTGTGTTGTTGTTGTGTTGTTGTTGTTGTGTTGTTATTGTTGTTGTGGTGGTCTTCAGTCCTGAGACTGGTTTGATGCAAATCCTGTGCAAGCTTCTTCATCTCCCAGTACCTACTGCAGCCTACATCCTTCTGAATCTGCTTAGTGTTTCATCTCTTGGTCTCCCTCTACGATTTTTACCCTCCACGCTGCCCTCCAATACTAAATTGGTGATCCCTTGATGCCTCAGAACATGTCCTACCAACCGATTCCTTCTTCTAGTCAAGTTGTGCCACAAATTCCTCAAACTCCTCTTCTCAACAATTCTATTCAATACCTCCTCATTAGTTACGTGATCTACCCATCTAATCTTCAGCATTCTTCTGTAGCACCACATTCCGAAAGCTTCTATTCTCTTCTTGTCCAAACTATTTATCGTTCATGTTTCACTTCCATACATGGCTACACTCCATACAAATACTTTCAGAAATGACTTCCTGACACTTAAATCAATACTCGATGTTAACACATTTCTCTTCTTCAGAAACGCTTTCCTTTCCATTGCCAGTCTACATTTTATATCCTCTCTACTTCGACCATCATCAATTATTTTGCTCCCCAAATAGCAAAACTCCTTTACTACTTTAAGCGTCTCATTTCCTTATCTAATTCCCGCAGTATCACCCGATTTAATTCGATTACATTCCATTATCCTCGTTTTCCTTTTGTTGATGTTCATCTTATTCCCTCTTTTCAAGACACTGTACATTCCGTTCAGCTGCTCTTCCAGGTCCATTGCTGTCTCTGACAGAATTACAATGTCATCGGCGAACCTCAAAGTTTTTATTTCTTCTCCATGGATTTTAATACCTACTCCGAACTTTTCTTTTGTTTCCTTTACTGCTTGCTCAATATACAGATTGAATAGCATCGGGGATAGGCTACAACCGTGTCTCACTCCCTTCCCAACCACTGCTTCCCTTTCATGCCCCTCGACTCTTATAACTGCCATCTGGTTTCTGTACAAATTGTAAATAGCCTTTCGCTCCCTGTATTTTACCCTTGCCACCTTCAGAATTTGAAAAAAGAGTATTCCAGTCAACATTGTCAAAAGCTTTCTCTAAGTCTACAAATGCTCGCAACGTAGGTTTGCCTTTCCTTAATCTTTCTTTTTGCGTCTCCGGGGTAATTCTTGGTCATCACTGTGGCGAAAGTTGTAAATCGTCCCCTCCAAGACGTGAGTCTCTGGCAGGTGAGTCGAAAGTGAGTGAGACGGATCGAGGGTGTGGAGACGAGGTGTTGTGAGGTCACATCGAGTGACAGAGGCACCTGGGGACAGCCTGGCGCTGCTTTTACTGAATCGTTCGGGTGAGTGTTGCTTTTTAGCGCCAGCCCTGCCTTTGCCCTAAGCAGCTCTCAGTTTCCGACTTCAGTTCCGTAACTTTGAAAGTAATATGCATGACCTTAAACTCGTGTTTTTAAGTGTCTGGTTGGTATCTGATTAGTAGTATGGTATTCTGCCTTACTGCAGGTCTTGTCATAGGATAAACCTCTTCCACTTTTGTCTGTCCGTAGCCAGTCTTTTCATTTCTGAATATTTGTCTCCTTTTATATTGTCCAGCATTTGATATCTTCTTTTTCCTCCTCCCCTTTTTCCCTCCACAATTCCTTCTATTCCTTACTTCAATAAACAGTCCCTCCTCAAACAATGTCCAATCCAGTTCCGTTTTCTCTTTCTGATAACTTTCAGCATGTTTCTTTCTTCTCCAACTCTTCTCAATACTTCTTCATTCCTTACTCAGTCTTCCCATTTCCCTTTTTCCATTAATCTCACACTGGACTCGCATTCGGGAGGACGACGGTTCAATCCCGTGTCCGGCCATCCTGATTTAGGTTTTCCGTGATTTCCCTAAATCACTCCAGGCAAATACTGGGATGGTTTCTTTGAAAGGGCACGGCTGATTTCCTTCCCCTTCCTTTCCTTATCCGATGAGACCGATGACCTCGCTGTTTGGTCTCTTTCCCCAAACAACTCAACACATTCTTCTCAATATCCACATCTCTAGTGCCTCCAATCTTCTTTCGACTTCCTTCCTCAATGTCCAGGTCTACGCACTATGTAGTGCAACGCTCCAGATGTAACATTTGGCAAGTCTTTTTCTCAAATCTTTGTTTAGTGGTCCACAAAGTAATTTCTGTTTCCTCTTGAATCCTTCTTTTGCGATTGCAATTCTTTTCCTAATTTCTGTTGAGCAATACATATCATCCATTATTACACTTCCCAAGTTACTGAAGTTATTCACTTGCTCTATTTCCTCTCCCTCTATTTTCATACGGCATTTTCTCCCCTTTCCTCCAGTTACCACGCTTTCCATTTTCTTTTTGTTAATCTTCATTCCATATTCTTCTAATTTTGTGTTTAGATCATCTAACATTTGTTCCATCTCTCTTGCACTCTCTGCCATCACAACCATGTCATCTGCCAATCTTATACACTCCACCCTCCGACCCCCTATACAAGCTCTTCTCCTTCCATCAAAATCTGAGAAATGTGTAAAACTTATTTTGAAATCGAAATACGTATATCTGAGTGAAGGGCAACAGAACTGTGTCAAAATTTAACCTTGAACGGACTCATGTGAAGCTCACACTACACGATACGAAATCCAGTCTGGCCGGAACGTCAAACAATTCGTCTGCGAGGGAGCAGTCCGATTTCAATGAAATTTGCATATGTTATCTGACTGCAAAACAAAATGATTCAGATTAAAATGTTTGCTCTGACTATACCTAATCTTTATCTTTAGTCTTGCAAACGACCACTCTATTATAACTGTTATTGTAATTATGCTTCAAATGAACGTAAAAATGGACGTTTCTGATCAAATTGAAAGAAAACTCACAATAAAGCACTTTGCTGAAATGCTGAACTGATACTGCTATTTTCACAAAAACACTCTGACAAACACTACGCCTTACAATGCACATGACTTTGGATGGTACTTAATTTTATTGACCTACTTGTGCGCACGGAAAACTTGTCTGTTCTACAACAAGCTAGTATTAAAATAATGATGAGACTGTCAAAAATCAAATTCCATTTACCGTATTTGCGATTTGCAGTGCAAGACGGTATCTTACCAATTTTCGCAAAATGCTTCTCAGCACACAACTCACGATGTGCAATGAGATTATGCAAACACCGTCATGAAAGTAAAGAGTAAAAAATGAGGAACTAAATTTAACGACTGATAAATGAGAACAAAGACTACAAGTATAATTATGCCTCATTAATCCGTAACGGTAATACTTTTTTTATAAAATTCACACACCTAGAAAAGTTTGCAACATATGTCTTAGGAACTTTCCTGCGTGCAATTACTTTCCCTGACACTTGTTTCAACTATAAAACAAAATCATATAGTGCATTATATAATTTCTATTGCAAACTTCAGCCATACGCAGTTTTCTAACAATAAGATGCTACACAGTTACAAAAGTAAAACAACTGAAATACCTCAAAAATTACCGTTTTGACATTCTTCTATTCCTCAAAACATATTAGCACATAATCCTTCTTAAATTATGCTGCCTCTACTACACGACAGGCCAGCTTCCGCTCTTTTCAAACCAACTACAATGCCAGACTGTTCAACACCACTCCGCTGCCCTCTTCAAAGAAGTAATCTCCCTGAGCAACATCTGTAGTCTCAAGAACAGACTTCCAAAGAATATGGCTCTACCGATACTACAGAGATTGAATACATTTATTAAATTCACAACTTCATTCATATTTACGGCAAAAACTGCCTGAAAATTGTCATGGCAAATAAAACAGCTGCCTTTCAATTTGTACTGCTTTTTCAGTGTTTTTACTCATTTTGGATCTTTGATCCGGTTTTAACTTGCGTTTGCGACCTGCACAGATTTTCGAAAGCCAGACGCGGTTCCTTAGCAATTTTCTGTTTTATTGGAGGCATCTGGCACCTGTCAGCAGAACAGTGTGTTCCAAGTGTGTTTCGCCAATGTAATCATCTGTTATACTTTTGAGCACACCAACATGCATTCCATTGTGGAATATAATTTCTTAGATTCTTTCACAGGTAATTTGTCTTTTACTGAGCTTCAAGTAAGCAATCATATTCATCTCAATTATTTCATGTCAGATGTCCCTCAAAAATAATAAATACGGCCGAAATTGGTTCCACTCCATGCTGGGCACCTGGTACAGCAACCAGTTATGAATTTCTTGCTATCAGACAGTCTTGTTTGCAAATTGTTTTATCTATTTACTGGCAATCAAGCGTTTCGCCCTTGTGTGGCATCCTCAGACTAAAGTAAGATGTAATGTGGTGAGCCAACGTCCGTCCTTTACTACCAGCGTTTGGCTTTAGGATAAAGATTATAAGGAAACATCGTCCCATCGTCATTAAGCAAATAAAAGTATTGCCAATAAATAGATAAAACAATTTGCAAACAAGACTGTCTTATATCGAGAAAAGCATAAGGAAGGCCAAACGTGACTAGCTGCATGTTGTGTCTCTTATGTTTTTACTTGTCTAATAACAGTAAGACGATGTTTCCTTATAATTTTTTTCATCATTCCATATGCTGGGATTAAAGGATGAATGCTGGTGCACCACATTACTTCTTACGTTTATCTGAGGGCGCCTCACAGGTGCAAAACACGTCATTGCATATGAAGAGACAAAGCAATTTACAATAAATACGATTTTATTTAAAGAAGTATGACCGATTTCTTCTTTGTAACTGAATTGGCTTACACCGGATCGCATAGTGTTGTACTCTTCACTGTTGAGCCCCACCACTTCACGCTCACAGTAAAGACTATTTAAAAAGGACAATATTTTCTGGACAGTCAGTACTGAAGACCACTGGCAGCCGCAGGCTGGAAGAGAGAGAGAGAGGGGTAGGGCTGTTTCCCACCATCCCGTTCCACCTCTCGCAGTCGTTTATCAGCTGCTGAGTGTAGATAACGTTATAAATCACGCAATGTAAGACACATCCCACCCCTGCCCTAGCATACGGGACTACAAGCCTCACCGCCACACCCTCACCTGCCCATGATGGGCAAAATTTTTCTGCCCGACTCATGCAGTACTATCACCGTCAGAGGATGGTACGGGACCACAAGCCCCACCACCACACCTCCAAAGCGAATTGCAGTGACGGAGTCACTGCCCTGTGGAAATTTACTGCCTCACCAACAGTTAGACCGCAATAGACCGGTGACGCTGCATTGTAACATATCACCCCGGACCACAAGCCCATTTCAATACAATGGGAGGGTTACTGCAGTACAACTGATACTGCTCCAATGCAGTCGGAGGGTTATTGCAGTGCTGATGTAGATTAGGGGAGTACGAGGTAGGCTGGAATGTGAATGGGAATCTCGACTGAGTGCAAAGTCGTCCCAGGGTGATCTGTGTGGCTGTGCAAGACCACGGCACCAACGTGGCCCAGTGGCTCGCAAATCTTCCCAGTAAGCAGGCAGCCTCTGGTAGAATACCGGCACTGGTACGAATTTCCATTCGTCGCTTCAGACTGCAAATGCTATATGCGTCATAGATGTTTGAGACCTTCTCAATGACCACCGCCCACTGCGACGCTGGATGCCGCCTGGTGGAATTGTGGCCACGCTACGCGATAAGCAGAGCAGATACGGATCGTGCTTGACAAAATATGGGCAAATCATTGGGATAAGCCACTTTGACAAAGGGTAGATGATTATTACGCAAAGCTTATGAACGAGTAAGTAGGAAACGATGAAGCTCGTCAAATGTTCACGTGCTACTGCCGTGAGCAGCTGCGAAAAGAGGTAAAAGGACAGTGAAACTACCACTAGGCGCTAAATGGTCGGAAGCCCACGACTCTTTACAGAACGTGGAGTTCGGAGACTTGTCTGCTCTGTAAAGTACAATGGGTGGTGATATGTGGCATCTCTACCGAAAGAGCACAATATTGGTGCACGCACAAGTGTTTCGGAGCTCACCATTCATCATATATTGTTAAACATGGAGCTCCGCAGCAGGTCATTCTCACATGTTGACCCTGCGACATCGTCAATTACGATTGCAGGCACGGGACCATCGGGATTCGCCCGTAGATCAATAGAAACGTGCCGGCTCTTCGGTTGAATCACGGTTCAGCTACACTTGGGCGACGATAGTCTCTAAAAACCCTGTCATCGAGGCGAAAGACGGTTGGAATTGGGCTGTGCGCCACGGACGCAGGCTGGTGGGAACCATATTCTGCTATGGGAGACTCTCTTGTGCTTGTATGGGATCTGTGGTAGTAATCGAAGACACGCTGACAGCTGCGAATCACCTGCGTCCTTTCATGCTTGATGTCTTCTCCGATGGCGATGTCATCTTTCAGCAGTATGACTGTCCGAGTCTCAGAGCCAGAACCGTGCTTCAGTGGTTTGAGGAACAGCATAGTGAACATTCGGCGACCAAATTCGCCTGATGTAAATCCTATGGGACCCATCTGGGTCGTTATCGGACGCCATCACCTAGTACACAAATCTGAAGCTCGTTGTTTACGCCAATCATATGACCTGTGAGTAGACATCTGATGCCACATTCCTCCACGAACGTACCAACAAAATGTCGGATCCCTGATACGCAACATCAGTGGCGTATTTCGTCCCGAAGAGGGAAGAACAAGCTGTTAAGCAGGTGGTCATCGTCTCTGCTCATCAGCGTAGTTTCGTTTGATGGATGAATATAGCTAATTACAGCATGGGGCACTGTACAGAAGGTCTTTAACCAGCAGGGGATGCCAAATGGCCGGTGATGAGGGCTGGTGAACGTGACGTTGACCAGCAGTTGCCACTGGGGATCTCGGAGCTCATTTAACTTGCTCGCACGAGTGACGGTCGCGTAGCGGTGGAGCACTGGAGTCGGTGGGGCGCGGCGCGGCCCCCTGGACTTGCAGACCGCCGGAACGAGCCTCGAACTCAGCTCGCCGCGCCGGAGCGGCCGTCCTGAGAGGCCGCGTTTGATTACCGCGCACGGCAAAGCCGGCTATCGCTCCTCTCGGCCGTCATTAGTGGCGGCTCGCTGATTGCAGCTGCCATGGCGGCCCGCAATCTAATTACCGCCTGATTCAATAACCACCGCCCCTGCACACGCGCGGGCGGCCGACCCGCCACACAGCCGGCGCCGCTATTGCCACTCCGCTCTTCCGAACGCTCCACCTACACCTGACTGTACTGGTTCCAGTACACTCCTCTCTGAGAGCTGAAATCCTGGCGACAGATTTCGCATGACACTCACAGAGAGGCCCTCGCTCACCTATCCATTGTTTCGTAACAGTTTGCGTTTAAATGGGGGCACAGGCCAATGTAGGTTCTTGGTGGAACATTTTCGTCTTGTTTGGAAACTATGTACACCAATAACCTCTCCCATGCCTCATCCTCCGGATTCTATGAAGACTCGAACTCCCATGTGTCGTGCAATGATACGATTTTGCATTTTACAGCTACATTCAGTGGTATTTGTGGATACAACCTGAAAAATGTGTTGCGAATGTAGTAATAAAGAAGTCATGTCTGATACTGAAGTTTTCATGAACAGTGAAAGTGTTGCACGCGCTATTATTTTTTTCCCTTTCATTACTTTGTGAGGAGGGTCAAAGAGAAGACATTTTAAAAATATTTCAATCTGTTGGCAGTCTTGCAGGGTAATTTCTGCTAAGTAATAACTGTTAAGGAAAAAAATCGACACGTTGCGCCATTTACGAGTTAATTAGCGCTGAAGTTAATCAGCCAGGCCACAGCCAGCGCAGATTCAAGCGGTCCGACAGACACAGTTAGTGTTAGTTGTTGTTACAGCGTAGACGACAGCGCATGACACTGCTCAGGCTTTGCCATTGGTTCGACCCTCACTATCGTCTCATTTCCAATCGCTCTCTATTTCGGTTTCAGGAAACCAAACGAAGAACACGTTGGCGACAACGTCTCCGATGGATCTGTTGAATTTGCTTTCGCAACGGCCCGGTTGGCTACCTTCTGTGCTGATAACTTAGAAATAGTGCAACGTATCGATTTTTTTTCTTAACAGATATTTTTTGGAACGACCTACCCTGCGACATCCTTACAAGCTTTTGAGACTATTTTTGACCAACCTGTACACAATTTCAAACTTAAGTACTTCACTTCTTGTTAAATCTTTAACGCAAAGTTATACATTACTGGCCATTAAAATTGCTACAGCAAGAAGAAATGCAGATGATAAACGGGTATTCATGAGACAAATATATTGTACTACAACTGACATGTGATTACATTCTTACGCAATTTGGGTGCATAGATCCTGAGAAATTAGTACCCAGAACAACCGCCTCTGGCTGTAATAACGGTCTTGATGCGCCTGGGCATTGATTCAAACAGAGCTTGGATGGCGTATACAGGTACAGCTGCCGATGCAGATTCAACACGATACCACAGTTCATCAAGAGTAGTGACTGAAGTGTTGTGGCAAGACAGTTGCTCGGCCACCATTGACCAGACGTTTTCAATTGGTGAGAGATCTGGAGAATGTGCTGGCCAGGGCAGCACTCGAACATTTTCTGTATCCAGAAAGGCCCATACAGGACCTGCAACATATAGTCGTGCATTATCCTGCTGAAATGTAGGGTTTCGCATGGATCGAATGAACGGTGAGGGGTAGAGCCACGGGTCGTAACACATCTGAAATGTAACGCACACTGTTCAAAGTGTCGTCAACGCGAACAAGAGGTAACCGAGACGTGTAACCAATGGCACCCCATACCATCACGCCGGGTGGTACGCCAGTATGGCGATGACGAATACACGCTTCCAATGTGCGTTCACCGCGATGTTGCCAAATACGGATGCGACCATCATGATGCTGTAAACAGAAGCTGGATTCATTCAACAAAATGACGTACACCCAGGTTCGTCGTTCAGTACACCATCGCAGGCGCTCCTGTCTGTGATGCAGCGTCATGGGTAACCGCAGTCATGGTCTCCGAGCTGGTAGTCCAGGTTGCTGCTAACGTCGTCGAACTGTTCGTGCAGATGGTTGTTGTCTTGCAAACGTCCACATCTGTTGAATCAGGGATCGAGACGTGGCTGCACGATCCGTTACAGTCATGCGGATGTCTGTCATCTCGACGGCTAGTGATACGAGGCCGCTGGGGTCCAGCACGGCGTTCCGTATTATCCTCCCGAACCCACCGCTTCCATATTCTGCTAACAGTCATTGGATGTCGACCAACGCGAGGAGCAATTTCGCGATACGATAAAATGGTTCAAATGGCTCTGAGCACTATGGGACTTAACTTCTGAGGTCATCAGTCCCCTAGAACTTACAACTACTTAAACCTAACTAACCTAAGGAATCACACACATCCATGCGCAAGACAGGATTCGAACCCGCGTCCGTAGCGGTCGCGCGGTTCCAGACTGTAGATACGGTAAACCGCAATCGCGATAGGCTACAATCCGACCTTTATGAAAGTCGGGAACGTGATGGTACGCATTTCTTCTCCTTACACGAGGCATCACAACAACGTTTCACCAGGCAACGTCGGTCAACTGCTGTTTGTGTATGAGAAATCGGTTGGAAACTTTCCTCATGTCAGCACGTTGTAGGTGTCGCCACCGGCGCCAACCTTGTGTGAATGCTATGAAAAGCTAATCATCTGCCTATCACAGCATGTTGTTCCTGTCGGTTAAATTTTGCGTCTGTAGCAATTTTAATGGCCAGTAGTGTACCTCTTGACGAGCAGATAATGACTGCATTTTAAATTCTTAAATTAGGCCATTACTTATATGAAATACTGAAATTGAAACTTTTTTTTACCGCTGGAAGACGCTGGATAGGCAAATGCAACTGCACTTGTGTAATCGTTTTAGCTATTTAACGATATACATACCTCAACAGAAGTTTTCCTGTTTAATGATAAACACACTTCAACAAATTTTGGAATATCATAAAATTTACTACCATGACTTCATACAGTACACCCACTGAGGTTTGTACAATACCTTATTAACGTGAAAAACTTAATTTCTTCTGAGAAGATGAAAGATTTTAGGTACTTACAAAAAATCATTACAAAACAAAGCACTCTCTCTGCTACGTGTACGTCTTGAAAAGAAAATCAGTGAAAATCTTTATCTCATGATGATGATTATCAGCTCTTCCCCTCTGCGAGGCATACTCTGGATGAGACCAAGTTTATCTTGGGGTATGAAGCCCCACTCCTCAACACTTTCAGGTGGATTCGGACGCCGTGCAATGGCCACCTTCAACAGGTCCCATGCAAGCTCACTTGCATTCATGTCTGGGGACCGTGGTAGCCAATGCATTCGACTGATGTTGCATCTTTGAAGATGCCGAGACACTGCTAGTGTTCGGTGCGGTCTTGCATTGTCGTCGACTAGGATGGAGTTGTCACCGGCTTCAAGTCTGTAGGGCCTTACAATCGTTCGAAGGATCTCTTGGAGGTATCGGGGACCAGTCAAATTACCACAGTATCGGGGACCGGTCAAATTGGCATATATCAGCTGAGTAGCTACTCAGATCACAGCCCTGTCGAATTCAGTGATGACAGAGAATTTTGTTTCTCACATTATCAAACTGAAAATAATTCTGGGTTCTGGATTCGAATGGTATGGTCACGAATAAGAAAGGCTGGAGTCAGAAGTGCTCCTCTTAATTTTTGGCTTGTGGAAAGCTGTGTATTACGAATCTGTGAGATAATCAACGATACTATAATGTGGATCGCTGGGATTTTCCACTTTCCACATCAGAAATTTTCCGAAGATTTGTGTTACTATGTGTCATCAGACTGTGCACTGTCTGTCGCAACTTGATGTTATTGTTGTCTGCTACTGCACTTAACGATGATCGGAAAGTATGGGACGTACCTAATCACAAGTAATTAGGCAGAATTTTCACAACTTCTTGTATATTCAGTAAGCCACTGCACCCACTAATTAGCAGACAGTACCTTTTGTTATCTTTTCTGTTGCATTCGCACAATCAACGTACGAAATATGATTGTACTCTTTCCTATGCGTACCAATCTTTGTCTTGTACGCAAGGATCCCACACAGGATATACGCTACCGGAGAAAAGTGCAAGGTCCTCAAGGACTATGCTCAGTGACACTGGAGTGTAATATGTACATACTGAGTGGCTGTAGTGTCATCGGCGATCAGATGACTGTCAGGCGGCCTATCTGTAGACCCTCTGTTTTGACACTCCAGGCAATAACTGCACTGATTTCAGGGCGGAACAATGTTGGCAACATTCTATGGTAGCCTCGCGGTCTAAGGCGCCTTGTCACGGTCCGTGCGGCTCCCCCCGTCGGAGGTTCGAGTCCTCCCTCGTGAACGGGTGTTTGTGTTGGCCATAGCGTAAGTTAGTTATAGATTAAGTAGTGTGTAGGCTTAGGGACCGATGACCTCAGCAGTTTGGTCCCATAAGACCTTACCAAAAAAAAAAAAAAAAATTCTTTGGTATATCCGTGCCTCACCGGTGAGTATGTACTCTTGTTGAACAGCTTCAACAGCTTCAGTCATGTGAACTGTGTCGTATTTTGGCGTGCGGGGGTGCTGGATGGACGTATCAGTAGACTGCTACACATTGTATCCATGATGCGTAGCTGCCTCACAGTGGTCTATGGGACATTCCCACACCTGTAGAAGAGGTTCTGGACGATCGCGCGGTATAGGCGCACGTCGAGATCGACGTGCTTTAAGCGCTGCGGTGGACGACCTAACATCATCCAGGGGCGAAATCTGGTCATACGTGGCACGTGGAAACCATCTGCTTGCAGCTGGGTTAAGATCATGTGTGCCTCTCTCTACTACCACTTATACCGCGACACCGCCAAGCATGGCTAAGCTGGTCTCGTGAAACAATTCACAGGACAGTGCAGTGGCGCTCTGTCGTCTTCAGCGATGAGGGTAAGTTCCGTCTGTTTGCGAGTGACGGACGTGCACGTCTATAGCATGTGTGGGGAGCCAACAGCTACAACATGCGAGCTAGGGTAACCAGTGCCCGCTACAATGCACAGCCTGTTATCGTCGTGCTAATGCCATTTTCTTGACAGAGAGGTGACGTGCCTTTTTCAGCAGGACAATGCACGTCCACATAAGGCTGCTACGACGCAACTCGTTTTTCATGGTAGGCAATTGGCCTGGTCAGCAAGATCATCACACTTCTCAAAACTTGAACGCGTATAAGAGATGATGAAGTAGGAACTTATTCCTTCTCCAGAGCCTGCAAGAACCATTTCCGAATTGCACCAAAGGGTACAAGATACTTAGAACAGTGTATCGCAGGATGTCGTTCGGCACCTTTATGGCGGTTCGCTTGCGAGAATAAACTCTGCGTTGCCACCAGATGGCGATGTACTGTGCACTGATGCGACTGTATCTGTCAGATCCCCTGTGAATAAAATGACCGTGTCCTTGAGGGCCTTGCATTTTTTTTTTCTGGCAGTGTATGACGGAGATACCAAAGTTTCTGCACAGTCTACCTCACACAAAGGGTCTTTGGTACAGGCAAGAACATGTCGAAAGAACAACGTCACATTTTTTTTCCAATAATGATTTGAGTTTTTCTAAGAAACTTGTGTTACATACCGTATGGCCATTACCAATTTATTACGAAGGCGACTCTGTATTCCATGCCAGTTCAAAGACTAGCTGTTTCATCCCTTTAAGGGTTGAATTTCCAAATGTAGTGAAACGCATGTTTTTTGTTGTTTCTAACAGAGACGTCAAATAAAAATATTGAAAATGTTTTGTTACTGAAATAATTCATATTGTTTTTCATCCCTATTTCACTCCCTTAGGGTGCTGAATTTCCAAAAGCATTGAGACACGTATTTTTTAATTTCTAACCGGGAAGTCAAATACCAGTTTTGATAGATGTAGCTTTAAAAATGCTTTAGTAGTTCTTTAACAGCGATTTATTTCAAAAAAAATTTCATCCATAATTTTACATCCTTAGTGGTTAAATTTCCAAAAAAATGCTGAAATACGTATTATTTATTTATGACTGAGAAACCAAATACCAGTTTCCGTAGCTCTAGCTTCAAAGTTGTCTTAAGAGCGACATATTTTCAAAACCTTTCAGCCCCTAGCTCATCCCTTAAGGAGTGGAATCTTGAACAATCCTTTCTTAAATGATGTCTACATTATTAGGTCCAAAGTCTCTCCAAACGTTAGGTTTCTATCCTTGGCGGTTTGGGCATGGTGATAACGAGTCAGTGAATCAGTCGGACCCTATTTCACTCCCTAATGGACTGAATTTTGAAACACGTATTTTTACATTTCTACCCATGACGCCAAATGCCAATTTCCAATGATTTTGCTTTAAAAATACTTAAGCAATGAAATTTTTTCGTAAAACATTTCACCCAATAGTACATACCCACAGGAGCAAAATTTCCAAAAAATGCTGAAACACATATTTCTTTGTTTCTCACGGGGAAACCAAATACCACTTTTCGTTGGTCTAGCTTCAAAATTTTCCTTAAAAGCGCCATTTTTCAAAATATCTCTTATCTCCTATTTCACCGTCCGTCCCCGGTAGCTGAGTGGTCAGCGCGACGAAATGTCATACCTAACGGCCCGGGTTCGATTGCCGGCTGGGTTGGAGATTTACTCCGCTCGGGGACTGGGTGTTGTGTTGTCCTTATCATCATCATTTCATCCCCATCGACACGCAAGTGGACGAAGTGGCGTCAACCCGAAAGACTTGCACCAGGCGAACGGTCTACCCGACGGGAGGCCCTAGCCACACGGCATTTCCATTTCTCCTATTTCTCCCCCTTAGAAATTAACATCGAAAGATTCCTTCTTAATCGACATCTACTGTACAAGGTAAACACCCTCTGCAGTTCTGTTCTTTGTGGTTTGGGTTGGCTGATAATGAGTCAGTGAGTGAGTCATTCAGTGCCCTCTATAAACAGAGATTGGCTCTTGTCAGGTTCATTCTTTTTAAAGGTATTACACGAATTGTATACAGAAGAAAGGAAATACTAGCAGAAGCCAAAATGGAAGTTATTGACTTGCCCTACGTTATTCCCTTATTCATCACACTGAAGTGATTGAAACACGTAAAAGAGTGCGAACGCCTGACAAGTGAAACAAGTGATCGTGATACATCACTTCCGGTATATCTGCACTGCCGTAGACCAGTATCAAATGGCGCAGCGACCACTTTATCGAATTATTTGTCACGAGTAGTTCCGTTCCGCTGTGCTTTAATCTCCCCACTGAAACGCCACATTTGCACTTCAGTGTCGATTAAGGGAACAGCGTACAGCACGGCAGCCACTGATTGTTTGGAAATATGACTCTTTATTTACAGCACATGTTAACATACATTGTTTCAAACTGTGTAGCTTTTGTCAAGTAATACCTCATTGACGACTCTTGTAAATTTGTCGGGCGTAATTATCCGCTACACGGTATTGTGTTATTCACAAGCTTGTATTCCTGTGGTCTTTTGGTTCGTTAACCTTCCAAGAGCGATGGTACTCAAACGCAGAGTTTCACAGATGTGTAGTAGAACCATTTGCGTGTTGTCGAATAATTTCTATTCGATTAAATGTAAGTATACACTTCCAAAGACCTTTCCAAATCTCGAACATCTATGATGTATATATGCAGACTGCAGCGACGAATGAAAATTTCTACTAGATCTCGGCCTTGGTAGACATTTTCATTTGTCGCTTCAGTCTGCGTACGTACATCATTTCTATTCGGTTTATGAATTTCGAGCTGGGTTGCTTGCCTTGTAAGAGCTGACGCGACCGCAGACTGTCTTTAAACGAAGTGAAAAGAGGGGCAAGAGAAGAGAGAATAGCTTCATCAAGAGAGACTCCAGATGTGAAAGACGACAGCGCAGTGGAAGCCATAGGCCGTGTCACAGAGACAGAACGGCGAGTTCCCCAGTACGCGGACTAATGGACAATTTCACACGACTGTGTTCCCGCACCTCTTTTTGCTCTCTTAGTACAATGGCGCACTTGGGAAATGGGAGTAAAGAGAGAAAATCCATTTAGAGCTCTAACGGGCCATTATTACAAGGAAACGTGTGCGCAGGAAAGAGGTGCTATTCGCGGATGGTGGCATTCTGGGTTAAAGTCGTGCACTTAAGCACCGTTCCGCTTTGCGCTGTATCTGCGTGAGCCAGTAAGACCTAAGAGCTGGCGTAAGCTCGTCCGGCTCCACTGAGACAACTGCACTTAAGAGCATACGATGAATTCGTACGACAGTCAAAGGTGTAATGGGAGCCTAATATTTCACAAATGGTTTTAGGTACAGAAATAAAGTATTTGACGTGTTCCAGATTACAGGGGACATTTTCCCTGTGTCACATCAAATGATTTCGCAATTGCAAATAAGCACCACAGTCGTGTGTAGAAAGGAATGCTGACGATGAAAATTTGTGTCAGACCGGGACTCGAACGTAGCTTTCCCGCTTGTCGCGAGTGGTCTTCGTACCATTAGGCTATCCGTGCACGACTCGCCGCCGGACACAAACTTCCATACGTCGTCAACTATTTTTTCCTGTGTGGTTACTACTCGGAGAATTTTTAAGTACAAAGATATTAAGCTTCTAAAAGGTTCATTTATTCAAGTTTTTCATTCCAGTGATGTAAGACATTAGCAATCCATTGACAGGATACCTCCATGTGTCCAGATTAAAGGAATGTTACGTGTAGCAAATCCGCATACGCAGCGACTTTCGACTTGGAAGTGCCCGGTTCG
This sequence comes from Schistocerca americana, assembly GCF_021461395.2. Classification (NCBI taxonomy): domain Eukaryota; kingdom Metazoa; phylum Arthropoda; class Insecta; order Orthoptera; family Acrididae; genus Schistocerca; species Schistocerca americana. The sequence continues at coordinate 443,142,777 of NC_060126.1, forward strand.
AGTCCCAGTGATGAAACTAACTTTTAGCCACAGTAACTGTTAAAGAACCGATTGAAGTTATGTAGGAAGTTTTATTCATTCACCGATGAGTAGTTTCGGACAGCTCATCCATTATCAAATCATGCATGCGTACAAATCTTGCGTTACAACCAGACGTGCATTACAAGTCACAAAGCATATGAGCGTGACACTGTACAATGTAGCGACAACATTTGAGCATTGCTGTAAGTGAAAACAGAGTTTCCTTCGCAGCGTCAACACACCAACATTTCTTATTGTCAAAACGGAGCTCGCTTTGTAGCGTCAACACATTAACATTGTAGAGTGCCATGTCGATATGTTGTGTGGCCTGTAATGCACGCCTGGTTGTAACGCAAGACTTGCACTGTATGTACAGTCGTGGACAAAACGAGCGAGACCCCTCGCCTTTTCGTTATGCTGATCCGCACAGCTTTAAAGTCTGCTACACAGCATAACAGGCAAGGCGACGAAGTGCTACCAACATAGGCCTACTATGCACAGGAGTGAAATTATAAAACTATCCGAAATTTGTCAGACTGTTTTCAATCATGAAACTTCCTGGCAGATTAAAATGGTGTGCCGGACCAAGACTCAAACTCGGGACCTTTGCCTTTCGCGGGCAAGTCGGGAGCAATCTCTGTTGCTGACCGACATCGAGGTTAACGCCGATCTTCTTTTTGTCTCTCTGGTCATCATTAACAATACTATGATCCTCATTGGCAATAAACAATGCCAGCATTACACTGCACGCCATCCTCATAGTCGCCAACACGTTCCTGTTGCACTTGAGATGCAACACTTTTACTCCATGAATTTATGACTTTGAATGTGAGGAGGGAAAGCCGTACTCATTTGTCGGCTAACTAACCTCTCTCATCACACAATTGCTTTATTTACGTCTTTTTTATTCATACTTATTACGTTGATCGCATTCAAAGGATTTACTAAAGTTTACGGGTTTCTAATGAATCGCCGTCAGAACCGGTATCTTGTTACAAATGGTAACACATGAAATAAAGATCGAATATATAACGTACGATACAGTATAGCTACTGTAACCAGTAACTTTTACTGTACTTTCGATTGCGCTACAATATTTCATCATCGGGCCTTTCACTTAATGAAGTATATATGATTTCTATGAACGAATTTTTTGTGAGAACGAGGTCACAGCCTAAATTTTCTGTCATAATTGTGTTTCACAAACTGCCTGTAAATAACATTCACTTCAATAGAATGTGTGTGCATGAGATCTTATGGGACTTAACTGCTAAGGTCATCAGTCCCTAAGATTACACACTACTTAACCTAAGCACAAACACACACACCCATGCGCGAGGGAGGACTCGAACCTCCGCCAAGACTAGCCGCACAGTCCATGACTGCAGCGCCTTACCGCTGGGCTAATACCACGCGGCTCACTTCAATAGAAATAGCATAATAAATATCGTTATTCCAAATTATGTCACGACTGTTGGCAAAACTAACACAGTAAAAGCCATAAAAACAATGAATACGCACCGAAAATTTAAGTGAAAAGTTAATTTAAAAATAATCTACACACGGCTTTTTATGGGAACGTTCCTTCATCGATTACAACATCAATTCGTTATTCCATTGTAATGGGAATGGAAACAATAATTCCAGGACGTGAAGGAAAGCCGAGAAAAATGTCTACTGTCCTTCAGTCACACAAACTGCTGCAGAAGAAGAAGAAGAAGAAGGAGAAAAGGAAAAAGGGGAAGAAGCACAACTTCACAAAGGTTTGAAACACGGCATTCAAGTTTACTGAGATTCTATAGAATGCAGTTTCGACTGCAAAAGGAAACACTGATCACTGAAAATGCCAAACATCGCACATACAAGGTCGTGTATGCCTTATTAATTGACGCATACTCACCTGATAAATGACCTACTCTGTGACAAACGTCGAGGATTCGAAAAACATCGCTCACGAGAAAAGCAGCTTGCGCTTTCCTCACATGACATCCCGTAAACCATCGATTAAGGCAGTCGGGTAGGTGCAACATTTGTTCACTTCAGGAAGGTATGCGACTCAGTACTTACTCAAATTATAGAAAGGCGATTTTCCCGCTAGAGTAAACGCATCATGTTACCTTGGCTGGAGGGCCACTGGTAGACGTACAAGTAACTTCGGGCGTGCCCCTTGCTGTTCATCCTCTATATAAATGACCTGTCACGTAATATTAATAGGAACCTCAAACTTTTCACAAAGTATGCAGTTATTGCAATAAAGTGCTATGTGAAAAAAAGCTCCGCAAGTATTCAGTTACGTACTGGCAAGAATTCTAAGTGGTGCAAATATTGGAAACTTGCTTTAAATGCTCAAGAGTGTAAATCTGTGCGCTTCACACAATGAAAAACGTAGGCTGCTGTGACACCAATGTTAACGATACACAAGTGGAACCAGTCGGTTCATACAAATACCACGCTGTCACAATTTGTAACGATAGGAAACGGACCGATCACACAGACTCAACTCACAGGTAATAAACACCGTAGATTTCGGTTCGTTGGTAGGATAGTGGCGAAATAAATTCAGTCTACAAAGGAGATTACTTACAAAACACTCTGTCGACGCGTCCTAGAACATTGCTGGAGTGGGTAGGACTAAATGGTGAGACTGACTGCAAACATAGTTGGCAGCGCAATCGTCAAAGGTTAGACTGATCCACGTGAAAGCGTAACGGAGATGCTGGAACACCTGAACTATCGATGGTTTGCAGATGGATGCCAGCAATCCAGTGGAAGACAATAGTTTCAAAAACCGGAATTGAGTGAAGAGTCTAGGAATCCCGAAGCAATCATGAAAGAAAATATATTAATTACAGCGCGCACGGAGGTGTTCAAGCAATCGTTCCTCCTGCGCTTCATACTTAAATTGAACGGGAAGAAGCCCCAATAAATGATATAATGGGAAATACCCTCTGGCATGCACTTCTCAATCATTTACAGTCTACAGGTGTAGATGTAGAATATGTTGGGTGTATAATCCTTCTAAACGCGTAGTGGGAATAACAGTACATCCGATTGGTGCCTAAGTTTTGCATGTTGATATTCCAGTTGCTATAGGTTTATTTATCGATTGTCATCTTTTATTTCTAGTTCACTATTTGAGTTTACATATTGTCATTTTGTCATTTGGAGATAGTGAGGGGAGCTGCGGACGCTAGGATACGGAGTGCCAAATCGAGGAATCAGAACATGTACGACATACTCTTCTGTTTAAGTTCAACAGAGGGGTAACAGCAGCGGAGGCAGCCAGAAATATTTGCACCGTGTATGAGGATAATACCATTGGACAGAGCACGACAAGAAAATGGTTTTCTCGTTTCAGGGAGGATCGTTTTGACATTAGTGACACTTCACGTTCAGGAAAACATTCGGGGTTTGATAAAGATCGTTTCAACACATTAATCCACAATGATACATTTCAGTGTACGCGAGAACTGGCAAATGTGATGAGCTGTCATCATTCCACCATCGTGCGACATTATCCATCCAATGTCTTGAAAGGAGGATATAGGATGAACATCAACAAAAGCAAAACGAGGATAATAGAATGTAGTCGAATTAAATCGGGTGATTAGGAAAAGAGACACTTAAAGTAGTAAATGAGTTTTGCTGTTTGCGGAGCAAAATAACTGATGATGGTCGAAGTAGAGAAGATATAAAATGTAGACTGGCAATGGCAAGGAAAGCGTTTCTGAAGAAGAGAAATTTGTTAACATCAAGTATAGATTTAAGTGTCAGGAAGTCGTTTCTGAAAGTATTTCTATGGAGTGCAGCCATGTATGGAAGTGAGACGTGGACGATAAATAGTTTGGACAAGAAGAGAATAGAAGCTTTCGAAATGTGGTGCTACAGAAGAATGCTGAAGATTAGATGGGTAGATCAGATAACTAATGAGGAGGTACTGAACAGAATTGGGGAGAAGAGAAATTTGTGGCACAATTTGAATAGAATATGGGATCGGTTGGTAGGACATGTTCTGAGGCATCAAGAGATCACCTATTTAGTACTGGAAGGCAGCGTAGAGGGTAATAATCGTAGAGGGAGACCAAGAGATGAATACACTAACCAGATTCACAAGGATGTAGGTTGCAGTAGGTACTGGGAGATGAAGAAGCTTGCACAGGATAGAGTATCATGGAGAGCTGCATCAAGCCAGTCTCTGGACTGAAGACCACAACAACAACGGGGAATGTTCAAAAATCGTGTGCATGGTTCAGCCCAGAAAAAGCAGCAACTCCCAGTACAAAGACACGCACGCATACACAAAAAATAAAGCTATGCATGTGATGGGACAGCGATGGTGTGGCGCGCCACGAATTCCTTCCCCGAGGTGTAAAAACCACTGCTGACATTTATTGTCAACAAATGAGACGTCTCATAGACGCAGTCCAAGAACAACGACCTGGAAGACTGTGCGTAGTCATGCTATCCCCTGACAATGATCGCCCGCATTCTGCAAAGATGACTAGAAAACGCTATACAAGAGTTTGGTTGAGAAGTCATTCGCCTGATCTTGCTCCCTCAGATGTTCACCTTTTCCGCTATCTATCGAGCAACCTTCAAGAAATTTCCTTTCCGGATGAAAATGTGCCCCGAACATGGCACGACGAGCTTGTCGCCCCAAAACCACGTGATTTGTACAGTCGCGGAATCGAAAAGTTACCAATGTTGACGGACTGTTGTAAATAGTGAAGGAGTACGTAATACTGGTGGCCTATTGAACTTACGGAGAAACGCTAAGAACTTATGCATCAGTCCAATAGTTACAGTACTCTCTGCATTCGAGTAATAAACAAAAGCGTTACAGAAGTTCCATATCGCTGAGTGTGCATTTACATGAGCTTTGTGTCTGTTGCTGTTTCACAAAAGCGGAGGAAAACAGTGGGTAACTTTATTTTTAGAACGTGTCAGATCGAAAAGAAGTTTCGGAGCCGTAGGTAATTTCGGAGCCTGCTCGTACGGAAATTCAAACGACAGTACAGGCGCTGGATGCATCATTTATTGAAGAGAGCTGGGTGGCCAGGCGGAGATCGATAGCTGGACGAATTCCAGGCCTTTGTGGGGCTTCCTAATTCATAGCCGCCAAACCGACGCTGCTAATGCGAAGGGGTGGCAGGAGGAGAGGGGGGGGGGCGGGAACGGAGGTAGGAGGTGAAAGGGGGAAATTAGGGAACGACTGAATCGGCGCGTGAGAAAGAGGGACCAAATGCGGGCAGCAAATCGAAATTAAAAAACCACAGCAGTTCGCTTTTCACATCGGCGAGGCTTCATAGGAGAAATCGGATGCGAGTAACGCCTTTGGCGTCGTGCTGGACGTTCTGTACAGACAACAGCCAGTGTCCAGCAGCAGCGGTCGCCTTGCCCAGGGGCTGTTCACCATGAGACGGGCACTCATTTTCCTAGCGTCAGTAAGAAGGACGGTTATGTGATGGCTTGGATTCGTTTGCACCTGCTAGACAGAGTCCACGTCAGCCACCTGCGCACACTGTGTAGAGAGCAACGACCCAACAGTAAGGCCACAGCAGAGTAGAGGACGTGGAATACAGCGAAGAGACACAGGTTGCAAATACGCAGTGGTGGAGCTATGGTCATAAACAGACAGACACTCACCGGACGTTCGAGCAGTAACCTAAGTTTTACTGGTTAAAATTCATGAGGAAAACTTAACCTACCATTCATTTTGCATAACTCGCTACTTGTCTCGGTCAATGACCATTATCAAACTTAGCTGGCATAAACGGCAGGAAAATTATACCACAATTTGAACAAAAGTAATTTATCGTATAACCTTCCTGCCGTTTATGCCAGCTAAGCTTGATAATGGTCACTGACCGAAACTAGTAGTGAATTGTGCGAAACAAACTACAGCTGAAGATTTCACCATGAATTTTAATAATTACTTGGCGGCTGAATATCCCCACCTGCAAACATTCATAAAAGTAGCCTAAGAGTTGGATATTCAAGAAGCGTCATTTTGTCCATGCACGTGAAGACTTCTTCGACGATGTCATATCTGCAGCTATGTTGGAATGGGGCAGCTTTAACAAAAGTTCATTTGTTAAAAAAAAAAAAAAAAAAAGCACCACGTCGTCAGGCCACAATTGGCCCATCCGACCGCCGTGTCATCCTCAGTTGAGGAAGTGGACAGGAGGGGCGTGTGGTCAGCACACAGCTCTCCCTGTCGTTACGATGGTTTTCTTTGACCGGAGCCGCTACTGATCGGTCGAGTAGCTCCTCAGTTGGCATCACGAGGCTGAGTGCACCCCGAAAAATGGCAACAGATCATGGCGGCCCGGATGGTCACTCATCCAAGTGCCGGCCAAACCCGACAACGCTTAACTACGGTGATCCGACGGGAACCGGTGTATCCACTGCGGCAAGGCCGTTGCCTTCATTTGTTAACAAAAGTTATATTTTTACGAGTTTTGGTAACAGTCCATCATCAGAATATCTGACAAAAAGATCATAATTGTCGTGAAAATGCAAGCACAACGTGTAGGTAACATTAAGAGAAAACATACTCAGACTGACAATTTTGTATTCCACATAAAAGAATTTCACATACACGAGGGGCACACAATAAGTAATGCAAAACATTTTTTTCCCGAAAGCAGGTTGCTTTTATTCACGATTCCGATACATAATATCATTCCCCAATCTTTGGCTGCAAAACCCCATTTTTCACCATAATCGCCGTTCTATGGGTAGGCCTTACGCCATTTTACTAGGAGAGCCTATGCCCACATGGTACCACTCTACTAGTCGACGTCAGAGCCGACGTCTTGCTCCTGCTCGGGGTAGCCGCGTGGTCTTAGACGTCTTGCCACGGTTCGCGCGGCTACCCCCTTCGGAGGTTGGAGTCCTCCCTCGGGCATGGGTGTGTGTTTTTTCTCCTTAGTGTAAGTTAGTTTAAGTTAGACTAAGTAGTGTGTAAGGCTAGGTTCAAAAATGGTTCAAATGGCTCTGAGTACTGTAAGGCTAGGGACCGATGACCTCAGCACGCCGGCCTGAGTGGCCGTGCGGTTCTAGGCGCTGCAGTCTGGAGCCGAGCGACCGCTACATTCGCAGGTTCGAATCCTGCCTCGGGCATGGATGTGTGTGATGTCCTTAGGTTAGTTAGGTTTAATTAGTTCTAAGTTCTAGGCGACTGATGATCTCAGAAGTTAAGTCGCATAGTGCTCAGAGCCATTTGAACCATTTTTTTTTAACCTCAGCACTTTGGTCCCATAGGAACGTACCACAAATTTCGAATTTTTCCAGCGTCTTGCTGCATCAGTAATTGCTCCATAAACCACCTACTGTTTCCTGCGAAGTGCATCCTTCATTGGGCCAAATAGATGGAAGTTGGAAGATCCGAGATCCAGGCTGTAGGGCGTATGGGGAAGAACAGCTATGTGTGTTCTTGTCGGGAGCGCAAACTTGTATGATGTTTGTATTGTAATGGAGAAGTAGGAGTTCGACAGAACTTTTATGGCGACGAACACAGCTGCGTGCGCCCGATCCCTACGCGGGATTTGGGACAGGTTTGCGCGACCTTGCTGCTACGATAACACATGCCTCGTCTAACGACTCACCGTGCTTTTGTTCACTGCCGGGTCTCCACTGACGTTCTACAATGCTGTATTTTTCCAGCAAAAGAAACTTAATGAGAGCCCTGTGCTTGGAACTCACCTCCTTTGCAGACGGCAATTCGAAGGTTACTTATAGCTCTGCCAACTATCTGGACTTTCTGAAACTATACGGGATGAAGCGGGAGTATTCCACGATGTCCCACAACAAAGTTCGCATTTTCTCAACCGAAACTGGACGAGTAAAAAATACTTCCCATTACTTATTGAATGCTCCGCGTAGTACTGTGCCACACAAATGATCCACTCGTGTTAATGCGCCGTCTCCGGGACGGGAACGTGCACCTGCTCCGTATCAAATCCGCCTGGCGGATTAATGGCGAGGGCCTGTATGCCAGCCAGCCTCGATGTGGTTTTTAGGTGGTTATCCGAATCCCAAGAGGAGAATACCGGTATGGTACCCAAGTCCTGCCTCAGTTACACGATTCACGAAGTTTTAAAAAACGTTCACACACACTTCCACATGGATAACATTACACTCAGACAGTTGGAATAGGCAAAAGTTTCAACAAGTGAACTCTTATTATCACCGAGCAGATATAGCGTTGAAAAATCTGTCTGCTCAGAATTCACTTAGCGATTGTAGTCCTCCTGCGAGACTTATTGACACAACGTCACAACTTAAGATAATTACTGTTTTCTCGTTCATCTCTGTCTCAGTTCACACTTAACTACTGTACTAGTTACAATGGAAGTTCACTAGTAAAAGTTAAAACACATGGTCATTGTATTTCTTCATTAACAAATTTGCATCTGACAGTAACACATGTCGACTATCTCACTTCCGGCCGCGGTGGCCGTGCGGTTCTAGGCGCTTCAGTCCGGAACCGCGTGACTGCTACGGTCACAGGTTCGAATCCTGCCTCGGGCATGGATGTGTGTGATGTTCTTAGGTTAGTTAGGTTTAAGTAGTTCTAAGATCTAGGGGACTGATGACCTCAGATGTTAAGTCCCATAGTCCTCAGAGCCATTTGTACCATTTTTTACGATCTCACTACAGGGCTGTGCTACAGTGCAAGGTATTACCTTCATAAATTAATGGTATTATCAAGTTTTATCACAGTTGATTTAATAATCTGGAAAGCACTACAGAAACACGACCACATATAGATAGGAATTTCAAGTTTGCCAGCTGCGACTGTTTAGCTGACCTGATTATCTTCGGCTGATTTAATTAATAACTGCACTCTTTATTAGATCAGGTGTTAGCACGGGTAAGTTAGCTGAAGGCACACATTGCCGCGTGCATGCCGCCGGTTGGTAGTTGTTTTATGGAATTAGCCTCACAACGCTGCATTTTCGATCTACGGTTATTTTGAGAAAAAATGAAAAAACGTCGATTCGATGCCCTGTACCGTATTGTGACCTTCTTATAATGTCGTTTTTCTGCGCCTTTAATATCACCGTACAATAAATTTGTCACTCCAGTGCGCGCACAGATCAATCGTTAAGCCTTTACAGATGGCGTAGTGATCGAGTCACATGCTCAACGGTGCGCGCACAGCCTCCACACGAACATACGGCAGTAGCGATCAGTGAGACATTTATATTTCAAGTGGACATTGTACGTACATGTAGGTAAATGTAAGGTCGTGAGAGAATGGCAGAAAGGGGCAAACTTATTTGGCCGTGCTTGCGGTCACATGATGTAAGAAGCTGCTGGATTTGTTGGTGTTTCGCGGCGGACAGTATAACGCATGTACAGGCAGTGCTGTAACACACGTGGTCATGAAACACGACGTTAGAATTGTGGTCGGGAGAAGATCCTGACCGCGAGGGACCGGAGAAGCGTTACGCGGCTTGTGGATGAAATGCGCTTCAAAAGTTGGCAGAAACCACTGCAGGCAGTGAATGAGAGTCCATCCCCACGCGTTGTAGCGAGAGATCATTGCGACGGGAACTGCATGCAGTGAACATCTCGAGTCGGTCACCTCGCAAGAGGCCATTGCTCACATAGACACACACAGGTGCTCCTCGTCAATGGGCTGGAATCATCGAACGTAGGGAAACGCTGATTGGTGGAACGTAATACGATCTCACGAATGACGTTTGTAACAATACGCAAGTGCTCGTCGTTGAGTGCCTCGAAGGCCAAATCAAGCATTTCATCCTGAATATACGCAGAGAAGATTCAGGTACGCCTGCGATGTTCTGGAAGGTGTTTTTCCTATCATGAACTGGGGCCACTCACTAAGGTGACAACTAACACGAACCACCATGTTTATTTAAACACAGTGAGTGATCTGGTGTAGCCTTTCAGTCAACATATGCGAGATGAGTAAGCTATTGCTACCTCTGTTTTCCAAGACTACAACAGAGTTCGTCGGACTGGAAGAAAAACCGCGCGGTTCAAATGGCTCTGAGCACTATGGGACTTAACTGCTGAGGTCATCGGTCCCCTAGAACTCAGAACTACTGAAACCTAACTAACCTAAGGACATCACACACATCCATGCCCGAGGCAGGATTCGAACCTGCGACCGAAGCGGTCGCGCGGTTCCAGACTGTAGCGCCTAGAATCGCTCGGCCACTCTGGACCTCTGACCGCGCAGTCTGAGGCACCTAGCCACGGTTCGCGACGCTACCCCCGTCGGAGGTTAGAATCCTCCCTCGGGCATGGGTGTGTGTTGTCCTTAGCGTAAATTAGTTTAAGTCAGATTAAGTAGTGTGGAAACCAAGGGACCGATGAACTCAGTAGTTTGGTCCCTTAGGAACTTACCACCACCACCACTGGAAGAAAATGTGAATGTTTTCTGAACACTCCCCCACCCTGTTAGATCTCGATTGGCCTGCAGATCCACCATACTTAAACTCCATAGAAGACCTGTGGGGCATGGTGGACAGCAGGTAAAACTCCCGACATAAGCATCTCCGCAATTTGGTGAAACTGCGGAATCAGTTCCTCAGCGTGTGGCTTAACATGGACGCGATGTACCTGCAAAACTTTGTCGACTCACTTCCTAACTGAGTTCAGGAGCGGAGTTACGCGCTACTAAATGATGCTTATAATGAATTGTCTGGGACTGACTAAATTCTTGTCCGGCGAGCTTATGAAAGAATGAACAGAAAACTATGTGCCTTTCTAAAATTAAGTAAATAAATATTAACAAATTATTTTCATATACCTCTATGTTCCAAGTGATGAAGATTAACAACTGATGGATTTCAAGATTTGGGCTCGTTGCACGCGGTTGGAGGGGGGGCGGGGTGAAGAAGACTCTAAATACCTTGTTAGTTGCAAATTCCATAGTTCATTTTAACAGTTCCTTTATCGAAACAATGTGTGGCGAGTCTGTTTACATTATATATATGCATTATTAGTCTTAACATTAATGTACACTCTATTTTTTACTCCTAGTCAAGCAACTGCATTTAAAAAGTAAGGATTTTTTTACGGGCTACCACTTTTTAAATAAGAATTCGTCAGTGCAATAGAAGGAGCTGTCCACGAGAAAGACTTAGATTTAAAACTTGCTTTTCTGCTACTTAGCATACATTTTATGTTGTTAGGCTGAGCCGGCCGAAGTGACCGAGCGGTTCTAGGTGCTACAGTCTGGAACTGCGCGACCGCTACGGTCGCAGGTTCGAATCCTGCCTCGGGCATGGATGTGTGTGATGTCCTTAGGTTGGTTAGGTTTGAGTAGTTCTAAGTTCTAGGGGACTGATGACCTCAGAAGGTAAGTCGTATAGTGCTCAGAGCCATCTGAAGCATTTGTTAGGCTGCTTCATGAAACATTTGTTGCTGCGTGTTTAACTCCTTTCTGGGCCACTGACAACTTTGATAATTGGTAATAAAGACGAGTTATGAGTGCGATGTTCACGTTCTTCTTACTGAGTCAAATTAATAGTAAATAACTCGAGCTTCTGCATCTATCTGTCCAAAGAGGATTTTTTCGTTCTTATAGGAATGTGTCAATACGACTGCGAAACTCTTAGAGACTGGTTCGTAGCGAGTAATTTCATTCCCGTCATCGTCAGCCATTTGACGATGATTACGATGACGATGATGATGATGATGATGAGCCACCCGAGTAACTCCGACTCAAAATAATAACATAAAAGACTGATAACCTGCTTAAAATGTTTTGAAATGTAAACTTGTGGTAGACTCCTATTCATTGGTGGGATACTATGAAAATCCAACCAGTAGACAAAAGAGACCTTACAAGAAACTCATGTCATACATCCTAGAATACCGCTCACGTGAGTTTGACGCATATAAAACACGACTAACAGGGGGATACGAAACGTATAGAAAGAAAAGCAGCATGTTTGTTAAGTCTACTGGAGAATCTCACTGAAAGTGCTGAAAAACCTTAGATAGATAGCAACCATATTGCAAAATCCTGCTTACAAAATTTCGAAGAAACACACTTCTGTTCAGCCACCGACATATCGCCCCGGTAGCGACCGCGGAGTCAAGGTTAGGCCCTCTGACGTTGAGCCTCGTTTATTGATGTTACAATCGAAGCGTTGATTTGGGAAATGAAGTCTCTCAAAATAAATGGGTAAATCATTTAGGATCATTGGTGCACGGCATATGAGACGCTACTAACTTCACTGACAGTATTTTTCCATAGCTTTATCTGTGAATGGGTGGTTAAGAATGTTCCAATCATAAGTGGATAATCCATAAACACAACTTTCCTGTTTTCTATAAAAGTGACAATGAGGAAGAAAACAAAAATGGCTCTGAGCACTATGGGACTCAACTGCTGAGGTCATTGGTCCCCTAGAACTTAGAACTAGTTAAACCTAACTAACCTAAGGACATCACACACATCCATGCCCGAGGCAGGATTCGAACCTGTGACCGTAGCGGTCTCGCGGTTCCAGACTGCAGCGCCAGAACCACGCGGCCACTTCGGCCGGCGGAAGAAAACAAAACATCACAATGTTGTGTGTACAATTTTTATTTTAATGTATACATAAGGAAGAAGAGTCTGTGCGGGAAAAACAATTTTTCTAACGCTTTACGTATCCTCCTATCGTAGTTGAAACTGTCTGCGGAGAGGAAATCCAAATTTTCAGAACAAAGCATTTTGTACATTTTGTATCTGCAATCATTTTTAACAGAAAACCTGCACATTACCGCTTAAAAAAGTTGTGGCCTACGAGAGTCGGAATGTTTATTAGCGTATCAGAGAAAAATTTGAAGTAAATCGCTCAAATACTACTCAGATCTTCGGTACAACATTTCTTCTTTCTACACTACTATCAATTAAAATTGCTACACCACGATGATGTTTTGCTACAGACGCGAAATTTAACCGACAGGAAGAAGATGCTGTGATGCAAATGATTAGCTTTTCGGAGCATTCACACAAGGTTAGCGACGGTGGCGACACCTACAACATGCTGACACGAGGAAAGTTTCCAGCCGATTTCTCATATACAAACAGCAGTTGACCGGCGTTGCCTGGTGAAACGTACCATCACGTTTCGACTTTGATAAAGGCCTGATTGTAGCCTGTCGCGATTGCGGTTTATCGTATCGCGACATTGCTGCTCCCGTTGGTCGAGACCCAATGACTGTTAGCAGAATATGGATTTGATGGCTTCAGAAGGGTAATACAGAACGCCGTGCTGGATCCCAACGGCCTCGTATCACTAGCAGTCGAGACGACAGGCATCTTATCCGCATGGCTGTATCGGATCGTGCAGCCACGTCTCGATCCCTGAGTCAACAGCCGGGAACGTTTGCAAGACAACAACCATCTGCACGAACAGTTCGACGACGTTCGCAGCAGCATGGACAATCAGCTCGGAGGCCATGGCTGCGGTTACCCTTGACGCTGCATCACAGACAGGAGCGCGTGCGATGGTGTACTCAACGACGAACCTGGGTGCACGAATGCCAAAACGTCATTTTTTCGGTTGAATCCTGGTTCTGTTTACAGCATCATGATGGTCGCATCCGTGTTTGGCGACATCGCGGTGAACGCACATAGGAAGCGTGTATTCGTCATCGCCATACTGGCGTATCACCCGGCGTGATGGTATGAGGTGCCATTGGTTACACGTCTCGGTCACCTCTTGTTCGCAATGACGGCACTTTGAACAGTGTACGTTACATTTCAGATGTGTTACGACCCGTGGCTCTACCCTTCATTCTATCCCTGCGAAACCTTACATTTCAGCAGGATAATGCACGACCGCATGTTGCAGGTCCTTTACGGGCCTTTCTGGATACAGAATATGTTCGACTGTTGCCCTGGCCAGCACATTCTCCAGATCTCTCACCAATTCAAAACGTCTGGTCAATGGTGGCCGAGCAACTGGCTCGTCACAATACGCCAGCCACTACTCTTGATGAACTGTGGTATCGTGTTGAAGCTGCATGGGCAACTGTACCTGTACACGCCATCCAAGCTCTGTTTGACTCAATGCCCAGGCGTATCAAGGCCGTTATTACGGCCAGAGGTGGTTGTTCTGGGTACTGATTTCTCAGGATGTATGCACCCAAATTGCGTTGAACTGTAATTACATGTCAGTTCTAGTATAATATATTTGTGCAATGAATACCCGTATATCATCTGCATTTCTTCTTGGTACAGCAATTTTAATGGCCAGTAGTGTATATTAAATATATATTTATATATTATATATATATTAAAATAATTTAGCAGATGTCCATCCGAATGTTAGAGAACAGTGTAAAAATTTGCAGGAAATTGGACAAGAACTTTCCGAGATTTTCGGTAACAACGTTAAACAACGACTTGTCTTTGTATAGTAATATTGCTTATTGTGCCTAGTTAAAAAAAAAAAAAGAATTTTTACTTTATCTGAATTTGGGCCGAATACTGTTTACTTATGGTATTATTAGTTTGAAGATTTTTTATGGTCAAACGTATTCATGTTATGACAGGTGATTGTTGATGAGAATATATTTAAAAACAAGCCCACGCTCAGAACCCCAACCAAACCACATTCTGTCTATTACTGCAGGCTACTACTAAATGCTTGTTCTTATTTTGTGTTTTTTATATTTGACAGTGCCATTTTTTTTCTTTATTGAATTTCGACTCCACCCGAAGGGGCTGGGCTGGCAGCAGCTTAGTACGCTGCTCTGCAGCCTACAGACTTTTTAAAACGTAAGAAGAAGAAAATAAAAAATAAAAGCAGGCGATAAAACGGTGACTTAAATTGTAAAACGGCGGAAAATTGTGGAAAGTTAAAACAGAAAGCAAAGGGTTGGCAATGCTAAAAAATACATAGGAAGCAGACAAGTAACATAGTAGACAGACAATTAAAAAAAACATGTTGACAGACTGGTTTCTGTTCGCAAGATATATAAAAATCACACCCAGCGACATTATGGTGTCCGTTCGCAAGACTTCCGAAAAAACACACAACACTGAACACTCTCTGTAAAACACTGCACGAAAATGTCTGCACAAAGATGACATACCCTAGCCAAGGGCTGATGGGGAGGGGGGGGGGACCTGGACAGATGAGGGGAAAAACAAGGAGGGAGGAGAGGAAAAACGAAAGGGGGGGGAACCAGAGGAGGTAGAGGACTCATAAGGGGGGGGGGGGGAGGGTAGGGCAGACGCGAGAGGGAATGGAAAAGGGCAGCTAAGGGAAAAGCAAAAGGACTCGGGGGAGAGAAGGGGGGCAGAGAGAGGTGGGGAAGAGAGAGGATGGAAGGGGGGGGGGGGAGAGGGAGCCCAGGAAAAGGGCAGAGGAAAGGAGGGGGAGTGAGGGTCAGAGTTGATAGGAGGGATAAATGGAGGGAGAGAGGGCATCATCTGGGAGGGGGGACAGTGCCACTATGGCTCCTGTATATTAGGACATGTTTTTATAAAACAGATCTGAAGATGGTCATTATAGACCGAAACCGGTAGTCTGCTGACACAAAAGTTTGTGACCATAGACGTGAAGTAAAGGAAATTTACAATCCAGAACAGCAGAGAGAGGGAGGGAGGGAGGAAGGGAGAAAGAGACACACAGCTTCGCGAGTGCTCTCGCAGCTCTCTATCTGCGGGCCCAGTAATTGTCGAACCGATGTCGGCTGGAGCCAGTATTAGCTCGCGGGACTGCAGCAATCGCAGGCGGCTGAGCTGTTTGCTCGCGCATTACAGGCCTTGCACGGCTGGCTGCGCCCGCTTCCTGCCAGCAAAGTGCCCAGCGGGCGTATCGCACAGCCACCGCTAACTCGGCCGCAGCAGCAGAAGAGCTCGCAACTCCCCCCGGCAGGCGGCCGGCTCATTAATTAGAACAGGCTGCTTACTGCGTGCACGGCGGCCGGGACGGGTCAGCACAGCGTCGCGCCCTCCGTCAAGTTCCGCGGCCTAGTTTTATGTCCAGTTGCCGCCTCTACTTATCGCGCAGCGTTTAATTATCCCACAGTGGACCGCACAAAGCAGCGGCCGGCTCACTGCCCGCAACAAAACTCCTCCCCCCTTGCACAGTGGCCGCGCTCGAGACAACAGGGGGTGCCCCATATGGTCACTCAACGCTGGGCGTCCTAGCTGCAACAACTGTACTCTGTAGTTCCACAGAGAGTCGTAATGTGCTTCTGTTTCCTTCCCTACAATTAAACTTTGTCTACTGATACTCCGTATAATTTCAGTGCAGATATAGCAACGAAGTCACTCGCAGAAAACAGCCTCTCCAATTGAAGACTTCCCTCAAAAAGGTGTATTTCACCGTTTCGTAATTTTCCAGGGAGTAAAAATAACTTTGTTTTCCTTTGGTGCTATTTACTAATAGAGTGTCGTATTAGAACTCCTTTCATCCGTCTAAATTTCCAGTTGTTGCAACCTGTTTCAGCGATATATTACGCCATCTTCAGGACCCCTGACTGACGTGTAGGTTGATTTCCACTTCTGGTCCACTCAGAATTTGCTGAATGCTATCCGTACATTTTTACCTGCCGCGGCGATCCCTAGGCCGAGCCGGCCGGAGTGGCCGAGCGGTTCTAGGCGCTACAGTCTGGAACCGCACGACCGCTACGGTCGCACGTTCGAATCCTGCCTCGGGCATGGATGTGTGTGATGTCCTTAGGTTAGTTAGGTTTAAGTAGTTCTAAGTTCTAGGGGACTGATGACCACAGCAGTTAAGTCCCATGGTGCTCAGAGCCATTTTTTGAGCCTTGGCCGACTACTACACAAACACTGAAACCAAAACCAAACCGATCAAAGATGAAAATCAGTGACGATATATATAGATAGGGTGAGTCACTAACTATTGCCATCAAGAATAGCTCCGAAAGTATTACAGTATTGTAGGACAAAAGTTGCATGGGACAACGGGGCCATAATATGACGTTTGTTTTGGTGCTAGGTGGAGTCGCTTCAGAGGTATGAAGGACAACTTTGTTTTTTTAAACGGAATGCTACAGTTTGGCACTTATTTTCTGATAGTGGCTGTCGAGACGAATCCAATGGTGTGTAACAGTAATGTCTTCGAAGGTCAACGAAGGTCACAAAGGTGGGATGAACGTCCATTTACAGAAGGTGTTCGAAGTGATGACCATTAACCCGCCAGGGTAACCGAGAGCGCTAACGCGCTGCTTCTTGGACTCGGGTAGATGCACCGGCCCCGGATCGAATCCGCCCGGCGGATTAACGACGAGGGCCGCTGTGCTGGCCAGCCTGTATGTGGTTTTTAGGCGGTTTTTCACATCCCACTAGGTGAATGCCAGGCTGGTCCTCACGTTCAGCCTCAGTTACAATCGCCACAGACATCTGAAACACGTTCGCACTACTTCACGATTGACACTAGACGCAGACAGCTGGGGTACACTGATTCCGTCCCAGGGGGTTCGGGGTGGCGGCAGGAAGGGCATCCGGCCATCCCTAACACTAACCTTCCCACATCCGTTGTAACCACGCCGACCCTGCGATCGCTGCGGGACTACGGCGTAAGCGAAAGAAGACGAAGAAGAAAGAAGAAGTTCGAAGTGATGACCATTGGTGTCAATACAGTGCTGCAATCTTTTTATCATGGATTTAGTGTTATTGCTTATCACGTCGGCACTTATCGAAACACATGCTCTGTCAATTCTCCCTCGTATACAGTGCAAGTAGTAAATATTTGCCGAATACGGCATATCCATCTAACGTGCCATTCACACGTAAACACCATTCGACGGCTTCGCAATACAACTCTAATAGGTACGGCAAGACTAGTATAATATAATATACCTATAATATAATATACATTAAAGCTTCTTTGCGATTAGGCACCATCAAAAATAAAATCCAGCAGCAAACATGTATTGCCAAACATAAAAGTCTTCCACCAGCATCTCGTTTTGGATTATTATACTCTCATATTCTCAACGCACAGTTATAAACTAAAGGCAGCCGCTTCCACCTACCAGAGGTAGTTTCTTGCACAGGGGGGAACAAAAAAATGGTTCAAATGGCTCTGAGCACTATGGGACTTAACTACTGAGGTCATCAGTCCCCTAGAACTTAGAACTACTTAAACCTAACTAACCTAAGGACATCACACACATCCATGCCCGAGGCAGGATTCGAACCTGCGACCGTAGCGGTCACGCGGTTCCAAACTGACGCGCTTAGAACCGCACGGCCACACCGGCCGGCTCAGGGGGGAACAGTACAGTGAAAGCGAACGTTTATGAAATATAGGGGCAGGCTTGTGAAATGAAGTACGTGGGGAAAACGGGGAGAAACTTTAAAGTAAGGCTTAAAGAGCATAATAATTGAAACCGATAATAGTGGCTAACGGGCAAAAATTCTAACAATCTAGGAAGTAAGAAGCCACTAGGATCGGGCGAGGAAGCAGGGCCAAGTGCTGGTAGAAGTAACACAACGCCTTACTTCTAATGCATTTATTAAAACTAGCTAAAATACAATATATACTCTGTCAAGATAATGAATATAGGGAGAATCAAACCTTAAGAAACTAGTTCATCAAATATTTAACATTGTACCAAGCAACATAGTACTGCGTATGCCTTAGGGGCTGCAATCGCAAAGAAAGCCTGAAGGGCCAATTTAGCAAGAATACATACAACGAGTTCAGCCTGAAGGACTACTAAATTTGCAAACCAAAATTCAATTCACTTCAAAATTTAAGATATAAAAGGCCAATACCACAGACAAAGAAAATATTCAAATATAAACGCATGAACAGGTTTGAGCCTGAAGGGCCACCAAACTAGTGAACTAGACTTTAGTTAAAGAGCAGATTTTCCAACAGTTTAAGCAAGGCGGTGTGAAACAATAAAAAGGCCTGAAGGGCCGTGCAGCTTCCAAGTAAGAGCCTGAAGGGCCAAACTAACAAGATAAGAAAATGTTAAAAATATCAACTGGAAAATAACAAGTGCTTATTAACAACTCGACCTTAAGGACCAGGTAATAAATGAAATTAGCCAAACAAATTCTGCAATAAGTAAGTAATGGCCAGGAATTTATCAGTAAGCCAGCCTTCAGGGCTCCAGTACACTAACAAGGGAGGTTAAGTATTAAAACTGGATTTCAAAGCCTTAAGGGCTGTAGAGCTTCCAAAAGGGGGGCCAGAAGGACCAATTCATCAAGGTACTTAATAAACAGCTCAGCATGAAGGGCTGGCCGATGGTTAAGGTTAGGCAAGTTCTCAAAAATAGAAGGCAAATCAACAAATATGTCAGTAATCGAGCCTTAAGGGCCACAGTATATTTAGAATCCACATTAAGCATTAAGAACTATCATACAGCGAAGCAATTTCCTAAAACTTAGCAACCTTAAATAAATCAATTTATACTATCCAGCTTAAAACCTAGGGACAAAAATACATGCATATACTTCTAAAAGGTAAACTTGTATAAAATCTGCATTTAAAATGTAAACAATCGCACACCAACAAGGCCCGCAAAATTACAAAAGTTTAACCACAATTGCTGAGTATGAAATACAAGCAGCTGCAATGCTACCAATCAGTCGTCGTGCCCCAATATCATGATTTACAATCTTCAGGTAGTACGAAACAGGAGAAATGCAAGGCGAGCCCCAAAGAGGAATTAAATGATATCCTTCAATTACAAATCATTAAACCGCAGCGTAAAGCTGCCACATTTCACAAATTGGGGTAAAAACAAAAGCTCAATCGACACTGTTCATATAGGTTTAATTAGTTCTAAGTTCTAGACGACTGATGACCTCAGAAGTTAAGTCGCATAGTGCTCAGAGCCAATTAGATAACAGCCATGTCTGCAGGTATATAAGATATTTTTCTCAGTCAGCAGTAAAGAAAAACACCCTGAAGAGGGTCGTTTGCAACTGGGACCGAATCGTCGGTAGTTTTATATATATTGACAATGCAACAGCGCTGCCAGCTATCAGTATTCTTTTGCGGAATCTACCGCTGGACCCTTCCAGACACCAGATGCCTTGGCAGCCACTGTCAGCAGGCTCCGCCAGTCAGACACCGGCGGCGAGGGTTCGTTTCCCGGATGCCACCTTTCCCGTAACCTACTGCTACTGCTGCTGCTGGGCCAGGACGCCAGAACGCGCTACCTGAGGCGTAGCCGCGGCAGCCTGCGTCACCAGCGACTGACGCAGCTGCGCCGGCAGCAGGAAATGCCTACCTTGCAAGATCACTCTCCTCACAGACGGTGCTGATCGTGCCTGCCGCAGGCGAGAATACATCTCACTTGCTGCAGAGGACCGCGGATTCTACGTCTGTTCCCCTGCCTCTTGAACGTGGTCCTTGAATCACCACTGCACACCACATTATGATCACCGACCTACTATCCACATACTGGTCTAGGCGATTGTAGCGTCATCTAGCGACGACTGCTAGTCAGAAACATGCATAGTGTAGTACTAGCTAGCGTGCTGTCCGCGTGTAGAATGAGAAAGGAGCGCAATCTGAGGGCAGACTGTTACGGCCCGGAGGCTCGGAACGAGCATTTCGGAAACTGGTCTACTTGTCGGGTGTTCGAGGAGTGCTATAACTTCAACATGTGGCGAAATCAAGGTAAAACCACGTCCTGATGTCTTCCTGGGCGACCACTGGTCATTACAGATGCCAGACGTCGTAGGCTGAGCAAACTGGTAAAACAGGACAGGCGGCGAAATGGGGAGGATCTAACATCAGACTACAATGAGGTGCAGATTACAAGTGTGAACACTCCTAACTCCATGCATGTGCTCATGTTACCACCACGACATCGGCATCTACGACTGAAATGGCCATATGACCATCGACACTGGATATTGGTGCATTGGCAGAGCGTTGGATAGTCTGATGATTCCCGATATCTTGTTCATCATAGTGATAGGAGGGGGCGAATCCTGTCTTCCACAGGGACAGCTCCCTGACATCCAGACGACAAGACGGAGACAAGCCGGCGGCGGTTCCCGTATATTCTGGGAAACATGGTCGCAGTGGAGCTCGTGCAAGGCACCATGACGGCCAATGAGTATCGTACACTGGTTGCAGACCACCTACACCCGTTCATGACGACCATGTTTCCCGAGGGCAGCGGCATTTTTCAGCAAGATAATGCGCCATGTCACAAGGCTAGAAGTGTGATGGAGTGGTTGGAGGAACACGGTGGCGAGGTCCAGTTGTACTGCTGGTCCCCAATCTGCCAGCTCTGAACCCGTTCTAAGACATCGGGAAGGTGATTGAACGCGGCATGATAGGTCATCGGACTCCTCCCCGGAATTTAGGGGAATAAAGTGATTTGTGCGTGCAGATGTGGTGCCACCTCCGTACAGGGACCTACCAACACCTTGCTGCTTTCATGCTATGACACGTCGCCGCTGTTATTCGTGCCAGAGATGGACATACCGGCTCCTAGTTAGGTGGTCATAATGTTGTGGCTGATCAGTGTATACGTAGAACAGAAGCACAGTAGTTCCAATCTGAGTGTTGCTAGATTTGTTACTGCTTTCTACTAGACAACACCGACCCTACAGTGTAGTTGACACTACCGAACACTAACGAGACGGTTATTCGTCCTACGCTTGCGAGATCTGCCGGCTGGCTTCTCGATTTCTCGACCTCCTCCCGAATTCACAAAACTGTTTTTACGTTCGGCATTAGAGAAAATATATATATTTCCAAAAAGGTGCTCGTAAACAACCACCTTCACGGGAAACTCAGAAGCCCTTAAGCGAGCCTGGTAGCTTCCGACCACATACTACATCCGGTGAACTACAGAAAACCCAACACATAAGTTGCAGGCTGGTAAAACCACGTTCCAAAGGAGAATCAGAAACTGGTTCTTGTGTCCAGAACATCCAAGAGGTCGCCCCGTCCTCGTGTATAAGGCATATTACGTTACATATTTGCGGGAATTATACATACAGGCCAAAAACGCCAACATGTTGGACAGTTTGGAATATGTCAAAGCTAAGCCTGTGACAGTTTTAGAAAGTTCCGTGCTTTAATCAATATACTAAAACGTGCCTGTTCTGTGACAAGTGCAGATCACAAGTGTGTGTGTGTGTGTGTGTGTGTGTGTGTGTGTGTGTGTGTGTAGCCGGCCGGTGTGGCGGAGCGGTTCTAGGCGCTTCAGTCCGGAACCGCGAGACCGCTACGGTCGCAGGTTCGAATCCTGCCTCGGGCATGGATGTGTGTGATGTCCTTAGGCTAGTTATGTTTAAGTAGTTCTAAGTTCTAGGGGACTGATGACCTCAGATGTTAAGTCCCATAGTGCTCATAGTCATTTGAACCATTTTGTGTCTGTGTCTGTGTTTGTGTTTGCGTGATTATTCGAACTCTTTGCTCAGATTTTTTTAATGTAGTTACTGCTGCTTTTCCCACTCTGAGAAATTAATGTCATTAGGGTTTAGACCTACTTATTAGTTCTGAACTTATTACGAGTGAACTTCGTTACCAGTCAAGAAATCACTGGAGTCACCGAAGCAAACTGCAGCTACCTCGCTGAGCTCATAAAGTCTACAGCATAAAATTCTCTCTTTCTTTTCTAAATGTTCTGGAACAGATGAAAGAGGCCGAGTTCAAACGGCAGCAGAAAAATCAACAGTAGCGACGACCAACAAAAATTCTTGATATCTAATTCCCTGTATTCCAGTCCTGAAAGATACGAAAACCGTCAAAGGAGCCAGCTTCGATAAAACAAAAACGAAATGGAGGTGAGTATTTCGGCAAGCATCTTTACCTTATTAAGTCTTCTGTTTTTTAAATGAAAATTTTTGCAACTCTGCTAGCGTCTGACCTGATTCCTGTATACAATAATTTGTTCACTTTTTCGCAGTAAGGACATGCAGCCGATAATTTCAGTAGTCGCCTAATTATTACAAACAGTTTTCCCATAGTTGATAATTACAATAAGACGTACTACGTGGCCATCTGTAAAATATAACGTTTTCACTGCGAACCAAAAGTAATTCGTTAAAAACTCATGCTTCAAAATGTTAACCCCCTCTTTGTAGCCATTGCGATAGGTAAACTCGTCTCGCTGGTTTCATTACAATGTCAACAGATCGCCCTTCTATCGGCTAGTAGTATAATTTGGCGAATCTCGTCAGTATATATTATTATAAGAAAGAAACAAACGAAAGGAATACAATCTGAATAGGTTACAACTGTAATGAAGGTCTTATTAAGAACAGAAGCGTTTCGCTTTATTCTAAAAATTCTACGGTGGTCACAAGAATTGTATGGTTTTTTTTATTTTACAATTCTGTTTGTTTGGATCATGACCAGTTCGTATGCTCTATTTACTACTGTAAACAGTTCCAATTCTTATCATTACTCACCGTTTTGTTTTCTTTTTTTTTTTTTTTTTACTTCGTTTTTCCTGTTCTTCCACGTGTATGTTTTTAGATTGTAGCACATACCACTTTTACTGTACAAAATATATTCCCGCTTCTGTGTTGAGAAGAACCAGTGTCATCTCGATATTTCGTGTCTTTTGCTTTGGTATCGCGGGATGTTTGTTTTGGTAATGGTGGCAGCGTCTTCTGTCGCTCTGTGACAGTGATTTTTTGTATGTCAGCAAATTACGATTTGGATTACATTTCATCACATCATTCTGCCAATTTATTTCTTGGTGCTTATATTGCTGTATTTGCATTCTTTGTTGATATTGGATATACAATGACATTTACATCTGCGGTTTTCCCACGCCTACTGGATTTTCATTCTTATCAGAGATAAGTGAACTAAAAAGACTAAATTTTTCCCGAACAGGCCATGAAAGCCCAACAGTACCGACCGGCCGTCGTGCCATTCTCAGCCAACAGACGTCACTGGATGCGGATATGGAGGGGCATGTGGTCAGCACACCGCTTTCACGGGCGTATGTCAGTTTACGAGACGGATCAGTGAGCTACTGTAAGTATTATTTTTTAAGTGTCGAATTGAACATATCTTCTTGTTTCTTGCTCCATTTCGTTAGCACTGTATCCCTGTCTTTCATGTAGATCATGCTCTATACCGTTAATACGTTCATCCGAAGTTGCTAATTTATTTTTCCGTACTTCTCTCGACTCTCTTTGCAGACGATCGAGTGTTAAGTTACGACGGAAGATGAAATATAACGCGGGACGTAGTTGCTTGTGAAAGTAGCAAATGAGTGTACTTTAGATATGTGCCCATCAACAACTAAAGTTAGAAGATATTATTCGTTGAGCAATTTATCAAATTTATGTATCTCGAATGTGATATTACTTACATAATCTTTGATTATGTGAATAGGGAGTTACAAAAAGATCCAGTTTCCAAGTTACATAATCAAAAAAAATTTGAGAACAACAGAAGAGATACATTGTTTAAACTACGTAAATAACTGCAGTACCACACTGGTTGTACGGATGTGAATATCGGATACTTGCTTTGCCATACATCAAATGGACAAACATTGCAGAGATAAGATTGCTGAGAATAGTAGCTAGCTGTACTTTATTTGGCATTAACCTGAATGCAATTCAGGGACATCTGTATCTACGTCAACACTTCGAAACCTACATGACAGTGGAGTGTACTCCTGGTACCACTAACTGAGCTCCCTCGCCTATTCCACTCGCGAATGGCGCCCAGGAGTAATGATTGCCGGTAAGCCTCTTCAATTATTTCCAATCTCTCGAATTTTCCCGTCGTAGTAAGAGCATGAAACAGGAACGGATGAAATCAGAACGCCAAAGTCACAGGTGAAGTATGAAACAAAACAAGGAAACAGGTCAAAGAAAAGACGAAAAGAGCCAAATACAGTACTGGCCATTAAAACTGATACACCAAGAAGAAATGGAGATGATAAACGGATATTCATTGGACAAATATACTGGAACTGACATGTGACTACAGTTCCACGCAATTGGGGTGCATAGATCAAGAGAAATCAATACCCAGAACAAGCACCTCTGGCCATAATAACGGCCTTAATACGCCTCGGCATTGAGTCAAATAGAAATTGGATGGCGTGTACAGGTACAGCTGCCCATGCAGCTTCAACGCGACACCACAGTTCATCACGAGTAGTGACTGACGTATTGTGACGAGCCAGTTGCTCGGCCACCATTCACCAGATGTTTTCAGTTGGTGAGAGATCTGGAGACTGTGCTGGCCAGGGCAGCAGTCGAACATTTTCTGTATCCAGAAAGGCCCGTACAGGACCTGCAACATGCGGACGTGCATTATCCTGGTAAAATGTAGGGTTTCGCAGGCATCGAATGAAGGGTAGAGCCACGGGTCGTAACACATCTGAAATGTAGCGTCCACTGTTCAATGTGCAGTCAATGCGAACAAGAGGTGACAGAGACGTGTAACCAATGGCACCCCATACGATCATGCCGGGTGATACGCAAGTATGGCCATGACGAATACACGCTTCCAATGTGCATTCACCTCTATGTCGCCAAACACGGATGCGACCATCATAATGCTGTAAACGGAACCTGGATTCAACCGAAAAAATGACGTTTTGGCATTCGTGCACCCAGGTTCATCGTTGAGTACACCATCGCACGCGCTCCTGTCTGTGATGCAGCGTCAAGGGTAACCGCGGCCACGGTCTCCGAGCTGATAGTCCGTGCTGCTGCAACCGCCGTCGAACTGTTCGTGCAGATGGTTGTTGTCTTGCAAACGTCCCCAACTGTTGACTCGGGAATCGAGACGTAGCTGCACGATCCGTTACAGCTATGCGGTTAAGATGTCTGTCATCTCAACTGCTAGTGATACGGGGCCGTTGGGATCCAGAACGGCGTTCCTTATATCCCTCCTGAACCTACCGATTCCATATTCTGGTAATAGTCATTGGATCTCGAGCAATGCGAGCAGCAATGTCGCGATACGATAAACGACAATCGCCATAGGCTACAATCTGACCTTTACCAAAGTCGGATACGTGATGGTACGCATTTCCCCTCCTTACACGAGGCATCACAACAACGTTTCACCAGGCAACGCCGGTCAACTGCTGTTTTTGTATGAGAAATCGGTTGGAAACTTTTCTCATGTCAACACGTTGTAGGTGTCGCCACCGGCGCCAACGTTGTGTGAATGCTCTGAAAAGCTAATCATTTGCATGTCACAGCATCTTCTTCCTCTCGTTTAAATTTAGCGTCTGTAGCACGTGATCTTCGTGCTGTAGCAATTTTAATGGCCAGTGGTGTATTTTGTTGACACCGACCTACACAGGGAAGGAGAATCACCGCGATAAAATATGGGAAATCAGAGCTTGTACGGAAAGTATACGTGTTCATTCTTTCCGCGTGCTATACGAGTTTGGAATAGTACAGAATTGTGAAGGTGGTTCGATGTAGATGTAGACGTAGCCCACAGTGTTACTGGGCTTTATTGCCTGTGAGGTTTCGGTCTCTAGTTTCTCGGAAGCCTGTGCTGCTTAGGGGCTGCGATTTAGATACTTCCCGCAGCGTCACACCTGGTCGGTCAGCGAGCAGCGCCATCGAGCATGAAGCGTCGCCGGTCGTTAATTAAGCGACCGCTCTGTCCAGAGGGCGCAACGTGGCGGCCGGCGGACGCTTCTCCAGGACAAGTCGCCGGCGTCCAGGCGCGGCGCACCGCCGACTCGCCTCGCTTTTGTTTTCGCGGTCCTCCGCGCCGGGACAGACTTCGTTAATTCTCTGCAGGCCGCAAAACGAGGAAGCTGTGCACACTCCAGGGCACGCAGTGAAAGAGTAAGCGGGCGAGGGGGGGGGGGGGGGGGGGGGAGAGGCAAGAACAGACGGAGAGAGACTCAGCGAAGCAACAGCTCGCTGTAGCTGTTAGAGCCTGCAAAAACACCCCGCGCGGGGCGAAGCGAAGCTGTCTTCCACAGAGGGGAATCTAAATCCCGCAAAAGGTGCAGTACGGACGGCCATTCCCACAGCTTGCTGTCTCCCGTATTAAATCGCCTTTCCTGTTTTCGTAATATCTGTCGTCTTGTCACGACAGAAGTTATGGGCCTTTTTTTGAACTGTTGTTGACATTTCTAAATGGATAGGATATACGTGATAACCGTGCACACACCGTGTGTTACCTTCTGATTGAATCCTTTACAGCTATTCGAAAAATTATGCGTTACGAAATTTGGGCGTCTGAAAATTTGCACTGACACACATCTTACATCCTCATGATCATCATCATCATGATCAACAACAACAACAGCAACAACAAAAACTGTTCAAATGGTTCTGAGCACTATGGGACTCAACATCTGTGGTCACCAGTCCCCTAGAACTTAGAACCACTTAAACCTAACTAACCTAAGGACATCACACACATCCAAGCCCGAGGCAGGATTCGAACCTGCGACCGTAGCAGTCGCGCGGCTCCGGACTGAGCGCCTAGAACCGCTAGACCACCGCGGCCGGCAACAACAACAACAACAAGGAATACACCATCTGTGGTATCTTCTGCTCTCATATACACTACTGGCCATTAAATTGCTACACCACGTAGATGACGTGCTACAGACGCGAAATTTAACCGACAGGAAGAAGATGCTGTGGTATCCAAATGATTAGCTTTTCAGAGCATTCACACAACGTTGCCGCCGGTGGCGACACCTACAAGGTGCTGACACGAGAAAAGTTTCCAACCGATTTCTCATACACAAACAGCAGTTGACCGGCGTTGCCTGGTGAAACGTTGTTGTGCTGCCTCGTGTAAGGAGGAGAAATGCGTACCATCACGTTTCCGACTTTGATAAAGGTATGATTGTAGCCTGTCGCGATTGCAGTTTATCATATCGCGACACTGCTGCTCGCGTTGGTCGAGATCCAATGATATTAGCAGTGATATCGGTGGGTTCAGGAGGGTAATACGGAACGCCGTGCTGGATCCCAACGGCCTCGTATCACTAGCAGTCGAGATGACAAGCATCTTATCCTCATGGCTGTAACACATCGTGCAGCCACGCCTCGATCCCTGAGTCAACAGATGGTGACATCTGCAAGACAACAACCATCTGCACCAACAGTTCGACGACGGTTGCAGCAGCATGGAGTATCAGCTCGGATACGATGCCTGCGGTTACCCTTGACGCAGTATCACAGACAGGAGCGCATTTGATGCGTGTTCCCAACGACGAACATGGGTGCACGAATGGCGAAACGTCATTTTTTCGGATGAATCCAGGTTCTGTTTACAGTATCATGATGGTCGCATCCGTGTTTGGAGACATCGCGGTGAACGCACATTGGAAGCGTGTATTCGTCATCGCCATACTGGCGTATCACCCGGCGTGATGGTATGGGGTGCCATTGGTTACACATCTCGGTCACTTCTTGTTCGCATTGACGGCACTTCGAACAGCAGACGTCACATTTCAGATGTGTTACGACCCGTGGCTCTACCCTTAATTCGATCCCTGCGAAACCCTACATTTCAACAAGATAATGCACGTCCGCATGTTGCAGGTCCCATACGGGCCTTTCTGGATACAGTAAATGTTCGACTGCTGCCCTGGCCAGCACATTCTCCAGATCCCTCACCAACTCAAAACGTCTGGTGAATGGTGGCCGAGCAACTGGTTCGTCACAATACGCCAGTCACTACTCTGGATGAACTGTGGTATCGTGTTGAAGGTGCATGGGCAGCTGTACCTGTACACGCCATCCAAGCTCTGTTTGACTCAATGCCCAGGCTTATCAGGGCCGATATTACGGCCAGAGGGCCGGCCGGAGTGCTGCGGACTGGCAGTTTCCCTGAATGGACTGTAGAGTAATATTTGTTAAATGCTACACACGTCTAAATATTTAATATTTTTTTCAGTTTTAGAAGTTGTTTTATTGGCATCTGACACTTAATAACATGTGTTCGAAACCAAGCCTTCGGAGGTTTAAAAATACATTTCAATGACTATCAAAACACATGCAAATATTAGGAAACACGTAATGAAAACCATTACCTAAATTCTGTTCGTAGTGGCCTACTTGGGCCTAAGATTAGATAAAATGCGAGGCGGCTCATTCAAGGCAGATCGCAATGCATCGCTTACCAAAATGTTGTGTATGAAATCTTATGGGACTTAACTGCTAAGGTCATCAGTCCCTAAGCTTACACACTACTTAGCCCAAATTATCGCCGGTCGAAGTGGCTGTGCGGTTAAAGGCGCTAGAGTCTGGAACCGCACGACCGCTACGGTCGCAGGTTCGAATCCTGCCTCGGGCATGGTTGTGTGTGATGTCCTTAGGTTAGTTAGGTTTAAGTAGGTCTAAGTTCTAGGGGACTGATAACCACAGCAGTTGAGTCCCATAGTGCTCAGAGCCATTTGAACAATTTTTTTGAACGGCCAGAAGTGGTTGTTGTGGGTACTGATTTCTCAGGATCTATGTACTCAAATAGCGTGAAAATGTAATCACATGTCAGTTCTAGTATAATATATTTGTCCAACGAATACCCATTTATCGTCTGTATTTCTTCTTGGAGTAGCAATTTTAATGGCCAGTAGTGTATTTTCGCAATCGTAGGAAAAAGTTGGTGATTGTAATTTCGTGAGTAGATTCCGTCGCAATAAAAAACGCCTTTCTTTGAATGAGGTCCAGCCCAAATCCTGTATCATTTCTGTGACACTCTCTCCCATATTTCGCCATTATACAAAACGTGCTGCCTTTCTTTGAACTTTTTCGATGTATTCCGTCAGTCCTGTCTGGTAAGGATCCCACACCGCGCAGCAGTATTCTAAAAGAGGACGGACAAGCGTAGTGTAGGTAGCCTCCTTAGTAGGTCTGTTACATTTTCAACGTATCGTGCCAATAAAACGCAGTCTTTGGTTAGCCGTTCCTACAACATTTTCCATGTGTTCCTTCCAATTTAAGTTTTTCCTAATTGTAATACCTAGGTATTTAGTTGAATTTACGGCTTTTACATTAGACTGATTTATCGTGTAACCGAA
This sequence comes from Schistocerca americana, assembly GCF_021461395.2. Lineage (NCBI taxonomy): Eukaryota > Metazoa > Arthropoda > Insecta > Orthoptera > Acrididae > Schistocerca > Schistocerca americana. The sequence goes on from NC_060126.1 coordinate 443,172,735, forward strand.
GCTTAACGAGTTCCTTTAAGCACTCATGTGGATTACCTCACACTTTTCGTTATTTACAGTCAACTGCCCCTTTTCGCACCATTTAGATATTTTTTCTAAGTCGTTTTGCAGATTGTTTTGATCTTCTGATGACTTTATTAGTCGATAAACGACAGCGTCATCTGCAAACAACCAAAGACGGCTGCTCAGATTGTCTCCCAAATCGTTTATATAGATAAGGAACAGCAAAGGGCCAATAACACTACCTTGAAGAACACCAGAAATCACTTCTGTTTTACTCCGTGACTTTCCGTCAATTACTACGAACTGTGATCTCTCTGGCAGGAAATCAGAAATCCAGTCTCGTAACTGAGACGATATTCCGTAAGCATGCAATTTCACTACGAGCCGCTTGTGTGGTACAGTGTCAAAATCCTTCCGGAAATCCAGAAATACTGAATCGATCTGAAATCTCTTGTCAATAGCACTCAACACTTCATGTGAATAAAGAGCTAGTAGTGTTTCACAGGAACGATGTTTTCTAAACCCAAGTTGATTGTGTGCCAATAGATCGTTATCTTCGAGGAAATTCATAATGTTCGAACACAACATATGTTCCAAAATCCTGTTGCCTATCGACGACAACGATATGGGCCCGTAATTTAGTGGATTACTCCTACTACCTTTCTTGAGTATTGGTGTGACCTATGCTACTTTCGAGTCTTTGGATACTGATCTTTCGTTGAGATGATTATTAAGTATGGAGCTAATGAATCAGCACACTCCCAAAAGAGCCTAATTGGTATACAGTCTGGACCAGAAGACTTGCTTTTATTAAGTCATTTAATTTGCTTCACTACTCCGAGGATATTTACTTCTACGTTACTCATGTCGGCAGCTGTTCTCGATCCGTATTCTGGAATATTTGCTTCGACTTCTTTTGCGAACGCATTTCGGAAGGCTATTCGAAACATGTCTGCTGTGGTGGGAATGTTCTGACCTCCCCCCCCCCTCTCTCTCTCTCTCTCTCTCTCTCTCTCTCTATTTCTGGCCGATCGTTTCTAGGCGCTTCAGTCTGTAACCGCGCTGCTGCTACGGTCGGAGGTTCGAATCCTGCCTCGGGGAGGATGTGTGTGATGTCCTTAGGTTAGTTAGGTTTAAGTAGTTCTAAGTGTAGGTGACTGGTGACATCAGATGTTAAGTCCCATAATGCTTAGAGCCATTTCTCTCTCTCCCTCTCTCTCCTCTTTCCCCCTTTCAGTCTGTCTTTTCAATAATACATTGTCTGGTGAAAGATATATGCGGAAGTACGTATGTGATGAGGAACTGACCAATAGAAGTCACGAGAGAAGACGCAGTCAGTACAGGGGAAGGCCGGGAGTATTGTGTTGTCAATAGAGAGACAGAAACAGCATATTGGATCACTCAGGATGGATCAGTGACTTAGAATATGCATTAGCCATTAGGTGTCATTTGAGTAACAGATCCATCAGGGACATTTCAGCCCTCGTAAAACTGCCCGAGTCGACTTCTCGTGACGCGTCTGCAAAGCGTAAACTCTACAGAGCAACTACAGCTAAACCAAGACGAGGAAGAGCTCTTATCCTGACGAACAAGCACCGTGGGGCAGTGCGCACGGAACTTGTAAACGCATGAAATTAGCGGAAGGAAAGTCTCGTGAGCTCGAAAGTACTGCCAACTGCCGAGGCAACACCATCGCTATGCGTAGCGTAAGGCAGCTATCAATAGGTCGCCTCTATCGACGGGCCTGCTAGATTTGTCTACGAATATTGACACTAGGCGCATTATAGTGGTCTTTAAATGTACCCTGTACCCCAGTTGTCAAAGACTTATCATCTTAGTGGCGAATTGTTCCACGAAGAACCAGAGAACTGTTGAGTGCTTGTAACTGACTAGTACTGACGTCTGAAACGTCTTAGTGGTATGGTAATAATGATAAAACTTCTTCCATTACATCATCTCGGCAACCAGTGTTAAATTTGAGATAGTAATACACTCTTGGTTGCGGAGATATTTGTTTTCAAATTTCAATGACGGTTTCGCCCGTGGCAGGCATCTTCAGTTTATAGAAATGGACGTGCGGCGTGAGCAGTTTCTATAATCTGAAGATGCCTACCACAGGCAAAAAGCGTCACTGAAATGTGAAAATGAACCTCAGTAACCAAGACAGTATTTCTATCTCATCGTAATAGTCATTAAATTTCTGCACCCGTCATTGTAAAGTTAGTTCAATTCACACCATTTTGTCCTATTCAGAATGTAAAGTTATGAGCTATGGACGGAGACTAGGTGTTCGTAAGCGGTCTCAGGCTCTGCAGTCATGGACTGTGCGGCTGGTCCCGGCGGAGGTTCGATTCCTCCCTCGGGCATGGCTGTGTGTATGTTTGTCCTTGGGATAATTTAGCTTAAGTAGTGTGTAAGCTTAGGGATTGATGACCTTAGCAGTTAAGTCCCATAAGATTTCATACACATTTGAACATTTTGGTAAGCGATGCAGTGCGATCTGCCTCGAATGAGCCGCCTAGCATTTTATCTAATCTTAGGCCCAAGTAGGCCACTACGAACAGAATTTAGGTAATGGTTTTCATTACGTGTTTCCTAATATTTGCATGTGTCTTGATATTTAGACGTGTGTAGCATTTAACAAATATTACTCTACAGTCCATTCAGGGAAACTGCCAGGCACAATGAAGGAAACCAGTCCCCTTCATTGATCCGATTGCAACTGTTCTTGTATTTCAAATATTTCATTGACTTCTATGTCAGTTATAGTGAAATGCAAAAGCTAATGTTCAGGTTAAACTGAATATGAAATATTTATTAGACATTTTCTAAAAATTATTCCATTTCATTGTGGTAGGGTGGTACAGCAAACAGTTTCGAATGTGTATCAGAATAAAAACAGTCATGGTTGCGAAATTATTTAATGTCAATGACGGGTTTCACCCTTATAGCTTATCATCAGAATGTGTATAACACACGCCAAAAGGACGTCGTTGTGTTGCGTGCGGCTCATGCCGTCTTTACTTTTGTAGGCGTAGCCCTATTTTGTACTATAATGGAGGTGTCAGCTGGTGTGTGGATTTTATGAGTTCATATTACGGAAGGATTATACAACCACTTACTGTTACATCCATTTTCCATTTCATATGGCAATATGACGGATGGGTTTCATGTCCGGCTACTTTCACACCATTTGATGATGCTCCAAAAAGGGTGAAACGCATCATTGACATTAAATAATTTGTGATTCCGTAGATTTTTCCCGGCGTCTTACATGTTTATGCTCTTCACGAGTATGCTGCCGGATATGATCTTTTACACGATATTTCTGCGCTCCATCTGGCCGCCATCTTCAGGTGCGATCGCTAAGTACACAATCACGCCGTAACTATATGAACATCTTTGTTCTTTATTGGATTTCGATTCCCCCTTCCCCCAGAGAAAGGGTGGGCTAGCACAGCATAACACGTCGCTCTGCATCCTACAGAAAAGTTAAAAAACAGAATTAGGAGATATCATAACAATTAAAGCAGGCGATAAAACGGCGACTGTTAAAAACTGAAATATGGCGAAAAAGCTGCGAAGAAAATATAAATCAAAGAATGTAACTCCATTTTCTGGTGGAGTATGGGATAACGGCTGTTCAGTGTTCAATAAAAACAAAACCAATCGCCGTTGTATAGGTATCTTTTTAGGCAACCAGTTTCGACGTTACACTACGTTTGGGCCTAAGGATGACGTAGTGTAGCGTCGAAACTGGTTGCCTAAAAATATACCTATACAACGGCGATTGGTTTTGTTTTTATTGAACATAAAAACAAAGGGTCGGTGGTACTCATTAAAACACATAGTAAATAGAGAGGCACAATTAAGAAAACACGGTGACAGTCTGTTGTCTGTTCGCAACAGTTAAAAAACACACCTAGCGACACTTTGGTCGCTGTTCGCAACACTGAAAAAGGAGGAGACGCACAACACTGAACACTCACGGAAAGACTGTACCATAGAGTACGAAAGCATATGAGGGAGTGGGAGGGGGAGGGGGAGGAAATTAACGTCAGAACGGCGGCTCCTTTATATCCGTAGTCCAGGCCACTGCGCCTGCACGAGATGCGGAAGAGTTCACCCTGCGAAGCGAAGAACTGGAGCGCCGCCGACGGTAGAAACTAGCGAAAGTGATAAATCGCAAATTAAGATGTAGTGGGTAGAAAACCAGACCTTTGTTGTTTTATATCAGACAAAATATTGTGTGATATCTTGCTTAAGGGGGGGTAGGACGTCAAACGGGCAGACTTGGAGCAGGAGAGGCACCACAGGACATTTTAATTTCCACTGTCTACACTTTTACAAATAAATTCATAAAACTTCGTCAGCATGACCAGGAAGGATTCGGGATTCACACTCATAGCACCTCAGTAGGAGGCGAGGTACTGGCGGAAGTAAAGCTGTGAGGACGGGGCGTGAGTCGTGCTGGGGTAGCTCAGTTGGAGCCGGCACGGTAGCTCAGCGTATTCGGTCAGAGAGCCGGTTGGCCTCTGTAATAAAAATACTGAGTGGAAGGATCAACCACCGAACTTGAACAGGATGTCTTGCGACGTCCGCAACGACCAAACACAACGATCAATAACGAACAAAGTGAAAAAAAAAAAGTTGGTAGAGTTCGAGTCTCGGTCCGGCACAGAGTTTTAATCTGCCAGGAAGTTTCATACCTGTAACTATGGTTTTATGCTGTGCAAAATTCATCGAACAGTCTCTCTTACTTATGAAGAAAAGCAACCTACTCCCCCCCCCCCCCCCTTACAGTGAAATACATTTACAAACAAACCCATAGGTTTTACAGACGCAGGTTTTCACCGCCGTTTCCAATGGATACACTAAAATTATGATTCTTATTAAGGTTAAGGCAATGACATTTTCCTAAAGAGGAGCAGCCGGGATCTTCTTCTCTGGAGAGTGGGAGCTGAAAGCCTAGGCGCACTGGCGAATCAATAAACTGTGATGAGGTTGTGAACACCACTCAGGCCGGAGCGAAAATCTCGCAGTGGGGGGAGGAGGAAGCGGAGAGCTTCGTATCGTGTCGTGTCGTGTGGCTCGGGCTTTCCAGCCGAGAAAACTGGGCGTGCCTCCAGCCAGCGGGGCCTGAAATATTCATCGTCGTCGCAGCGGGCTCGTCTCTTATTCATCGCTCGCGGAGGCGCTGGCCCGAAGAAGACACGGCGCCACGCACGCTTCCCATCTGCCACACGCAGGCCGTCCGCAGACACGCGGGTCAGCAACGAAAGCCAGCCGGCTGGTGACCTCTGCCACCGGTGGGTAACACGATGCCGTGGCGCTACTGGCTTACAGCTGGGACAAGACCAGCTCAACTCACTTGCACGTGGGAGCCCGAAGGGATCCTTTCCAAGTTACATACACATATTTTCAATCAATTGGCTCCACTCTTTACCATAATTTACTATAGATCATACGGTAAGTAGCTGTCACCGAGAAAAAAATTTATACAGGGTGATTCAGCTGTCCCTACCGATAAATTTTATGCAACCCGTAACACCTTCAAACACCACACAAGGTTTTCATATTCTCTCGCTCGCTACGTGCAAACAACTAGTCCTACAGAAAAATGAATGGGGCATTTTTGTAGGATATTTATTGTAGTTGAATTTTATACTGAGATACATTTTCGCTAGAGGTCGTAGTTTCCTAATTATGTAATTAATTAAAACATATGAGGTTAGTCATTGCTGACTGAAACCTGTATTCTAAGGACCTAACAAATTGATAATCACAGACAGAAATAAATAAATTTATTCTACACTTCCTGGGCCACTTCTATTCGTGACCATGTTGTAGTTCGTGAAATTTAAGAAAAATATACAAAAGTGAGCTCCAAACAGCGTTTTTCTTTAATAACTCGAAAACAGTGGTCACCAGCAAAAACATATCCCAGTGCAAAATTTAAAATTTGTTAACCCATTACTTCCGAGAGTCGCGAATTCGCGTCATACCAATGCTGTGATAATAACTGTAAGGTTAACTGTTTTTCAACGCCAGTTCCGTTAGATACTGATTCTTCGTGGAGCTACCAACGCTTCTGACAAAATACTGCATTCTCCTGAATTTTGGGGTATCTCTAAAGTATTACGATTTTTTATTTTTATCGTTCATCTAGAAATTTATTCAGGCAATGAGGGGTTAAATTTCTTACAACAAGGTCCTGTTCATTTTTTTCTGTAGGATTAATAATTTGTTCAAAGTGAGCGAAATAACACGAAAAATTACACGTGTGGATGTTGAATACATTGTAGATTTCCTAAAACCTATAGGTAGGGGCAGCTCAATCATCCAGTGTACCGATATTTTACAGTATCAGTATCACATTATTTTTACAGTCTGACTAGATTCGACATCCATGGATTAATTTCAGAACAATGTACAAACAGAGGCAGTCAAACGGGAACATTTAAAAAATTGGGACAAACGAGATACTTAAACAAATTTTCTTTCTGTTTTTGACGTGAATCTATTGTGCATGAATGAAAATTAATAGTTTAACTTACCGCTCTCTCAATCCAGTATCAATCTGATGGTGTCTTTCATTTCACATACATTCTCAAAATCTGAGGGTGAATCTGGCCATGACGTTACATAATATCTCCAATGTAGTGGTGTTCATTTCCTCGTGAAATCGCTCTTTCAGTTCAAAGCATCTCTGGTTCTCAGGTGGTTTCCCAGGAATAATTTGGACTTGAGGTAATCCCAAAGAAAAAAGTTTGGAGCCGATAAAGCTAGTGTGCAATGAGGCCACGGAATACGGCCATTTCTGCTGATACGACCAGGAGAAGCTAATCTAGGCAAATCCACAGGTACTGCAGCAGCACGGCCTGTTGCACTATCCTGCTGAAAAAGTGTCTCTTCATCCAGATCGTAGG